>NW_026938715.1:0-637500 GCF_032062105.1 Saccostrea cuccullata
TATGACAGTTATCAATTAGTTCAATGTTGTAAGGCAAATAAATTTACCTACCAACCGACCTTGATAAAAGTGAGTTGGAGTACATCAAACAAAAATATTTTAAATCAGGCCAATGTTGACTATTATATTTGTTATTTTGAAAAAAAATCCATACATATAATATAAAATTATACATTTAATCTGTATACAAGGCTATTTCACCCAATTTTAATAGTGAGGTGAGATGACAGTACAGATGAAATATGGGTAAATGTCTAAAACTGTGGAGTGGGGGTTCGGGGTAAAGCATCACTGGATTTAGCAGACCTTTTTGTCATTTTATGATATACCATGTCTTACATGTATGAGAATACATTTTCTCCAGTTTAGAACTTACCAGTTTAGTGTGGACTTTTGGTAAGACGTAGCATTTTCGACGTTACCTAATTAGCTTCTGAAATTTACACAGCTTTCCTTCACTTTCGAAATATACATAGGATAGAAATTCGGTCGAATGTCAACTGGTGTAGTAAATAGCCAAATAAAAGTTCTCTCACGGCGGCACAAAGGTGGGGCATAAGTCGTCTCATCGTTGACAACTATAATATAAAGATTCTGATGTTATTAATTTCTTAACCAATGAGAATCTACAAGTATTTGCCATTTCGCGCAGATAATGCCTAACCCTACTGAAAGTCCAAATCAACGTGAAAATTGTCCTAGATCTTATTTTGTTTGTCCTAGATCTTATTTTGTTGCATCAATTTCATACCTGTATTTGATTTGCATTTTGAAGAATCTTGATCAAAGTCAGATTAGTCTTAGTACTGCTTAAAGCAACTGCATCTTTCACCTGTGTTCCTCAGCCAGGTTCCTCTTGTACTTCTGCTGTAGAATAAGTTTTAATGCATAATTTATGTAACTAAGATCAAGGAATAAATTGGATAGAAATTTAACCAAATGCCTATACCATATTCAGGGAACATACGCTTTTTAATTAAGAAATTTTGTTGTGTAAAAATTGTTAATGTAGTGATGTGAATTTTGTTCAACAGCTGTTAAATGTTGAATACAGAGAGATAGCGAAATATAAGCATCTAATCCTTGGGAAATTAATGGCCACAAATATTCAATGCTCGATCCACTGACATACAACAGGAAAAACTTTAATGAAAAAAAAACGTATTTTTAATAAGTTATTTACCCAAACAAAAGTGATGCAGCCACAGTATGACGTTTGTAGCCCTCAGACACTGACAAAACTCCTCCTCTGTAATCAGCTGATAATAATATTATCGTCCTCCGATTTAAGAAATATCTGTTAATAAACTAATTCAAAAGATGATTGGGAAACTTTTTCGTTGGGATAAAAAATGAAACACTTTTTTTGTTCAAAATAAACACGCAACATATGACATTATCTGACTTGTTTACCTCTATTATATCGAAATTTTCCTCGTAGACACTCGCACCCAAGCCTTTATGACACGCAATTTATCCATCGTAAGTCGGACAACCCTTCTGCTGTGTAAAACTACTTAATTTTTCCTCAAAACGTTTGTACAAACCAAAAACATGCTTAACTCAATACACAACTTCATATGTGAGGTACCCCGAAGTGAAAATTATCGTAAAATCACGCGAGTCATATGACGAGACTTACAGACCCTATTGGTATGAAAAACGCAAGTCAGGATTATTCTAAATGATAAATTGTATTTCCTGTCAAAGTCATTGTATCAACCATAAAACTTACGAAATGATAATTTTAAACGAGATTGTTGATATTCTTGTTTTATCAATTTGTTTGTCAATAATTTACCTCGTTTTAGAAATTATACTCTTGGAGCATGCTATTTCGTATCGAAGTAAAATATCAAAATATGAAACAGATGTTTCAAATTCTGTGATATCCTTTATCTCAAGCTCACTGGAATATGTATCTTCGCTAGCCAAGGGTTTCCGATTTCGTATCGGAAACCATTGACTAGCGAAGATGCGGGTATTTCGTTGTTTATTGACAATAGGTCGTCTATATACTTATGTAACGTTTTTACAAGGTACAAATAATTATTTAATAGGTCCGCTTAGGATTCCTTCCTAAGTATCACGTTTATAATATGAATCAAACAAACTTCAACAACAATGGCACTATAACAAGAAACTGACTGAAATTCACTATGTGTATATACTTTTTCCTCGGTCCTATCTGGATAAATGATTAGCAAACAAATATGAACTTAACAAAAACGAATTATAAGAAAAGAATCAACCACAATTGAATCACTAACGATCAAGAAAATAATCAAATATGAAGCTATAACACTGTAGTTGCAGACTGAGTGGTTTAACCAACAATCCTGTTGTTTCCCGACACAGTCTACAACTACCTAAAAACACACCCTAAAAGTCACTGAGACACCTTTTATCAAAAGTCACCAAGACACTATTTTAAGTCACCAAGACACTATAGTCACTGAGACACACTATTAAGGAACTAGGTTCCTGAGCTGAGTGGTCTAACGAACAATTCTGTTGTTTCCCGACACAGCCCAAGAACCTAGTCCAGGAGGTGTTACTCGAATAATGAGTAACGACCAAGTAGCCGAAATCTTCATGGGCGTCTGTATTTATACCTTATTCTAATTACTAATGATTGGTTGATGATTCTGGAACTCTGATTGGTTATAATATCAAGCGCTGATTGGTCAATTATACAATGATTCGATTGGTCTATTTCAAAGGCATTTCAATCCAATATGATTTTCCGTTTCATTACACTTATATATCGAGTTGAAAGCCTATAGCTATTAAATAGTATTTCTTGATATACCGGTAATTTCAGGATTTTCCTTGTAGCAGAATGTGTCTTTTTCATCTGTTAATATGGTGCTGTCAATTTCAAATCTTACTGGGTAGCATTTGTCACAAGTCATTCGCTGTTCGATCTGGCTATTCCGAATTTCTATACATTCACTTGTTCGGCACTGCACTTGTGTTTTGGTTTTACTGTAGTTTATAAAAATAATTATAATGCATTTATAGCAATTCAATTAACAATATAACTAAGCTACTAGATTACAGAGTGTATATAATTCGTTCATCTGAAATATCTGTGAATTGTTTTTTGCATTGAATAATTAGCAATAATTGTTTAAAAATGAAAAATAAGCATTTTGTTTAAGGTTTAAAAATTTTTTGTTAGCAGCTAATTATAAAATTAAGTTTGCTTCAAGTCTCCTTTAGAATTTTTTAAACATATTTAAGTAAACATAAAAATGTTTTTGTTTTAAATAGAAAGATACATGTATGCAGAATTCTCTGATAAAAAAAAAACAAAATAAAACAGGACATAAAGCAAGAGTAATGCACCATCAGCATCTTACTATATTTACAAAAGTTATTTCTTCATAGTGTAACTACCATGAATCACAGAAAGAAGGAAGTATGGGTAGAATTATTGTTGTTTTACGCTTATCCGCGAGTTGGCAATAATTCACACATATTTCGGCGGTTTGATTAATGTTACAAATTACATTACATTTGTATAACATGTAATAAATACATGAATACATGAAACATTCACCTTACGATTTGGCACTTTAAATTAGAAACCATGATCATAGTTTTCAATCCGATGTCTAAATTGTCACCATAGAATGTAAGCAGTGTATTTCCACGACGAGGCCCTTTTGTTCAGATATGGTATCTGTAAGAGAGGTTTTAAAACGCATCAGAAGTTTTTAATTAATATTTTAATAATAATGTTGGAATATTGTAAGACATTGTTAAAACACAGTGAAAAATTGACTTTGAAATGAGATTTTGTACAGAATTTTGAAAAATATTTTTATACCAATGATTATGTTAAGGTATAAAAATATAAACATAATAAAACAAATCCATCGAATACTTATAAAATCAGATGACTTTTTTGAAGTTTTAACAAAAAGTATGCTTCTGTTCTAAGAAAACTACAAAATCTTATTATATTTTGGAAATTCAATGTTTATCAGCGTGAGATATTCTTGAAAGTCATTTTAAAACTAGTGCTAATTGTAACGGGGACCGTTACAGATGTTCCCCAAACGCTCCCCAACTCCTTTTTGGTGCCATATTCCCTGTAAGCTTCATTAAATAAGACAAACTCTGTGCATTTTGACTTTAACAACGTTTTCTCAGAAGGATACCAATTATATTCAAATTTTAGCATTGTACCCGTGCGCATGTGAATGCATGTCCGTTATGATCATATCATCTTGTCTACACTATCTACATATTTTAATATACAATATATTAAAGCATTCAGTCCAAAAGTATGAAAAATCACTCTTTCAAATGTATTTTTCATTTCACTCGTTCCAAATGCACGCACGTGCGTGCACGTGCATGATGACCATACCTTCTTGTAGGAGTCCCTTACATCTATCTATATTCTAAATCCCATCCTGTTTGGTTGATAAACAAGGGAGTTATAGCCATTTCAAGTTTAAGCCAATCAGATTGCAGCACACGTGCATGCGCGTGATTTCATGATTTTTTTTCTATATCATATTGTAGGATATCCTACTGCATGACTATGTTTTATATTTCAAAGCATTTCGTCAAAAAACAAAGTAGATATAGCCATTTAAAGTTTCAGCCAATCAGATTGCAGCACGCGGGCATGCGCATGCTTTCATGAAAATTCTTATATATCATGCCGTAGATCTTCATAATGTAGGTCTATGTTCAAAATTTCAAAGGATTATGACAAGAAACAAGAAAGATATTGAGACTTTAGTTTCAGCCAATCAGAGCGAAGCACACGTGCATGCACGTGCGATCTTGCTATTTTGACCATGTCAGCTTGTGCATACTACTAATATATACTTATAAAATGAGTTTCAAAGCATTTCATCAATAATTTTAATAGTTACGTCTGTATCAATTATATTGGACTTCCTCGTGTTGCACGTGCGAGCTCTTGCAAGCACATGTGCATGCACATGCTTTCATGAAAAATTTTATATTACAGACTGTAGATCTCCCTACTGTATGACTATGTTCAAAATTTCAAATGATTTTATCGAAAAACAAAAAAGATATTGAGACTTTAGTTTCAGCCAATCAGAGCGAAGCACACGTGCATGAGCGTGCGATCTTGCTATTTTGACCATGTCAGCTTGTGCATACTACAAATATATCTTTACATTATAAGTTTCAAAACATTTCGTCAAAAAAAAAAGAGAAGTTACGGTTATATCCATTATATATTGGTCATTTTAAGTTTTGCACGTGCGCGCTCTTGCAAGCACGTGCGCGCAAAATGACCTTGATTCCGCAAATCTACATAACATGCCTACTTACCCTAAAAAGGTTTCACCTAAGTCGGATGTGTAGTTTACAAGATCACTCGCGGACAAAATTTTCCCAGGAAGAAAAATAAGAATAAGAACTAGAACGATCTCGTTGCGAGCAACGAGAGGTCTTCCGTCCCATTCTGAAATAAAATGCAAAATATCTAGCAGAAAAAGTGATAAAAAAAAATCGGACATTCGGGGGAGCGAACCCGGGTCGCTCGCGTGACAATCCAACGCGTTAACCATTCGGCCATTGAAAACACCGCTTCAAATTTTTAAATGCAAATATCTCGAGATTGGCTTTTTCGATTCTAAAACAAATTACATATAACGCATTCGCAAATAAGTCTCTATTTAAATTATTAACATCACAGAAAAATATTGAATAACAAAAAAGTTGGAAAATTGCATTTTATAAATACCCTTCCGGTACAAACCGGAAGTATTGACGACGCACAAAAATACGATTCGGCAAACCACAAAGTCATGATCTATCATCTCCAATTAGTCTCCAGTTCATATACTCAGCCATTTTCGATAAAAAGGGGCGACAAAATTGCATTTTAAAATCAGGAAATTGGCCATAACTTGGAACCGGAATCGTATTTTCAAAATTTTCCTTCAAAAGGAACAACTTCATATCATAACACATATTCTGTGAAAGTTTCGTTGAAAACCACTGAAAAGTTCTCGAGAAATCGCCTGCACAAAATTTTGTCAAAAAAAAGAATAATAATAATAAGAATAATAATAATAATAAGAAACAATAGAATCACTATAAGGTCTTCCGTGAAGACGGAAGACCTTAATAACTAGTGCTAATTGTAACGGGAACCGTTACAGATGTTCCCCAAACGCTCCCCAACTCCCTTCTCGTGCCATATTCCCTGTAAGTTTCATTAAAGAAGGCAAAATATATGCATTTAAGACGTAAACAACGTTTTCCAAAAGTATACCAAGTATTTCAAATTTAAGTGATGCAGGCGTGCGCATGTGATTGCATGAGCGTAATGACGATATCATCCTGTCTACACTATTTCATTCATAGGCACGTGCATGCACGTGCATGATGACCATACCTTCTTGTAGGAGTCCATTATGTATGTCTATGTACTTAATCCCATCCTGTTTGGTTGAAAAACAAGGGAGTTATAGCCATTTAAAGTTTAAGCCAATCAGATTGCAGCGCACGTGCATGCGCGTGTTTTCATGATAATTATTATATATCTTATTGTAGGACATCTTAAAGTATGCCTATGTTTTAAATTTCAAAGCATTTTGTAAAAGTACAGAAAAGATATTGAGATTTTTGTTTCAGCCAATCAGAGCAAAGCGCACTTGCACGCACATGCATGCATGTGAATGGTGACCATACCATCTTGTAGGAGTCCTTTATGTCTATCTGTGTTTTAAATCCCATGCTGTTTGGTTGAAAACCAAGGGAGTTATAGTCATTTAAAGTTTCAGCCAATCAGATTGCAGCGCACGTGCATGCACGTGATAACATGAAAATTTTTACATATCATATTGTTGTACATCCTAATACATGTCTATGTTATAAATTTCAAAGCATTTCATCATAAAACAAAAAAGATATTAAGATTTCTGTTCCAGCCAATCAGAGCAAAGCGCACGTGCATGCGCGTGAGTTCATGCAAATTTCACCATGTCATCTTATCTACACAACTTATATATCTTTATATAATGAGTTTCAAAACATTTTATCAAAAAATATAAAAGTTACAGCCATAATAAATATATCAGTCAGTTTACTCATTGCACGCGCCCGCACGTGCATGCGAATGCGCGCAAAATGACCTTCGTTCAGCACATCTACACAACATGCCTACTAACCCTAAAAAGGTTTTAACTTAGTTTGGTGAACAGTTTCTGAGAACACTTCCGGACAAAAAAGTACCGGAGAAGAAATAAGAAGAAACTAGGAGACTTATTGTTCACAGAACAATAAGAGGTCTTTCCACCTTCTTTGAATTTCAATTTTGTTTTATATCTGACTCATTAAAATTAGATTCCATGAATAAGAAACCAAAATTGTCTTAAAGGATAGAAAAAAATGAAAATAAAAAAATGAAATGACCTTGACCTTTGACCTTGAGAAAATGCTCAAGGACAAAGGTCAAGGGTCACAATGCAATTGACCCCATGCTTCTATGACTTATAGTTTTTAAGTTATAAGGTTTAATAATAAGTACAATGACGTTTAAGGGCAATAACTCATATAAGAGGTCATCAGATCCATTTGCACTTATACAGTGTAGTTATGCCTTAAGATCCTAAAGACATTAGTGAAGGTTTGGTGTCTCTACGGTCTACAGTTTCGGAGGAGTAGCAATTACAAGGTTTTTTGCACAAGGGGCAATAACTTTTAAAAGGGTTAATCTTAGGGAACAAAAATAAAATATTTAAAATAGTTTTAGGAGTACTTATTAATGATGCTAAGATATTAAGTATATGTTTAAAGACAAAAGAGATATAAAAAAAACATAATTTCTCAAATTTCAAATGACCTTGACCTTTGACCTTTGCATTAATTTTATGATCAAAGGTCAATGAATCTTATGCAGTTGGTCCCATGTCTCTATCACTTCTTGTTTTGAAAATTTTTAATTATTTCTAAAATTAAGAAAGTTTCAGGGGCAATAACTCATTGAAGGGGTCACCAAATACTTTCGCAATGAATAGATTCCAGAGTCCTCTCAATTAGTCGAAGACTTTAGTGAAGGTTTCATATTTCTACGGTTTACAGTTTCGAAGGAGTAGCGATAACAAGGTTTTTCGTACAAAGGGCGATAACTTTTAATAGGGTCAATCTTAAGGAATACGAATTAAATCTTTAAAATAGTTTTAAGAGTACATATTAATGATGCTAAGACAGTTTGTATATGTAAAAAGACAAAAAAGATATAAAAAGAGCTTAATTTCTCAAATTTGGAATGACCTTGACCTTTGACCTTTGCATGAATTTCATGATCAAAGGTCAATAAATCTTTTGCAGTTGGTCCCATGTCTCTATCACTTCTTGTTTTGAAAATTTTTAATTATTTCTAAAATTAAAAAAGTTTCAGGGGCAATAACTCATTGAAGGGGTCACCGAATACTTTCGCAATGAATAGATTCCAGAGTCCTCTCAATTAGTCAAAGACTTTAGTGAAGGTTTCATACCTTTACGGTTTACGGTTTTGGAGGAGTAGCGATAACAAGCATTTCTTGCGAAAGGGGCAATAACTTTGAAAGCAGTCATAGTTCATACGCGTTGGGTCAAATTTGTTCCTAACTTTTAATGACCTTTAGGATGAACAAAAAGTCTTTTCGATAAATGTCGAAACAAAAAATCAGCGGAAGAAAAATAAGAATAATAATAAACATAAGCAAATCAATAGGTCTTTCCACAGAAAGGTGGAAAGACCTAAAAAGAATAATAATAATAAGAAACAGAGTAAAAACAATATGTTCCCCAACTTCGTTTGGGGAACATAATAATAATAAGAAACAGAGTAAAAACAATACGTTCCCCAACTTCGTTTGGGGAACATAATAATACATATATAATACATTATTTTTTAACTGTCTATTTTTTTTCTATTTATCACACCCTCTATTTCATTGCATTCGAAGAAAATTGAAAAATTAACTTTACGTATCAATCTGAAAACATATAATGTGCATTCTCATATTTAAAAATGCCTCGTTAATTATAGATTGTTATTTCAAAATTTATTTGATAAAAAAATTCAACATAAAATGCCTAACTGATTCTTTTATTCTTGTTTCTTGTAAATGAAACTTCAGATATGTTTATTGTCCCTTTTGAAACAAAAAATGATTTTAAAAATTAAGATAAAAAAAAAATAAGGATAAATACTTTAAACATTGAAGAAAAAACATTTTTGCCTTCACTTTTAGTAAAAAAAAAACAAAACATTTTTGCCATCATTTTTAGTAACTTGAATGCAAATTTTCTGTAATTTCTCGGTTTTCTTATATTTTCACTGTTTTTCAGATATTCAGAGTGATTATAATGTAATATTTTCCACTTCATTTAAAATTTAAGTGTCTATTTTTTTAAACCCTAAAATGAAAATGTTCTCAAAATTTGTATTGAAGCAATTCCTTTAAATTTGTTCTGACAATTTTGTAATTATTCAAACAAGCCGATCAACATAACATCTCCTGCACACCTGTTTATATCCGAAAAAGCCACGTGTAATTCACAAGGATATGTTAGGTATTTTTCCGCTTTTTGAGGAAATTTTCTGAAAAAATTTGAAGAGCATAATTAAGTCTTGGCCTTGAAACCAGGATCTTCACCCTTGTATTCGATATAAAATTATGATTAATATTTGGCTATTTGAAATGTATATTCAAATGAAAAAAATTTAAAAATATACAAACGTTTGCGTTTTGTTATATGGATTAATAATAAACAAAAAAAATCAAAACAGTCTCTCTGCATAAAAAAAAAAATAAAGCTACATGTACACGTTTTGTTTAAATTTTTTTTTATGGATTGACTTTTAAATACAACAATTGTTATGATGTTACATAAAATATATATACAATATATTTTTTTCTAAAAATATATCGGTGTCCAAATGTTCTGCAGAATTGTGTGAAAAATAATAAGAAATCATTTTTATACCATATATAACTTACATTGACATCAGTGTACATGCCCCCAGGTATTTTTAAAAAAATAATTAATTATATGAAAAGCAAATTACACTATCAAGCTACACATTTACAAACAATATAGTAAGAAACATGAAATTTAAACAATGTTTTAACTTTTAAACAGTAACAGGATTATAGTTTTCAGATTCACATCCAATCATTACATAAAATATACTATGTTTTAAATTTCATATATTTTTTCTTTAATAACATATATATCGGTAACAGCTTCAATTTATCAAATGTTAAAACACACTTAAAAGAATTAATTGCAAAATTGATTCAAAAATCAGTTATATTGAATTGAAATTACCTTTTTATACTTAATTTCTTAATTTTGTTTAATTATAATAATCAAGCGAAAAAAGTTGCCTTGAAACAGTAAATACGCTTCATTTTACTATGATGCGCGAAATATTGCGCAATGGAAACCACAGTCGCCCCCCCCCCCTTAAAAGAAAATCCTTTTGGATAGCAAAGATGAAAAAGTAGCAAAGATGGAAAAAGAAGTGATTTTCTTATTGATACTACAATAATATTCATACCTTATAAGAGAAGTTGAAGACTCCAATTTCAGACGGCTTTGAGATACCCATTGTGTATGTCGTCACTCTAACCAAGTAATCACCAACTTCTGTGGCTGAGCTGGTGTTACATAGGATTCTAAATAAAAGACTGCTGTCTTTAACTTTTCAGTGAAAACTTACAATACAAAACTTAAAATACATTTTTATGAATAATTTATTACACTATTTCTCATTTTATCTTATATGTATATACCCCTTCTTGCAAAAAAAACAATGTAAAACATGTTTAAAAGAACTAGATGCTGAACAAAAAAGCACAGTTTTACATTTGATTTTTAAGCTTCTAAATAGATTATTTCATAATCATGAGTAAATGTTTTAATGTGTAGTATATTGTTCTTGCTAAATTTTACTTTACATTGCTAAACGTTAATCCAACACTCTAGATTTCTTAGTTTATTTTTATTGATAGTTGTTCAGAAATACATTCACTTCAAATTTAGACTGTCTTGAAAGTTACATAATAAAAGTACCAGTATTTTAAGAGATAAAAGATTTTCGAAGAAATACTATATTATATCTGAATTCTAGATTTTTTTGTTTATATTTGTATTTTATTTGTTTTTTCTCCCTTATACCACTTATAATATGCTATAGAAACTATGATTTATTTTTGTGTACTTGACATTTGTCGTGTTGACAATGTTGCATACAGTCTGACCAATTGTAACACTAGCTATTGTTAGTCTGTCGTCTGCGAAGTTCTCCCCTTCAATTGTCACTATCGTACCGCCTTCCAATGGTCCACTTAAGGGATACACCTGAAGCAAATAAAATAACCTCACTTGGCAATAATTACATTATACCATTTCATAAATGGGTAACACATTAGTATATTTTGCAAGTATTAAAGATAAAGTAAAACACGCTTTAACATGCTGGAAGTTCCAGGGATGGACAAGGTTGCTTCGCTATCATACAATTGTATAGGCGAAATTCGATATATCCGAGTAAAGTGTTAATTATATTTTAAATTCAAGGAGAATGAAAATCACTTCGCTATAAGTGTCAATTCTTCATAAATGTGTTCGCTATAAGCGTGTTTTACTGTTTTTCTGATTGAGATATTCTACACCAATTAAGTATGTTCAAACGATCATGAAAAAATCACATTTGTTTTTGTTTGTTGAACCTCATTTTCGGGAATTTTTCACTCACAACGAGACACTAACGCTTGTCGGCGAAGATTGCAAATTTAGTTATACTTCAACTCAGGGCCATTGAACAGTGAGGGTACATACTTTCTTATTCGAAGGACTGGTCGGCCATCGAGTCCTGCAGTTGGAATTAAACCCGCAACGTAATGATCAGCTCTCTACTCAAAGCAAAAGTTCTTCTCGGTGATATTTTAAACACGACGGGTGTGACCTGTCGAGAGGGGATGATAATTCCTCTATGGCACCTGATTCAAACTCTCATGTTTTTGGAAGTCCGTGCTGCTCTGCTCCTATTTTGTATTGTCCATATATTTCATGTATATTACAACAAACTATTTCTTGGTGCTAGTAAACACATTACTGTTCCTTTGTTTAGCACCATATATTTCATGATCTTTTTTTTTTTACAAAAACCTATTTCTTGTCACGAAAGACAAGGCATTACAAAGAGGATGTCTCTATATAAGTGAATGGGACGTCTAACAACATACAATAAATTTATACCTTGGCAATAAATGGCGGACATGTGTCGTTGTACCACATGCTAGTACACTCGCTCTTCATCACACAAGAATCTTTACACCACCCACACTCCAATGGATCGCCACTTGTCACACATGTTCCACAGGTAGTGTGGACATGGCAGGAAAACAACGGAAATCTTGAAGCCTAAAAGAAAAAAAGAAAAGTAAATGCGTTAGCCAAAAAAGACTCTCTATTTAAGACTTAAGGAACACAATTTAAACAAATGGTTTTAGAGAATGATAAAAATTACCTCCTTTTCAACAATTTTAACAATTTAAAAGGATGAAGTTTAGGATAAAATATAAAATTGAAAGAAAGGCAAAGGACACTAAAGATTTTTTCTGACTTCCCAAGGCATTTTTGCAATTATTTATTTAATTACTTATTTATTTAGTTTTTTAGAAATAAATTACAAGCTTTTTAATATTAGATACACAGTTTTAAAAATCTTTTCTTGTGATATATATATATATATCTTTAATATATACTCTTATAATGAAAAGTTAAAAAAAAAACGTTGGTCACCATCTCACCTTATTTCCATGTAAAAATATGACATGATCCGTGCCAACTGGATCAACCACGTGATGTGGCTCAATTTTCTGGCTTCTATTCTGACTCAGATCAAACTTTACATACGGCTTCAGTTCCCGATGCCTGTCTTCGATATTTATCTATAGAAACAAACAAAATATTGTAGTTTAAAAGATTTACTTGTAATGGAGAATGAAAAGAAGTAACTTATTCCGTCTTACCTTATATATATCATATTTATGTTGCCAAATTAAAAAAAATATTTTAAAAAGGAAATCTTTTATGTACTTTAAGCATGTAACCATCATCTGTTCCAATCAGCAAAATATTCGTTTTCGAATTGATTCTATGTGAAAAAACTGATGTGAAAAGTGTCCATTTTTCTTGGTAAATCTGTGCCTGCGGATTGAAATAGGGCTTTGCCAACCTCTGTATTCCAGGGTTGGTTTTCCGTGCAGTTCTTATATGTGATTCCGAGCTGCAGTAGTTATTAACAGACATCTGAAATTCAATGCACAGTATGAAGGTTTTTGAAAATGTTATTCAAATATCACGATCACTCTCAGCTGAAAATATGATTATGTTATTGTGATACAATGAAACATATGGAGATAACAAACAGTATTCAAGATCAAAAGTCCATAAAACAATACAAAATAGGAGCAGAGAAAAAAGCGGACCAACAAAACATCAGAGGTAGGATCAGGTGTCATGAAGGAGTGAGGATTCCCTGCCGATCGGTCACTGAAACATTGAAATAATCCCTTATAATTCCTAATTGTTCAGTCTCTATACATTCAATGTTATTGTAACATTGTATAGGAGTGTTGGTAAATTCGATGACCTTGTTTGGAAATTTGACCTACTCTAGGGTCCAATTTTTACTGCCTTGGTCCATACCCATTAATTAGAAAAAATGTCTTTCTAAGGATAAATTTGACTAAGGTATGTTTCTTCTATCTGATCAATTACTAAAGGATCACGGCGAGTGAGACCAGTCAACAGGGGATGGTTATTCCTACTAGGCACTTGATCCTACATGTACCACTGGAATTCTTAGGGGTACGTGTTTTATGTGCTTCTTATATATTTATAATTATCATGGATTTCTTTTTAGATCAATCATTGTTCGTTATTTCCACCTTTTTACAATTTAAAACATTCTAAATTTTTAAATAATCTTAATTAAAATTTTCGTTAATTAAATTTGATTTTTATATTTGTATTACAATTTGAAATTATCCATGTTCTGATTTTATAATGTAAATATTTTAAATACTTAACCAAGAAAAAATAAAATCTTCATGAGACATAAAATATCTATTATAAACATACCCCCAAATTGGTATTATTGGTATCTTTACCTATTTCTTAAAAACACACGGTAATAATTATTTTATCCTAACACTGAATATTGGGAGGAGGGTGTTAAATATTCATCGATTCGAGGTTTAAAGAGACTCCTGAATGAATGTCTACCACAAAATGTTAATTATAAAATTTCATTGATACAAGTACTCAAACACGAAATCAAATCCCATCAATCAAAATGTTTTCTTAAAGCCTCGAAAATTCGACCTCTCGAACGTTTCTGGTATAACAGTATTTCGAAATATGCCTTACCGATGCACTAGTGTTACATTTTGCTGTCTGTCCACACGTATGCCAATCGGGTGGGCTTAGAGCATCTCCATTATTATAACAATGTGTAATCAAGTTATTAAACATGTTGTCTATTTCGTCCTGGGTGAATTTGCAAACAGATGATGAAGCATTTCTGGCAGCATGTACAGAGTCTACGCTGATACCAAATGCTACGTGAAGTGTAGATCCCTCTTCGCTATAATAGGCTGCAGTTGCAATATTGTGGATTTTGCATTCCAGAATAATTTCATTAAAAGATCTCATATATTTGTCGCTTGTACATATCCTCGACATTTTAGTTTGATATATCATTCCGGAGGATGTGTTCCTTGCTTGGTTGTAAATGCTAAAGACAAATTGGTTTGTTTGAAAACCATAAATAAACCGAGTTGAAAAATCTTTTCGTTTTTGATCACAAATTTCCATCGATGCGTACAGGGTTTTGTTTTGAAATTCCCATTTGTAAGTTGGATCCTCAGATCTATTATGGATTCCCATAAAAGAAAACTCCGGAAATGTATAATCCATCGGTCTCCCGTCCCAACTTCGACCTATAAAATAACTACCATCTTTCTCATCAGCCGGTCCGTATGGAACAAATATTGTTCCATTTTTACTTCCAACGAAGTCTTGATTAGTAATTCTAAACTTTTCTTCATATGAAATTAAGTGACTGTGTAGGAATTTACAAAGTCCCTGTTCGATTGATCCACACATAAGCACCATTTTGTGTCTCGGAATGAATTGTAGAACTTCTACGTAATTATCTGTCCACTGCAAAGAATTGCAAGTTTTTTGCTCAGGAGCACATTGTGTGCTGTCTTGTCGGGGTCCTATTGTGCTGTTGCTTTTTACATCAAAATTTTTGTCCAGGTGCACAACGATGTTCTTCCCACCAATGTATATTTCCCCAGAGCCAGGTTTATAAGTGATTCGTCTCAGTGGAGCAAATGACATAGGAACCGATATTGTTTTGTGTAAGATTCCAACACTGTGATTTATTACTATTATCAGAATTATAAATGGCGAACTGAAAATGCAAATAAAGTTACGTAATAAAGCTTCATAATCAGTGGTCAACGAATTTTTCAAGTCGTTTTCTTTTATATATAACCCGATTGAATGTTAAAAATTGAAGTTTTGATAATTATTAGTTTAAACCTCAGTAACTTCTTGACATTTAGTGAAATTAACAAGTTATCTAAAGATATTGGGTATTTTATGATGAAAATTCAAAAAAGATAATATATTGCCTGAAATGTTTGAAAACTTACCATTGGAAGAGAAACATGGTGATACTTATATACACTAATATTTCCCCGAGTATATTGCATATATATACAAATAAAAACTCTTCAAAGAAGGAAGGAAATGTATTTATCAAATCTGTCGAGACGCATTTAATTTCTGACACACACACTTATAAAAGATTATTTTTCTTAAACATATAATCAAGATTAGAATAAGGTCAAGTTTGTATCAATTAAAATTACATGAACCATCAATTCCATACTCAAAAAGCAAACAAAAAAACCAAATGCCTCAAAAGCTTCTTTTTGTCTAGAAACTTTTTAACTTTAGAAATAAAAAAAAAGGTTGAGAAAACAGTTATAAGCTGAGCATAATTGTTAAAATTTATTGAAAAATAAATGACTATTTCTTTCTTTTTTTTTTTTTTTAATTTTGTATATTTCAAATCTTTCACATGATTAGAAATTATTTAATCAATCGTGTATTCAATCCAACATTACAATTACATGTATGGTGCCAAACATATACAAATTAGGCTTGATCTTAATGAGTATCTGGATTGTTTGAGGAAACACCCACTAATAAATACAAACACTATATTAAAAAGCTTTTATAGTTCATATTATCTAATAATTACATTGTACATGATATCCGCATTGGGGTCATTATTCTGAATAACTTTCTTTTATAGAGAACAATTTGTGCCAAAATGTTTAGGCAAAACTTACAATTTTTTTCAAACTTGATCTGATCAAACAAGAACTATTTCTTTTATCTCAAAATATATAATTACATTTATACCATTCTCTTCCTTAAAAATAGAGGTACCATTGAGCCATGATTCTAAACTGCTCTGATTTTTTTGCAAAACAGATAACAAAACAGAGATTTCGTCGAAAAAGATATTTAATTATTGAAAATGCCAAAAATATTTTCACTATCCAAAAAGTAGATACTCGTAAAAAAGAAAGATACAAAAAATAGCATCGTAAATCTCACAAGGAAGACTCGTATAAAAAGTAACTTACAAAATATCATATTAAATACATATCGTGTAAAAAAAATATCTCGTAACGTGTTCACAAAGATAAGGGTCTAACATATACGCAGTACAATTGGACTTTCGGGATAAGTGTTGACTTTTGCAAATGACGGATGACTTTTACACTAGGAAGGGAATAAAAACCAGCCTACCATTGGCACCCTCTCTTCCTACATTACATGTACATGTAACACACGTTTGCATAGTTGTCCTTCCGCAAGGTCTTTTCTTCCTTAATTGATTCAGAAAATGATTCAGAAAATGAGAGCGATAGGAGTTACTACCCCTTCACATATATAGTGACTTAATATTTTTTTTTTAAATCTGCCTCCCAACATCCTTTGCTTTGATTGTATACTGGTAAATCATGTAATTACCCTTAACACCTTAACATAATAGATCTAAGTTCATAGAACCTGTGGAAAATCCCTTTGACATGTCAATAAAAATATGTTAAAAACAAAACACCATACCCACAATCACTATTAAGACTTTTCTTGTCTATTATCAAGTCCGTACCTACGTACATAAGGCAGCTTTTTCACTTTATTATTCGGTTTCTTTTTACTTTTATTAGGGTCTTCCGTCTCCAACGGAAGACCCTTTAATTAGGGTCTTCCGTCTCCAACGGAAGACCCTTCTATTATTCTATTGTTTCTTTTTCACTTTTATTATTATTATTATTATTATTATTCTTTTTTTTTCTTTACAATTTTTGTGCAGAAGATTTCTCGGAGATGGCTCGACCGATTTTCTTGAAAATTTCGGAGAAGATGTATCTTTATCTAAACCTTATACGTTTTTTTCATTTTTTTGAAATTCACTTCCGGTCGTGAGTTATCGCCCTTTGATCGAAATTTTGATGACCTCCATGTCTGTGATAGAACTCAAAAACGGCTAAAGCTAGAAAGCTGATTATTTCAGGGATGATAGAGGACATGTTGCCATATTGCAACATGGTCAGGAAATTTTCCGGAAGTGCCTAGTATGGAAGCTCGATAGGGGTCAAAATTTAGGACACGAATCATGAGTGATTTTTTTAAACATTTTGCATCATATCTTTTAAAGTATCTTTATTTTGTCAAAACATAATGAACATAATTTGTGCAAAATGACAAGATCTTTAATATGATATCAAGAAAAAAGTGCTGACTCATCACAATAAGGGCCAATAGGGGCCAAAAGTCTTTTTTTGATAACTCTTAAACAGTCAATATTTTGTTAGACATTACAGAAGCAAAAATGTTAATCTCAACAATCTACAACTGCATATTATAATTTTAATTTCATATGTTACATAATTAGGGGCCACAGGGGGCCAGAACGCTAAATCTTTGACGCTTTATATCTCAAAAGTGGGAAATATTTTGATAAGTAGTATTGAACAAAAGATGTTCAAAATAATGTTCTGAACAACATACAACCTTTAGTTTTTCGCTATACGTCCCCTTTAAGGAGTTGAAGGGTTGGCCCCTAAATATTTCTTTTTCAAATAACTCGAAAACGAAAGAGAATCTCTGAATAGTTGTTGAACAAAAAGTGTTGAAATTCCTGAGAGCTTTAAGAAAAGAACAAGAAAAAGGGGCTGGGCACTCAAATTAGGGGCCGAGAGGGGCCAAAAGTCTTTAATCGATAACTCTTTAGCAGTTAATATTTTGTTATACATTACTGAAGCAAGAATGTTTATCTCAACAATCTACAACTATATATTATGATTTTTATGTCGTATGATACATAATTAGGGGCCACAAGGGGCCAGAATGCTAAATCTTTGACGCTTTATATCTCAAAAGTTTGAAATATTTTGATAAGTAATATTGAACAAAAGATGTTCAAAATAATGTTCTGAACAATATGCAACCTTTAGTTTTTCGCTATACGTCCCCTTTAAGGAGTTGAAGGGGTGGCCCCTAAATATTTCTTTTTCAAATAACTCGAAAACGAAAGAGAATCTCTGAATAGATGTTGAACAAAAAGTGTTGAAATTCCTGAGAGCTTTAAGAAAAGATCAAGAAAAAGGGGCTGGGCACTCAAATTAGGGGCCGAGAGGGGCCAAAAGTCTTTAATCGATAACTCTTTAGCAGTTAATATTTTGTTAGACATTACAGAAGCAATGATGTTTATCTCAACAATCTAAAACTATTTATTATTTTTTGAATGTCGTATGGTGCATAATAAGGGGCCACAAGGGGCCAGAATGCTAAATCTTTGACGCCTTATATCTCAGAAGTTTGAAATATTTTTATAAGTAGTATTGAACAAAAGATGTTCAAAATAATGTTCTGAACAACATGCAACCTTTCATTTTTTGCTAAATGTCCCCATTAAGGAGTTGAAAGGTTGGCCCCTAAATATTTATTTTTCAAATAACTCGAAAACGAAAGAGAATCTCTAAATTGTTGTTGAACAAAAAGTGTTCAAAATCCCGAGGGCTTTAAGATGATATGAGATAAAAAGGGCTGATCCCTAATATTAGGGGCCGTGAGGGACAAAAGTCGAATTTTTAAGTCTTTATGTTCAATGTCTGTTTACAGATTATGGAGGCAAAATCGTTCTTCTTCACAATCTTTATCATTATTTTAGAATGAAATTCTCAATCAAAATCTTATCTCATCTTATCAAGAATCGGACGGAAGACCCACTCGTTGCTCGCAACGAGATCGTATCTAGTTATTCTATTGTTTCTTTTTCACTTTTATTATTATTATTTTTTTCTTCCTTATTTTTGTGCAGACGATTTCTCAGAGATGCTTGGACGGATTTATATGAAATTTTCAGGGATGATGTATCATGATCTGAACTTGATACATTTTTCTTAATTTTTGAAAATTCACTTCCGGTCAGGAATTATCGCCCTTTAATCGCATTTTAGTGACCATTTTGTCCGGACAAAAACTCCAAAACGGCAAAAGTTAGAGTGCTGAAATTTTTAGCGAATATAGTTGACACCTTGTAGTTTTGTACCTATACTTTCAAATCTTCTGGAAGTGCCTAGTATGGAAGCTCGGTAGGGGTCGAAATTTAGGACACGAATCATGACTGATTTTTGAGACATTTTGCTTTGTATCTTTAAAAGTATAACTATTTTGTCAAAACATATTGAACAATATTTGTGTAGAACTACAAGATCTTTCATATGATATCAAGAAAAAAGTGCTGACTCATCACATTAAGGGCTGAAAGGGGCCAAAACTCTTTCTTCAATAACTTTTTAGCAGTCAATATTTTGTTAACCATTACTGAAGCAAAAATGTTTATCTTAACAATCTTCACCTATATATTACCATTTTCCTGTCGTATGCTATATAATTAGGGGCCACACGGGGCCAGAATGCTAAATCTTTTACGCTTTATATCTCAATTGGGAGAAATATTTTGATAAGTAATATTGAACAAAAGATGTTCAAAATAATGTTCTGAACAATATGCATCCTTTCATTTTTCGTTAAACGTCCCTGTTAGGGAGTTGAAGGGTTGGCCCCTAAATATTTCTTTTGCAAATAACTCAAAAACGAAAATGCATCTCTGAATAGTTGTTGAACAAATAGTGTTCAAAATCATAAGAGCTTAACGATGAAATAAAAAAAAAGGGGCTGGGCATTTCAGTTAGGGGCCGTGAAGGGCCAAAAGTCTTTAATCGATAACTACTTCTCAGTTAATATTTTGTAATACATTACTGAAGCAAAGATGTTTATCTCAACCATTTACAACTATATATTATGATTTTTTATGTCGTATGGTACATAATTAGGGGCCACAAGGGGCCAGAATGCTAAATCTTTGACGCTTTATATCTCGATTGGGAGAAATATTTTGATAAGTAATATTGAAAAAAAGATGTTCAAAATAATGTTCTAAACAATATGCAACCTTTCATTTTTCGTTTAACGTCCCTATTAGGGAGTTGAAGGGTTGGCCCCTAAATATTTCTTTTGCTAATAACTCGAAAACGAAAAAGAATCTCTAAATAGTTGTTGAACAAAAAGTGATCAAAATCCTAAGAGCTTTAAAATGATATGAAGAAAAAGGGACTGATCCCTAATATTAAGGGCCGTGAGGGGCCAAAAGTCGATTTTTAAAGTCTTTAATATTCAATGTCTTTTTTACAGATTATGGAGGCAAAATCGTTCTTCTTCACAATCTTTATCATTATTTAAGAATGAAAATCTCAATCAAAATCTTATCTCATCTTATCAAGAATCGGACGGAAGACCCACTCGTTGCTCGCAACGAGATCGTATCTAGTTAGGGTCTTCCGTCTTCAGCGGAAGACCCTTCTATTATTCTTCGGTTTCTTTTTTACCTTTATTATTATTATTATTATTATTATTATTATTTTTATTCTTTTTTCTTCTTACAAAATTTGTGCAGACGATTTCTCGGAGATGGCTCGTTCGATTTGCTTCAAATTTTCACAGTCGATGCGTTGTCATCTGAAATTAATTCCGGCAAATTATTTTTTGGAAATTTACTTCCGGTCGGGAGTTATCGCCCTTTGATCAAAATTTGGAGGACCTCCTTGTCTGTGATGGAACTCAAAAATGGCTCAAGCTAGAAAGCTGAAATTTTGAGGGATGGTAGAGGACATGTTGCCATCTTGCACCTGGGTCAGGATATTTTCCGGAAGTGCCTAGTATGGAAGCTCGGTAGGGGTCAAAATTTAGGACACGTTTTACGAGTGGTTTTTTGAGACATTTTGTATCATATCTTTTAAAATATAAATATATTGTTAAAACATACTGAACAACATTTGTGCAAAATATCAAGATCTTTAATATGATATCAAGAAAAATGTGCTGACTCATCAAATTAAGGGCTGAAAGGGGCCAACAGTTTTTATTCAATAACTCTTTTAAAGTCAATATTTTGTTATACATTACTGAAGCAAAGATGTTCATCTCAACCATCTACAACTTTATATAATGATTTTTATATCATATGGTACATAATTAGGGGCCACAAGGGGCCAGAATGCTAAATCTTTGATGCTTTATATCTCGAAATGGAGAAATATTTTGATAAGCAATATTGAACAAAAGATGTTCAAAATAATGTTCTGAACAATATGCAACCTTTCATTTTTTGCTAAACTGCCCCATTAAGGAGTTGAAGGGTTGGCCCCTAAATATTTCTTTTGCTAATAGCTCAAAAACGAAAAGGAATTTCTAAACAGTTGTTGAACACAAAATGTTCAAAATCTTAAGAGCTTTAAGATGAGATCCTGAAAAAGGGGCTGAGCACTCAAATTAGGGGCCGAAAGGGGTCAAAAGTCTTCAATCGATAGCTCTTTATCAGTTAATATTTTGTAATACATTACTGAAGCAAAGATGTTCATCTCAACCATCTACATCTTAATATTATGATTTTTATGTCGTTTGGTTCATAATTAGGGGCCACAAGGGGCCAGAATGCTAAATCTTTGATGCTTTATATCTCGAAATGGAGAAATATTTTGATAAGCAATATTGAACAAAAGATGTTCAAAATAATGTTCTGAACAATAAGCTACTTTTCATTTTTTGCTAAAAGGCCCCATTAAGGAGTTGAAGGGTTGGCCCCTAAATATTTCTTTTGCTTATAGCTCAAAAACGAAAAGGAATTTCTAAACAATTGTTGAACACAAAATGTTCAAAATCTTAAGAGCTTTAAAATGAGATCCCGAAAAAGGGGCTAGGCACTCAAATTAGGGGCCAAGAGGGGCCAAAAGTCTTCAATCCATAATTCTTTATCAGTTTATATTTTGTAATACATTACTGAAGCAAAGATGTTCATCTCAACCATCTACATCTAAATATTATGATTTTTATGTCGTATGGTTCATAATCAGGGGCCACAAGGGGCCAGAATGCTAAATCTTTGATGCTTAATATCTCGAAATGGAGAAATATTTTGATAAGCAATATTGAACAAAAGATGTTCAAAATAATGTTTTGAACAAGATGCTACCTTTCATTTTTTGCTTAACGACCCCATTAAGGAGTTGAAGGGTTGGCCCCTAAATATTTCTTTTGCTAATAGCTCAAAAACGAAAAGGAATTTTTAAACAGTTGTTGAACACAAAATGTTCAAAATCTTAAGAGCTTTAAGATGAGATCCTGAAAAAGGGGCTGGGCACTCAAATTAGGGGCCAAGAGGGGCCAAAAGTCTTCAATCGATAACTCTTTATCAGTCAATATTTTGTAATACATTACTGAAGCAAAGATGTTCATCTCAACCATCTACATCTAAATATTATGATTTTTATGTCGTATGGTTCATAATTAGGGTCAACAAGGGGCCAGAATGCTAAATCTTTGATGCTTTATATCTCAAAATGGAGAAATATTTTGTTAAGCAATATTGAACAAAAGATGTTCAAAATAATGTTCTGAACAATAAGCTATCTTTCATTTTTTGCTGAAAGGCCCCATTAAGGAGTTGAAGGGTTGGCCCCTAAATATTTCTTTTGCTTATAGCTCAAAAACGAAAAGGAATTTCTAAACAGTTGTTGAACACAAAATGTTCAAAATCTTAAGAGCTTTAAATGAGATCCCGAAAAAGGGGCTAGGCACTCAAATTAGGGGCCAAGAGGGGGCAAAAGTCTTCGATCCATAACTCTTTATCAATTTATATTTTGTAATACATTACTGAAGCAAAGATGTTCATCTCAACCATCTACATCTAAATATTATGATTTTTATGTCGTATGGTTCATAATTAGGGGCCACAAGGGGCCAGAATGCTAAATCTTTGATGCTTTATATCTCAAAATGGAGAAATATTTTGATAAGCAATATTGAACAAAAGATGTTCAAAATAATGTTCTGAACAATAAGCTACCTTTCATTTTTTGCTAAAAGGCCCCATTAAGGAGTTGAAGGGTTGGCCCCTAAATATTTCTTTTGCTTATAGCTCAAAAACGAAAAGGAATTTCTAAACAGTTGTTGAACACAAAATGTTCAAAATCTTAAGAGCTTTAAATGAGATCCCGAAAAAGGGGCTAGGCACTCAAATTAGGGGCCAAAAGGGGCCAAAAGTCTTCAATCAAGAATTCTTTATCAGTTCATATTTTGTAATACATTACTGAAGCAAAGATGTTCATCTCAACCATCTACATCTAAATATTATGATTTTTATGTCGTATGGTTCATAATTAGGGGCCACAAGGGGCCAGAATGCTAAATCTTTGATGCTTAATATCTCAAAATGGAGAAATATTTTGATAAGCAATATTGAACAAAAGATGTTCAAAATAATGTTTTGAACAAAATGCTACCTTTCATTTTTTGCTTAACGGCCCCATTAAGGAGTTGAAGGGTTGGTCCCTAAATATTTCTTTTGCTAATAGCTCAAAAACGAAAAGGAATTTCTAAACAGTTGTTGAACACAAAATGTTCAAAATCTTAAGAGTTTTAAGATGATGTGAATAAAGAGTGCTGATTCCTAAAATAAGTGGCCGTTAGGGGCAAAAGGCCGATTTTTAAAAGTCTTTAATGTTCAATGTCTTTTTACAGATTGTGGTAAATCATTATTTTAGAATGAAAATCGCAATCAAAATCTTATCTCATCTCATCAAGAATTGGACGGAAGACCCACTCGTTGCTCGCAACGAGATCTCATCTAGTTAGGGTCTTCCGTCTCCAGCGGAAGACCCTTCTATTATTCTATTGTTTCTTTTTCACTTTTATTATTATTATTATTTTTTTCTTTACACATTTTTGTGCAGACGATTTCTCAGAGATGCTTGGGTGGATTGACTTGAAATTTTCAGGAACGATGTATCATTAACTAAACCTTATTCATATTTTTCATTTTTTAAAAAATCACTTCCGGTCGGAAGTTATCGCCCTTTAATCGAATTTTTAGTGACCATTTTGTCGACACAAAAACTCAAAAACGACAAAAGCTAGAATGTTGTCCTTTTCAGGACTAATAGAAGACATATTGTAGTTTTGCATCTGTACTTTACAAATCTTCCGGAAGTGCCTAGTATGGAAGCTCGGTAGGGGTCGAAATCTAGGACACGAATTATGAGTGATTTTTTGAGACATTTTGCATCATATCTCTTAAAGTATAAATATTTTGTGAAAACATACTGAACAATATTTGTGAAGAATGACAAGATCTTTCATATGATATCAAGAAAAAAGTGCTGACTCATCACACTAGGGGTCAAGAGGGGCCAACAGTCTTTAGTCGATAACTCTTTATCAGTCAATATTTTGTTATACATTACTGAAGCAAAAATGTTTATCTCAACCATCTACAACGATATATTATAATTTTTATGTCGTATGATACATCGTTAGGGGCCACAAGGGGCCAGAATACTAAATCTTTGACGCTTTATATCTCGAAAGTGAGAAATATTTTGATAAGTAATATTGAACAAAAGATGTTCAAAATAATGTTCTAAACAATATGCAACCTTTCATTTTTCGCTAAACGTCCCCGTTAAGGAGTTGAAGGGTTGGCCCCTAAATATTTCTTTTGCAAATAACTCGAAAACGAAAAAGAATCTCTGAATATTTGTTGAACAAAAAGTGTTCAAAATTATAAGAGCTTTAAGACGAAATCAAGAAAAAGGGGCTGGGCACTCAAATTTGGGGCA
Source organism: Saccostrea cuccullata (assembly GCF_032062105.1). Taxonomy (NCBI): domain Eukaryota; kingdom Metazoa; phylum Mollusca; class Bivalvia; order Ostreida; family Ostreidae; genus Saccostrea; species Saccostrea cuccullata. Next base: position 25,344 of record NW_026938715.1, read on the forward strand.
AAAAGGGGCCAAAAGTTTTCAATCGATAACTCTTTATCAGTTAATATTTTGTAATACATTACTGAAGCAAAGATGTTTATCTCAACCATCTACAACTATATATTATAATTTTTATGTCGTATGTTACATAATTAGGGGCCAAAAGGGGCCAGAATGCTAAATCTTTGACGCTTTATATCTCGAAAGGGAAAAATATTTTGATAAGCAATATTGAACAAAAGATGTTCAAAATAATGTTCTAAACAATATGCAACCTTTCATTTTTTGCTAAACGTCCCCATTAAGGAGTTGAAGGGTTGGCCCCTAAATATTTCTTTTGCTTATAGCTCAAAAACGAAAAAGAATTTCTGAAAAGTTATTGAACAAAAAATGTTCAAAATCGTAAGATCTTTAAGATGAGATCCTGAAAAAGGGGCTGGGCACTCGAATTAGGGGCCAAGAGGGGGCAAAAGTCTTCAATCGATAACTCTTTATCAGTTTATATTTTGTAATACATTTCTGAAGCAAAGATGTTTATCTCAACCATCTACAATTATATATTATGATTTTTATGTCGTTTGTTACATAATTAGGGGCCACAAGGGGCCAGAATGCTTAATCTTTGATGCTTTATATCTCGAAAGGCATAAATATTTTGATAAGCAATATTGAACAAAAGATGTTCAAAATAATGTTCTAAACAATATGCAACCTTTCATTTTTTGCTAAACATCCCCATTAAGGAGTTGAAGGGTTGGCCCCTAAATATTTCTTTTGCTAATAGCTCAAAAACGAAAAAGAATTTCTTAACAGTTGTTGAACAAAAAATGTTCAAAATCTTAAGATCTTTAAGATGAAATCCTGAAAAGGGGGCTGGGCACTCAAATTAGGGGCCAAGAGGGGCCAAAAGTCTTCAATTGATAACTCTTTATCAGTTTATATTTTGTAATACATTTCTGAAGCAAAGATGTTTATCTCAACCATCTACAATTATATATTATGATTTTTATGTCGTATGTTACATAATTAGGGGCCACAAGGCGCCAGGATGCAAAATCTTTGATGCTTTATATCTCGAAAGGCAGAAATATTTTGATAAGCAATATTGAACAAAAGATGTTCAAAATAATGTTCTGAACATATGCAACCTTTCATTTTTTGCTAAACGTCCCCATTAAGGAATTGAAGTGTTGGCCCCTAAATATTTCTTTTGCTAATAGCTCAAAAAACGAAAAGAATTTCTTAACAGTTGTTGAACAAAAAGTGATCAAAATCTTTAGAACTTTAAGATGATATGAAGAAAAAGGGCTGATTCCTAAAATTAGGGGCCGTTAGGGGCCAAAAGCCGATTTTTAAAGTCTTTAATGTTCAATGTCTTTTTACAGATTGTGGTAAATCATTATTTTTGAATGAAAATCTCAATCAAAATCTTTTCTCATCTTATCAAGAATTGGACGGAAGACCCACTCGTTGCTCGCAACGAGATCGTATCTAGTTATTATTATTATTCTTTTTTCTCCTTACCGATTTTGTGCAGAAGATTTCTCGGAGATGGCTCGACCGATTTTCTTCAAATTTTCAGAGAGAATGTATAATCATTTGAAGTTTGTACCGGCAACTCCGTTTTTGAAAATTTACTTCCGGTCAGAAGTTATCGCCCTTTTATTGATTTTCGGGGTACCTTTTTGTCTGCGATGGAACTCAAAAACGGCTAAAGCTATAGGACTGAAATTTTCAGTGATAATAGAGGACATGTTGTAGTTGTGCACCTGGGTTTTCAAATTTTCCGGAAGTGTCTAGTATGGAAGCTCGCTAGGGGTCGAAATTTAGGACGCGAATCATGAGTGATTTTTAGCGACATTTTTTATCATATCTTTTAAATTATGAATAATTTGTTATAACATACTGAACAAAAGTTGTGCAAATTGAAAAGATCTATCATTTGAAATCAAGAAATAGGGGCTGGCCCCTTTAACTAAGGGTTTAAAGGGCCAGAAAGTCTTTTCTTAATATCTTTTAAACGGTAAATATTTTGTTATACATTACTGAAGCAAATATGTTTATTTTAACAATATGCAACCATATATTATAATTTTATGATCATATGTTACGTAATTAGGGGCCACAAGGGGCCAGAATGCTAAATCTTTGACACTTCGTATCTCGAAATGGAGAAATATTTTGAAAAGCAATATTGAACAAAAGATGTTCAGAATAATGTTCTAAACAATATGCAACCTTTGAATTTTTGCTAAATGACCCCATTAAGGACTTTGAGGGCTGGCCCCTAAATATTTCTTATATACATATCTCGGAAACGAAAAGGAATTTCTGAATAGTTGTTGAACAAATATTATTCAAATTTATGAGAGCTTTCTTTTGACATCAAGAAAAAGGGACTGGCCCCTCAAATTAGGGGCCTAGGGGGGCCAAAAGTCTTTAATCTATATCTCTTTAATGATCAATATTTTGTTATTCATTACTGAAGCAAATATGTTTATCTTAACAATCAGCAACTATATATAATAATGTTGTGATCATATGTTACGTAATTAGGGGCCACAAGGGGCCAGAATGCTCAATCTTTGACGCTTCGTATCTTGAAATGGAGAAATATTTTGAAAAGCAATATTGAACAAAAGATGTTCAGAATAATGTTCTAAACAATATGCAACCTTTGAATTTTTCCTAAATGGCCCCATTAAGGACTTTGAGGGCTGGCTCCTAAATATTTCTTTTCTACATATCTCGGAAACAAAAAGCAATTTCTGAGTAATTGTTGCACAAAATGTATTCAAATTTAAAAGATCTTTCTTTTGATATCAAGAAAAAGGGGCTGGCCCCTCAAATTAGGGGCCTAGAGGGGCCAAAATGCAATATTTTGATTCTTTACTGAAGCAAATACTTTATCATAACAATCTGCAATCTTGCGGTTAGTACGGTACTCTTTACATCTCTTTGATCTTCGATGTACATCCTTTGATGTATGTAAAACGTCCTATATGGTTCATTTCTAGACCGATTTTTAAACTTTTTAAAATATCATATAGATCTTTTTGAGAGGTTTCCAACGGTATATTTCTTGTGATTTTTAATGCACTAATTCAGAAACTATTAGCTCATATCTATAAGCATTCTGTTTTGACAGAACATGTCCTCGCGTTTTAGAAGTAAACAACTTATATTTAGTTACAATGGCGGACATTTAACGATGGCTGTGATTGGTCAACCAATGATATGACAGCTTATATATTGATATCCTCCATTTTGAATATTTGAACCGTACGCGCATCCTAATTGCGCATGTGACGTCATTATTCTAGAACATTCCTATTTGTCGGTATATAAGTCGATCAGATTAACCGGAATTCTATTTTACGCTGTTTAAGTCGATCCGATAATACGATAATCGGATATTACGATAAATTCCTACTTTTGATGAATTTCATCGAAAATTTGACGGAAGACCCACTCGTTGCTCGCAACGAGATCGTATCTAGTTATGTCGCCCCGAACGAAGTCGGGGACGACATATTGATATTGTACGCATGTTTTTTTTATCCAGGCTGTTTCTCGGAGATGGCTGGGACAATCTTCCTGAAACTTTCCTTAAAGGACGATCACTGGTTGTAGTTGTGCAGTGAGGTCGTTCAGTTCCAATATGTCTACCGTTGCCATGGAAACCTGTAAAAAGCGACAAATTTTGTCCGAGAGTGTTCTCTCTGGTCCCTTAAACGTTCGTCATGAAACTTTTCTTATTTTAATGATTAGTATCTGTAGTTCTGCAACTCGTATTTAAGAGAGAATGTCACGAACCATCAAGCTTCTTCTATATATTTCGCAGTTATGATAAGGCTGTCCGAAGGCTTAAAATGCCTTGAAAATCTACATTTTATTCTGAGCTAAATTTTAATTTTAATATGTAATACTTGTTTGAAATTGCAGTCAACTTGAGATAGTAGTTTAGTCAGGTTTTATTTTACAGCATTTTTGTGATGTCACATGACTGTGTTGATCACGTGACGGGGATTTATGATATTCCTAGTTGTTGCACAAAAATCGCTTCGGCACAAGTGCAAAACAAAAATATTGTGCAAAGTTTGTTATATAGATCAATTCATCGTGATCTCTAGTACATAGAAAGTGCTGGGGGCTGGTTTAATTTTAACTTGGTTAGAAAATATTTTACGAGAAATTCACCTTACCATCATAAAAAGGGGTATTTTCCACTCTTTATCGCGATTTATACAAAAATGGATAAACTACGCACAATCCCCCAGCAAAATTCAGTTAAAGGACATACTTCTATTGTAGATTCACACAGAATATCTTCAATTTGTCCTTGTTTATCACTTGTGCCAGTCCAATATAAACACGCTTCATAAATTTCAACTCTGTCTACGGACGTGTAAGGGGAGTGTATCACACATTATTTTTGCTATTGTTTGAATATGTGCATATCGGACAAGCAACAAGAATAGGGATATTCAAATTTCAAATGTTCAAATCAAAACAGCAAACTCAAGCTTAACAAAAAATTCTTACACTTGAATTAAACAATAAGTCTCCTAAATAAATCTACATGCCATGAGATAATTATGACACTTTCCCCGTCATGTCAGCCCAAGTATGCAGTGACTTGACGTCATGTTCTATTATGACGTCATATCTAGGTAGTTCAGCGAATTTAGTACAGTTTGAACAGTTTGATATTTTACGGGCAGCCTTATCCTAGCTGCGTTCATGGAAACTTGAAAAATTTTATTTTTTAAATGGCATTGATAGTGAAACATTTGGGATGCGCTGAAAACATTTTGCTATAAAACATGTGGCATTTGTGAGCCGTTGCCATGGAAACCAAGACCAAACATCCCCAAGTGTGCAACCATATCGGTGAACGTATATTTACTACATTTTTCATTTGTAGATACATAGGTGTCACATATTATTAAATCAAAATTAAAACACATAAGCATAGAAACTAATTCTTATATTTTTACCACTAAACATCACTGGTTAGAAATTAAAAAAAATATTTTTATGCCTCTATTATGCTAGCTTTGTCTTAAATAATTAAGCCAAAATAAGAATTAAATTCTTTAATCTACAACAAGATTATCTCAATCTGGTATTAAAAATTAAACAAACACTTCCTTTTCTACAAAGATTCGGCAAAAAAATGAGAAGCATTTGTTGCAGATAATTTTTATGAGCAAATTTTCGGAACGTTTACCTCACTAAAAGCGCTTGAAAAATTCTAAGAGTTACTTCCCTTAGCTGAATCTTTTGTGTAAACAATATGCAATATGGCGGCAAACTTGGCTGATGAGCTCTGTGTTGGGTCTGTAACAACGGGGCTACAGTGGATCAGAGCTTGAGCTGACTGGGAAGCAGACTATTCATGTAAGTAGAACTTAAGTATACAGATTTAAGATCTAAATTCATATCATAAAAAACAGTAATTAAAAATTTAGGGAACGTAATTTGTCTGCAGACGACCAAACACTTGGTAAAGTCTAACGTTAATGCCATACTTAGGCTAATCATGGTAATGATAATATGAGCTTTAAAAAGAATACACGGACTCCTGTAAGTAAAAGTGTATGGGATATAACACAACATAATATCCTGTGCATATCCATTCAGTGTAGTATATCAAGAAATGACCGAATTTTCTCAGAATTTGTGTTAGTAAGCTTGTCGCATATGGATTCTTTGATACTTCAAATACTCGTAGTTTCTCTTTGATATTTTTAAGGAAATCCCTTTTTAGTTTTTTTTTTTTACATTCAGAAGTCAATTTCAATTTTTTGCCAAAAGTTACATGTATATAATATCCTCCAGTGCCTGGTCCCCCAGTGCCTTGGATTTTGACACCCTATACATGGTTTTAAGTAGTGTTGGATTTCTTGTTTATATGCTAAAATTTTGTATTATTTTGGGTCTTTGTCATATAAAAACTTGATTTCAAGCAGAACCACCAATTTTTGTTTAAAGATGAAAATTAAACAAACAAAATGTTTCTGTTTCTTTTTTTTTTTTTTTTTTTTGTTGTTTTAAGAATATTTATTTTCTAAATAAGAAAATAAGGAGGGAAGAGGGGTTAGAGGTCAACTTCTGTCAGTACCAAATTTTATTCACACAATTATTTCACTTTACTGTAACAAAAAGAGGGGGGAGCCGGAGGGGACCCAACCGACCTTTCAGTGAACATTTTCAATGCTGAAATTTATGTTTAGAAAAAAAAGGGGACAGCCCCCCCCTCTGGTCCCCCTATTGCGACGTGCCTGTTTATAATTAAAACATATAAATTACATGTTAAGGTCTCATTATAGAGAATGCTCTACAAATTGATCATTTATCATGAATTTTGAGATGGTTCTTAGTATTTCTGACGGAGAAATACAGATAAGTAAAGTGGGATAATAGGAACTTCTTGAAATTTTTTAAACTTTTTGCATATCTTATGTAGGAAAGTTTTAAATGTAGTGTAACAATTTTAAACAAAATGCTTTTAGGAATTGAAAAGGTCAGTAAAGGATTATTTGATTCAGTTTAGAAATTTAAAGTCCTATGCAAATAATGTATGATAGCTAGGGTATTCCTAATAGGTTTTACCATATAAGCAGAATTTTTATGCACTTGGATTGATAGATCTGGGGTGTATATTGTTTTTGTCCTGTCTGTCTGTCTGTTTATCTGTATGTCCGTTTTTCTGTCTGTTGTCAACTTTAACATTTGTCATAACCTTTGAACCATGATAAACAGAGACCTCATATTTGGTTTGCACACTCCACTAATTAAGTTCTGTCGAATGACTTAAAGGTGAATGACCTTGTAACCTTGATTGTGACCTATATGCTTAAAATAACTTTTTCGAACTTTCACAATTACTTTTGAACCATAGGAGATAATCATACATGACTTCATGTTTGGTAAGCATCCTACACTAGTTAAGTTCTTTCAAATGACACCAAGATCAATGACCTTATGATGTAAATTAAAATGTAACCAATATGCTAAAAATAGCTTTTTCGAATTTCCACCATAACTTTTGAACCATGAGTGAAAAGATCAGAAATCAAGGGTCATAAAACATGGACACTAGATATTGGAAGCCCTTGTTAGCTCATTATATTGAGAACAACTTTCAAATCTAGTATACTGGTACTGTCTAAGAAGTAAATTAAGCTCAATGATATTGAGGTCTGACATTGATCAATTTTAATTAATTGTTTACCCTAGAATTTTAAGTGACCTATTGCTTTACTTTGATACTTTCTAATTTTAAATATTGAGGGGGGGGTTATATTTTTATGCCCCTTATGAATATGGCCAGGCCATATAGTGTTTGTCATGTCTGTCTTCCATCCTTCTTCCCTTCCATCTTTCCGTCATTCCATCTGTCCTTCCGTCACACTTTGCGTTTACCTCAGTGCAAAGCTTTGTTTCAAAAAAACTATCCAATATATTTTCATCAAACTTCATATGCTGATAGGTATTGATGAGATCTTTGCAACTGCATCAACATTTTTTGACTTTGACCTTTCCTTTGACCTTGACCTTACCTTTCATAATAAGTGTAAAACTTCATATGCTAATATGTATTGATGTAAGCAATTCAACTACATCAACAATTTTGACCTTGACTTCACTTTTATCAAATTGTATTTCAGTCAGTTTTAAAGAAACCATTCTTTTCAACTTCATATTTTGATACATACTGATAAAAACTTTTCAACTGCATCAAATGTTTTTGGCCTTGCCATTTCCTTTGACCTTGACCTCACTTTATAGAAATTAGTGTCAAACTTCATATGCTGATATATACTGATGTAAGCAACTCAACTGCATCACTTTTAAAGATGTTTTGATCAAATTTCATACACTAATACAAATTTTCATGTTCCATTACTAATATACCCTTGAAGGGGCATTCATGTCCTATGGACATATTTCTAAGTTTCATAAATTTTTTAACTTATTTAATTTTTTATTTTAACTATTTTTTTTCAAGACATTAGGAAAAGAAAACACTGTTGTACAAGACACAATCAAAGAAGATGGAGGCTCATCTGTAAATCAAGAACTCACAGTTCATAGGATACCTTTCAGCAGTTATTCACAAACATCTGATGTTGTAAATCCAAGCACAAATACAGATGATTTTGATCAGATTGTAAGTAGCAATTTAAGATATAAGATTGAATTTTTTTTTTGGTTACAAGTCTCTTAAAGGATGTTTTTACTTATAAAATTATCAACCTAAATATCCTTTTTATCTCACCTGAGCCAAAGGCTCAAGTGAGCTTTTCTGATCAAACTTTGTCCGTTGTCTGTCGTCGTTGTCGTCGTTGTCAATGTAAACTTTTCACATTTTCATCTTCTTCTCAAGAACCACTGGGCCAATTTCAACCAAACTTGCTACAAAGTATCCTTGGGTAAAGGGGATTCAAGTTTGTTCAAATAAAGGGCAAGGCCTTTTTCTAAGGGTAGATAATTATGAATGAGAGAAAAATTAATGGCATTTTTAAAAAATCTTCTTCTCAAGAACCACTGGGCCAGGAAATATAAAACTTATGTGGAATCATCCTCAGGTTGTGTAGTTTGTTCAAATCATGACCCCCAGGGGTAGGGTGGGGCCAAAATGGCTGATCTAAGTTTTACTGTACATAGGAATATATAGGAAAAATCTTTAAAAATCTTCTTCTCAAGAACCACTGGGCCAGGAAAGATTGAACTCACATGGAATCATCCTCAGGTAGTGTAGATTCAAGTTTGTTCAAATCATGACCCCCGAGGGTAGGCTGGGGCCAAAATGGCTGATCTAAGTTTTACATAGGAATATATAGGGAAACCTTTTAAAATCTTTTTCAAGTACTTCAAAGCCATGCTTAGTGATATTTATAGGGATTCATCCTCAGGTAGTGTAGATTTTTGGTTTGTTAAAATCATGGCCCCCTGAGGGGTTAAAGTTCAAGCCCCCCCCCCCCTCCCCCCCCCTAGTAAACGTTCAGTTCTGATCTGATATGTACTTTTTCCAATTGCTCACTGTTCATGGTAGCTCAGTCGGTAGAGCGCTCGCTCCTTGATCGGGAGGTGGTGAGTTCGTATCTTGGCCACGACTGACCTAGTTGTTAGAATGGGTAGCAACTGTTCCTTAGCCATGTGCTGGGCACTTTGAAGTGAAAGTTGTGGGTCCTTCGAATGAGACCTTAAAACCGAGGCCCCATGTCACTGGCAGGTGTTGGCACAATAAAGATCCCTCATTGCTCAGTGGCCCTGAGTGCTGAGTAAAGGTCAAAATTTGAAGCCCTTCACCAGCATACAGTGACGTCTCAAAATGAGTGAAAAATTCTCGAGAGGGACGTTAAACAATATACAATCAATCAATCCAATTGCTCAGATGAGCGATGTGGCCCCTTGGCCTCTTGTTTTAAATGTTATATAAACATACATGTATATTAAATTTTTCACAACATTTACAATAAAATGAATTTTAAAATCATTCAAGGTAAGATAACATAACATATCTGTCCAAGCTTATTACCAAAAGTACTGAAGAAATTCCACATTATTTTATCACTATACATAAATAATTTAAATTTGTTTGTATTCTCCCTTCTCATTGGTTGATTTCCAAAAAGGAACACAAATTATTCTGTATAATCTGGTTTAGTATGAGGACACACCCCCTTGACGACCAGCTAACTGATCTGTATCTATGCTATCCCGTCATTTTCAGTCCTCGGGATTCATGGAAAATTCCAGATTTAATAAGTGTACCTTTAGACTCAAAAAAGTAACTCGATCTTACCACATGTAAACAAACATCATTGCTGCTAGTTCTGTTTATCAGTTATTACCTCCCCTTGTTTCCCATCACTTCCGTTACTATGGTTGTATTATTGAGCAGCAAATTTGAACTCATAAAAAACAGCACAATTTTACATCCACATTTGTTTATTCTAAAATTAAATTATCAGGAATGCCTTCTTGGCCAAATTATTCGGGTATAGCCTAGTTTGGGTCAGTTTACACTTTTTTATAATCCCAAGCGTAAGCTCAACCAAACCAGGTTATATGGAAAATTTGGCCAAGAATTAGTCATTCCTTAAGCAGAGTATCAATCCAAACAAACTTTGTGCCATTTTGAGGACCATGTCCTATTGATAGGAGGGTATAAAATTTTCAATTTTGGTTAAGTTGGTGTCTTACAATGAAATTTTCTTTGTAGATAAATACGCAAGTGTCCATTAATTCACAAGGCAGCCTCTGGTTACCAAGCAGTCAAGATACTGTAAATCACTTTTTATTCGCGAGAACTTTATTTTCGCGTAATTACGCGAAACCGTATGCTCGCGTAAATTTCATTCTCGCGTATAATAGAATTTCTTAAGATTATATAGAGCAAAGATCACAATTCGTGAAAATTTTGTCTTGTTAATAAAGAGTCAATGACAATCTCTCGCGAAAATAAGGTGTCGCGAAAATTAAGTGATTTACAGTACATAGGAAGAAGAGGAGGGAGGTGATTACCTAGAAAACATGAATATCATGAGGAAAGCTCTAGACACTTTCCTGCAAAGTTGTGGCCTAAGTCCAGTAAAGAAGCAACTCAGAGCAGATTGGAATAAAGCATCTGACCGTACAAAAAGTGATTATATATCATCAGCTAAATAAATTTTTCAAGAGGTTGTGAATGTCCTTGCACCAGGTCAAGGCTCTCTTCTGCTGGATGCTTTATTGAAGACTGCTTCAGATTCTGCTGACACCATCATACTGCAATTTCTTTCAAAAGCCTATAACCTTTCTACTGACTGGGGAACACAGAGACAAATTTTGTCATTATTTGCTCATTCATACTCAATGTTGCTATGGTCAGATATATATTGCTAAGGGAAAATATTAATATTTTTTAGAAATATTTAATTGGTGTAAAATGTAATCAACTTATCTATTAAAAATGTGTATAAACAATTTTTAAATGAGTATGAAGTTTATTAAATGAAAAAATAGATCAATTTCTGTCTTAACACTATACTGTTGCTATGATCTGATTCTGGTTGCTAGACCATTTTCAATTTGTATATGCTGTATTGTTTTTGTTATCAAATTCTTTTTATTAGATACCTATCAATTTTAAAGATAACCACTCTCATAATAATTAAATTTTAGCAAAATATTAGAGAGAGAGATTTCACTAATTTGTTACGACACCTTTCACCATCCATACTACTTTCCATAAAGTTAGTAGAACAGTGTCCTTGAATTTGCTTCTTAGTTTTATTCATAACTATGGTAGATCAAAACCCAAGACCAAAATTACATAAATATTGCATCTAAGGATGCACACTTAGATTATCCGTTTGAATTCCCATAACTATTCTTTTGGAGTATCATCAATAGTTTTTATTGATAATTCATGAATAACAAAATGTCTATTCAGCTCTGTTGCTATGGACCTCATTTGGTTGCTATGCACAGAATATGATCAATGTATAAATTTCAGTATATTTAATTTTTTTTGTAAGAAAAAAAAGGTTTTTCAGTTAATTTATACTTAGAAAACCTGTTCACCTCTTTTTTTTTGACATGATTTTTCGAAATTGTCTTGGTTGCTATGCAGTAAATTTGGTTGCTATGGGCACATTACAGGATTTTTATCCCAAAATTTCACTATATTTATCAATGATGCAAGAGTATGATAGCTTTTAAACATACAATTGTATCAATTTGGAAGAAATTTAAAATATTCCTAAAATATTGGAAGTGGATTTTAAGCATTTTTTAAAGAATTAAAACATGAAATTGAACAGTTTTCCCACAAAAGTAGTAAAAATGCTTCTCAATTTTTTATGTTAGTCTTGAAGATCAACATGTATTGTGCAAGAATAAAATTCATTTAAATGCTGAACCTGTTGTAGATTTTATATATATTAGTTTTAACTTGACAGGTAAATATTTAAATTTTCACCTTGTTCAACTATATACTATTTGTGTTGCCATGGCAACAGATGCATGGGTATTTACATTTGCTTTGAAACTTTTTTGTACACTATATATCTTTAATAGTTTGCATTAAGTTTGTTCTGGGTGATATCAGTATTCTTTCTGTAAAAATATTCTTCCAAAAAAGTTAAAATTTAAGCTTTTTTTCCTTCACTCATGGTGGTTTCCATGGCAACACATAAGAAGGTAGATAAATAATAGTTTTGTTGGTCAAACATCATTTTCATATATGTGAAAGTTGTGTACAATGAACACTCTTTCCAACCAATATAAGAAAACAGGAAGTTAAAATTTTAAGTTTCCATCTGAAGCTTGATGATTCGTGACATCCTCTCTTAAAATTTTTATATAATCGATTATTGCCATGGAAACCAGGTGAAAGTTAAAATTCTTTAATTTCGATTTTCTCAATAACTACTCAGGCAATCGTTTTGAAACTTTCAATGTTTATTCCTTGCAATGTGTCAAAGTGATTTCTACTTTCAAAATAATTGTAATGAGTCGCTCACGGTTGCCATAGAAACGAAACAGAAAAAAAGATTCAGATGTACACATGTGTTCTCCAAGGTCTAGGTCAAAGGGTCAAAGTTCGTCGTATCCAATAAAAGTTCTTTTCACAAGGATTACATATTTGAAATACGAAAGCCCTAGTACTTACCGTTCAAACGTTATGGCTATTTACTATGTTCAAGACGACCCCCCCCCCTTTTTTTTTTGAAGCACACAGCCAAGTAGAATACACAGATATAACATATACAACTTACAAGTAACTTTTTAAAATCTTCATTCATAAAATTCAGTTCCCGTCATGTGATATTTTGCCATCATTCATTCTCCTTCTGTTTTGTCTCTTGAATTTATAAATATTTTATTTTATCTATATAAAAAAAAATAACGATTGTCAGCTGCATTTATTATCATTTCGCGTTTTCTTGTATATCTATCACTTGTATATTATTCATTTCATTAGATAGTGCAAGTATAAATTAAAAAATTGGTACGTCATTTCCATAGTTTTTATTCATTCATAAATTCTTTGATCCGCTCCTGATGGTTCGCAAAGCCTTGATCACCACTGTATACAAAACATTCATCTCGCCGAAAATGTTCATGATTCCGCTAAACTGAGAAAGTTCACTCATGATTTATCATCTCATAACACACATCAGCTCTCTGCAATGCAGAAATGCTCGAATTGATGGTGGCATGTCAGATTCGTTTTTTGGTAGAACCTCTAAAATGAAAGTGAAAGAGGGAAATTTCAGAGTTCTCACTGGCGTTACAATACACAAAATAATTCGGCTGATCTTCTTCATAAATTACATTTCCCAAGCTTTTATCATAGGAAAGATACTGCCAATTAACAAGTATGAGGCTCAGTTCAGTACATCTGCCAGATTTCTTTTATGCAAGTCTGCAAATTGAGGAACTTGTAATTTTCCTGCACTACTTTCTTCTCCTACCGATTCTAAAAATAATGAGTGGGATGTACCGAATTAAGGTCTTCCGTTTCCAATGGAAAGGACTGATATAACTCAATGGTTGTTCAAACTTAGCTTATGGACTTTTGTTTTAGTGATGATAAAAATGAAAGTCTTGTCTAATACGGGGCGACATATGCTATTGCTTGCAATAGCAGACTTTCTAGTTATGTTCCCCAAACGAAGTTGGGGAACATATTGTTTTTACTCTGTTTCTTATTATTAAGGTCTTCCGTCTTCACGGAAGACCTTATAGTGATTGTATTGTTTCTTATTATTCTTATTCTTTTTTAGACAAAATTTTGTGCAGGCGATTTCTCGAAAAGTATTCAGCGGTTTTTCATGAAACTTTCACAAAATATGAGTTATAATATGTAGTTGTTACTTCCGATGCAAAATTTGGAAAATTCGCTTCTGGTGCCAAGTTATGGACACTTTTCTGATTTTAAAATGCGATTTTGTCGCCCCTTTTTATCGAAAACGGTTTAGGATATGAACTGGAGACTTCTTGGAGATGATAGATCATGACTTTGTGGTTTGCAGAATTACCTTTTTGTGCGTCGTCAATACTTCCGGTCGTTACAAGAAGCGAAATTAAAAAGTCTGCATTTTCTAACTTTTTTGTTTTTCCATATTTTTCATTTATTTTTGGTATGTTGATAGAAACCTTTCTTCTTATGCTTTCTATAAAATTTGTTTCAATATTGATAAATCTAAACTCTAGATATTAGCATTCAAAAATCTGAAGCGAGTCCAAAATGGCGGTTGTCTCTGTCAAAGCCGACATTTCGCAATAGGGGTTTACGGAGGCAGCCGAGCGTTTGCTTGAACGAAAGTAACATATGGATAAATGAAATGTAAAGCAATACTTGGATTGTCACGTCGTAGTTAAGTTGCAGTTCTGTGTCAAACTAACATCTTCTATAATTGGTTTTGACTGGTTCTCAAAGTAGAAAAAGAAAAGACTAAATGTGCAAATGAAATTCGATACCTTATATCTTTTATGCATCACGGAAAAACAGATCTTAAACCATACTTATAAGTAATACATTCTCAAAAAAGAATATCAATTAATATTGAAAGTTCAGATCTTAACCACCGTTTTTCCTATGCACACTTGTGTCATATTAAACTAATAAATAAGACAGAAATAAGAAAACGATTTTTTAAAGATCTCTTCATGGAGTTTATTTTAGAATTCTTGTCTCAAAGACCTGATTCAAGCTATTGAGCATGAATGATATCTGATTCCTTGACCGTCGTAGGGCCAGCCATGTTTTTCGACCTCTTTCGATTAACTAATCGGGATAGTTCACTTTAGGGATAAACAGGAAATTGAAAAAAAAGTTAAAAATTCATAACAGTTTCACCGCTTTAGTGTTACATGCCTATATACAATATGGAATTTGTAAAATGTGTTATATATACTTTCTAAACCTCGAATCTAAGGCTATAAGAACGTTTTTTTTAAATTTCATTGAAGCTATCACACCTATTTAATAGAACATTCCAGAGAAAAGGCGCGAAGATTAACTCCTAGCGTTTGGCGCTAAATTTTGAATAGTGATCCACCTTTCATACTTTTAAGAGAGAGGCACTGCTTCGTAGAGTAGATGTCCTGATAGTGTAATATTTAGTGCGTTGGATTTTTATGCTGGCGACTTGGGTGCAATCCCCTTGTGTGCAAATCTTTTTTTACATTTTCAGCTCGATTTTACGTTTTTTTTTCGGAATCGGACGGAAGACCTCTCGTTGCTCGCAACGAGTTTCATCTAGTTATTATTCTTATTATTATTAAGGTCTTCCGACTTCCTTCGGAAGAACTTATTGTTTTCCTTCTGTTTTCTATTATTATTATTATTATTATTATTATTATTCCACTTTTCATAGTACAGGTCATATCTCCGCTGTGCGGGGTTCAATTTGAACGATTTTTTCAGGGATGGTGCATCATGTTAATATCTCCAGGGGTGTCCCTCACTTTTTCGAAATTTACTTCCGTTCGCGTTTTTTGGGGAAATTTGTATTTTTTAAATGGAATTTTGTCCCAAAAAATTCTCGAGAACAGTAACAGATATAAAACTGAAACTTACGGACGTGATAGATCATCGAATGTAGATGTGTTGATCGACCTTCATTTTTCGTCGTTCTGACTTCCGGTCGCAAACGGAAGTGAATTCTAAAAGTCTAATTTTTCAACTTTTTTGTTTTTCACTATTTTTCTTTGGAAATCACAGGGTTGATAGAGTATCTTTTAAGAACTCTAAATATGTTTTCAATATTTTCATGCGTGCATTTGTTGCAAAGATATGACCGATCCAAACTTTGTCTCACTGTCGGGGGTTCGAATCCCGCTGGGGGCGTTGCAAAAATTTTTTCTCTGTTTCTGTCTTTTTTCAGTTGCATATGACTTTTCTTTCTTTTTTATAATGTATGGAAGATTTTGTCGATTTTTAAAACCTATATTTTGAGATATTTTGTGGAATAACTGTAATAATCACGATCTATGTTGAGGGACTGCTGTCAATGAAAGTAAACGATAAAAATACATTCTGAAATCTATTTCATGGCCTGACGGAGCAGAGATTTCTAACGAAAAGTTTGGCGGAAGACCTGCTTGTTGCCCTAGCAACAAGAACGCATCTAGTTATGTTCCCCAAACGGAGTTTGGGAACATATTGTTTTTACTCTGTTTCTTCTTATTATTATTATTCTTTTTTCTTCTTATTTCTTCTCCGGTACTTTTTTGTCCGGAAGTGTTCTCAGAAACTGTTCACCAAACTAAGTAAAAACCTTTTTAGGGTTAATGGGTGTGTAGTGTAGGTGTGCGGAACGAAGGTCATTTTGCGCGCATACGCCTGCACGTGCGGGCGCGTGAAGTGAGTGAAATGACTGATATACTTATTATGGCCATAACTTTTACATTTTTTGATAAAATGCTTTGAAATTCATTACATAAAGATATATTAATAGTGTTAATATAATGACACTGTCAAATTAGCACGAACTCACGCGCATGCACGTGAGCTTCGCTCTGATTGGCTGAAATAAAAATCTCAATATCTCTTTTGTTTTTTGACGAAATGCTTTGAAATTTTAAAGGAAGTAATGAAGTAGGATATTCTACAATATGATATCAAAAAAATTTCAAGAAATCACGCGCATGCACGTGTGCTGCAATCTGATTGGCTGAAACTTTAAAAGGCTATATCTCCTTTGTTTTTTGATGAAATGCTTTGGAATTTAAAACATAGCCATACTTTAGAATACCCTGCAATATGACATACAGAAAATTAAAGAAATCACGCGCATGCACGTGTGCTGCATTCTGATTGGCTGAAACTTTAAATGGCTATATCCCCTTTGTTTTTTGACGAAATGCTTTGAAATTTAAAACACAGTTTTACATTAGGATATCCTGCAATATGATAAACAAAAAAAATTCATGAAATCACGAGCATGCACGTGTGCTGCAATCTGATTGGCTGAAACTTGAAATGGCTATAACTCTCTTGTTTTTCAACCAAACAGGATGGGATTCAGAACATAGATAAGTATAAGGAACTCCTACAAGAAGGTATGGTCATCATGCACGTGCACGCACGTGCGTGCATTTGGAACGATTGAAATAAAAAAAATACACTTAAATGAGTGATTTTTAATACTTTTGGACTGAATTCTTTGATATGTAGTATATTTAAATATATAGATAGTGTAGACAAGATGATATGGTCATAACGCACATGCATTCACATGCGCACGGGTGCAATGCTAAAATTTGAATATAATTGGTATCCTTCTGGGTAAATTTTGTTAAAGTCTAAATTACCAGAATTTGTCTTATTTAATGAAGCTTACAGGGAATATGGCACCAAAAGGGAGTTGGGGAGCGTTTGGGGAACATCTGTAACGGTTCCCGTTACAATTAGCACTAGTTAGGGTCTTCCGTCTTCAGCGGAAGACCCTTCTATTATTCTTATGTTTCTTTTTCACTTTTCTTATTATTATTATTATTCTTTTTTTCTGCACAAATTTTGTGCAGAAGATTTCTCAGAGATGGTTGGATGGATTTGCTTCAAATTTTCAGAGATGTTGTAGGATAATCTGAAGTTTATACCGGCTGAAGGATTTTGTGAAAATCACTTCCGGTCTAGAGTTATCGCCCTTTTATCAAAATTCAGAGGACCTCCTTGTCCGTTCATTTTCTCGAAAACGGCTTGAGCTAGAGCGCTGAAATTTTCAGTGATGATAGAGGACATGTCCCCATGTTACTGGGAGTTTGGATAGTTTCCGGAAGTATCTAGTATGGAAGCTCGGTAGGGGTCAAAATTTAGGACACGAATCACGAGTGATTTTTGGAGACATTTTGCATCATATCTTTAAAAGTATAAATATTTTGTAAGAACATATTGAACATCATTTGTGCAGATCAACGAGATCTTTCAAATGATATCAAGAAAAAAACGCTGACTCATCACATTAGGGGCAGAAAGGGACCAAAAGTCTTTAATCAATAACTCTTTATCAGTTAATATTTTGTAATATAATACTGAAGCAAAAATGTTTATCTCAACAATCTACAGCTATATATTATAATTTTTATGACGTATGGTACATAATTAGGGGCCACAAGGGGCCAGAAGGCTAAATCTTTGACGCTTTATATCTCAAGAGTGAGAAATATTTTGATAAGTAATATTGAACAAAAGATGTTCAAAATGATGTTCTGAACAATATGCAACCTTTCATTTTTCGCTAAACGTCCCCATTAGGGAGTTGAAGGGTTGGCCCCTAAATATTTCTTTTGCGAATAACTCGAAAACGAAAAAGAATCTCTGAATAGTTGTTGAACAAAAAGTGCTCAAAATCCTAAGAGCTTTAAGATGAAATCCAGAAAAAGGGGCTGGACACA
This sequence comes from Saccostrea cuccullata, assembly GCF_032062105.1. Classification (NCBI taxonomy): domain Eukaryota; kingdom Metazoa; phylum Mollusca; class Bivalvia; order Ostreida; family Ostreidae; genus Saccostrea; species Saccostrea cuccullata. The sequence goes on from NW_026938715.1 coordinate 43,728, forward strand.
CAAATTAGGGGCCAAGAGGGGCTAAAAGTCTTTTTTCGATAACTCTTTAACAGTCAATAATTTGTAATACATTACTGAAGTAAAAATGTTTATCTCAACAATCTACAACTGTATATTATGATTTTTGTGTCGTATATTACATAATTAGGGGCCACAAGGGGCCAGAAGGCTAAATCTTTGACGCTTTGTATCTCAAAAGTGAGAAATATTTTGATAAGTAATATTGAACAAAAGATGTTCAAAATGATGTTCTGAACAATATGCAACCTTTCATTTTTCGCTAAACGTCCCCATTAGGGAGTTGAAGGGTTGGCCCCTAAATATTTCTTTTGCGTATAACTCGAAAACGAAAAAGAATCTCTGAATAGTTGTTGAACAAAAAGTGCTCAAAATCCTAAGAGCTTTAAGACGAAATCCAGAAAAAGGGGCTGGACACACAAATTAGGGGCCAAGAGGGGCTAAAAGTCTTTTTTCGATAACTCTTTAACAGTCAATAATTTGTAATACATTACTGAAGTAAAAATGTTTATCTCAACAATCTACAACAGTATATAATGATTTTAAAGTCGTACATTACATAATTAGGGGCCACAAGGGGCCAGAAGGCAAAATCTTTGACGCTTTGTATCTCAAAAGTGAGAAATATTTTGATAAGTAATATTGAACAAAAGATGTTCAAAATGATGTTCTGAACAATATGCAACCTTTCATTTTTCGCTAAACGTCCCCATTAGGGAGTTGAAGGGTTGGCCCCTAAATATTTCTTTTGCGAATAACTCGAAAACGAAAAAGGATCTCTGAATAGTTGTTGAACAAAAAGTGCTCAAAATCCTAAGAGCTTTAAGATGAAATCCAGAAAAAGGGGCTGGACACACAAATTAGGGGCCAAGAGGGGCTAAAAGTCTTTTTTCGATAACTCTTTAACAGTCAATAATTTGTAATACATTACTGAAGTAAAAATGTTTATCTCAACAATCTACAACAGTATATAATGATTTTAAAGTCGTACATTACATAATTAGGGGCCACAAGGGGCCAGAAGGCAAAATCTTTGACGCTTTGTATCTCAAAAGTGAGAAATATTTTGATAAGTGATATTGAACAAAAGATGTTCAAAATGATGTTCTGAACAATATGCAACCTTTCATTTTTCGCTAAACGTCCCCATTAGGGAGTTGAAGGGTTGGCCCCTAAATATTTCTTTTGCGAATAACTCGAAAACGAAAAAGAATCTCTGAATAGTTGTTGAACAAAAAGTGCTCAAAATCCTAAGAGCTTTAAGATGAAATCCAGAAAAAGGGGCTGGACACACAAATTAGGGGCCAAGAGGGGCTAAAAGTCTTTTTTCGATAACTCTTTAACAGTCAATAATTTGTAATACATTACTGAAGTAAAAATGTTTATCTCAACAATCTACAACAGTATATTATGATTTTAAAGTCGTATATTACATAATTAGGGGCCACAAGGGGCCAGAAGACAAAATCTTTGACGCTTTGTATCTCAAAAGTGAGAAATATTTTGATAAGTAATATTGAACAAAAGATGTTCAAAATGATGTTCTGAACAATATGCAACCTTTCATTTTTCGCTAAACGTCCCCATTAGGGAGTTGAAGGGTTGGCCCCTAAATATTTCTTTTCCGAATAACTCGAAAACGAAAAAGAATCTCTGAATAGTTGTTGAACGAAAAGTGTTCAAAATCCTGAGAGCTTTTAAATGTTATGAAGATAAAAGGACTGATCCCTAATGTTAGGGGTCGTGAGGGGCCAAAAGTCGATTTTAGAAGTCTTTTTTGTTCAATGTCATTTTACAGAATATGGAAGATCATTACTTAAGAATGAAAATCTCAATCAAAATCTCATCTCATTTCATCAAGAATCGAACGGAAGACCCACTCGTTGCTCGCAACGAGATCTCATCTAGTTATTATTATTATTCTTTTTTTTCTTATTTGTTCTCCGGTACTTTTTTGTCCGGAAGTGTTCTCAGAAACTGTTCACTCAACTGACCTAAAACCTTTTTAGGGTTAATGGGTGTGTAGTGTAGGTGTGCGGAACGAAGGTCATTTTGCGCGCATACGCATGCACGTGCGTGCGCGTGCAACACGTGAAATGACTTATATACGTAATATAGCTATAACTTTTACATTTTTCAATGAAATGATTTGAAACTCATTATATAAAGATATATTAATAGTGTAGATAATGTGACACTGTCAAATTAGCACGAACTCACGCGCATGCACGTGCGCTTCGCTCTGATTGGCTAAAACAAAAATCTCAGTATCTTCTCTGTTTTTTGACGAAATGCTTTGAAATTTGAAATATAGTCATGAATGAGAATATCCTACAACGTGATATAGAAAAAAATTCATGAAATCACGCGCATACACGTGTGCTGCAATCTGATTGACTGAAACTTTAAATGACTATATCGCCTTTGTTTTTTGACAAAATGCCTTGAAATTTAAAACATAGTCATACATTAGGATGTCCTGCAATATGATATACAAAAAATTTCAAGAAATTACGCGCATGCAGGTGTGCTGCGATCTGATTGGCTGAAACTTTAAATGACTATATCTCCTTTGTTTTTTGACGAATTGCTTTGAAATTTAAAACATAGTCATTCATTAGGATATCCTACAAGGCGATATAGAAAAAATCATGAAATCACGCACATGCACGTGTGCTGCAATCTGATTGGCTGAAATGACTTTAACTCCCTTGTTTTTCAACCAAACAGGATGGGATTCAGAACATAGATAAATATGAGGGACTCCTACAAGAAGGTATGATCATCATGCACGTGCACGCACGTGCGTGCATTTGGAACGAATGAAATTAGAAATACACTTGAATGAGTGATTTTTAATACTTTTGGACTGAATGCTTTCATATATAGTATATTACAGGGAATATGGCACTAAAAGGAAGTTGGGGAGCGTTTGGGGAACATCTGTAACGGTTCCCGTTACAATTAGCACTAGTTATTATTATTAAGGTCTTCCGACTTCCTTCGGAAAACCTTATTGTTTTCCGTCGGTTTCCTATTATTATTATTATTATTATTATTCTTTTTTTCATAGTTATGGCGATATCTCAACTGTGTCTGTACGGATTTCAAAGATTTTTACAGGAAAGATACATCAGGTTAATATCTCCAGACGTGTTTTTCATTTTTTTCAAAATTTGCTTCCAATCGCGATTTTGGGGGAAATTTGTATTTTTTAAATGGATTTTTGTACACCACTTTTCTCGAAAACGGCTAAAGCTATGACATTGAAACTCATGGACATGAAAGAGCATCACATGTAGATGTGCCGAACGTCCTTCATTTTTTGTCGTTCTTACTTCCGGTCGCAAACGGAAGTGAATTCAAAAAGTCTAATTTTTCAACTTTTTTGATTTTCAATATTTTTCTTTCGAATCTACAGGGTTAATAGAGCGTCTTCAAAGATATCTAAATATGTTTTCATTTTTTTCATGCGTGCGTTTATTGCAAAGATATGACCGAACCAAACTTTGTCTTACTGTCGGAGGTTCGAGTCCCGCTCGGGGCGTTCCCCAAATTTTTTCTTTGTTTTTGTCTTTTTTTAGTTGCAAATTACTTTTCACTCTTTTAAAACATATGTGAAAGATTTTGCCGATTTTTAAAAGCTATATTTGGAGATATTTTTGAAATACATGGAACAATCACGAACTGTGTTGAGAAACTACTGTAAATGAACCTAAACGAAAAAATACATTATGAAATCTATTCCATGGGATGACACAGCATAGATTGCAAAAGGGATGTCGGTCGGAAGACCTGCTTGTTGCCCCAGCAACAAGAACGCATCTAGTTATTATTATTTTTCTTCTTGGGAAAATTTTGTCCGCGAGTGATCTTGTAAACTACTCATCCAACTTAGGTGAAACCTTTTTAGGGTAAGTAGGCATGTTATGTAGATTTGCGGAATCAAGGTCATTTTGCGCGCACGTGCTTGCAAGAGCGCGCACGTGCGAAACTTAAAATGACCAATATATAATGGATATAATCGTAACTTCTCTATTTTGTGACGAAATGTTTTGAAACTTACAATGTAAGGATATATTAGTAGTATGCACAAGATGACATGGTCAGAATAGCAAGATCGCACGCGCATGCACGTGTGCTTCGCTCTGATTGGCTGAAACTAAAGTCTCAATATCTTTTTTGTTTTTTGATAAAATCATTTGAAATTTTGAACATAGTCATACATTAGGGAGATCTACAGCCTGTAATATAAGATTTTTCATGAAAGCATGTGCATGCACATGTGCTTGCAAGAGCTCGCGCGTGCAACACGAGAAATGTCCAATATAATTGATAGAGACGTAACCATTAAAATTATCGAGGAAATGCTTTGAAACTCATTTTATAAGTATATATTAGTAGTATTCACAAGATGACATAGTCAAAATAGCAAGATCGCACGCGCATGCACGTGTGCTTTGCTCTGATTGGCTGAAACTAAAGTCTCAATATCTTTCTTGTTTCTTGTCATAATCCTTTGAAATTTTGAACATAGACCTACATTATGAAGATCTACAGCATGATATATAAGAATTTTCATGAAAGCATGCGCATGTCCGCGTGCTGAAATCTGATTGGCTGAAACTTTAAATGGCTATATCTACTTTGTTTTTTGACGAAATTCTTTGAAATTTCAAACATTGTCATGCATTAGGACATTCTACAATATGATATAGAAAAAAAATCATGAAATCACGCGCATGCACCCGTGCTGCAATCTGATTGGCTTAAACTTGAAATGGCTATACTCCCTTGATTTTCAACCAAACAGGATGGAATTTAGAATATAGATTGATGTAAGGGACTCCTACAAGAAGGTATGGTCATCATGCACGTGCACGAACGTGCGTGCATTTGGAACGAGTGAAATGAAAAATACACTTGAAAGAGTGATTTTTCATACTTTTAGACTGAATGCTTTAATACATTGTCTATTAAAATATGTAGATAGTGTAGACAAGATGATATGATCATAACGCACATGCATTCACATGCGCACGGGTGCAATGCTAAAATTTGAATATAATTGGTATCCTTCTGAGAAAACGTTGTTAAAGTCAAAATGCACAGAGTTTGTCTTATTTAATGAAGCTTACAGGGAATATGGCACCAAAAAGGAGTTGGGGAGCGTTTGGGGAACATCTGTAACGGTCCCCGTTACAATTAGCACTAGTTATTATTATTATTATTCCTGGGAAAATTTTGTCCTCGAGTGATCTTGTAAACTACACATCTGACTAAGGTAAAATGTTTTTAGGGTCAGTAGACATGTTATGTAGATTTGCCAAACAAAGGTCATTTTGCGCGCACGTGCTTGCAAGGGCGCGCACGTGCAACACGAGAAATGCCCAATATAATTGATATAGACGTAACTTTTTCAATTTTTGATGAAATGCTTTGAAACTCGTAATATAAGGATAAATTAGTAGCATAGACAATATGACATGGTCAAAATAGCAAGATCTCACGCGCATGCACGTGCGCTTCGATCTGATTGGCTGAAACTAAAGACTCAATATCTTTCTTGTTTTTTGACGAAATTCTATGAAATTTTGAACATAGCCATGCATTGGGATATCCTACAACATGATATATAGCAATAATTATGGAAATACGTGCATGCACGTGCGCTGCAATCTGATTGGCTGAAACTTTAACTAGCTATAACTCTCTTGGTTTTCAACCAATCAGGATGAGATTTGGAACATAGATAGATATAATAAACTTCTACAAGATGATATGGACACCATGCACATGCATGCACGTGCAAGTATGTGCGCTGCAATCTGATTGGCTGAAACTTTAAACAGCTATAACTTCCTTGGTTTTCAACCAAACGGGATGGGATTTAGAACATAGATAGATGTAATTGACTTCTACAAGAGAGTATGATCACCATGCTCGTGTATGCACGTGCGTGCACGGGAAATATGTAAAATCAAAAATACACTTGAATGAGCGTATTTTTTAAAAATTTCGCTTAACTTCTTTAATATTTAGTATAAATAATATATAGATTGTGTACACAAGATGATATGGCCATTACTTATATGCATTCACATGCGCACGCGTGCATTGCTAAAATTTGAATGAACTTGGTACACTTCTAGGTAAACGTTGTCTAAGTCTCAAGTTTGTCTTCTTTAATGAAGCTTACCGGGAATACGGCACCAAAAGGGAGTTGGGGAGCGTTTGGGGAACATCTGTAACGGTCCCCGTTACAATTAGCACTAGTTGACAAAGGACTTCAAAAGTCAGGAGAGTGCTTCTCGCTAAAATCCAATTATACAGTACTAATTCACAAATAACAAATTTACATTTTGATCTTTGGACTAGTTTTAGCAAATATATATGATGGAACTAGTCTTCGTCTTTAAACTTTGTTTTTCAATAGATTATCATCCTTAATTTTTATCCTTCCTCTTGAAAAACGGGAGGGTATAAAGTAATCGGGGTGTATATCCGTCCGTCTGTTACGCTTCGGGGTACTCATGTCCAGGGTTCTCCATGAGCTGTTTTACTGTGTTGCTCCCGACACAGTAAAAGACTTTCTCCGACACAGTAACGATTCAAATTTTATGCATGCAACACAGTAAAAATTTTGCCGACACAGTAAGATCTGTTATAATTAGAAAATCTAAACACACAAGTTCTCTCTAACTGAAACTTTTATCAAACAATTATATCGTCTTTCAATTAAAAAAGTTAGAGCACTTAACACTAGGGCTTCACCTTGCATAATCAATTATCTCCTAGACCCTCGCCGGACTTAATGCATGACGGAACAAAGACAAATATAATTATTGGTTTTCACACTTGATATACATGTAAGGGTTAATGGTAGTTGCAATAATATACATTGTATTATTTTTTAAAAAATGTTTAAATATGTCTTTTTTTATAGAGTCACGGCTCTAGAATAATTTTGGCACTATAAGTCAGACATAATATCGTTTCGATTTAATCAGTCTTTGAATTGATGTTAATAAATTGCTTAAAATTTTGAACATGTTCAAGGAACTCTTAAAGTATTTTACTGTTCTGAAGTTACTTTTTTTATGTAATGCAATAACTCGATCAAGAAAACTGATAAATAATTATCACGGCAATTTTACTTTCAGAAATGTTAAGTAGTACGACCGTTTCAGTCAGAATTTCCTCTGCTTTTCAGAACGTGTTTTTTACATTTATCAATATTTACGACCATGGCATTTGTGTAACTAATAAGCGATTTTTAAATAAGTGTGTGCATGTATTATTTTGTAACTTTCACAAATAGTGTTTCATTTGCGAATTCGATCGCGAAAATACCGCGAATTTTAGGCCCTAGTTCTTCGCGTCAACTTTGCAACACAGTAACATTTCAAATGATGGAGAACCCTCCATGTCTTATCCGCAACTCCTCTTATATGCCACTCCTCTTATACCACTGAATGAAATGTGATGAGACTTTCAGATAATCTTTATTACATAATGTCATTGTGCTACAGTGTACCTCCTATTTTACTTTTTACAGACACATATTTTAGGTTTCCCATATGAACGCTGCTATTATTTTCATATGGGAGGCGGGGGTATCATTTAGTGAGCTCATTGCTCACAGTACCTAGTTTGCTTTGAAATAATCCTCCCAGTCCAATGAGTAAATTGTTATGGCAGCATTGTTATGATAGCATTTGTGTGTTACGTTTATTTGTGTTTGTCTGTATACTGCACTGACTCCGACTGTGATAATAAAATTTATGATATAAGATGCATCATTTTTACAAACAATGAAAAAAAGACAGTGATGCATATGTGAAAACACATGTAATAATAATTGATGTTATTGTAAGTTACAGAGAAATAAAATTATGTAGATAACAAACAATATTCAAGATGAAAATTCATTGAAACGATAAAAATTTTGGAGCAGAGCAAACACGGACCTCTAAGACACTAGAGACGGTATCATGTGCCATGGAAAATTGAACATTTCCTGCCACCTGTTGTGTGCTTCTTTTTCATGGTCGGGAAGTAGCGAAAAAATGCGTCAACAATTCAGAGTGTAAAAGATGGGCTAACAATTAGATGAAAATGGTCAGTTAGCATTTCATTTAATGATGTATTGTATTTGTTGATTCGGTTATTTTATCGACCATGGAACTTACGAAATGAGACTTGAAACGAGACTGCTGATATTTCTTAACACCCCTTATGTTAAAATCTCTCATTAAGCAATTAAACCAAAAGCAATATATTTTTATGTGTTATTTTCCGATCATTAAAAAGGAGCACACGGCGGGTGTAACCAGTCGGTGGTAGGGGATGTCTACTCATCCATGGCACCTGATTCAATCTCTGATGTTTTAAAAGTCCATATTTGCTCTACTACAAGGAATTTTAATGGACGTTTGAGATCCCACTTCTAACGATTCCTACATGCCCCAGCTTATTCAATACCTATGGACGTGTTCTGGTTACAATCAACTTGTAAACCGAGATAGGCCACTAAAAGATAGGTTGATGTTGCAGGTATTACGTAGAGCACATCTATGGTGGCATATTTATGCCATCCATGCATATGATTTTTTGTCAACATAATTTATCATATCAAGCCAAGATAGCTATCTCGTCAAGTGATGAAAACTTTCAAATTTGTCGCCAAACACCGACTTTTATTTTGTCCAGTCAAGATAAGCTATCATGTTTTTTCTCGATAAAAAGAAATAATTTATCTTGTATTGCGACTTAAAGTTATCTCGACATGTCAAGATAGCTATTGCAACAAAATGTGATAGCTTATCTTGACCTGAGAAGATATAAAGTCGGCGTTTGTCGACAAACCAGAAAGTTATCATCACTTGACGAGTTATGCCTAGGTCACATTTCCCGGCCGGTAGCCGTAGACCGGTGGTAATCGGTAGTAATCCGTAGTGTTAACGATGCCCCAACATCGGTCCACATCGGCCCAGTAGTCCTTAAAGTATCAGTCACATTATCCAGCGATGTGCATACGATGGCCAACCAATGCGTTTTATGAGAAAAATGGCGTGGTTGCCGGTCGGATTTACAAAGGTTCAGCGATGCATTGCTAAGCATAAAACGATGTTCCAGGATAATCGGCCGATGTATATTACATCGCTCATACATTGGTGAACATCGTTCGTACATCGGCTGACTACGGGCCAATGTTTGGTAGAACATCGACCGATGATCGGTCGTTATCTGTTAAACACCACTCAACCCCCCGATGACCTCAGATTCAACGGATATTGGACGATGCTCGGCCATACATCGGCTGATTCTTGAAAGATGTGTTAATGATAGGTTGCCGATAAGGAGCGATGTGAGGCATCGTTGGAGACATCGCTGAATTTTAACTACGAATTATTTCCTACCGATGACCCCACCGATTCGCGAAAAAAGACTCAGTCACCGTCCGATCACTAGTGGTGCCCGGCCGGCAACCACGCCATTTTCATCAAAAAACGCATCGGTTTCTCATCGTATACCCCATCGTTGGATAATGTGACTTATACTTTATTTATCTTAACTTGCCATGATATGCTATGTTGACAAAAAATTATTTGGATAGCATAAATATGCCACCATACATATCAGTATTTTGTTATTAAAAATTGTCATTATACTGAAATTGTAAGAAAATGATAACTATCTTCGCTTTTATTTTGACAAACATACTTCATTCAAATTGTAAGGCCTTTGTTTTTAACTTTATTTTACTACAGACTTCTCTGTCTATCTACGATGGCCGATATCAGCCAGTCTTAAATAAAATTACACAACCTATAATTTTGTCATTTGTACGTGTACATATCTTGAAATTTGTACATGTACAAAAATATAAAAAGTTAACACGTCCTATAATTTCGTCGTCATTTTTGAAATGTGTACATGTACAAAACTATAAATATACTGAAAGGAAAAAGAAACGCAGGGTAAACTTCTGAGGTGAATTAAATTTATTTTTCTTTTAATCTTTTTCAGTATTCCTATCTAACTTTTAAAACCATCTTTCAAAAAGATATAACCAAAATCCCATTTGATTTTGTTTAATAATTAATGAGTTATTGAAGCTCATATGACGATACCCCCCGAAACTGAAAACGAAAACTCTCATTATCTTCAATGTCTCTTCCGCTAATCTGTCAGAGCCTTATTTCTCCTTTGAATGGAATTCATCAAAGTGTTTATCTTTCAAACCCTGGCTATATTGGGCATGGGTTACCACGCCAAAAAATTACTGAAACGGCGCGCGCATGCGCCAGTGAGAGGAACACAACAGTAAGTTGACCGGCTCAAAAAACCAAATTGCAGAATTGATTCCTTTCATTTTTCATGTGAATGTAATGATTACAATAGTCTACTGTATAAATGGCGGTTTTTGTGGTAGTAAGGTGGCGATTTAAGAGATGGCAGGACGAATAAATCGCTCGTAACATGACTCTGTTTCGCATTAACGTCATCGTCACGGTTGATTGAAAACAATTCCAGGCCTTCTCTGACAACGGGTAACAAGTTTTATGGGGGGAAATTTACAAGAAACTGCATAGTTACCCGTTGTTGCCATTTTCTTTATATGGGAAATTCGAAAACCAGACCCCACGGAACTTCCGTAAACTGTACCAAGATTGCAAGAAATTCATAACGTCTCTAAATATTGAAAAACGATGTGTATACCTCAGGTGCATCAAATGGTGCAACAAGATTTGTTGACAAACTCGCCATTATCAAATTGCACGTGTTTTGGACTTTTTAGTGTTTTTCCTACGTGACGTCACACTTTTCACGGTTGAGTAATTCTGAACACTGATTTTGGTGCATAGTAACTAAATTTCTCATCTGACCAATTTTCGTAATTTTCGGTCATGCGGTCAAAATATTATCGAATATTATGCTACCCTGCGTTTCTTTTTCCTTTCAGTATAGTTAACACGGCCTTTAATTTTGTCTTTTTGTACATATACATTTCTTGGAATCTGTACATGTACAAAAATATAAAAAGACAAAATTATAGGTAGAATTATTTAATTTTAGACAGACTGATATCGGCCATCGTAGTCTATCTGATCATTGCAAGGGACTAAAAGCAGGTGTTATTAGTAGACGAGGACGCTTACATTTCCGAGGATAGATGTAAAACCTGTGGAATTGTTGAGAATCCGTATTTTATGCTCAAACTACAGAATTGTAATGTTTTAGGGTTTTTGAGTTCGTAAATGTCATATTTAAAATGAAATCTTTATATTTCATAAATCCGAAATACTCGAATTTTGCGAACTCAAAAATACTAGATCATTTTGAAGATATATCTTTTGACAGATTCCCACATAAATTATTATCCATATAAGTTAGGATTCGCCTCTTTTTCAGCTTTAACAATGCTATGCAAGGTCATGATATCACCCTTTTTGCTACTTTCAAGGGCAAAAGTCTGTGGATTACAGTACAATAGCTAAATCCAATGATATCAATTTTAGGAATATCATATCTGAGTGTATCATTTCTTTCCCTGTTGAATAGCCACTTAAAATTGTACCTTTTTAGGCGGAAGCCGCCTTTTACTTTTGCATGCTTTGTTGACCTTTCGACCTCTCAAGATGTTTGCCCCGCTTCATGGTACTCCAAACGGATGTATCTTAAACTAAGGGCATACAACCCGCTTAATCATATTTGACCCCTTCCCAATCTTTATCGTTATTATCAAATCAAAAGGCGTGTGTTATGGCGAATTTATTTTAACAATTTATTTTGATTAATTTAAAAAGTCCAATAAAAATAATAGCCTAATAATAGAACGAATAGTTACTTTGTTACGTTTCACGTTTGAGAGAAGAACGAACGACAACTCTGTATGTCTAAAACATAAACAAATCGGGTTCAACATTTGATTAGCACGGGGTACTGAAGCGATCTTTAGAAACATTACGAGGGACAAACTAGTTCAAGTAGGTAATTATGTTTAAGAACTAATGACAGGTACATAGCTACTGAGGAGCTTATCTTTCAATAATCTTGTATGAAATAGAAGAAAAGAGGTATGTAACTCCTTTTATCAATTGTGTACTACATTCGCGTAATAATCTAACATATAGACGATTCAGCGTGAAATTATTGTCAACAAACCCACGTGGAGCACAAATGATTTACAATGATTGACTGGAAGTGACAGGCCTTCTCTTCAAAATAAATAAGGTAACTCACGCTGTGTGATTAGCCTAGTATCTTTTATTGTCACCCTTATCTTTGATTGTTTTAACCTGAAAATGTTGCCTCCCTATGATAGCTGTTATGGTCGGGTCTTATCGAACGAACTGGTACTCTAATTACCATGATTACATGTCTGGGAGAAGTTATTTGAGGAACTATCATGCCGAGTTTGTGTATACATTTATATATCCTTTCTCATTTAATGTTAATACATGTATGTTGAAGGATGGGCCAAAACTGTAAAATCTGGACAGAAATTAAAACGCAAGCATAAGAACTACGTACATTGTGTTTTGAATAGATGTGTCCCTGCTACGGAGGCAGCTAACAGAAAGGGGATATAATTAAGATTGCATTGTGGATTTGCCCTGTGCCACCTCTAAATGGCAGAAGAAAACTCAACTCAGCACAACATGCACAACCAGAAACACTTTTCTGAAGGTGAGTACATCAATTTATTATATTTCTAGATAAGTGGAAAAAATTTTCAGAACTTGTGATACATATTTTTTATAGCATAACAAATCATCTTGTTATGATGGCAAAACTGATCATGAACCGAATACTATTTTTGAAAGTATATTTTGACTTTTCTAATTTTTGTTGACTTATTTTCTTTTCATTTTTTTTAAATACATGCAAATACATGATTACTTATAATAGTAGGCTTTTGAAAGAGAAAACAAATACAAAAAATATTAGAGAAGTCAAACCAGTCAATATTAATTTTATCATGTTTAATAATCGCTTACTCGATATCTGACTTTTTCATTACATGTACAGATAATTATGAATTCCATTGGAAATAATTTTTGGTACTAAAATTAGTTATCAAATAAAACACAAATGCACAATACACCCAAAATTACAAAAGGTTGTTTTAATTGGATCTATTTGAAAAACTGCTGTGTACACATGTAGGTTATATAACTAGCGAAAGAGAGGGGGCAGATGTTGTTGGTCAGGATCGCTAGTCTTATATTATTTCATTTGTTAGTTGTTTCCAGTATATTTACACTAAACTTACTACACAATACCCACTTCACTCTTGAAGTGGGTATAGTGGCATTAATTTCTTTGCATGTCAGATTTCACTGAATGAATGAATGTAGATCAAGGCGATAACGGGTGTTTTACAGCTAGGTGTAGATGAAGACATGCTAATTACCATTTGCATGTTTTAGTTATAATTGATAAGTTTCTGATAAAAATGTGTACCTTGTAAAAAGAAATAATATACATCCGAGTAAACGAGTAACTTTTTTTTAGTATTGATACTTGGACCTTGGATCGAGTACCCGGTAAAGTTGACTTCCCTAGAAAATATATTAAAATAACCGGTATATCATAAAAGGTTATTTGAAGTCCTTGATTTCATTTATTGAAAGTCAGATATATAATGTGAAATAATTTTTGTTAAATAAACATTGTGAGATATTCTTAATTTTTTTTTTCAATTATACACTTTGTAGAAAATTCTGCCAAGAGACAGTTGTGAAGGGAATCGTGTAGATAATCTCCAGAAAAGAAATCACCACTGATATTGGGATGTATATACCAATATTTTAATACAATCATCAAAGACACATTTACCACAGGAATAAAAATAAAACTGTCTGGTATTCAAGGACCTGCCATGGTAGAAGCTCTCCTGAAAAAATATTCCAATTATTGTGGACATCATGACACAGTGTTCACCTGTCATCAGCATTAGAGACTTGTGTGATTTGTTCTACCTGGGCCATACAGGTATTGAATGAAAACAATTCATAAAACCACAAGCACATTGTAAATCTATGTAAGGTCTTCTCTGTATGTTGTATTCCTTATATAATTTGCTGTTTTGTAACAAGACTTTGTTTCATTGGTACTAAAACTTAATACATGTACACATACAAAACCCAAAAGCAGTTGTGATATTTATTGATTTTTATTACTCATTAGTTCTCATTTTTGTGTGAAATTTTATAATTTTCCATTTCTTGTTCCCCAAAACCATATCTTACAAATTTTATGTATTGCAACTTGCATTTTAATTTTAACTTGTTATACTTGACAAAAACAAGAGGTACTGTGAGCAATGAACTGACTAAATGATACCCCCGCCTCCCATATGATTATAATGGAAAAGTCCATGTTTTGCTGTGGCCGGGAAACCCAAAATATGTGTCAGATCAAAAAGTAAAAGAGGAGGTGCACAATGGCAATATGTAATAAAGATTCTGTGAAGGTTTCATTAAATTTCACTCAGTGGTATAAGAGGAATTGCGGATAAGATATGAGTACCCCAAAGCGTAACAGACAGACGGACATCGCGATTTGTATATACCCTCCCTCTTTTCAAGCGGGGGTATAATAAATGTTAAAATGTTCATATTGCTATTGACGTGACTTATTCTCATGTATCCGCATCAAAACCGAGACATATTGTTTATCTTGTTCCTTGGTTTCAATACTACAATCCATCAAAATATTTATCATCCCCCCCCCCCTTTAAAAAAGATTATGCTTCAAATATGTCATTAAAGATTTGCACATGAGAACCTGCAAACATGCTTCCGCCTATCAGTACTCTCAGTACTTTGATTATCTTGTTAGAAACACAAATACCGATTAGTGCTGGCTTTGCGCGTCCTGTGCTATTTGTGTATGTTTTTAACATATCTAAACCTGATATCCCCTATTAAACCAAGAAAATATCATTGAACTGCTAAATATAAACTTATCAACTTAGAACACATGTTTAAATCTTTCTTGAATCAAGCTAACTTCATCTAATGTCAACGTTGGGATACATGCTCTCTGTGTTATTATATATTTGATTTAATTCCCTTAACTTATTTCTTCTCCAAACAAATTAAATATATTTACTTATGAAACTAGATGAAGAAAGATCAGTTTCTTATTTAAAGTATCCTGTTTTCTTGTTTAAGAACTATTTTCATTAAAGAGTCCTAATTTACGAATGAGTATGTTGAAATCCCTATAATTCCAACGTCTTTGTTTGTAGTTTACCTCGATTTCAAATCCGTTCTTGTACAGAATCATCTATTAATATGGAATAAATTTGAAATAATAAACCCTAAAGCAGGATATACTTGAATATTACTATATTAGAAAAATTGATGATAGAAAAGCTGAAGTCATTTATATGTAGTTTGAAAACGGAATTAGTTCGGACCTAATTGAATTCCATCCTAACTCCCAAATAGGTTGCATTTCTACTTTTCTTGTGGTAAAAAGATTTGCTTATTCTCCAGTAAAAATGAAATTTTTAATTGTTTTCTTTGCACAATTTTATTTATAGTTTTTGTTCCGTTTATTTAAAATTTTTGACTGGAATGCTATTTTTCCGAGTGACATGTTTGCTTCCAGTCTGTATAATTATTGAGTTAGTTGATTTCTTGAAATCTTTATATCGTGTTTCTCCTTAATTTACTTATAGTGGTTGTTACACAAATTCTGTGCACTCTTTGTTTCTGCTTCTTCAAGATGATATACAATAACATAAAATAAGGCAGAACCTTCTAGTAAAAAAAACATCTTGATTACCCAGTCAAATATAATAGAACAGGATACTTTCATTTCTTTAATATTTATGATCCTTTATGTATAAAATAATTTTTATATTTTCATGGCGAATCAATCTCTTGTGAAAAATGTAGAAGAATATACAACTGGATTAGCTTGTCTTATCCAACATGGAAGATGGAGAATGAAAATGGTATACAATTATCATCTGCATATTATAACAAGAGGCTTATTGGCCAAAGAACTCACCATAGTTTTGGCCCTGTTGTTTTTATTAGCAAAATTTTAAACTAAATATTCACATGTAAAACTTTTATCCCTATTGTGATCTGACCCTTTCCCCGCTTTCATGTATTTTACAGATACTTTTATATTAATCGGAATTAACATTGTTTTGTTTTTATCAAGAAAATGATCAAAACATTAATTGGATAATAACATGTATAATTGGCATTTTTATTATGTTTCGATTCAAACTATTTATGGGGTCACAAACAAAAAAGTAATTGTGGGTCATTTTTTAGCATGATTATTATAATAGGAATAGTTTTTTTTTTGTAAATTTGTAAGTACAAAGGCATGAATTAGCGCATCGGTAAATTCTGAAAGAAAAGAGCGTTTACATCTAATAATTCCCATTACGAAATTTTAAAAATTATTTCTCTTTGAAGCCTCCATACAATCCGTTGATTTTGTACAGCGTAGGAATACTTTATGCAGCATTGTGGAAATAACGCGTAATCTTGATGACCGTCAATAAAGTTCAGCTTTAATTATGAAAATATTAGATAAAATAAACTTATATAAACACTTGTAACGTATTTACAATTAATCACTGGGATCGTACCTGGTTATTTCCAGGGTTTGGGGTGTTCAACATTAAATGATTCGAAATAATTGGTCTGATCTTAGTGGACTGCCGAAATATACAAATATGTCCTAACCTTATCTAGGTAAATTAAAATCAACAGTAAATCACTATAACAATCGGAGGCAAACAACAAAATCAAATGGGGAGTCCTGATCTAACATTTATATAGGATGCCCAGTCGCCCTCGGACTACCGCATATACTGTAGAATGCCTTATTCAGGACGGACAGTATATGTGATAGCCCTTCAACCACTACACCCATTGTAAGATGCCTTATTCAGGACGGACAATGAGTATAGCAGCCTGGACGGACTGGTCAGCCAATGCAGACGAGGCACAACAAACTATGGCTAGCCTCTATGTTGGAGCTCAACCAAGTTTGTGGCAGGCCTTAACTGTGTCGGCCTTCCAAATCCACTCTCTAAACTGAATTAACAGGCGAGGGATATAACACGCGAATACATTGTTCACGACACTTGTCTTCTAACCTTGGCTGCATCCTACGAACTCTCTTGATCACTGCGGAGTCTTGCTATTTATACAAAATAAATGTCACGTGATGAACAAAGACTAATTGAGAACTCCGCATGGTCAAACCTGAAAATTCCGAAATCATCACACTACCCATGCCTCCGATGACATGCGCCCCGCATGTACAACTTAAAAACTAAATGATTATTAACAAACAGATAACAAATTGAAAGATGTACAAAAGATTTCTATTCTCTCTTTTTTTTTTAAATCACTATATATAAAACTATTCACAACTTGGTAGAACCAAAGTTATTTGATATGTCAGTCTGATTTAACAAGGGAAAATCATCCCTGGATGTGTTAGCATGGTATGGCGTGCTCCTAACGGAAAACCTATCTGGCTCGCCATCATCAGCTCTTCTCACTTCGCTAAGGTTGTAAGGCCTAGCATATATACTTGGTAGGGTGGTCGTCCTATTTGTTTTAGGTCTTACGCCCTCACCTAAATCTATGGTAGTCCGCCTACTTTCATGTAATCCTGAATCTCTGGCGGCCGACTTTGCTCTTTCTTTATTTATACTGGCCTGAAGCTTGCTTAGCTCCTGCTCCAATGCAGTCATCTCCGCATCCACAATGTCGCTCTCAGACATATTAATAATTTACAATTATAAAATCAACTAAGATCAACCAAGACAAATATATACAATTATAAATTTTAATGATTGAATGCAACCCCAAATCCCGACGCTGCCACCAAATTTTTGTAACGTATTTACAATTAATCACTGGGATCGTACCTGGTTATTTCCAGGGTTTGGGGTGTTCAACATTAAATGATTCGAAATAATTGGTCTGATCTTAGTGGACTGCCGAAATATACAAATATGTCCTAACCTTATCTAGGTAAATTAAAATCAACAGTAAATCACTATAACAATCGGAGGCAAACAACAAAATCAAATGGGGAGTCCTGATCTAACATTTATATAGGATGCCCAGTCGCCCTCGGACTACCGCATATACTGTAGAATGCCTTATTCAGGACGGACAGTATATGTGATAGCCCTTCAACCACTACACCCATTGTAAGATGCCTTATTCAGGACGGACAATGAGTATAGCAGCCTGGACGGACTGGTCAGCCAATGCAGACGAGACACAACAAACTATGGCTAGCCTCTATGTTGGAGCTCAACCAAGTTTGTGGCAGGCCTTAACTGTGTCGGCCTTCCAAATCCACTCTCTAAACTGAATTAACAGGCGAGGGATATAACACGCGAATACATTGTTCACGACACTCGTCTTCTAACCTTGGCTGCATCCTACGAACTCTCTTGATCACTGCGGAGTCTTGCTATTTATACAAAATAAATGTCACGTGATGAACAAAGACTAATTGAGAACTCCGCATGGTCAAACCTGAAAATTCCGAAATCATCACACACTCTTCGAATATTCTTTACGTCAGCAATTAACTGATGAAGAATTCGTCCTTGCTGATGTTGACAATAACCATAAACGCTCTAATGCCAGACAGAAGATACCCTTAATTTGCCTTGTTTTTTTAAAAGACCTTTTCACTTTATACTTAAGCATTCTTAGGATATTTAGTCTTTTTGTAGCTTTTTCATGAATTAATTGTATATGCGATGTCCAGGTAGCATCACTTTGAAAAATAATTAATGTAATCCTAGGTGGGTATGAGACGCATTTTGAATAATGGATGGGCCATGTTCACCAAATGTAATGGGCGGATATTTTGTTTTTTCGGGTGAAATCAACATTTACAGTTTTGTTTGGAATAAAATCAACAAGCCATTTTTTTAACCATTTATCAATAAGATCTAGATCGCTAGTAAGTGATTGTGCTACAATTTTGGCTTCCTTTTCTACTATAGCACACAAGGATTCATAATTCGTATTTTTTACTGCTGTAAATTTCTACGAATTTCTGTTGAAATAGGGTGATTTTGATTTTTACGCGTTTAATTTTTACGAATTGAGCATGTCCGTAAAAATTAAAATCATCAGAGGTGAAGTTCCAGATCAATGTTTTAGCGTTTTGAATGCATGAACATACATATACGTGTTTTAAAAGTCTGGACAACCCGATGTAAAATAAAAACGAAATTGTTCCCGTGATAACGAGTGTAGAATCCTTACGTGATATGTTTATTCATTTAAATACCTTTATATATCACATGCACATGCCCTGAATTTATTCCTTTGTCAATTAATACATGTAGGTTCAAGCATCAATTTTGTTGCGCACCACGTGCCCGTTTTAATGAAAACAAATAGAGACAACTCAAGCCATCATGATTAAGTTGACAGTGGGCGACTTCGATACATACCCGAGTATTAACTCTTGGTTGACGTCACATGACCGGATGTTTACACAAACATGTGGTTTTCAAGCGAACTCATATGAGTCTAAAGGGTAGCGAAAATAAAATAAATTTCCTCTGTGAGTTTTAAAAGGCGGTCGAATATGTCCATTTTGAGATCATCTGTTGAGTTAATTTTTCTATAGCTTTTGCTGCAGTTAAAATGTTTTTCTTTTTCAGCTCTGAACTTTTTTGGTTTCGAATTTGAATTTATGTTTCTGCTGTTATCGGGCAGTAAGCCTGAAAAATCTAATCAAATAAACATATATTCATATAAATTATAAAGCGTTCATGTACAAAGTGCTTTTCGAAGTTTGCTTTTAAGGATAAGCGATGCTAAACATAATATTTAGTGAAAAATAATTCCTATGTTCGGGTTTTTCTTTCGGCCCCGCCATATCGAAACTCTAATGATCCTACTGTATGGCTGGGTTAGCTTGGGTAGAGTTCATAAGGTCATATGACGTATTTTAAGTAGTAACTATGGTCGTTCGATTGAAACTCAAGTAACTCGAGTACGTACTCGGGTACGAATCGAAGTCGCCCAGTATTACAGGGTACACGGATTACGATGCATTAAAATGTCAAAGTTTTTACTGGAAGCAAATAAAAAGAAGAAAGGGTAAAAGTCTTGAAAAACGGGTATAATTTGAAAACTTTTCAGTCTGTAATAATTCAGCCATTATCAGAAATCATGCGTCCCGTAAGTGAAACCAGGTAATTGACTGTGTTTGCATATGTGACAGTTGAGATCTTTATTGAATATTTATTAATTAATATTCCAGTAATTGATTATTACTTGTGTACATTGACTGATATTAAATTAGCATAAATCTATGTTTATTATGTATAAAATATACCAATTTCTATATTGTTAGCGTAATACTTATTGTTCTATTGATTTTGCGCTAAACGTCATTTTTATGTTATGAGTATGACGTCACAGTACGTCCCGGCCCGGGTTAGCCCGACGGTATTATTACTGACGACTGTTGTAATTTTGAGGAGTGCTGATTTTTATACTGAAGAAAGTGAACGTGTTTGGAGGAGAGAGCGGTCTATTTTGACCTGTAAGCATTGTCATCATTGTAATAGATGTTTTATTATTGTAATTAAATAAACGGTTAAAACTGAAATCGATTCCTGTTAATTGATTCTGGGACTATTGGGCAACCGCCCGTTACAAATTTTGGGGGCTTCGTCCGAGGGATATCGATTCTGGTTTTAACTGTTGTTTTGTATTGTGTAGCATAAGGAAAAAAAAAGCCAATGGCTTCAAATGAATCGTTTTTACACAACTTGTCAAGTGGTTTTAATGGGTTTGTGAAATTTTTCACACCAAGTTTCTTAATGCGCGGACCGACTACAGACGATAAGTCTGTTACCTTAGATCAAAACAGATCTTCCGAGAATAACGGCGAATGTAGATACATGTCCACATGTAATAAATCAGTAACTAATAACAAACTTCAGAACTTACCCCTAGACATCGATTGTTCAGAGACCGAGTACGAGTCCGAGCGCGTATATCATGGAATGTATGATCCGCCTCTTGTCAGTCATGGAAAGAACGATAACTCAGTCGTTAGACATAAATCTTATTCAGACAATGCCCGGTGTTTTTCAAAATCAGATCATGAATTTAACACTTGTGCTTGTCCGCGACACAGAAATTGTAGTTCAATCACTGATCTTTCATCACAGAAACGTGATCCGTACCTCTTTCCAGATACACAAGTGCATGCGCACGCTGAATCAGATTTGTTTTCATGTTCACAAGAAAATCCTCACCACTGTCTTGGTATGAATGAAAACATATCGTGTGATTCAAAACAACGAGTGTCAAATAGGAGAATAAATACTCCTGACATGGTTGAAACATTCACACATAATCCAAAACGTGAAAGAAACACAAGAAATCCCCTCGATTCTAAACATGTCGCGCCGTCAACATTTACAAATCACGTGACTCGGAGAGGCCCAAAAGGGGCAAATGTCGATTTTAATGAACACGCTTTCTACGATGAATTAGAAAATACAAACTTTGGAGAAAAAGCTGCAAATGTACAGAAAAGTACAAAGCTTGTAAATAGAAAGCCGAAAGAACCGGACACTTTTGACGGAAATAAAGTTGAATGGAATGATTATGTGTGTCATTTTGAGCAAGTGGCTGAGTGGAATGAATGGAATGATCATGAAAAAGCGCTTCAACTTGCTACGAGTCTACGAGGTGTAGCCCAGCGCGTGTTAGGAGAATTACCCAGAGAAATTTTATGTCAGTACGAGACATTAAAATCTGTATTAATGCAGAGATTCTGCCCACCTGAACGAGTTACAGCATATCGCTGTGAGTTTAGAAATAGACGTCGCAATCGCGAAGAATCAGTAGTCGAATATGGCTATGCGCTTAAGCGTCTCGCGAGTCGCGCATTTCCGTCTATACCTATAGAAATGAGAGAGAGTTTAATTGTCGAGCAGTATATTTCTGGGTTAGGAAATCAAGATATCAAAAGACACATTCAGTTCGCACACCCGAGCACCCTGGATCGAGCTATATCATTAGCTGTAGAGTTTGAGGCCTTTGAGGGTTCGCACAATGTACTTCGGAAACCGAACGAGTCCGTTCATTCAAATGTTATGGCCTTGACAAACGCAGGAAATTCTGAAAAGAACATACAGAAAACCTCACGTCATTCAAACCTTGAGATATCTAGACTTGATAGATTAGAGAATTCGATGAGAGATGTCAAAGAATCTCTAAAGAATTTATTAAATAAACCGGAAAGACCCAGTCAGGTAGAGAAAACTGAACAGAGAAACAACGCGCGCCCGCCTATCAAATCGCGAGACTCTCAAAAGTTCACTTGTTTTAATTGCAATGAGTCGCAATTGTCCAAAGAAGAACTCAAGTTACGCGAGAAACGAGTCAGTTAGGACTTCAAGGACACAACAGTCCGAGGAGAATACTGATTTAAACTAGAACGAGCTGGGATGGAGGCCACAGGCTCAGCTCAGAAAAACAATTGTGATAAAAATTTTGATAAAAACGTAAGGCCATTGAATAGCTTTAGATTAGCTGGTATTTCTCAACACTGCTGGTTTATAAAAGTTTCAGTAGGAAACTCAGATATTAAAATGCTGGTAGACACGGGTTCTGTGGTTACTCTGCTGTCGAAGCAAATATTCGATTCTTTGAGAAATGTAAAACTGGAGAACGAATCGTCTATTTTGACGACCGCTGATGGAGAACCTATGTCCGTGTTAGGTCGCTGTACTTTGAATTTAGGGATCGCGAATGACGAATTCAGTCAATCGGTTATGGTAGCCGATTTAGGAAATCTCGAAGGAATTCTCGGATTAGACTTTTTAGCTCGTAATCATGTCACTTTCGATACCGGCAGAGGTGTTTTGAAATTCAAAAATTTTGACTTGGCCTTAACAAATGAGTTAGTGTCAGAAAATTCGTGCGCTCGCGTTCAGTTAATTCAGACATGTAAAATTCCAGGAGAGTCAGAAATATTTCTGAAAGGGAAAATCAAAGGGAAATTGCCCGAAATTGACAGTATTTTAGAACCATTTGAAGGTTATATGGGTGAAAAACATGTCATTATACCAAAGTCAATAATAAAGTCAAAAGACTCAGAAGTGGTGTTTTCTGTTTTAAACCCTACCCCAGAGACAGTCATATTAAAGAAAAACGCTTATATTGCTTCTCTTGAGCCTGTAACAGAAATTTATCAACAAAAACAACAAGCGTCTAAAGACGTTAGACAAGACAATCACGGACTCTTAACGAAAGACTTACCAGAACATTTAAGTCCTCTTATGTCTTATGTTTCTGACAGATTGTCAGCAGATGAGAAAAATAAACTTAAACAAGTTTTAGCTCAGTATTCAGATATATTTGTCGGACCAGATGGACGAGTAGGTCAAACAGACCTAGTCCACCACAAAATCAAGTTAAAAGATCAAACACCTGTAAAAATTCCTGCTAGGCGATTGCCTATACACCAACGCGAGATAGCTAATGAAGAAATAGACAAAATGCTAAATCAAGGCATCATTGAGCCGAGTGAATCACCATGGGCAGCGCCCATCGTATTGGTTAAGAAAATGGATAATACCACTCGATTTTGCGTTGATTATAGAAAATTAAATTTGAAAACAATCAAAGATAGCTATCCTTTACCGAGAATCGATGATTCTTTAGATTCACTTTCAGGTGCCCAATACTACTGTACTTTAGATCTCGCTCAAGGATTTTTCCAAGTAAAAATGTCAGAGGAGGATAAGCCTAAAACGGCTTTCGCGACTCACCGTGGGCTGTACCAATTTCGCGTTATGCCCTTCGGATTGGCCAACAGTCCTAAGACATTCGAACGACTTATGGAACTTGTTCTAAATGGGTTGCAATGGGAACGTTGTCTTGTCTATCTTGACGACGTGATTGTCTTTGGTAAAACGTTTACGGAAACACTAGACAATTTGAAACAAGTTTTTGACAGATTCAAAAGTGCTAAATTAAAACTAAAACCCAAAAAGTGTACATTTTTCCAAGATGAATTTCGATATTTAGGACACATTGTGTCAGTCGACGGAATAAAATGCAATGAAGAGAAAATCAAGGCAGTCAACGACTGGCCGAATCCTGAATCTGTTACCGATGTTCGAAGTTTTCTGGGTCTTGCGTCATACTACAGAAAATTTATTCAGAATTTTTCAACATTAGCCTTTCCATTAACGCAACTTACTCAGAAAAACAGAAAATTTTCCTGGACCGATGAATGCGACGAAGCATTCCAAAAGCTGAAAGAAGCTTTAATTTCCGCACCTATCTTGTCTTACCCCACGCGTTTCGGTCAATTTGTGCTAGACACAGACGCGAGTTATTCCGGAATCGGCGCGGTCTTGTCGCAATTTCAAGATGGCGAGGAGCGAGTCATCGCTTATGCTAGCAAGACTCTTTCTCGTTCTCAGCGGAGTTATTGCACAACATACCGAGAATTACTTGCTGTAGTTTCATTTGTGAAACATTTTAGATATTATCTGAGTGGTAAGAACTTTTTAATCCGGACAGATCATTCATCTTTAATTTGGCTCAAAAACTTCAAAGAACCGGAAGGAATAGTAGCAAGATGGCTCTCGTTACTCGATACTTACGATTTTCATATCGAACACCGCAAAGGAGTATGGCATGGTGATGCAGATGCGTTATCGCGTAGACCACGACGCAGATGTTTACGCGCTGAGTGTGACCAATGTGGAAAAGAGCAAGTTAGCTCTGCGATTGTCAGTTCCGTAGATTTTAAAACTAATTCAAACAAAGATGCGTCCTCACAGGAATCTGATAAGTCATGTCAGACTTCAGAATCCGAACAACGAGAAATGCAGGAACCAAACTGGTTACCTCACTGGAGTCATGAAAGTTTGATAGAAGCACAAATAATTGACAAATATATTGGTCAAATTCGAGAGTGTTTGAAAAATGGCGAAGATATATCTAAATTAAAGAGTACTAGTATGGAAATGACAGCTCTAATACGAGAGCGACAGTTATTGAAAGTTGAAAATGAAATCTTATATCGAATGTGGAAAAACGAAAACGGTTTGACATATTTACAAACAGTTGTGCCTGGAGTTCTTAGAATCGAAATTTTGAACCATTTACACAATACCAAGTCAGCTGGACATTTAGGTCGAGAAAAGACCCTGGGTAAAGTTAGGGCTAGGTACTACTGGCCAGGGATGACAAGCGATGTATCTCGCTGGTGTCAGACCTGTCTTCCCTGTCAGCGTAGGAAACCCGGACCAGGGTTGGGTAAATCACCCATGAAACGCGAGCCAGTATATCGACCCCTACAATGCGTCGCAGTAGACATAATGGGTCCTCTTCCTATAACAGACAAAGGCAATCAATATATTATGGTAGTTGGGGACTATTTTTCAAAGTGGACAGAGGCCTATCTTCTGCCAGACCACACTGCACAGACAGTCGCTGACAAGTTAATTTGTGAATTTATATGCCGATATGGTTCGCCTCTAAGAATTCATACAGATCAAGGGCGCGAATTCGAGTCAAATCTTTTCAAACGAATGTGTGATATTTTTGAAATAGAAAAATCTAGGACAACGCCCTTTCATCCCCAATCAGACGGGATGATAGAACGCTTCAACAGAACTTTACAACAAATGTTAGCGATGTTTGTTAACGATTACAAAGACGATTGGGATGAACATTTACCGTTTTTAACAATGGCCTATCGCGCTTCAGTACAAGAAAGTACTAAATGTACCCCAAACCTTTTAATGCTAGGAAGGGAGACTTCACTCCCTATAGACCTTATCACAGGGTCACTGACTCACCCTAATGACGCCCCTGTAGAATGTCCAATAAAATACGTCGAATGGTTAAAAGAAGCAATGCAAAACGCATTTGACTATGCACATGAAAATTTACATTGTAGTTTTCAGAAACAAAAGCATTATTACGATACTAAATTAAAGATAAGGTCATTTGAGCCAAAAACATTAGTACTACGTTGGTATCCACCGGAAGCAAATCAAAAACTTGGTTTAGGGTGGACAGGGCCCTATGAAATTATCAGAAAGTTATCAGACATAACCTATGAAGTAAAAAGATGTAGTGACGGAAAACTAAAAATAGTACACGTAGACCATTTAAAATTACTCAAACAGAAATTAGAGTCAGATGAGGGACAGGGGGTGGAATTTAACTTAGAAGACAATTTTGCAATTGCTGAGGATAGCAATGCATCTGAGGAGGAAAGTGATGAAAGGGTTGAACCGAGACCCGAATCACCACGATTCAGTAGAAGGGGTAGACGCCTCAAGTCTAAAGTTATTTATAGTCCATAAATATAATAAACTGGATTAAATAAAAAAAAATATTCCTACTTAATTAACAGTAAGTCTTTGTTGTTGGTGTTGTAGAGTCCATCGTAAGAATTAAAAGAGTAACAATATATTCATTTACATGAGTCCATGAACATAGATCCACGAATGAAAAGTTGAACTCGTTGACATAGATTGTCCTAAATAAATAATATTGTTTTTATACTCATATGAAATGGGTTATAGTAGAGATTATTTTACGTAATACATGCATACATATGTAATTTGAAACCATGGGCTACTGCTTTCGGTTGTGTATCGACTGTATTTGTACATGTAAGCAATTGTTGATATTGCACGAGTGATTGAGTGATGCACGATTTTGTACGTTGTGAGAAACTTAGTGAAATGTATTCACTTGAACATTAGACTAGAGAAAGGTCTTGTTCAGGAATACCAGGTATAAAAGTTTCAGTTTTTGTCGTGTTTATGAATTTGAAAGTATGTTATTATTCTTTTAGGATTTATGTCAAGTTTCAACATGGACATTGACCATGGACAAGTAGATGTTCTAGACCTCATGGCTGAGGATGACTTTTACTTCGAAGAGTCCGTCTTTGACTTGGACGTGCAGGACTTTGGCTATGTTGCCAACATGAAATGCCCCATTGCAGATTGCAATGTACAAGGAACTTTCCCATCGAGGGCAAAATTCCAGCGTCATTGGGAAGAGCGTCATGTTCCGGAGGTTCAGAAGTGAGCGTGCCCTCACCAAGGATGCCATGCACTGGTCAGAAGAAAATCCGACATGAAGAGTCACCTAAAATTCATTCATAAGCAGACTAATCCTTCCATCCTTGAAGCCATTATTGCCAAAGCAACCAGCCAGATGGTGAGGGCCACGAATTATATCGACCCTGGGCTTTTGAAATATAACTTCCGTCGTGCCCAGACTTCCCAGACAGCCGGCGTTTCTTCCTCCACAGGATTCCCCTCGATGGCGAATGTTGCTCCCGGGACTGTGGTGATTCCTCCCCCGGTGACCTAGCCGTCCTCTTCGTTGGATCTGTCTTTGACGTTGGCACCGTCCTCTTCGTCGCTGGAACCGTCTTCTTCGTCGTTGGAGTCGTCTTCGTCGTTGGAACCATCTTCTTCGTTGGCACATTCGTCTTCGTCGTTGGCACCGTTATCTTGTTCACTGGTGGAACCGTCTTCTTGCTCGATGGTGGAATCTCCTCTTTCTTCGATGGAACCTACAACACTAGTAACACAGACCAACTCCAAGAAAATATCCATTGATGATTATTTAAAGAAACCCCAGTCCAGATCTACACAGACTCTTTCTTATTGTGATGATGATTTTTATATCCCTCCAATACCTTCCACTGAGGACTCACTTCAAATGTATATCGTTAAACTGGGTAGCCAGATAGATAGGATAGCCCGTGTGCGTTTGGTGGCGAAGGAGCGCTTAGAGCAACTTCAAAAACCAGGATCGTCCCTCCGAGAACTGGAAAGCGAGAAAGATATCGGAACTCCTGGAGCGCGAGGATCTTTTTCCAGAACAGTGAGACATTAGTATTATAAGTGTAATTCATATTATTAACTTTGATTTGTGAACTTTAATCAGTTTCATATTGTTACTGTTTGCTTTAACTTTTTTATATCTTAACTACTAGTATTTATTATATACTATGAGATGTGTATATGTCTTATTGCTTATTATGACATGTCAGTATCATTGATTATGCTTTTATATGTAGCATTAATACTTGTCCAGATTTTCATTGAATGTCCATTGAATATTTGAATTAATACTAGTAATTTAGACTAATGTACATGGTACATTAGGTCTTGGGAAGGGGGGAGTGTGACAGTTGAGATCTTTATTGAATATTTATTAATTAATATTCCAGTAATTGATTATTACTTGTGTACATTGACTGATATTAAATTAGCATAAATCTATGTTTATTATGTATAAAATATACCAATTTCTATATTGTTAGCGTAATACTTATTGTTCTATTGATTTTGCACTAAACGTCATTTTTATGTTATGAGTATGACGTCACAGTACGTCCCGGCCCGG
Organism: Saccostrea cuccullata; assembly: GCF_032062105.1. Taxonomy (NCBI): domain Eukaryota; kingdom Metazoa; phylum Mollusca; class Bivalvia; order Ostreida; family Ostreidae; genus Saccostrea; species Saccostrea cuccullata. The sequence goes on from NW_026938715.1 coordinate 72,209, forward strand.
GTTAGCCCGACGGTATTATTACTGACGACTGTTGTAATTTTGAGGAGTGCTGATTTTTATACTGAAGAAAGTGAACGTGTTTGGAGGAGAGAGCGGTCTATTTTGACCTGTAAGCATTGTCATCATTGTAATAGATGTTTTATTATTGTAATTAAATAAACGGTTAAAACTGAAATCGATTCCTGTTAATTGATTCTGGGACTATTGGGCAACCGCCCGTTACACATAATTTGTGCATTAATTAAGATTTCCTTGTTTCATCTTAATCGATAATCAATTAAAAAGTTCCCCAAAATACCAATGAATGTCAGTACCACATGTAATTCTATAGCCTCCAGGTACTTAGCTAAATGACAATGATAGAATTGAAATACTCTCATAGTACGATGTTCAAAATTTAGGCGAGGCGTTTTTTACATCTGTGAAATTTTACGCGTTTAAATTCTACGGATTCATAAAACTCGTTAACATTATTAAAAATTAGCAGCACGTAAAAAATACCCGTTATACGGTAATATTTACATTCGCTGTGTTTTTCTACTAAGCCAACTGTGAAATTGATTTGAAAACCATTTTCGTTTATACTCACGCCTAGAAATATACACGGAGAACGTGCGTTAACGTGACGTCACAATGAGGCTGCAGCGACGTTAGTAAAAACGCAACGATGTAGGGCAGCGAAAAATTCAATTATTTAGCATATTTTAGTTGCTTCAAAACATAAAAAATGTAAATATGAGGAATGTTTTTTAAGTTAAGTGTGAATTATTCCTGTGTGAATCACACAGATTTGCACGTAGGCATATTTTTCATGAAGCGCTAGCGCTTCATAAAATATGCCTACGTGACAAGTCTGTGTGATTCACATACCAATAACTCACACAAAACTTAAAAACATTCCTTAAAATTTCCAGGAAGTACTTAATTGCCCAGAACCCGACGAACCAGCGAGTCCAGACCCTGCAGATAATGACTTAGACATAAACTTAGAACCACCAACCCTTGAAGAAGTCCAAAACTGTATTAAAGCATTAAAAAATGATAAATCTCCAGGCAATGACTGCATACATGCTGAAATCAAATATTGCAACATCATCAAAAGCGCTATTAGATCTATTCGTACATATCTGGGAAAATGAAACAATACCACATGACTGGAGTAAAGGACTCATTGTAAAGCTGCCAAAAAAGGGAGATCTCCAAATTTGTGACAACTGGAGAGGCATATCACTGCTCTCAGTCCCAAGCAAGGTGTTCTGTAAAATACTGCTACACAGAATAGACAAAGTGATTGAGAAGAAACTGAGAGAGGAACAAGCCGGATTTAGAAGAGGAAGAGGGTGTATAGACCAAATTTTTGTCATCCGTAACATTATAGAACAGTGTATTGAATGGCAAATGCCACTGTATATCAATTTCATTGATTTTAAGAAAGCTTTTGACAGTGTGCACAGGGAAACACTTTGGAAAATAGCAAGAGCATATGGAATACCTGCAAAGATATGCAACATTATGAAAACATTTTACTCAAACTTCGAGTGTAGTGTCATCCTGGAAAATGGAACATCAGACTCCATCAGTGTAAAATCTGGAGTACGGCAAGGATGCATACTATCACCAATTCTCTTCCTTATGGTCATTGATTGGATCCAAAGAAACACCACACATGACAAAAAGAGGGGTATCCAATGGACAATGTTCAGTCACCTAGAAGACCTGGACTTTGCAGACGATCTGGCAGAAGTATCAGGGAACATCACCCACTTACAAGAAAAGACTGATAGATTAAACTCCTTTGCCAAACAAACTGGGCTTAACATCAGTGCCAAGAAGACCAAGGTCATGACAATCAATGCACCAGTAGAACCTGTCACATTAAATGGAGAGGCACTTGAGGAAGTTGAGGACTTCACCTACCTTGGCAGTATCCTAAGTAAGGACAACGGCGCTGGGAAAGATATAAAATCGCGTCTCAGTAAATCACGGACAGCATTTGCCCAACTTCAGCCCATCTGGAAGTCAAACAACTACAGTCTGAGAACCAAACTACAACTTTACAACAGCAATGTCAAATCAGTTCTCCTGTATGGGTCTGAATGCTGGCGTGTTGTTGACAGCGATATGAGAAAAGTAGAGGCATTCCACAACAACTGCCTCCGAAAAATCAACCGTATCTTCTGGCCAAACAAGATCTCAAACGTAGACCTGCACAAGAAAAGCAAAAGCAGGAGTATAACAACAGAAATCAAACAAAGAAGAATGAGATGGTTGGGACACGTAATGAGAATGCCCCAGAGCAGAATACCTAAAACAGCATTACATTGGACACCACCTGGAAAGAGAAAACGAGGTAGACCACGAACAACATGGAGAAGAACTATAACATCAGAGTTAGAGGAAATGGGCTACTCGTGGGGGCAGGCACAGTATGTGGCAAAGGATAGAGGAAGATGGAGGCAGCTTGTTGAAGCCTTATGTCCCATCGGGGACGAAGAGGATAAGTAAGTAAGTAAGTAATTATTCGCTAAATCATCACAAATATCATTTATTTATTGGAGAAAAAGAAAAGGTTCCAAAACAGAACCCTGAGGACCACCAGCAATAAATTTTACTGCCTCATGGTTTGATGAAAAGCCATCATTTTCAATTTTTTTTGTCTATCACACAAATGATTCTCAATCCAGCCTAATATGTTGCCATCAATGCCATATTTTTTTTTTGGTTAGATAAGAGACCTTCATGCCAAACTCTATCAAATGCTTTTGAAATATCACAAGAAATAAATCTAACATATTTTCCTTTGTCAAGACCTGAAATTATAGTGTTATATATTTCTACTAGTTGGTTCACAGTTGAGTCTCCAGGTTGAAACCCTGACTGATATTTGTAAATTACATTATTGTCTTTAAAAAATCGGTAAACTTCTATGTCCGATTTAACACAAAAGTCACGCTTTTTTAACAAGGTCACAATATTATTCGACTTACTAAATTGCTTATTTACAAACGATAATTAGTTTGTTCTGTTTTCAATTATGTAAATCACGTTTCTTTTATTTTATTTGGATTTTAAAAATTTCATCCAGTAGTAAGGGAGGAGTTGCGGATAAGAGATGGGTAACACAAAGCGTAACAGACGGACGGACATCCATACTATTAGTTACACAGTCAGTTGTGACCTAATACGGAATCATTCAGTGTGAAATGGAAATCCGTAGCCGAGTCCCAATACGGATTTCCATTTCACACTCTGTGTGATTCCGTATTAGGTCACTAACTGACTGTGTTACGAATTTATCCCGCTTAAGACCTTTTTCAATGTAAAAAAATATTTGTGCATATTAGGAAAATATTAAGTTTTAATCCAATAACAATCAACATAAAATATCGTTACGGTAACAAGAAATTTAACTACTACCTGCATAAACCGTTTCTTTGCCGCCTTTTTTATTTACAAAAGCAACGCTTCGAACGTAATCGCGTGCGCAATTTTTATATTACTCCTTGACGGCGACGTAATACGGAAAATTTCAGGCGTCATGTGATCAGCCTTTATCCAATCAGCAATCTACAAATTTGTCTGAAGCGGGATAAATATGTATATCCATGATTAAATATATACCTTAATAAGTGTGTAATCCGAAATACATTTCTATCCAATTAAGTCATAATACTATATAAATTTGAACTTCAAGAAGAGGTAAGCGAAGAAACATCTATACATTGAATGGCCATTTTGAACACAGTGCAATTAATTGTGTGAAGTGTGTTTCAACATGTTCATTGTTTTCGTTCTTGTTGAGGATTATACGTCCTCCGTATCGTATAACTGTATATAAATGGTGCCTGTTTTGTAGGGTAACATTTGAAATTGACACCCCAAGGAAAACCATTGTCAACCGACGCGTCAGCGGAGGTTGACAATGGTTTTCCGAGGGGTGTCAATATCAAATGTTACCCTACAAAACAGGCACCATTTATTTTATTATACTGAATGTCTTATTGATTAAGGAAGTCAGCAAAAAAAAAAAACCGTCGATCGTCTTTACGTTCATGTATAGAAAGCTTTCACACTCACCAGTTCACTAATCTCCTTATTGTTTGTTTGATACTCGAATTCGAGTCATTTATCAAATAAAGTTTCGTTATTTCTGACTCGCAAGCATGTTTCCTACACTCGCAAGAATGTATCGTCTGTCGTTTGTTGTTTTCAATTAAGCTATAACGGACGCAAGCTTTTCTTGACGTCAAGTTAATTCCGGTTCTTTCAAACGCGCAACTGACGTTTACAGTTAACAATCCGTTCGATTACCCTGAGCCTTAGCAACACACGTGGCAACGGGTAACACAGCGGTAATGCCACATGCGTGGAAATTATGCGCGTACGGTTCACCGTAGAATTTTCAAAACGTCAGTTGCGCGTTTGAAAGAACCGGAATTAACTAGACGTCAATATAAGCTTGCGTCCGATAAAGCTTACTTGAAAACAACAAACGACAGACGATACATGCTTGTGTGTGTAGAAAACATGCTTGCGAGCCAGAAATAACGAAATTTTATATGATAAATGACTCTAATTCGAGTATCAAACAAACAATAAGGAGATTAGTTAACCGGTGAGTGTAAAAGCTTTCTATACATGAACGTCAAGACGATCGAGGTTTTTTTTTTTTGCTGACGTCCTAAATCAATAAGACATTCAGTATAATAAAATAAATGGTGCCTGTTTTGTAGGGTAACATTTGAAATTGACACCCCTCGGAAAACCATTGTCAACCTCCGCTGACGCGTCGGTTGACAACGGTTTTCCTTGGGGTGTCAATTTCAAATGTTACCCTACAAAACAGGCACCATTTATATATTGATGCATAATTGCCTTGCTCAAATTAAGAAATTTCCTGCCGGAATTTCTAATTACATGGGGACAAAAGTAATCCTATAGGGTTTGAGACAAATATTTTAATTAGTAAAATAAACATAATCAATTGTTTACAATCTACTTAATATAGAGTGCATTGACCTTTAATTTAATAAGGATATGGAAGTACGTATAAGACTTTTTCGTCAAATAAAACAAACCTGTTAATCGGATTAAGGGCTGCGTAATCTACCAGGATGTTATTTATCTACGGACATTAATACAGGAAAAATAATTGAGCATTATTAAAACTTATGTTAAAGTTATACTAACTTTTGCCTAATACAAGAACACTGACCACCAGTTTACAAAAACTTATGTTTAGATTACAAACTGTTTTGTAAAATTTCCAGGATTTAGACCCAATTTATTGAATAACTTATATATGCAAATAAGTATTACAGTATATATATTGTACATTACATAAAAATCTATCTTCGTCGACCTTCGGGGTCAATGCCCACTACACGATCATCAATTGTATTCACTATAAATTTCAGTAACTAAAGATAAACTCTTTGGAAAAAAAATAATTGTCATTGGCTTACACATATAAAAATAAAAAATAAAGGAGAAGTTTCATGTGTATGTTCCGTATTTTTCACGCGAATTCCATTTTTTAATTGACTACTGTGAAACCAACAAGATTTGTGGGGAACGATTTTCAGAGATTGCATTTTACAGGTTTGTAATTTTGTTTACTCACATACATGTAGTTCTTAACAATGAAACACGTCTTTGTTTTGATAGTATATTAATTTGTGAAGGAAGATGGGTAACCAAGAACTCATAAATAAATGACCTGCCATGAAAATTAATGTTTCCACCGACAGTTCTCTATTGTTCTCTATTGCTCATAGAGTTCATTATTCAGTATATGATTTTAAAAAATCATAATCGTTTCAATTTGCAAGGAGCATTATTTTATCCAATTTAAATTTTTAAAAATATTTTTTTGGTTGTAATTTATAAGTAGATTAAGTGTTTAAACGTTCCTTTCTTTTCAGATATAAAAGATTCTGAAGTGGATATGATGAGAAACTTATTTTCCGAACGTTTTCGAAAATGTGGGTGATTTTTGTAAAACATTTCTATTTGTTTTTGCCTATATATATCTCCAAAAAGTTACAATATTTTTCCCATTTTAAAGAAAAATAGGTACTTTTAGATATTTTTTTAAAAAATAGCCAATTTAAATTGAAATCATTAACAAAATATCCATATCAGTTCAAATTATTTGGAAAAGACAGACTAATATTTCAGTCGTATTTTTATTCCAGTGTTTGTGAATCTAAGACTGTGGTTAATTGTCGCCACAGTGCTGTTCCTCAACTTGATCATATTAGACTCTCAAAAAGAGGAACTGGTTAATTATTTCCCATCACTCAACATGACCATCTACCCATACGCATCAAAAACAAAATCATTGCCTGAGATCTATGTCTGTCCAACTTTTAAGGGCAGACTTGGCAATAATTTATTCCAGTTTGCGTCCGGATTTGGAATCGCTGTCTCCAAGGGTTTGAAATTTGTGATAGGAGAAAATGACGTTGTATACAAGATGTTTCAACTAAAAAATAGTAAAAACCTTTTGATCAGTAAAGAGAAAAGAGAATGTATCGAAGCAAAAGTTCGAAAAGCGCGCCGAATTTGTGCATACGATAAACGTCTAGTGAACTTTACACCAACTGAAACCTTCAGAGTTGGAGATTATTTACAGTCATGGAAATATTTTTATAATGCCTCAAGAGAATTACAAGAACAGTTTAAATTACGGGATCATCTTAAGAATAAAGTGGATCATATCATTAAAGATATTGTTGAAAAATTCAACACAACTCGAAAAAATGTGACATTAATTGCAATCCACATTAGACGAGGTGACTACTTAAGCCATGCTTCTACTGGCTATAAAGTCGCAACCAAGGCATACTTCCAGAAAGCTATGAAACTTTTCAGTTACTTTCCTAATTCTCTTTATATTGTTTGCTCCGATGACTATAAGTGGTCAAGGGAAAATATTAATAAGAACTACAGGGTGGAGTTTATACGTGGGAATAGTCCGGAAGTTGACTTGGCTTTGATGGCCTCGTGTGATCACATGATATCATCTGTGGGTACGTATAGCTGGTGGGCCTCTTGGTTCAATAAAGGGATAGTGACTTATTATAAATGGCCCGTAAGAGAAGGATCTAACCTTCGTAATCATTTCAGCTCAAATTATATGGATTATTTTTATCCACACTGGTTAGGGATATGATAATTTTCATGCTCCAATGTACATGAACATTAATCGAATGGATACCTGGATTGTATATACGTATTTTTGAAGATATTTAAATTGGAAATGTCGCATTTACATTGTATTCCATTGATTTTTCTTGAAAAGTTTAAAGAAATTCTTATCTTCTTTTAAGGACATACAATACAAACAAAAATTGGATGCCTGGTTTGATTTATATTTTCTGACTTATTTTGGTTGTAAATGATGTGACTAATGAATTATTAAATTATTAAGAATTTTTAAACCTTCTATAATGTTCAAAATGTCAACCTCTCTACGACCTTCCTAATTTATCGATACATTTTTGTTGCTTTATATTCCATTAATGTGAAAGTTTGAATGAAAATTTTCAAGCAGCTGTGCGGTTAAACGTTTTAATTTACTCTTATAAATACATGTATAACTGCTAATTTCAGGATATTTGTTTATAAAAGTTTGTTTGTTTCGTCTGTCTTAAACATAACACATTGCAGTTTATTGCATAATTTTGAACACTCATAAGTCATACATTTGCATTTTGAAAATTTCTTAAAATGTGTATATATTGTACATGTATGAGAAATCAAAATAAACAAAACAAAATATAGTTTCAAAGTAAGTTTTTGATAAGTTTAGTTTTTAGGACGTCACAAATTATTCGGATTTTGTATCATTTTTCAGGAAGAGGACAATTAAATATTTACATTCTTTTAATAATATCTTTCTACACATTATATCAAAATATTGAGCTGGTTTAAACCTGCACTCGGTAAGTTTTACTCAAAATATCGACAGTAATATACCCCCATTTTCTGTAGAAATCATGAAAATTTTAAGAACATAATTATATACTTCTCCATCAAAGTGTGATTCTGGTGGAAAATATTGGTCAATTCAGCATAGACACCTTAAAAGATATTTTCTTGTAGTCATCCTTATATATCTAAATAAGATTTTGCTAGTTTAAATCACATTATTATTATGAACTAAAAAAAAAATAAATATATGCTATAATATTTTATATATTTCACTGATATAAATTTTTTCATAGATGTTATGTTATTTGTTATTCTCCTGATTTTAGTAATATAATATAAATATTGGATGTAGTTGAGTGTAACATTGATAATTTTCACCCCAAGAAAACCATTGTCAACCGAGGCCCAGAAGTATTATTATATAAATATTGGATGTAGTTGAGTGTACATGTAACATTGATAATTTTCACCCCAAGAAAACCATTGTCAACCGAGGCGCAGCCGAGGTTGACAATGGTTTTCCAGGGGTGAAAATTTTCAATGTTACACTCAACTACATGCAATATTTATTATATTATACTGAATGTTTTATACAAATACATATTACAGTGAACCGTACGCGCAGAAATTCCGCGCAGTCGCTATTTTTTGTAATACCACCCGTCGTCAAGCAATGTTGACTGTTGCTACGCAGGAGGGCGTGGCTTCATTATTCAGCGGGTAGTAGTGTTTTTATCAAATGTTTCTCGACGAATCAGATTCAAGTAATTTACATTCAGAATAATATTATATTATACTGAATGTTTTATACAAATACATTAAACAGTGAACCGTGCGCGCATAAATTCTGAACAGTCGCTATTTTTTGGAATACCACCCGTCGTCAAGCAATGTTGACTGTTGCTACGCAGGAGGGCGTGGCTTCATTATTCAGCGGGTAAAAGTGTTTTTTTAACAAACGTTTCTCGACGAATCAGATTCAAGTAATTTACATGAAGGCACAAATATTCATGGGGGATTGAATTTCGTTTATTTCGTTGTTATCAAAATTCAACGAAATTAAATCCCACACAAAATTTTATCTGACTATATGTTGAATAGGGTTAGTTTTAAAACAACGAAATTAAATGCACACAAAATTATTTTTTATGACAAAACAACGAAATTTTATGCCCATGAAAATTTGTGCTTCTACAGTATAATATTTACATTAACTGTGCAAAGAACATGGTTCATTTTCGCCTTATTTGGCCCTGTGAGTTTCTGAAAAACTGAAACTGCATAGTTTTAGTTAACAATGCATTAAATATCACTTAGATCTTTGGTGACTGCGTATACATAAAAATGACGTCATTTTCTGGCTAGTCAATTTGATTAAAACGTGAAGATATCCCTTTATATAGTTTTTCTTACTACTCCAATTTACAGGTGAACAATATTTTAAAGTTCACTGAGGTAAACTGTTAGTAATAAATAACATGAATAAGAATGCAAAATATTACTTTTTTTCATTTATGAAACTACACGTAGCCTTCATCTCTCACGTCACGTTTTTGGTTTAAATAAATATACAAAAATTAGATCGCAAAAATAAAATAGCTCATAGCACAAATAACAATATTATCGATATTTTTTCCTAGGATTTCCTAGAATACAGGCAAGTTTGTTTTACTACAAATCATAAAAAAATAGTTAAGTAAGAACTGAATACTTTATTTTATAGTAAACGTAAGCCAAGCTATAACGTTCTTCATATCTACTTAACTAGTTATAACTAGAAAACAAAAAAAAAAATTCAAAAGTCACAACAAATGAGTCATAACAAGTAAGTCAAATTCCCTCCAGGGCTTCAGAACGATGGTAATCGTGAAAACATAATATGGTATATGTTCGTTTTTAGTATTTTATTGATTCAAATGACTACATTGTACTTTCTTCGTATAATCCTGTTTTTATTAATAAAAAATATTTTATTAAATAAAGATAAGACTTTAAGTTAACGAAGTACGGCGTAAAGACGAATAATGACCCCATAGAATAACAACGACAGAAAATGACCCTCGGTCATTATTCGATCTTAACTTTTTGAAAACCTGGCATTAATAAAATGGCATGGTCATATATATTTACTATGTGTACTTATTTCAAATTATCCTAGACAGGTTGCGAAGATTATGTTTAATCCTGAATCATTATTTTCCTCTGAGGTTGGAGGTATAAATGTTGATAATAAAGCAATATGAAAGAAGATGGGCGTATTTGGCGTTTGATCTGCAGGAATCATTTGTACGAAACATTTATGGTTTACATGTCCATGATTTGGTTGGCTGAACATAGCTGGTCAGATTTTACAAACACGTCCACAGGTTTTTTTTTTCATTTAGTTTGAAAGACCATTTGAGATTGTAACATTTATGTCAGGTTTTTCTAGGGGGTACTATATTATTGTAATGTTTTACAAAAAATAATCACCTAAAATATTTACCGAATATACTCGCCTATAAGTCGGTTGTATTTTTTGACGTTATTTTGGTGGAATTTGCTATTGACCCGCTTATAAGTCAGTACAATTTTTTGCCAAAATTGGGCGACAATTTCAAGTAATTCCATTGTTGTTTGAACGGTTCCAATTAACAATTTTCGAAATGACACTGATATTTAATTTTAAATCATGAAACAAAAAGTCAATCATCACTGAAAATACAATTAAAATTATTAAAATATATAGATATTTGTACTTTAAGTACTCTAAGAATACATAAATAATCACATATATTCAGACATTTTCTTTGATAATCGTCAGAAATGCAAATACTACATTTCAGCCTCCAGAAAAATACCAATCTCTTTATGACTCGCCTATAAGTCGGACAGAGAGTTTTAGACCAATATTTAACTCCCAAAATACCGACTTATAGGCGAGTATTTACGGTAATGCATAGATGCATGACACGTGTACATGTACATTATAAAATAAAAGATTGGAATTGATTTCGCTCGATATTGACCAAACTGATCCAAAATTTATCTAATTCAAAATTTTAATACATCAGTACATAAAAACGAATCTGACAAAATAAATGGTTGTTTGCATAAAAAAAAAGTAACGCCCCATGCCAGACTCGAACGAAACTTTTCACTTCGAGTGCACGGAATAGGTAGCCGTTCTTTCTGAGCTATTACAGCTGATTTAAAAAGGACAAAAAAAGCACCACATTCACACATTTGGATTTTTGGGGGGAAAGTTTTCGTTTCGTTGAATTAAAATACACACAAATAACGTTTCAAAATCATGGAGAGAAGACCCAGAGATAGAAAAATTTTAGAAAAACGTTTTTTAAAATGTATCATTTTGTATCAAATGTCTGATCTGGCCAATTTTCAAGTTATTTTTTTTGGCAAATCAAAGCTCAATTTCGGGAAAACCAGATAATTAAAAAAAAATTATAAAATGTCATGTGACATGTCGATCAAATTTTCATTTTTTTCAATTACGCCCAGATTCCTGCCGAATGCCAATCAAAAGCGCCCTCGTTCTTTTAATATTATACAATTTTCTAGCACTTCAGGTCTTTATTTGCGGCCCTCTGCCAGTTAAGTTGGCTTCGCAGAATGGGTAAAAAGTACTCAAAGGGACGTTGAATGAGAAACAAATAGTAAGGTATCAGCAACAATCTATAAAATGTAATCAAATATAATTGAATAGAAAATGTCCTTTATCTACTCAATGTTATGAAAATCCAATTACATGAAATACAAATTTAAGATGATTATTTTTTAATTTCGGTTCTACTCTGATTAATGTTTGGAAAGGAAATTTGGTTGTTTTTAAGCATTGTAGGTGGCCAAATAAGGAGTGTTCATTCATTCAAAAGAATGGAATTCAGTACCAAAGTCAAAAACAAAATAAAACTAGAGGTACTGTGAGCGATGAGCTCACTAAATGATACCCCCGCCTCCTATAGTTATAATGACAAAGTCCATGATTTGCTGTGGCCGTGAAACCCAAAAAATGTGTCGGATCAAAAAGTAAAATAGGAGGTGCACAATGGCAATAAGGAATAAAGATTCTGTGAAAGTTTCATCAAATTTCATTCAGTGGTATGAGAGGAGTTGCGAATAAGAGATGGGTACCCCAAAGCGTAACAGACGGACGGACGGACGGACGGACGGAATTAACTATTACTATATACCCTCCCGCTTTTCAAGCGGGGGTATAATTATGCTAAAATAAAAGGTGTATTATGGGAAAAAAATATGGAATGAAATTTAAAGTTATTTAGTTATGGAAAAATTTGGATGACAAAATTTAAATTATGCTACAACAATGATAAAAGAAACACCGCTGATTTAACGGTCGCAAACTGAGTTTTACCGGCGACGCGTAGCACCGTTGATGTCAACATGCATCAAAAGAAAGTAGATTGTGTCCAAAAAAAATTTTCTATTTGCATTTTTGAAAACATTATGTGACAATTGCTGGAGCTACATAGAGAAAACTTCTGACTGAAAGTTTAAGACCATGGGATCTCTTTTTTCGGTGGCAGAAAAGAAACACGTGCTAACGTTAGGCCTAGGGAAGTTGCAGATTCATTGTTGATCCATGGTAAGTTAAACCTTACTAGGTAGGAATACGTGGCATAACATAAGAAAGCATTATTGAAGATGTTAACGGAATCTTATAACAACTACTTAACTGCTCTTTACTTTTTTCTGAAAACGATTTAAGGGGGGGGGGGGGGGGTAACATCTGTCTTCAACTAGCCAATACAGGTTCCTTGATAAAATAAGAAACTTCTTTGACACATGCGAGTCTTTTTCTTGCTTTTAACGATATTAGTGCCCTTAATCATTCATTTTATAAGGGCAACAATTTTCAAAAATAAAAGTTTCAATAAAATAAAATCTTGAAGCAAGTGATCGTGTCAAAACCGGAAGTGCTATTGATAAATCATTTACCAGTTGATAAAGCCTAAGTTTATCCAACGGCCTTATCACCAATACGTATGAGAAAAATAGAACATCTATAATTGTATGATTTGATATTGCCTTATTTGATATTAACGAGCTGAAATGGTGTATATTCGCTTGGCAAGCCTCACAAATATATACATCAGTTCAACTTGTTGGATAAAGCCAATATCAAATCACACAATATAGATATCCTCTATATATATTCACATATTTTGCATCTTTAATTGAAAAGTTGATAACAAATCGTTTTGAGAGAAACCTTTAAAAAAATGAAGTACATTTACTTTCTCCGCAATTAGCATAAAAGGGCAAAAACTAATACGAGCTACATCTAATTATATAATTACAGATTTTTGTATATTACATCGATAATTATACATTTAGCAATAGGTTTCACTGTTGAGAATTACCGGGATACATGGTCAGCTAATTAATGATTATCAGAAGTAGAGAAGTAGATAACGTACAGATGACAAGCATTCTGTTTGACCACCCTGTCAATCAAATGAGAGCCCTTGTTGTTGAACCAACGAAATAAGGAGAAAAATTTAGAATTATAGAAAGCAGTGCACGTAAACACCCAATGTCATGTGTGATATGGCTTTTGTATTTAATTATGACATCAGAAGACACTCAGCTTCAGACTATAAACTAAAAAAATGTTCTATATATGATGTATATTTCAAGATGGAGGGTAACGGAACAAGGCAGAGCACTCTGGTCCTTCAAAATGCAGTGGTACCATCAATAGTGGGATTCTTGATTGCCATGATTAATTTATCAGCGATAATTATCCTTGCTCAGAGTAAACGGATGAATAAACAGATTAGGTTTTTGTCTATAAATTTGGCCGTCACGGATTTTTGACGGGGTTGGCTATTTTAAAAGATGCATTTCTACCTACGATGTTAGAGGAAGGATTGTGTCGATTCCTGATGTATTTTTACTGTATTTGCGTGGTGGTTTCTTTTCTTACAATTACTGGTATTCTTGTCGATCGGTTTATTGCTTTGTATTTTCCATTTCGGTACCTTGAATTTCTTCGAAAAGAAAGGAATTGCAGTATAATTTTCGGAATTTGGTTCACAGGTTTTGTACTTACTGTAGTTAACTTTCTAGGTGGATTTGAAGATTACAATCATCAACAATTTGCAGTCTGTGCTGCATACATTATTAGGGGTAAAACAGGTCTATCCATTGTAACTACTATATTTTGCTTCTTGATGTTTCTAGATGTTTTTCTCTATGTATTGATGTTCACAAAATTGCACAAAATATCTTATGTAACCTCTGGTTTGAATGATGTAACCCGGAAAATGCAATTCAAATATCAAGCAAGGATTTTTATCAAACTATCAGCAATTCTGGGATGTTTTATGTTATTTTACTCACCATTGTTGATAATGAACATCATCGACCTCATAAACACAGACCCAGCCAATAAGAAAACAATTGTGACGTGGCAAAGCTTCACGGGACTTCTGCTTCTTCTGAACTCTTTAATCAACCCCTTTTTGTTTGTGTGGAGGTACACAGAATGTAGATATACTTTTCTGAGTATGATATGCTACTGTAACAAAGAAAAGAGAGAAAAGTACGAGTCACTGAAGAAACGGTTTTTCGAACCATATTTGGCAAGGACTACAACGACCAGAATAATAAGTAAATTGTTTTTACTTGTTTAATTGTGTTTTCTTAATAATTCAATTTGATTCTTAATTAATATGCAAGTACATAGATAACCAAATTTTAAGTATGATTATTTTAAAATAGCTGCATATTTAAAGATGAAAAGAAATACTACGTATCCCTTCTTAAAACGCAGAAATAGACAATCCCACAGAAAATGACGCCTCAGCAGTATAAATGGATGCACCCAATTAGGATCAAAACAGGATGCAGGTAACAGTTTACATATAAGATCATAAGAATACACTGAATTTTTTTTTTTATCGGAGACAAGTAAATTTGTTGTAATTAAGTCTTAAATTTTATTATTTTAAATCGCATTTTTTTCGGTCTTTTTTTATCAATTTTAGTATGCAGTAATACTTTGACAGTACTACGTTTTGTAAATTATTTTCAGTATGCCAGAATACCCTCTTTTTATACATTCAGAATACTCTTTCTAATATGCCTACATTGTGTAGGAAAAATTAAAGGCTTGTCCTAATAATTATTTGAAATTCCAAAAAAAAAAAATTCAAACGGTTAATCTAAAAAAAAAAAAAAATTGTCTTTGGAGGTATGGAAAGTTATGGTTATATAGCACAGGCACTTGTTTCTCTAATAAATTTTTGACCCATAGTATAATATTAACACAAGGTATCTAACTCCGACTTACACTGAGTATCCCCTCCCTTATAACCGCGCTCATTTACACTTTCAGAGGAAATGTACGGGTAAACTGTTTATACCTATGTCTTCTACGATAATTTATCTACACAACCATATCTGCCATGCTTGTCTTTATTTTCTTTTATCTCCGTAATCAGTTCCAAAACTCTGCTCGCCGAGTGGAAAGTGAAACTCAACCATAGAATGATATGTTCTAGTCTCGTACAAAGAATTAGACCTCGAATTTGATTGGCTAAAAAATAGTAAAAATCTGTTTCTAAAATTACATTGGAAAAACATCGTAGTGTTTTTATGGAAAATAAGACACTATGAAATTTTATTTATTCATTGCAATATTTAAAATCTGGAATTGAATTTTTAAACTCACGCATTCTTTTATTTTTCTCTTTGCCCGAGATTAGTACATACCGTTTTATTGTTTAATTCGACTTTTCTTCTCAGCGAGTAGAGTTTTGACGCTGTTTACGGAGATAAAAGAATACAAAGACAAGCAAGCCATGTTACAACGCACTTTGAAAAATTACGCACTTTGAAAAAAATTTTCAAAGTGCGTTTAATTTTGGGACCAAGTCAACGCACTTTGAAAAAATAAAATTTCTTTTCAAAGTGCGTTAATATGGACCATATTAAC
The DNA here is from genome assembly GCF_032062105.1 of Saccostrea cuccullata. Classification (NCBI taxonomy): domain Eukaryota; kingdom Metazoa; phylum Mollusca; class Bivalvia; order Ostreida; family Ostreidae; genus Saccostrea; species Saccostrea cuccullata. Next base: position 88,110 of record NW_026938715.1, read on the forward strand.
GCACTTTGAAAAACTGTGTATGGATTTGTTAATATTCCTGCAAATCTTAGGTATGATAAATAATTGAACCTGTTTGATAATTCTTCTGTGAAGAGGTCACTTCAGGATGTGAAAGTGAGCGATTTAGATTTTTCCATACTTTGAAAATTCTTTCTCGCTTAAATGCTTTACTGTACTTATTTTTTTTCAAGTTTGCATGCATTTTATGTAAACTTAAATTTATTGAAAGTTTTCAACGTCATACCAGTTATGTAAACACATATATTTGAGAGTAGCATAGTCATCAGTACCGGAAAGGGAGGTTACATGTAGGCATATAAATATTTTGCAAAAATATACATAATATATTGTATGCATTACGAATTGGGGCTTACCTGTGGGGTCAACTTTCAATTTGCTACCGACGGCTATGTACAATGTTTAAGAAAAAAAGAGTTTGGATGAGAGACCTTCTACTCGTCTTCTCCTTGTTCTCAATGAGGTTAAATGAGTTCATGTAAATTTTAAAAAGTTTTTCGAAAGATATAATTATTACAATTTGATTTCCTCTATTACTAAAATCTAAGTCTAGAATTTTTATTTTCATATATATCTTTTTTTCAAAGTGCGTTAAATGCCTCCATGGTAAAAAAAAATGTTTATGTGCATTCTTAACGCACTTTGAAAAAAAATTTTCAAAGTGCGTTGAGTGTGTCCAAAATTTAACGCACTTTGAAAAATTTTACGCACTTTGAAAAATTTTTTCAAAGTGCGTAATTTTTTCAAAGTGCGTTGCCACAAAGCCATATGTGGTTGTGTAGATAAATTATCGTAAATGATATAGGTATAAACAGTTTGCCACTGCCTTTTCTCTCAAAGTGTAAATGAGCGCGATTCTAAGGGAAGGGGGTCGTCCGTGTAATTTGGAGTTAGATACCTTGTGTTATTATAATTATAGTACGGGATAAAATTTATTCCCGAAACAAGTGCCTGTGTTATATAGATAGAAAGATATCCCTGCAGTACAACAGTATGTAATAAAATCTCCTTTTTATTCTGTTTTTAGGTGGAGACTTCTTAAAAAGTTGATGCTACAGGGTCGCTAAATTTATACTAAATTTATACAGCAGAAACACCGTGTTTGTTGAACCTGAAGAGGAATGAACAATTCTTTATTCATATTTAAGCTCAGAATTTAAAGTCAATATTGTATTATAATTCAAGCCAGAGAAGCATAACATTTTGTACAACAATTTTTCTTGTACTAACTTTCATTTAAGAATAAAGTTTTTATAAGTGATAAAAGTATGTTGAACATGTTATTTTATAAAATTTTAACTGTATTCTAGACAAAGTTTTCAAATAATATATTATTAGGATCAATATAATATTGTGCTTTTGTGCCTATTTTTCCACAAGTTATTAATTTTTACCCTCGTGACGTAATTCTTAGAGTAGGCACGCGTCACAATTGTTTCAATGGAATGTTAAGCTTGAACTATTTTATCTCCATATTTTGCTCTATTAACTATCATTAAATTTTTACGTATGCTCTTATGTAGTTTTTTTAAAAAAGATGTTTTGCTACAAAAATTAATGTCCGAAAAGTGCAGGCATTTAAACTATTTACAACTTTCAAAGGGGCATAGACACAGTTTCGGCTAAAAAAAATTGCAAATATTTAACTAAGGTCTTTCTAATGATCATCAAAAATTTTAACTTCAGTTGTCGAGATACAAGACAGATTTAGAGCTCCAAACCTTTGTTATGTAAACAGGGTCCGTGTCATGTTTTGTTTACATAGATTAATATACTAATATATGTTCGATCAAAACAGATAATTTCAAAAAAGAAGTTAATTATAAATACGATGAGACAGTTTTTAGTGAATTGCTGAATTTCATTTTGTTATATATATGATACTTTCTTTATGTAAACAAAAAACAAGGCACAAGCCTTGATTACATTTTTTCTGTCTCTTATTTGTTAATTAATAAATGATATTCAAGTTTTTGCTAATCATTAGATTATGCCTTAGCTAGGAATTGTAAGCATTAAAATTTGTTTTAAAGATTCAGTCAGTTGAAACTGTGTCCATGTCTCTTTAAAAAGAAACTTGAACTTTAAAGCTCAAATGCAAATTGATAGTTTGAATAACATGACATATATAGAAATATCGAACAGTATTCAAGTTTAGAAGTCTATAAAACAATACGAATTAGGAGCAGAACAAATACAGACCTCTAAAATATCAGAGGTGAAATCAGGTACCATGGAGGAATGAGCATGCCCCCCGCCCCCCCCCCCATTGGGGGGTCATCCTATTTATGTAATTACTAAAAAAAGCACATGGTCATTAATAATGACCGACTTTACGTGTAAAGACATCGAAAAACTCGTTGTTTTCTGGGAAGGGGAAGATGACTTATGGAATATACATATATCAAGCAGTACCTACCACAAGAAAGATGCTAGAAGTAGAGCTGTCAGCAGAATTCAAGAAGTTCTGAACATGCAGAGAGACGGGAAGAGAGTTTTCAGGTTCTAATAATCTTTCTCAAACAAATTCTGGAAAGTAACATACTGTTTAACCTATCTTCCATTTTTATCATTTTGGCAGAGAGAGAGATTGGCGAGGGAAAACACATGGGAATACGTATGGGGGTCATCTCTACTAGATAATATAAAAATCTCATTTTCTCACATATACAGGTACCAATAAAGAAGTTAATTCTAAATACAATTAGTTTATTTACAATGTTTTACAAGAATGTGTCATAATACAAAAGTATTATAATAATATATTATGTAATTATATATCATAATACTTGTATTATACTAAAAATGTCATCGTGTATACCGGCCTTAAAGGTGGGACAGATATATACATCGGAGGAGTGGTCTTATCCCATCACGCATCCGGTCACACACCCGTGAGCACCATGGATTGAACAGTTAGACGTAATTTTTTGCGTACTCTAATTTAGTATTAAAATGGAGACTAAACAATTCTTATCAAGAATGTTGGCCTAAATATGAACCAGTGATTAGAAAATATTTGCTGACAACGTCCATATAGCAACTAAAGAATCATTGAATGCTGTCTTAAAATGCTTACTGTTGAAATTCCCGTAGCGACAACTTTTCTGTCAGTACCCTACCTCGACTTAAGGTCAAGATCTAGTAAATGAAAGGTGCCTACAGATTTATCAAACTTGAGAAATAAATTCAAGAAGCTCTGAACAGAGAGACGGGAAGAGAGAATCTTTCTCCTTTCTCAAACAAATTCTGGAAAGTCATTTTTCCTTTCTTCCACTTTTATTAACAGAGAGAGAAACAGTTTACAATCTTATACAAGAGTATTAACCTTTATTAATGCTTTACAACTTTAGCTTGGTCAAATAAGGTGTTTCGGGGCATAATTTGTAGGTATACAAGATGAAAAACTGTACTTTAAACTGTCATTTTCAATGAAAAATTAAGAAAATCAGTCATGAATATGGGAGTTTTTTTTTTGTATTCGGCAAAGGAAATGTATCAAGATTGCCTACAGTCTCTCAGAAAACGGTAATTAGTATGTTCATGGCCTCTTCTTTAAATCAATATCAAATTCAGTATAGGTATCCAGTTTACTTTTCATATGATTTCAAATTGAATGACATGAAAACACCTTATTTTCTACATAATTCTGCAAAAGCCGTAAAGTACGGGAAAAAGAAAGTCGAAATTGATTATGACGTCATAATGGATCTAGCATCAAATAAAAAATAGTCTCAAGTTATTTAACTTATCTTGACCTTAAGCCAAATAGGCTTAGATGCTATTAGGGAAGGAATGAAAAATAATAATAATTTTAAAAAAATAATGCATCTTTTCCACTTTTTAACACTTTACATACCATTTTACATGAATTTTCTATTTAAATTACAGCTTTCTTTATGAGAGAGCTACAAGTTTGTTTGTTTGATTATTGTTAAACATCCTTCTATAGAATTTTTCACTCAAATTTTTAAGCCACCACTTGCCGATTGAGAGCTGGGATATTTTTTTTATCTATATACGACACCCAGGGCCATGGAGAAGTGAAGGATCTTTTTCTTGGCAACATTTATTGTGACACAGGACCTCGGTCTCATCCGAAGGACCGGACTCCACGTCGGACAGTCGGATTCGAACCTGCAACGTGAGGATCAATTCCTTACTTTGCGACTCTTCCGCAGACGCTCTAACCACTGCGCCATGCGAACAACCACACTAAAGCATACAATAAATCTTCATCAATTATTTTTCTGAATTTTTTCGTAACATTTTTTTTCGGTATTTGTGAGCCATTTTGACATCATAATAAACTGGAATGTAATATAAGAATATACATGTATGTACTAAACACATTTGTAGGTCATCAAGTGTCCATTGAACAGGTCATTATTTCAAAAGCAAAACCAGTATAATTAATGTGGCTTGTAGACTTATTTCGGACAGTTTCTATCAGAAATATATAATTATACAACACCATTTTCCAACTACAGCAAAACTCGGTTATAACGAAGTCGCTGGGACCTATGAAATTACTTCGTTATATCCATAATTCGTTACAACCGTATAAGAAAGTCATAAAATATATATAGCTGGGGATCCAAGATGACTTCGCTATATTCGTAAATTCGCAATATCCGTGTTCGTACTAAACGAGTTTTACTGTAGATGGCAAGGAGGCATAAAGATAACATTTCCATGGTGTTTCTGACATAATTAGTGGTAGGTTTCAATGTAAAAAAGAAGTTTTAATTTATCACATTTTGCTTGTACCTCATTATCACAATTATTTCATTTTCTGTGCTTTCTTTAGCTAGTGAAAACCCGACACTTTCCTTCGGGCCTGAGACTTCGAAGTAATAGCATCCCTTTCAACCGTAGATATTTCATTTTCACTAAGTCCTTTTTAAAATGAGGTTAACTAAGTTTAGATCTGTTGTTCAAATTTGTTTAAGATAAATAAAGACCTTATATTTGGTATGAAATGTAAAATGAAATTAGGGTTATGAAATTAGTAGTCTTCAGTTCAGTTAGATATATCAAAGTCATCTTAACGATCATAAAATGTTTGAGAAATCGTTTGACATCAATTTATCTAAATCGGATTCAAATCGTACTCGTATACAATGTTATTCTTTTGTCACTCCTGCAATGACTTTTCTAAGTCTTTGATTTCTTAAATTTATAAGAGTATTTGGGCTATGATTTTCATCTGAGCCCCCTGCACCTATAAAAGCTTACATTTTCAGCAATGATCCCATCAAATTAAAAGGCTCAATCCCCCAACAAAACGTGATGGAATCACTTGCAATCTACACATTCTTGGACGAAACAAGTTCTAACACACCCACATAGACACAAATAACTTGATCTACTCCTGAAAAGAAGAAAGAACGTTTTATTATTTGATTTTATTATATGATTTGATTTTCTTGTTATGTTACACAATTATTTATTTATTCATATTATTTCTAAATTTATTTTTGTATGATCTTTTAATCCTTCAAAGAAAAATGGACAAAAAATTTGTTGATAATAATTATGTTTATTTATCAAATTTGATACTACCATCAATGGCAATGGCAAAAAATAAGTTGAATTTTAAAATTAAGTTAAGGAATTCATAAAAAAAATTACAAACAAGTGGAACTTTTTGTTACATTTTCTTTTGATGATTTTTTTTTTGTTTTTGTGTGTGTGTGTGTGTGTGTGTGTGTGTTTGTGGGACAGACATGTATCAATCATCATAAAACAATCATTACTTGTTTAATTAATTTCCAAATAAAAGTCATGTTGAATAAAAATAGAGATTTAGAGCGTTTAACGTTTAGCACCATTCCTTCAACACGATTTGCACTCTAAATTCCTGAATTTATTCATTTTGATGTAAGTGTGCATATTTTATGCAAACAGTTTTCTATTCATTGTTAAAAATCAATCTTGTTACATCCAGTAACAACATTCCTTGTCAACATAAGGAGGTTATCTCTGCTGAATAAAGAGGCCCTACAATGAGAAATTTGATTCTTTTTGCAGTGTTTCTTGCTTTCATTCTTCAATTGGAATCATGTAAATGTCTATCCAAACATCCTCAAAGGCATTTTTGTAACTCGAATTTTGGTAAATAATCATTAATGTGAGTATGAAATGATAAACTTGTTTGAACTGAACCGTTGTTCCTTTTATTGATACAAACAGAGTAAAAAAAAAAATAATTCATTTGTATCCAATTACCTTTAAAGATATTAATTACATATACTTTTATTACCTTTATCATGACTCTATGCAATTGTGTTAGTGGAGCTAATTACTTTTTGTTTTGATAATTAAATCTTATTTCCTGTCAGTTGTTCACGCAAAGGTGATTAGTCGGTCGCAAAGGATCGTGAATAATGGATTGAATGTGCGTGTTGCATACACTGTTCAAATACTCCAAGATTTCAAGGTTAATAATTTATTTATTTCAAATCATAACGCACTATTATTTACATGTAATAATCTTTGATATTTTTCGCATTTAATACTCTTTAAACACTTTTTAGATATACAGCATTTTTAATTTCAAAATGGAAAAAAATGACAATTTTATAATGCTCGAGCTAAATCGAATTTGTTTATTTGTTACATTACATTATTTAATTCTCTGTTTTATATTTTACTCTTCAAATGTCTTTATCTTAACAGATTGACGAAAGAAGATTAAGACAGCAGAAACCAATCCGAATAATCAAAACCAGTTCTAGTTCATACTTTGAATCCAAACAAAGAATATGTCATTTCAGGTATTACTAAAACAATATTTTTTCTGAGTTCTTCTTATACCCCATTCATACGACGAAAAACTGCTTATGTATGCAAATATACTCATGTGTAAATTTACACATATATGTAAATTTACACACATAAGTAAAAGTTAATTTGCTATGCGTTCATACGAGATTTATGTACCATAAGTAAATCCTTAAATTGTCATAAAACATAAGGAGATGAACTGATTTAGAATCGAAAAAGGGTATTTTCTTTCTATTAGACTAACTTTTAAGTGTTCCATAAAGAAAGTAGAAAAAATCTGATCCACTAATTGGTATGACGAAACCAAACTTAACGACTTTAAGGATTAGTGTGGAAATTTTCACTGAAATAATGAAGGAAGATGTCTTAAAATTTTGCTTTAAAATGCTTTTGCCTCGTCCTAAAAGACTCTAGAAGAGTAAAGAAAAAGTTAGTTATTGCCATCTACTGGTTGGCATCTTCAGAGAAATATAGGACAACTGGAAATCTTTTGGTCTGGGGAAATCTACAATGGATGATTGATGGTAGCCGAGGGAAATATTCAAACGGAATACATCATGCGAAAAATAACTACTAACGAATTCAAAATCTTACCTCAAACAAGGTTGTCAAAATCTTTGTAACATCAACTTATCTGTCAGTAGCTTGCCTCGGTTATCAAGAGCTAAAATGTGGTAGGGCTGTATCTTTAGAGACATAAACATATGTTTGCCAGGAAGGGGCATGATGCCCATGTTTTTTGAAAATTCGAAAAAAATATCTAGGAGGAAATAATGGCTTCTTGTTTCCAGAGTGGAGATGGTCGTTTCGGGGATAATATTAAGTTCTGCGACCAAGCGTATCCTTGAAAGACTTGGCTTTTGAAGCCACATACCAACATATTTACCCTTACAAAAACTCAATTCACTAAAAATTATCGTTTGAGTAGAACAAGGATTCCCATTTAAAATCCGTCTTTTTAGAGCATTGATATCTAGCCGCCATATTTAACAACTGATATTTTACACTCCATGCAATGCATATACAACAGTAACAATGCTTAAGATGGGGATTTCTGCTATAAGCAATACAAAATACTTCAACAAATAAATTTGCTGTGTTCATACGACAGAATAAACACACAAGAACTAATAATTTGCAAAAACATGCATGCAAAAGTTAATTCGCACCTAGTCCTGACCAGGTGCAAATTTACTCAACTGTGCAGAATTTGCATGTGAGCAAATCAGTTCATACGACAAAAATTGCACATGTATGTAAATTTACATATGTGTAAAATATACTGAGGTATGCTAATCACTGATAAAAAATGGGGTAAAAATTTAGTTCCTATTTGTAATCCAGATTACCTTTTTTTTTTTTTTTTATATTACGAGAGTTTTAAATTATCGAAAATATTATATGTTTTGTACATGTACGTATGTATTGCATTATTATATGTCTTGAAATGTATAATTGTAAATATTGTCTATGAGATGTATGTCTCTTGATTTCAATGAACTGAACTGAAGAATATATGTACTAAACACATTTAAAGGTCATCAAGAGTTTATTTTACGTGTCATTTATTTATTCTATAAAATCAGTATCATTAATATGTCTTGTTAACGTCTTTCTGGTAGATACATCTAGAAATGATTATACAACACCGTTTTCCAATAAGAGGGCAAGGAAGCACAAACATAACACATTCATGGTGTTTATTGACACAATTAATGGTAGGTCTCACTGACGAAAAGAAATTTTAATTAATCACATTTTGTTTGTACCCCATTATTACAATTACTTTATTTCCATGCTTCAAGTTGAAGTTCATTTATTTCACTCACACAAACATCAGTGGTACATATGGTATATAAATTATATAAGTAGCTTTCTCTAGCTACTAAAAACCCATCAATTTTCATAAGGTCTGAGGCTTAGAAGAAATAACATCCTTATCAAACGATGACATATCATTTCCACCTAAGGTCTTTTGTAATATGCAGGCAAAGGAAGTTTTATTAGATTAGTTTTGTTGTTCCAATTTGTTAAAAATAAATTAATGCGTTACATCTGTCATATTTGCAATCAAAGTCATCTCAGAGATCATAAAATGTTTTAGAAGTCGTTTGACATCAATTTATCCAAATGGGTTTCAAGTTGATTGTACTCGTATACAATGTTAATCTTTTGTCACTCCTGCAATGATTTTGTTTCATGTCTTTGATTTCTTAAAAGTTTACATTTCCCAATGAAACCAGAAGTCTCTGTCGAGACTGAAGCTCTACTGGTCTGTACGTACAGCAAATGAGGAGAAAAGTTTTTAAGCAGTTGGGAATTGAAACTTTACCACAGCAATAAAAAGAATAATGATCCTTGATTAAGTCTCTTTATGTCCTTAATGTAGTCTACTTGCATGTCACATTATATTATAATAATCAAACTGTATTTGGAGTGGCATTTTGAGAGTATTTAACAGAAATTTCTATTTTTAGTTACCACGGCAACACCCTTCATCGAAATCAAAAACTGATACACAGAATTATGTGTTTTAGTGTAGTCTACTTGTGCGTCAAGTTATATTGAAATCAGACCAAAACTGTAGGAGGAGTAGCATTTTGAAAAAATTTCAGAAATTTCTATTTTTAGTAACCACGGCAACACCGTTCCTCAAAATCAAAAACCTATACACAGAATTATGTATCTTAGTGTAGTCTACTTGTGTGCCAAGTTATATTGAAATCAGACCAAAACTGTAGGAGGAGTAGCATTTTGAAAGAATTTCACAAAAAATTCTATTTTTAGTAACCACGGCAACACTGTTCATCGAAATCAAAAACCGATATAAAGAATTATGTATCTTAGTGCAGCCTACTTGCGTGCCAAGTTATATTGAAATCAGACCAAAACTGTAGGAGGAGTAGCATTTTGAAAAAAATTCACAGAAATTTCTATTTTTAGTAACCATGGCAACACCGTTCATCGAAATCAAAAACCGATACACAGAATTATGTATCTGAGTGCAGTCTACTTGTGTGCCAAGTTGTATTGAAATCAGACCAAAACTGTAGGAGGAGTAGCATTTTGAAAAATTGTTTACAGACAGACAGACGGACAGACAGACAGACGGACAGACAGACGGACGGACGACGGACGCATAACTATCGCATAAGCTCTTCTGGTCTCTGACCAGTAGAGCTAAAAAAAACGGAGAAAGTTAGGTCTTGCTTCTGTGCATTTCTTTTTCTTTTCTTTTTTTATATTCTTTTTATTTATGAATGGTAGAATCTATTGTTAATTGAAAATACATACCTACAATGTACCTTAATGAGTTATCTGGGCTATGCTTTTCATCTGAGCCCCCTACACCTATAAAAGCTTAAATTTTCAGCAAATTAAAAGGTTCCATCCCCAACAAAAAGTATTATAGTTACATGTAAGTATAGATTACTATAGTTAAATATACACAGCACAGTTAAGGTTACAGTAAGGAGGAGGGGCCTAATTTATATGGGAAATATTTAATTTGACGTCACACAAAATATAAAGTCTTCAAAATACCATAAAATGAAATTATTTGCTATTTCAAACTGCATCGATCGCAATGCATTTGTCAAGTGACGTCATCTTGCAAAAATGATGCAGTTTGTACACAGTGATAGGCTGATCTAGTTACTTTTACATTGAAGAATGTCTTGTTCTCAAATAAAATATTATTTGCACTTAAATAAAAGGGCGTTAACTTGGATGCGATGTTTATTTTACTATTTTATTTATAAACTGTCCGTATATTCTCCAGACAAATGAATCTGTCGTGTGTTTGTATGCAGATTCATTGAAAAATTAATAGAAGGGTCCTGATAAATCGACTTATTGCATACCCTCAATGTATCTTGGCAAGTTTTTACACATAAACCCAAGAAGCATTAAGATAATTTAAAGGTGCTGCGAACCTCATGAAATCTTGCAAAGAAATTAATTATAGCTATATTTAATGTAGTTGACCAGCAAAATATTCAATCTGCCGTCCAACAAATTAAATTTTAACAATTAAATAAGGGAATCTATACAGGTTCACAGCACTTTTTACAAACTACATATAGTGTTAAAAAGGATTATAAATTCAACTAAAATTTTTAAATTGGTTATGCCCTTGCAATATTGGAATTTATAGATGACCTTTAAACTGCAAGTATAATTGATAAAATCGTGACATCGACATCACGTGACAAGTTTAAATAAAAATTCTGAATGTCCTCAACATGTAGACTTGAATCACATTACATTTTTCTGATATCAGTGAAGTCCTAAAAAGAATCGCCCATCCTTATAAAGTATGTATTTTTTTTATCTTAAAAAAATTGCCAATATTTTCATTTGTAACCTTAACTGTACTGCGTAGTAAATCAAAGTTTCCAGATTTGCGCATCAAAGTATTTTTACTATGGATTTCATTTAGATATATTTTACTTTTTTAAAATTCCTGAAAGTAATTTTAAACGAACTATTCCTTTGAATTATTACATATTTATTCTCGTTAAAAAGTATCATTAATGTGTAATTTTAAAAATATAAAAGCTCTAAATTTAATTTTCAAAAGTAACAGAATTAAGTTTCATAGTAAATCAAAGTACTTTCTATAATTAGCGATAAAAAATTACATGTATAGTTAACTATGGTAAATTTTTGTTATGGAGGTAAAAAAACTGAATCGTCACTGCATGAAAGAACCTAATACTCTGCACTTTCGCCCAATTTAAATTTAGGAGGAGTTCATTTGTTTTTGTTTTTTTACTCACAAAAGTAGCTTATTTAGAAAAAAAATCATAAATAAATTTTAAAATCATATACTTATCGAGAGAATATAAGTCTATCGGTGGATTATCATCTAAATATTTCTTTTGAAAATTATTTCTTACAAACTTGCAATCTGGACATGCTGAATATTTTTGGAAGAAATCCATTAATGAAATGATGCAGTCACGAAAGCTTTTCTGAAGCATATTCTAATATATACTAGACTAAATAATAAAATAAAAATTGATCGAGGCAAATATGGATAACGATCAGAAAAAGTTATTTGATGATTATATTTTGATCCATATGTTGACTGCCTTTTTTATATACATGTACATTGTACTGGAAAGTTGTATGCTACCTCCCCGTGTATGAGTTGCAATGCATGCAAATATACCTGGTGTCATTTATTATTAGCCATCACTGTAAAGATGTGTAGAAACAGAAGAATTCTAGGATGAAATACAATATTTCCTTTGATTAATCCCCAGAATTCAGATTCCCTTGTTTTCAATCCTTCACATGTTTACCAAATCTCAACTTTGTTTCTGAAAGGGAAATGAAAAAAAAAACTTCATAGGTTAAAATATTTGCAGGAAAGGAGTAAATTATACACGTGAATGAACTTTTGACGCGTAAATACAATATGATAAGAATTTTTATACAGAATGTAACACACACACACACAATCTCTCTTTTATTACACACACAAATTGATACTCTGAAAAGAAGAAGAAATTACGTTAAGTTCAAACACACATTTTAAGTACGCTGTAAACACATTTTATTTTATAATATATTTTCATTTCATCTCTTAATTATTTCAAGGAAATATCGATGGAAAGAAAACGTTTCTGCTGGCAATATGATTTTTTTTATATTAATTTAAATTTTTAGAATTAGTTTGGAATTCATGGAGAAAAAATTTACATACAATTGGAAATTTTGGGGGACATTTACTTTTAACATGTTTTTGTGGAGCAGACATGCATCAATAATCTTTAAACAATGACTTCTTGTTTAATTAATTACTTTAAAAAAATCAAGGTGAAAACATATAAAGATTTAAAGCATTTAACGTTTTGTACAATTCTTTTAACACAATTTGCACTCTAAAATCTTGAATTTATTCCTTTTGATGTACATGAGAGTGTGCATAATTTATGTTAACAACTTTCTGTTCATTGTTAAAAATCAATCTTGTTAAATCCAGTAACATAATTCCTTGTCAACATAAGGAGGTTACCTATAGTAAGTTAAGGGGCCCGACAATGAGAAATTTGATTATTTTTGCAGTGTTAATTCTTGCTTTCATTCTTGATTCGGAATCATGTAAATGTCTACCCAAACATCCGCAAAGACATTTTTGTAACTCCGATTTTGGTAAGTAATCATTATTGCAAGTATGAAAAACACAAACTGGCTGGAATTGAACAGCTCTTTCTTTTATTCATATTTAAAAAGGGTTAAAAATTAGTTTATCTGTATCCACGTACCTTTGAAGATATTTTATTTAATTATATATATTTTGTTACTTTATATTATTTATAATTATTATTCTTTTATTTGGTAACCTTTATCATGACTTTATATTCTTTTGTGTTAGTAAAGGTTATTAAGTCTTGATAATTAAATCTTATTTCCTGTCACTAGTTTTCAAAGGTGATTAGTCGGTCGCGAAGGATCGTGAATAATGGATTGAATATTGCTTACACTGTTCAAATACTCCAAGATTTCAAGGTTAATAATATATTTATTTCAAATCATAACTCACTATTATTTACAAATTATAATCTTTGATATTTTGGTGTTTTAATACTTTTTAAACACTGTTCAAATACAGCATTTTTTTGCTTCAATATTGAAAAAAATTGACAATCTTATTTACAATTCGATATGATGCTCGACCTTTATTGAATTTGTTTATTTGTTACAATGTATTATTTAATTATCTAATTATATTTTACTCTCTAATTCTCTTTATTTCGACAGCTTGACGATAGAAGATTTAGACAGCAGCCGCCAATCCGAATTATCAAATCCAGTTCTTCTTTTGCTGCCTGTGGTTCATACTTTGAATTAAATAAAGAATACGTCATTTCAGGTATTACTAACGCAGTATTGTTTTTCTTAGTTTATTAAGAAAAAAAGAGAATATCTACTACCTCTTATTATGATCATATATTGTATCTTCTGAATGACGTTATATTCTGTAACTTGTAATATATAATTCAAATATACTTGATAAATATGAATCTAAAAATAACGAATTGCATACTTCATGAAAGCCGAAATCTTGCACAAATGAATGCACAGTACTTGAGGCCTTTTTTAGATTGATTTCTGAATTCTTGATGCACAAAATAAATTATACAGCCACTGCTTACAAATCAATTTTAGTGAAACATGTTATTTTTCATGAACAAAATCATTAATTAGTGCCCATAATGTACATCCACATGCTTACAGCTGCTAAGACATATATCGACTGAAAAAAGAAGGATATGGAGATAACGAAATGTATTCAATATCAAAGTCCATAAAACAATACATACATGTTTATATTATTATAACAGTAACTTGATTCGAAGGTTCGTATCACGTCGAATTGACAGGCGTGGATCATCAGATCAAATCACACGCGAAGTAAATTAAACCTAAAAAAGGTACTTGTGTTAATACACATCTTTGGGCTTAATTATTCTGTTATAATGATAAATTATTATATACTAGTACCCCCTTATAACTAGCTAAATATAGCAAAATAAAACTTTAGAGATTCATTGTATAATATTTATACATAAAACAAAGCTTATTCACGATGGACTTTTTAACGTGCAAGAAAAATAACGTCATGTATCTGCGTACTACGTCTTCAGTTTCAGAGAAAACCACAGTGCGGTGATCCAGAAAGTAGGATCACAAAGTTACATGATTGCGTAAAATCATCAATAAATTTGAATTATTCGCATTAGGTATATGATAAAAATAGGAGCAGAGCAAACACGGATCTCCAAAACAGCAGAGGTGGGATCAGGTGGCATTGAGTAGTGAGCATCCACTGCCTACCGGTCACACCCGCCGTGCATGTGCTCCTTGTCATGATCGGGAAATAAAAATCCTATAATATGTATAAACACGGCGGGTATTATTTTCTTTTTCGTGTTATGAAATTGTCTTTTTAATAAATGACTACGTTATAAATAATTACGAAAATCTGCATTTGCAATTTTAAAAGTGATAACAGTCAACATAAAGCACACAGAAACCTGTGGAGTGCAACAGAATACTTAAAGGAGATATCTTTGGGTTTTACAAAATAATTTTTTGTTTAAATTTATTTCTGTACAAATAATAGTCTAAAGTGCTATGTTTCAATAGATTAAACATCGTAATACTAATGTACATACATCCGCCATTATTCATCATTATTGATTGTCACAAAAGATCTACATCGAAAAAAAGTTTGGTAACTAAAGTTGACATACATAATATTCATTGGAAAATGAAAAAAAAAATCTCAGCTCTACATAGAACAATTAGAAAAACATTTATTTTCTTAATGATAAATCTTGTTTTATGCTTTCCTACCTATACCTCTAGATATGTTTTATATACCTAGTACATGTATGTAAATAAATAACTGATCATGCTTAGGTTAATTTAAGCAGCTTTTAACAGATTTAAGCAAGCTTCGCGTGAACATTCCCTCAGTGGAATATTCTAGTTGGGAAAAGTCCTAGTTTTCTTTTGTTAATTCTCTTCATGGTCTTTTGAGATTTTTATTGCAGCCCGGAGGACCGGGCTGCTCTATCCATATATATATACGTTTCAGTGTTGGTGTATGGGATTGTGGTAGAAGTTATTCAGAATTAAAAGTTAACTTATCATTTTAAAAAAATTAAACGTTAGAATGGTGTTTACCTTTATAAATTAGGAGATACACAAAATATTTACTTCCATAAAGTGAATCTTTAATATAATTTTTATATTTAATATATAATTATAAAGTTGTTTACCATTCACTATCGAAAAAAAGACAGGCCCCTCTTTCATATTTTATGCAGCCAACATTTACTTGAGGAATTGATAAAGTTTAAAAGGGTATCGTCTATACATGTAAGTGTTCAAGACTATTGTCTCAATTTAGACGCATGTCATTTTCACTTATTTCGAAGCTGTTTTTGCATTGTCCATTGTTTACTACATTCATTTCCTAGGCGACAATTAATGGTTACATCAATGTTTTGTTGTCTTACTTGATATTCATTTCATTCAGGTTCCAACATTAGGGGCGAATGGGAAACAAATTTATGCGCATGGAATGATGAAGTAGATTTACTCACACAATACCAAAGAAATGCTCTGGATCTCGGCGTTTACAAAAACAGTTGTAACTGCCAGGTAACACGGGCGTTATTCTTAATTAGTCGTTAATACTGTCAAATGATAAGTACCCAAGTGAAAATTTTTTCAAACAAATCACTTACAAATTGCCTACAAATTGCTTTAAAATCACTTAAAAGTGATTTGTTTCAGTGATTTGTAAGCAATTCATTTAACAAATCATGCTTAAATCACTTTCTACCAAAATGATGACTATGATTTGCTTACAATTTGTTATGAAAGGGTGATTTGCTTGTGATTTCTTTCCCATTTCAGACAATTTCTGAGTGATTTGTTAAACTTAGGAAATTGTTACAGTGATTTCTTCATGATTTGTTGAACTTAGCCGTTCTTCAAGGTGATTTGAAAATGATTTCTGGAACTAGTCTTTCTTCAAAGTGATTTGAAGATGATTTGTTAACTTAGTCTTTCTTTTGGATGATTTGTAAATGATTTGTTGATCTCATGGTCCTTCTTCAGAGTGATTTGAGAGTGATTTACTTCACAATTTCCGCCTGGCTTGCTGATTGGTCAGTATTAGAAACTCTACCGCCAATTTTCATTTATCAGATTTGAATTGAAATGAAAGGAGCTAGATTGTGCTGTTCTAGATTCATACCTCTTTTCTTTTGTTGAAACTGATGTTTTTTCCATAACCATGCAAAATATAGTTTTAAGGTATGTATAACTGTATTATGCTATCATTTCCTCCTTAGATTCAGTTAATATTCCATATGTTTACATGCAATTTATTGTTCTTCAGAAGACCAACAACAAAGTCGGTGGCAATTAATGTTTAAAACAAAATCTATGTAAAGCTATAAGCTTCAGCAAAGTACTGGCTTTTTCAAAGTGTCTACACAAATATTAAATTAACATTTACCAACTTCTAAAAGTCAACAGTTATATGCTTATAGTATATTCTGAATTTGGAGCCAAGTAGTCATTTGTGTATATCTAAAATACATGATGCCATCTTAATAAGGACACATCCTAGTAAAAGTTTATATTTTAAAATACTCTTGCCAAAAGTATTTTTTGTTAATATACAACAAATATGCATGCATGTGATTTTTAAATAGTTCAGGGATGGTTACATGAGCATCATGCACACACGTGTGTATGCACCTGGAGTGATTTGAAAGTGATTTGTTAAACTGAAGTGATTTGTTTGCAATTTATTTGAAATGATTTGTTTGCAATTTATTTGGAGTGATTTGGTTGCGATTTGTTCAACAGAAGTGATTTCTACACAATTTATTCAAAGTGATTTCGTTGTGATTTCAGGGTGATTTGCTTACAATTTGTTAGGAGTGATTTGTTGGCTCATTTGCATGGGAATTTGCATCACTTACAAATCATCTTCAAATCACTGATTCATAAGTGATTTCTTAAAGTGATTTGTTTGAGGATTTTTTTCACTTGGGTACTGTATCCAGGGAAATTTTCACCCTCTTTTATTTTCACCCCTTTCGCCCTAACCTTGGTTGGGTGAATTTAAAACGGGACAAATTCAAGCAATACATTATAATTTCTTAATCAGAACTGTGACTGGGCGAATTTAAGACGGGACAAAATTGTTTTCAAGTGTGAACGGGCGAATATAAAGCGTTGCAAAAATAACCCTTTACACAGTAACACTTTTAATGAGGATAGTATTGTTTCTTTATAGGTTTTGGAGTGCGCACCTGACGTGATGAATTGCCCAGCTGCAGGTAGAAATGAATGCGTCATCAGATCAAATTTTAACTGCCACTATGGCATAAATACTTGTAGAAGAGTTAATTCGATGTGCATGTGGACTTCTCCATGCAATCTGTGACATGCCTTTGCGGTTTTAAAATCATGAAACAATGTGCTTAATATGCTTAATAAAACTTAATATATTAAAAATCAAAATTTTGACTCAAATCTGTATTGACGGCTCGTAGTCTTGTTGCAGGGTCTTTGACGCTGTTGAGACATACGAAATACTGACACATTTCCTTTGTGGGGGCATCTGATAAAGGAAATGGCATAAATACTTGTAGAAGAGTTAATTCAACAATAACAAACAAAATATTTATTGACTGTGTTATCGGCTAAAATGCGTTATGTCGACTCTCTAACCAAACTGTTTGACTGAGGCCTATTGGCCCCGGACATACCGGTATGTTTCATTCTTGGGTCCGACAAAACGCACGTTGCCTTCTAACCCAGTCAATAAATGTATAATATTCTAACGGAACAATGATTTCCTGATGTTAGTAAGATAAAATTATTCTCTGGGTACGGAAGAGACGGTTCGAGCTTAAGGTTAACAATTATATACACTAGTACTATAAAGGAGCATATGTGTCTACACTGTACAAATGAATTTTATATCAGCCACAGCTCTAATAACGTCATCTAATTATAGTTTTGTCAATATTTCTCGCGCTAGCCGTTTGATTCTGACGATTTGTACTTTTCTCTAGTATACATGTATTAGGAATAACAAGTTGCTACAACACAAGGACTACAATACGTGGACCATATGCATGTATTTCTAACCGAAATTATATTCAAGACAATTTCTAGGTTTAGTGAATATTCATATAGGTTCGTTCACATTTTCTATTATAATCTGTCTACTTTGACTGATAGTACATGTACGTACTTTCATAGCAAACTTGTTAAATGTAATCTCCGATTGGCCTATATAGTTTTGTCATTTTAAAAATCGGGATATTTTTGATGCATTTACCCCATAATGGCTGGGACTCCACATCTGTTCTGGCTTATAAGGAAGAAATCTATAATTGACAAAAATATATCTGATTTTTTTTCAGAGCCCCCCCCCCCCCTTTTCCTCCACATGGAAAACTGTTGCTACAAGCCTGTGTCACGCTGTACCTGGATTGCTGTATTTCAAACTATTTTTGCAAGTTTGATGCACAAAAAAAATGCCGATGAAGACGAGTTCTTCTTACTTTTTAATATGCATCTGCCTTTCAGACTGGCTGAAGTTGTTTTTCCGACCTCTGACGGAAAGACCCGATATGATGCGATTGCAAACTCTCGAGCATTCTCGCGCATGCGTAGCCTGTCGTTTGCCCATGACATCCGGTTTAACCTCGCTTATATATTTACTGCGTGGACCGCAATGACTTGTTACTTTTTTGGTACATATATAAAGTTTGATATGTGTGCACAAGTACAGAAAAAAGTGAAGAAGAGGAGAAATACTCATTAAAAAGAAGAAAAGATTGTTGTTGTTTTGTTTTTTGATTTTTTTTTTTACAGATACATTGCATTTATAAAGTATAAAACTATATAACGCTTAATATTGATTATGATAAGCAATTATATATTGCAAAATTTAGTAAAAATATGATGAAAGACATAAACAGAATATTTTTTAAATTATGTTTTAGAGTAATGTATTATACCTCTATTAATTTTTCACTGTATAAGAGTAAATAGGTATATATATTTGCTGATTTCCTGAAAATCACCGTAAAAAGACTGATTCCCTCCAAAAACGTGCTTGTTTGATGAACTGATTCACACTATGTTCAGACATATATGAAAAGCATGTGTTCCAAATGATACAGTAAAACTCGGTTATAACGAAGTCACTGGGACCTATGAAATTACTTCGCTATATCCGTAATTCGTTATATCAATATAAAAAATTCGTTAAATTTATATAGCTGGGGATAAAAGTTAACTTCGCTATATCCATGAATTTGTAATATCCGTGTTCGTACAAATCAAGTTTTACTGTATCATGAATATTCATAATGTAGCTCAATTAAAGTATACACTACACAAAATTGCTTACGCACCACTTGTTCATTCTTTTTGTGAATTGAACATTTGCCGGATCGGTACTAGTATATACATACATGTAGTATGCCATTACGAAACAGTCGTTGACTATCATACATTGCCTAGTAATCATTTCGTGCTTAAATGTCCATAAAAATAAACTAAACTTCCGGTTGACCCAGTTTTGTGGAGCAATTTTCGAATTTTTGTATTATTCTAACCTAATCTCTTGGCTATCTATAGTAAACATTTTTATGATTTTTAATCTATTTGCAACAATTTTTCATGAGAAGAATCTAAAATCTTTACATTGTTTTCTTTTTTACGGATTCCTGAAAAGGAACCCTCTGCAGAATGAGACGTCATATACTGTCTGGTTAAGCACGCTCTTCTAGCGTCAAACACCGCATAAGGTGTAACTTTTTTTCTGAGTTTTTAATTAGTACAAATGTAAAGAACATAAATACAAAGAAAATTTTTTAAAAAGAATCTTTAAAAATGGAATTGACACAATTTTAATATTTTGCCTATGAATTGGTAACGCTACAGTAAACTTTGAAGTTATTTTTAAGGTTTGACAAATTTACGAGGGGTGATCAAAAAGTTCGCGAACCAATTGAATAACTTCCATAAAAGAAACAATATTTGGTTTCAGTGTTGATTATATTTTTCATTAGTCTTCTTTGATTTTAATACACATCTGCCACCATTCTACTCATGCGCGAATCCCCTGCGTAGCGTTCTGTCACAAAAGCATAAGGTTTTTCTGAGTTTTAAAGTTCTCTCTATGTACGTTAATTTTCATAATAAGAACAATTCATTTGTCAGAAATGGTCAAATCTCGACAACAGAATGGGTGGATTAGAATATCCTTTCCAAAAATAAGCATGGCGACCATCAAAACCCGGATCTTCTGTCTCGGGAGAGACGTTTATTCAAGGTGGATAGCGAATGGGTTCCTCCTTTTTATCATATCTAATATGTTTAAAATCTAAAGTAAACGATATCTTAGGTATTAAATAATTATATTATTATTAAAAATTCAACTATTTTTCAAAGTGTACATCGGATGTCTTTGATAGCTAATTGCTTTATTAAAAGCACATCACTTTTCAAATTTGCTTTCACTGGACAAAATAACAAGTATCATTTTTAACCATCTGCCTTCCTTCACTAAAACGATCAATCCAACCATTAATTGAATTTATAGGAAGGCATTTGTCTTAATACACTGTGTACAAATTATTATACGCTACTTTAAAGGGATTTCTAAGACATGTAAGATATACCATAAATTGTACAGTCGTTCGTTGAACGAGTACGACTGAGACAACCATTTTTCGTCACAAGTGACCTACATAGTGACGTCATTTTTACATTGTGACGTCACAAACAAGGAGCAGAACTTTATTCAGTATATGCTATTTATAGAACTTGTGTATGACTATGTGTGTACCAATTTTTTTTCTAATCTGAATTGCGGTTTTGTAGACATAGAGATAGTTCGCGAACTTTTTGATCACCCCTCGTAAATACCGGTCTTTTTTTTTATTTAAGTATCATAATTATAAATCAAATACACCATAAACAAGTTTTTCAAAGTAAAATATTAATTCTGGCGGTGCGTTATAGCAATTTGTCTAGTGTATATAAGGAGGCAGGATCTAAGTTATACTGGAATGGGTAACTTGTAAGTGTTGTGACGTCAACATGGTAAACTAATGTGCAGAGCGAGCTAGATAGAGCACGGTGTTTTGAACAGTGTGAACTGTTCATAAAATAATTAAAACAAAGTTGCTTTTTACATTAAAATATTGTATTTTACAGACTCTTGAATCTATGGTGGCATATTTCTGCCCCTTGTGTGCAAGTTATTTTTCTATCAAATATGTCGACATGCAAGATAGATATGTTGACATGCAAGATAGCTATGTCAACATGCAAGATAAATATGTTGACATGCAAGAAAATTGCAATCAAATAAAAATTATAAAAAATCTTCAAAAATCTAAAATATTGCCCACATGTGACATCCAACATGCTAGATGCTACTTATTTATGCTAACATGCAAGATAAATATGGTGACTTGCAACTTAGATATGTTAACATGCAACTTATTTATGTTGACATGCAACTTATTTATGTCGACATGCAACTTAGATATGTTAACATGCAACTTATTTATGTTGACATGCAACTTATTTATGTCGACATGCAACTTAGATATGTTAACATGCAACTTATTTATGTTGACATGCAACTTATTTATGTTGACATGCGAGATAAATATATTGACATGCAACTTATAAGTTGCATGTCGACATAAATATGTCGCATGTTAACATAAATAAGTTGCATGTCAACATATTTATCTCGCATATCAACCTTAGTTGCATGTCAACATAACTAAGTTGCATATCAACATAAATAAGTTGCATGTCTACATAAATAAGTTGCATGTCGACATAGCTATCTTGCATGTCAACATAACTAAGTTGCATGTCAGCATAAATAAGTTGCATGTCAACATAAATAAGTTGCATGTCAACATATTTATCTTGCACGTTCACATAAGTAAGTAGCTTCTAGCATGTTGGATGTCACATGTGGGCGATTTTTAAGATTTTTAAGATTTTTTATAATATTTATTTCATTGTAATTTTCTTGCATGTCAACATATTTATGTTGCATGTTGACATAACTATCATACATGTCAACATATCTATCTTGCATGTCGACATATTTGATAGAAAAATAACTTGCACACAAGGGGCAGAAATATGCCACCATATGAATCAGATGAAAAGATCCTTAGTTTACTTAATTTATTTATATGTATACATTCTGCGTAATAAATATTTCCTAATCTTATATTAATTTTGCGTTTAAAATTGATTACAGTTACGGGTTTTGAAAATGTCGAATTTTGTCATCGGTTTAAAAAAAAGTTGATATTTGCGTTGTAATTGTACATACAGAAAACACTTGCCACTATAATAAACCATTCTTACTTAGTTACTTATACTTACTTACTTATTACTTACTGATTTAAGCACCTTAGCAAAGATGCTGATCCGTGTGGTAACCGTGATTTTGAAACTTCATAAAGCATTGCTAAATAAGAGTGTTTGTTCCTCCTTGTTTGTCTGTTATATCACATGAGGAATAGATAAATAATTGAAACTTCTCTAAAACCATAAACCAAACTTGTCAGTTTGGAAAAGAGTGTTCCGAGGAATATTTTTGCCCTCTGCTTTACAGCATCATAAGAGAGGCAGCAAGTCAATGAAACATATGGAGATAAAAACGCACAAAATAATGGACTAACGATTAGTATGACTGAGATATATACAAACTCCGTATGCAGGTGATGAAGGTATATTGCTGCATAAGTAAGGGAAGTTGACGATGGAAAAGTTAAAAGTCATCACGTTTATCATAGAGCTCGGTTGTTAGATTACCCTTAACGGCCTTTTCAAGTAAAATATCCAAATATGAAACAGATGTGTCAGATTCTGTGGTATCTGTAATGAGTGTACCCCCCCCCCCTTATGCTTTTTATTTTTACAATAATGTTATATGATGCAGTGTAACTTATTGTTTCATCCATGACAGAAGTTACTTAACCATACTACTATCAATGACTGTAATATTTTGCTATTTTTGTACGTACTTGGAGCGGGTTGATTTTTCTATCGAATAGAGTCAATGACTGTAATATGATATTGTACATTGTAGTGATTTGGAGCGGGTTGAAGTAGTTTTCATACACCCAGTGCTTATAATTAAGATAATAAGATGTAAACAGTTTGTTTTTCAATAATACGTTTGTGTTATGACATGATATAGAAGTCTTGAATACGAGTTATAGTGTATCAGTATACGTAAACAATGTCGAGGAAATTCGGACTGTGCATGAATTCTTCTATTTTATCTTTTGTTTCGTCTTGATTGTTGGTTTGAATGATATTATTTTGTTGTACTTAATGTGTTGTTACATTTAATCTAACTTAATTAATGTTACCTTTGTTATTTGGCCTAAATGCGAAGTGTATGTGCAGCCACATGTTTTTCTGTCTGCTCGCTTCCGGTTAGATCACTGTTAATGTAGTCGATAAATTTACGCTCGAATGTTGATTGTTTGATGTGGTCAAAAGTTGGTTTAACGTTATGTATTATTGAAATTATCGATTGAAAGTTGTTTAATACGTATATTATACTCGATGATTTCATTATTGTCTTGTTTATATTGTACTATATACGGAGAATTAGAAGATGTTGAATATTGATAAGTTTATCATGATAAGTTTATCACTTATTTACAATGATTTCTTATATCACACGTTAGGTGGCGCTTTTCCAAAAGCGATTTTTTTATGTTATCCTATCACATGTCACAATTTTGATCACATGATTGATTATCGATATTGCCGCGATATTTGACTATCGTTTGGTATTTGGTATAAATACAGAGGTTTGTCATTTGGCAGACACTTTTTTACCATTGGTTTTAGGAGATTAGTTGGTACGTTTTACGTTCCAATTTTTTTTTTTTTAGTTTTTTTTTAATTATTTTTGTTTAGGATTAGGTTTTTATTTATTTAAATCGTAGGGATAATGACTGATGCAGTGATTTAAGGTAGTCCGATCCTCAGGTTTATAATATTAGCAGTTAAGTTATCAAAAGTACTCATAAAAGTATCTCTGAATCCACAAAGTTATGTAAATTTATCCACAGTGTTTCTTTAAAGTTCAAGATTAAATTTAATCATATTAATATAGGGAAAATCGTCAAATCTCCAATATTTTTGCAGAAAAAGCCAATAGGAATATCGCCTATGCATTTTCTTATTGCAACTTGATCAACAAATATATTTTAGGTTAAAAAACGATAGGTATCCAGGCATTCAGAGAAATTGTCATGCCTTTTATACTTATTTGGTATTTTTTGTCTTCTGTTTCCGTCGTGTATTCTATAATACATAGTGTAAAAGGCTTTTGCTATCACTGCAAGACACCACAAATTGCTTCTTATTTCATATCATGCTAATAATCATTGGCATCTAAGGCTAGATTCAAGAAAATCTTATTTCTCTAAAACTGTATCAATTTTTTTCCTTTTATAGGGTACAAATGTCAACTTTTATAAAACCTTTTCTAAGACTTCCAAAAACCTTGAATCTTATAAAGATGAATATAATGAAAATTGTTGCATGAAAAAAATTCATTTTCAAGCTTCATTTTGATGCATTTCAAATTAAATATGAATTTGTGGAGTTATCCTTCCTGGCTGAGGATCGGATATCCTTAACTGCAAGTTATTTTTTCCTTGGTTATTTTTTTCTTAGATGGGATATTTTTCGGAAATTGACTGATTTTTATAATTTGATTGAAATTCATTGAAATTTTTATTGATTTTTGATTGAGAAATCTTTCAAGATTGATTCAGAGTAAATATAATTATTTTGAGTAAACTTTTGATTTTTATTTTTAGTCATATTTTTCTGTTTAGAATATTTGACAAAGGACTTACTAATATTAACCATACGTATATCAATGCAGTAAATAAACTGTGATATACACTGTGGTCTAGTTGTTATTTATTATTTAAGGAGGGATAACCATGTGAATAAAACAGTAATTTAACTGTATGTTCACTTTGGTAATTATAGAATCTGTAAACGTATTTATTTATTTCTGATAGGTAACCATAGTGAACAATTGAGTAATTTAACTCAGTTCACAAATGGTGTTTATTAAATCCTGTTTGCATTAAATAAAATGTTTTATTACGGGATTATTCAAAGAGTTATTCCCCTTTATCCAGTCCCTTTATTTTGGGAGGTTTCATAGAAGTTCTGGTGATACACAATTTCAATCCTTATAAATAAATAGATTTAAGGAATAACTGTCTTATTTTTCGAATTCATGAAGTGATCAATGGATTGGCTTGTGTGATAATTTTTTGCATAAACGCCTTCGGCGTTTATGCAAATTATCACACAAGCCAATCCATTGATCATCGTCATGAATTCGAAAAATCTGACAGTTATTCCTTATATTTACATGCTTTGATTCCGCCAATCCACGGGCTCCAAGCCTGCTTCTCTCTAGGTGTTGTTTCGCCCTACACGTGGTTTTTTTGGAACCGCGCCAAAACATTCATGAGGAAATAAATTACATTTACAATTCGTAATTTTATCTCGGACAAAGACATTGGAAATGTAAATATTTAATTATGAATGAGTGTGATGTGTGAGAGAATATTTGATCTGTTGTTGATTACATATAATTATATGTTATTGAATAAATGAATTATATTTTTGAAACGTTAATTAATCTTGATTATATATTGAGTTCATGGATTCTGCACAGGTCTGAGAGAATTGACATTGATTATATTGCGCACAATTTTTATATCTTACAAATTTAAAGAGCTGCTGCGCTACTTAAGAGCTTATTAGGTTAGCTATAAATTATTGCTATCCCGGAGCATTACAATATCCTTTTTCTCAAGCTCACCATGATAAATCTTATCGACATAAGAATGAAAATTACCATAACTAATTGACAATGCATCGTCGATATATCTAATGTCGAGTAGAAAGGCCACAGCAAGTTCTTTTTTTTTCTTTTCACGCATAAGATTTTGCACGAATTCTTATACAGTACAGACAACGCAGATCCCGTATTAGACCGTGTCCCCTTCATATATTAAGTTAACTGTTTGTTTTTAGTCACCCATTCGCGTCCTTGCCTACTCTCCCTTTCATGACTAACCCAACTGGTATGTACATGTATTGTATATACTGTACTAAGTCTTTTAAAGTTGCCTCCTGTAGAAAGAGTCTGGTGACTAAAAGTTTGCATTGGAGACTTTCACCCATTCTCAATATAAGGGCTCAAATAATGTCGCCTCATTTTCATTTAAAAGAAATACCACTGATGTAATTTTTAAATCAACATTATAAATAGTCATATAACAATGAATAAGAATTCATATAATTATCGATCTGAAAGGGTGTTTAAGGAGTTCCAAATTCAAATATAGTAGCCTATTTGAAATGTACGTTACTGTCGCCGAGGCAAATATTGTTCTGAATCCCCTCTGTGTAATATATAGTTTTGATTCTTTAGTAAAAATTTTCTGATAAGTTAAACCTTGTATCATATATATTTCTTTTCATAACAATAAATACATTTTCTTTCTGATAATAAATAATTTTTATTGTGCAATGTCCCTGTCGCTTAATTCTATTTCAACCACATTAGAAGCAAACACAAAGATTATGCACCTGATAGTTTTGTTCTCCTTTATTTATTGCTGGGCTAAATTTGAAATTTCAAAGGATTAATTACTCCTACTTAGATAATGTAACATGAAATTGAACAATTTGAGCAACTTTTATAAATATGTTTACGGAATGAAAGACACTTTCAATCGTAGAGATAAGAAAGAAATGTACGTTACCTATATTCTTCCTTTAAGAATATATATTAAGTAGAAAATATGAGACGACTCTGAATAAGCAACCCCTTGTATCCTGTAAACTGGCAAAGACGTTTTGCTTAACACAATTAAAAATTATTTTTTACATGAAAAGTGATCATTTGAAATGTACGTGACTGAAATGTACGTTACCATGAAATTCAAATTAAGTGAATCTCGCACGAATTTTCATGTATTCTTATACTTTCACACACTCGAATGTGTACACAAAGGAAAGTTTCAAAGGTTGGAGGTCGGCTAAATCCCAAAACTATTGAAAAGAAACGTTTCTGCTGAAGAAAAAAAAATATATTAAGGTCAATTATATGTAATATAATTTTGATACCTGGTATATATTTCTGAATACGAAACCTGTATGATGCATTTCTTATGATATGCAAGTTCAAATAAAATCAATATATTGCGTGTCTAACGTACGCTTTTGGAAGAGAATTGATTTTTATATTTGAAATGTACGTTACGTATGGTAACGTACATTTTACGTATTTCTAACTGACATTTTTTTTCTTTAGTTAATGAATTGCGTTTACACGAGCGAAACAAAATTATCGTTACAATCCATTTGACAACTGGCCACATAAATCCATCTAAATGCACCCCCAATCCTCGTAAATGTTTTAGACTGTTACCACATGCTAGAAAATTTATTTCTAAGTGTCTTAAATTCATCTTTGGCAACCTTTTTGCAGTTTGTTTACTTTTAATATGCGACCATTCGTCAATATTAATTTAACTTTTTTTATAATTTAAAACAAGGTATGCATAGGCTTATAATTGGTAAAAAAAAAAAAAAAAAAAAAAAGAAATAGAAACAAAACAAATTAACCCAGAACACAAGACGGTCACGTACATTTCAAATACTGAAAGGCACACGATACTCAGTCTTGTTTGAATCATTGCATTTTGGGTTATATTTTTCCAGATCTGCTGAAAAGCACGTATGTTTGTGTTTTAAAAACGATGTTGCAACATACTAAATGAAATTGTTAACAAACTGTCGATGGATATATTCGGAATAGATTTATGTTAAGTTTCAATGGCCAAAGACGAACATTTGTTAGATCATAGCAAAAAACGTCTGACTCATATTTTTTTGTCTGTACCCTTGCACACAGGTAGAGGTAAATAGGCTACGACCGGTGTCAATTTCAGCGAAACAGCACAAAAGAATTGTAATGAACTGAGGTGGAGGGGACTCCCCAATAATATGTGAAATGAACGTTACCGAAGTGACGTGACATTCATGTAGTTGATGACAAATAACCTCGTTTGTTACATTATGATTTCTTATATTACTGCCTTAAAACGCTTCATTGAAATGATTTTCATGTCAATAATTGCTTTTTTTCAATATTTTCTTATAACTAATTTACATATTACAAGCTTGAAATGTACGTTACCTACTCATATTCTGAGGCGATCGTGTCTTTATAGTGGTGATTGTGACATATAACACAATGTGATTACAAAGAGAATCTTTTTTGGAATAAACTGAAACAAAACGATGAATTTTTAGATGAATTTTAAGCTTTTTATTAAACAGAAATTTATCTTGAAATGTACGTTACATTTACGTAGTTTTCTAAATCGGCATGGATATATGTTAAAAAAGACAGTAACTAAAAAATAGAAGTTTACTACATGTACATGTTAGGATCCAGTATCTATGGAAAATGACAAGATTCCAAACTGATCGCTCTAAACAAAACAGAGAGAAGAATTTAAAGCATATATTTAAAAAATGTTTTTATACATCTGGATCAAAAAGTAACCTTTGTTTTTTGAAAGGAAAAATCAAACGCACGTTCGTATGCCGAGAAAATATGTTGCTGACAGAGTTGGTAGGATGTGCTGGTGTTAAGATGAGATATTCCAATTGTGATTTTAATGACTACATTTTTTTGACATATCTTTTTGGACATTGAAGAAAGAGTAACGTACATTTCAAGCTACATTTCTGAATAGAATCACCCTCTACTTTATCGTCTTGTAATTATTCCTTGTATTATAATTTGATGAAAAAAAAATCTGGAAACAAAATCTTCAGATACTTTCTTTCAAAGGTATTTAATAGAAAAATTGTTATCTTGAACTTCATTTTTTATTAAAAAATCAGAGAGGCATTTGTGCCCTTATATTGAGAATGGGTGTTTATATCATTGGGAGCCAGCTGCCACCAAAATTTTAAAGGTCTTACAAACAAGGTCTTCTATTAGCTCATTGACTTTCAACTTCCGGACCATATCTACACTTCTGGGGAACACATGGTCCACTACATTTCTAGCGGAACCATAGCGGGTTAACTTCTGCTTAAGTTCTCATATATCTGAGCATACTTAAAAGAAAGCATAATCATAACCCTTTAAAACTGACATGGAATCGAAATTCATTTCTAACTGATTTCTTTCTTTTAAAAAAATGACATATTATTTTTTATGTTATTCACACTGGCCTGGGGGCCATACATCTTAGACGAGCTCACTTTTGATCCCAGTCTCACTTTTACAAAAGGAATATATAGTTGAAAAGTGAGACTGAGATCAAGAGTGAGCTTGTCTAAGTTTTATGGCCCCCAGGCCTGGTTTGGATAAGTGGCACAGCAAATGTTGTTGATATTAAAGGCTAGGTTAAGATTATTTTGGATTTTTCAGTTGTGATACTAAGTGAATACCCTTTAAGTCAGTCGGCCGGGAGAGGACAGGAATTTTTTTTTCCTCTTTAAAGGTTCTATTCACTGGGTGTTTCTAAAACGCGGAACGGAAAACGGAACAGAAAGCGGAACGGAACGGAAAACGGAACATATAATTTTATATTAAATCACTTAAAATACACAATTTTTATTATAAACGATGTATTCATATTAAATCCCCTTTTATTAAAAACAGATTGTTAAGTCATGTTCGGTCTCTTATTCACGAAAATCGTTGACATAGCAGTCACGTAGAATCGAATTTGAAAGTGGGGGGGGGGTTAAACTTACTTGAAAAGAGTCTGACAAGCGGAAAGGACAAAAAGACAATTTTTGTTCGAAGAAGGGGGGAGGTATGTTCTAAGTCCAACATCTTTCAGTACTTTTTAAACACACACTCAATCTTACTACATAAATTGCATTAACAAAAACTGTTGGGTTTCAATGAACATTTCAATTTCAAGTAAAAAGGTTTGGAGCTTATGTCAAAAGGGGAAGGGCGGACCTTTTGCAATTTTTCAGCCCTTTCCAAAAAACGGAAAAATAAACACAAATGTTTCACAATTCATATCCACCCTGCCCTCCACATGCATGTACCACATACAAACTATAACTTCATTAAATGTAAAGATGCTACATTTTTAACACAGAAAACAACAAACGAACATTACGTATTGGAAGTGCTAATCCGAGCTTGCCGGAAAGGTCTGCTCTAATTGTAATCTTAGGAATTGTTTAAACATTTTCTTTCTCTTTAAACGTGGTTTGTCTATAGGATATAATATTATCAAATACCCCCCCCCTTTTTTCCAGGCATAACGTTTTTAAGCTCACCTGAGCTGAAAGCTCAAGTGAGCTTTTCTGATCACATTTTGTCCGGCGTCCGTCTGTCTGTAAACTTTTTACATTTTCGACTTCTTCTCAAGAACCGCTGGGCCAATTTTAAACAAACTTGCCACAAAGTATCCTTGGGTAAAGGGGATTCAAGTTTGTTCAAATGAAGGGGCACGCCCTCATTCAAGGGGAGATAATTGGGAATAAATGAAAATTTGGTGGCATATTTCAAAAATCTTCTTCTCAAGAACCACTGTGCCAGGAAAGATGAAACTTATGGAGGAACATCCTCAGGTAGTGTAGATTCAGGTTTGTTCAAATCATGACGCCCAGGAGTAGGGCGGGGCCAAAATGGTCGACCAAAGTTTTACATAGAAATATATAGGAAAATTCTTTAAAAATCTTCTCAAGAATGACAAAACCATAATTCATCATATTTATATGGAAGCATGTTCAAGTAGTGTAGATTCAAATTTGTTCAAATCATGACCCCCTGGGGTAGGGCGGGGCCAAAATGGCCAACCAAAGTTTTTGAAGATGTATATAGGAAAATTCTTTAAAAATCATTTTCTAAAAAATAGCAAATCCATGATTGGTCATGGGACTACTTTTGGATTTAAACTTTACAAAAAACCATTTTCTACTTTTTTCTACCCTTAGTGCTCAGGTGAGCGATGTGGCCCATGGGCCTCTTGTCTTACTATGGAAATATTTAATGAAACCTCCACAATTTGTTAATTAAAGTAGTAATGTACAATTAAAAAGTATTGAATAACATTGGATCGAGTGGGAACTGATTCCCCCTTCCGAATCATATATTTGTGTTTTTTTTTAGCTTGTCAAATTCTTTTAAGATAAGTTTATC
This sequence comes from Saccostrea cuccullata, assembly GCF_032062105.1. Classification (NCBI taxonomy): domain Eukaryota; kingdom Metazoa; phylum Mollusca; class Bivalvia; order Ostreida; family Ostreidae; genus Saccostrea; species Saccostrea cuccullata. The sequence goes on from NW_026938715.1 coordinate 119,773, forward strand.
CCCCCACCCCCCACACACACTGACAAATTCAATTCTATGTTACTGCTACGTCAATAATTTTCATGAATGAATGATGTGGAGATAACGAACAGTATTCAAGATCAAAACTCCATAAAACAATACAAAATAGGAGCAAACACGGACCCCCAAAACATCAGAGGTGGGATCAGGTGCCATGGAGGAGCGAGTATCCCTTGTGAACCGGTCACACCTGCTGTGTGGTCTTTGTCATGATCGGACAATAACGGAAAAATCCGTCGTCAATTCAGTATATAAAAAATTAATTAACACTTAGTATGAAAAACGTCAGTCAGCATTTGACTCAATGATAAATTTTATTTGCTGACATGGTCACGGGTGAAACACAATATAGGGCGCATTTAGAATACCACATTGTTATACATGATTTTAAGAAATGTTATTTTCTTTACATGCAATTTATTGTCATTCATTTATAGGAATACTTATAAAGGACTTGTGTGCAAAATTTTGTTGATCTAGCCTTACCAGAATTTAAGTAAATGCAAAAAATGTACCCCCAAAATGACTATTTTTCAGCGTTATGCGGTTGCGCTTTGAAATTACAGCATTTTTCAATTGAAATAATTGTTAAATATCATAAATTTTCATGCCAATGATCATTATCAGACTTTAGAATTTATTTTACAAATTATTTTGGTGCTTGAATTTTCAGAATTGAATAACAACTTTTGAAGATATGAAAGAAAATGTAACAGGGGTGCAATGTTATACATTTTTCACATAATTTTACCCCTCTCATTATACCAAATAAAAATAATGTCCATGTTATTTAATTTTTCAGATTTCTGTCTAAAATCACAGTATTAATGCTCTGTTACTTACAGAAAAAAAGTTGGGTTATGTAAACATTGTAAAGAAATTTCATCATGTTTTAATGTGGAAAATTAAGTTTTTACAAAAAACTGTAGTGTCCGTAACCACTTAAATTCTGTGAAATTGGAAGGCTCTATAAATATCTTAACAAATTTCCTAGAGAGGCATATCATATAGATGCTGAGATGTGTTGTAATTTTCCTGATCATCACCACTGTTTCTCTGTTATGATCACAAATGTGGTTACGGACACTACAAAATCCTGTAGTGTCTGTAACCTGTACTTGAGGCAGTTTTAAAAAAAGGCTGTGTTAAAACACTAATGCTAGTATATTCACAAAGGTCAGAGGTTTGTTTAACAAGTTAATCAATGTACTTTATTTTCTTTCTCATTTTGATAATGCAACTAATTTGGGAAACCCAGATTGCACCATTCTATATACAAGATCCTTGGTGTTACATCACTTTGATATTGGCAGATGCTATTGACATCCTAGGATTTAAGTCAAATAGCATTTCATTATTTTTTCATTGTTTAAGTCAACTGGTGTTACATTTAAGAAAATCTTGTTAGAATTCCTCTATTTAAGGTTAAGTTTTATCCTATTTTAAATAACTTGTATAGTGTAGTGTCCGTAACCCAAAAGTTGAAAAATGAATATCTTCATTTTTTTCTCCATAAAATTTACAGATAAATTTTTGAACCAGTGAATTATTAAATTTAGAGATAAAAAGGTGTTTATTGACTGGAATTCTTTTAGATTAGGTGGTTTTTTTCTTTACTGCTAGTACTTAAAATAATGACTGGACACCCAAAATGACATAAAAATAGTTAAAAATTATTATCATGAGTTACAAAATCCAATTATTTCTTGTAATATATTGCTTCAATTGTCTAGTTGCTTATTAGGTAATATCTCAAAATGCAAGTAAATTTGCATTCAAAATGTTAAACAGTAGGGAAGTAATTTGGTTACGGACACTACAAAAAAATTCAAAACAGAAAACAACTAAAATTACACCGATTTCAGATAAATTGTTGTATATTTAACTGTTTGAAGAAAAATAGAATGCTTCATAGAATAAAAAAAAATAAATTAAAGAAATAAAAGTGAGCTTTACTCTTCAAGGTTTGACTTTTCTACTTGCAAATAACACCTGTATAAAGTTACATGTGTATATATTTATTCAAAGTATATTGGTTATGGTATGCTTTTATCAGATGAAGTTGAGATCCGAAGAATAAAAAAAATCGGGAGAAACAGAAACGACAAATAAAATCCTGAAAAAAGTTAGGAAAAGGGTGAAAAACAAAAACTTCCTCCTCAAGCCTGTGAAAAATTTAAGTATTGTGTAGTGTCCGTAACCCTTAAATTTGGTTAATTGACTTCGTTGATCAGTGCACCTATATTCTAAATAGTTTTCATAAAACTTTAATGAATTAGAGAACTTTTCTTCTGCACTTCAGTTATATAGTTACGTGAAAAAAGGAAGTTTCAGGATTTCTTAAACTGGATTTTTTTTACTATTGGCATTACTTCTGCGAGTGAATTGTTTTTACTTGAAGCAATATCTAATTTTCATGCATTTTGTATTTAATAATCATTTAAATCTGATTTCTAATAGTTCAGAAGTTTATAAAATGTTTTTTTTTACCACAAACCAAAAGCCAATCATAAATATTTGGGTCTTGTAGTGTCCGTAACTTAATGAAGCTATCAAATTATTTTAGAAAATAATAAAAATGATATTTCCTATTTTAATGGAAGTATTTATATTTCAACAAAGGCATAAAAAATGTTATTCATACATAGTTCTTTCTTTATTATGTTCCCCAAACGGAGTTTGGGAACATATTGTTTTTACTCGGTTTCTTATTATGTTCCCCAAACGAAGTTGGGGAACATATTGTTTTTACTCTGTTTCTTATTATTATTATTCTTATTATTTTTCTTCCTGGGAAAATTTTGTCCGCGAGTAATCTTGTAAACTACACATCTGACTTAGGTGAAACCTTTTTAGGGTAAGTAGGCATGTAATGTAGATTTGCGGAATCAAGGTCATTTTGCGCGCACGTGCTTGCAAGAGCGCACACGTGCAAAACTTAAAATGACCAATATATAATGGATATAACCGTAACTTTTCTATTTTGTGACGAAATGTTTTGAAACTTATAATGTAAGGATATATTAGTAGTATGCACAAGATGACAAGGTCAAAATAGCAAGATTGCACGCGCATGCACGTGTGCTTCGCTCTGACTGGCTCAAACTAAAGTCTCAATATCTTTTTTGTTTTTTGATAAAATCATTTGAAATTTTGAACATAGTCATACATTAGGGAGATCTACAGCCTGTAATATAAGATTTATCATGAAAGCATGTGCATGTACATGTGCTTGCAAGAGCTCGCACGTGCAACACGAGAAATGTCCAATATAATTGATACAGACGTAACTATTAAAATTATTTATGAAATGCTTTGAAACTCATTTTATAAGTATATATTAGAAGCATAGACAAAATGACATGGTCAAAAAAGTAAGATCTCACGCGCATGCACGTGCGCTTCTCTCTGATTGGCTGAAACTAAAGTCTCAATATCTTTCTTGTTTCTTGTCATAATCCTTTGAAATTTTGAACATAGACCTGCATTATGAAGATCTACAGCGTGATATATAAGAATTTTCATGAAAGCATGTGCATGCCCGCGTGCTGCAATCTGATTGGCTGAAACTTTAAATGGCTATATCTACTTTGTTTTTTGACGAAATGCTTTGAAATTTAAAATATTGTCATGCATTAGGATATCCTACAATATGACATAGAAAAAAAATCATGAAATCACGCGCATGCACGTGTTCTGCAATCTGATTGGCTTATACTTTAAATGGCTATAACTCCCTTGTTTTTCAACCAAACAGGATGGGATTTAGAATATAGATAGATGTAAGGGACTCCTACAAGAAGGTATGGTCATCATGCACGTGTACGCACGTGCGTGCATTTAGAGCGAGTGAAATGAAAAATACGCTTTAAAGAGTGATTTTTCATACTTTTGGACTGAATGCTTTAATATATTGTATATTAAAATATGAAGATAGTGTAGACAAGATGATATGATCATAACGCACATGCATTCACACGCGCACGGGTGCAATGCTAAAATTTGAATATAATTGGTATCCTTCTGAGAAAACGTTGTTAAAGTCAAAATGCACAGAGTTTGTCTTATTTAATGAAGCTTACAGGGAATATGGCACCAAAAAGGAGTTGGGGAGCGTTTGGGAACATCTGTAACGGTCCCCGTTACAATTAGCACTAGTTATTATTATTATTATTATTTTTTTTCTTATTTGTTCTCCGGTACTTTTTTGTCCGCGAGTGTTCTCAGAAACTGTTCACCCAACTGACCTAAAACCTTTTTAGGGTTAATGGGTGTGTAGTGTAGGTGTGCGGAACGAAGGTCATTTTGCGCGCATACGCATGCACGTGCGTGCGCGTGCAACACGTGAAATGACTTGTATACTTAATATAGCTATAACTTTTACATATTTAAATGAAATGATTTGAAACTTATTATTTAAAGATATATTAATAGTGTAGATAATGTGACACTGTCAAATTAGCACGAACTCACGCGCATGCACGTGTGCTTCGCTCTGATTGGCTGAAACAAAAATCTCAATATCTTTTCTGTTTTTTGACGAAATACTATGAAATTTAAAACATAGGCATACTTTAAGATGTTCTACAATATGATATATAGAAATTGTCATGAAATTACGCGCATGCACGTGCGCTGCAATCTGATTGGCTAAAACTTTAAATGGCTATAACTCCCTTGTTTTTCAATCAAACAGCATGGGATTTAGAACATAGACAGACGTAATGGACTCCTACAAGAAGGTATGGTCATCATGAGCATGCTTGCACGTGCATGAATGTGCGCTTCGCTCTGATTGGCTGAAACAAAATTCTCAATATCTTTTTTGTTTTTTGACGAAATGCTTTGAAATTTAAAATATAGACATGCTTTAGGATATCCTACAATATGATATATAATAATTTTCATCAAATCACGCGCATGCACGTGCGCTGCAATCTGATTGGCTTAAACTTTAAATGGCTATAACTCCCTTGGTTTTCAACCAAACAGCATGGGATTCAGAACTTAGATAGACATTATAGACTCCTACAAAAGGGTATGGTCATAATGCACATGCATGCACGTGCGTGCACGTGAAATGAGTAAAATTACAAATACACAAGATTAAACATATTTTTTGATTAAATGCTGTAATATTTAGTATATTAAAATATATGATTAGTGTAGACAAGATGATATGGTCATTACGCACATGCATTCAAATGCGCATGCGTGCAATGCTGAAATTGATTACCTCTGGGAAAACTTTGTTAAAATCTTAAATGTATCGCGTTTGTCTTATTTAATGAAGCTTACACGGAATATGGCACAAAAGGGAGTTGGGGAGCGTTTGGGGAACATCTGTAACGGTTCCCGTTACAATTAGCCCTAGTTATGTTCCCCAAACGGAGTTTGGGAACATATTGTTTTTACTCGGTTTCTTATTATTATTATTATTATTATTATTCTTTTTTTTCTTCTTTGTTCTCCGGTACTTTTTTTGTCCGGGAGTGTTCTCAGAAACTGTTCACCCAACTGAGCTAAAACCTTTTTAGGGTTAATAGGTGTGTAGTGTAGATGTGCAACACGAAGGTTATTTTGCGCGCATACGCATGCACGTGCGGGCGCCTGAAATGAGTGAAATGACGGATATACTTTATATAGCCATAACTTTTACATTTTTTGATGAAATATTTTAAAACTCATTTAATAAGAATATATTAATAGTGTAGATAATGTGACACTGACAAATTAGCACGAACTCACGCGCATGCACGTGCGCTTCGCTCTGATTGGCTGCAACAAAAATCTCAATATCTTTTCTGTTTTTTGACGAAATGCTATGAAATTTAGAATATAGGCATACTTTAGGATGTACTACAATATGATATATAACAAATGTCATGTAAACACGCGCATGCACGTGCGCTGCAATCTGATTGGCTTAAACTTTAAATGGCTATAACTCCCTTGTTTTTCAACGAAACAGTATGGGATTTAGAACATAGACAAACAAAATGGACTCCCACAAGGAGGTATGGTCGTCATGCACATGCATGCACGTGTGCTTTGCTGATATTCGCTGAAACAAAAATCGCAATATCTTAATTAATTTTTAATTTAATTTTTGACGAAATGCTTTAAAATTTTAAACATAATCATGCATTAGGATGTCCTACAATATGATATATAACAGTTTTCGTGAAAACATGCGCATACACGTGCGCTGCAATCTGATTGGCTTAAACTTAAAATGGCTATAACTTCCTCGTTTTTCAACCAAACAGGATGGGATTTAGAACATAGACAAACATAACGGACTCCAAGAAGAAGATACAGTCGACATGCACATGCATGCACGTGCGTGCATGTGAAATGAGTAAAATTACAAATACACTAGATTAAAATGTATTTTTTAATACTTTAGGATAAAACGCTGTAATTTCTAGTGTATAATTAGTGTAGACAAGATGATATGGTCATTTAACGCACATGCATTCAAATGCGCATGCGTGTAATGCATAAATTTGAATATACTGAATATACTTCTGGGAAAACATTGTTATAGTCTAAAACGCATAGAGTTCGTCTTATTTAATGAAGCTTACAGGGAATAAGGCACCAAAAGGGAGTTGGGGAGCGTTTGGGGAACATCTGTAACGGTTCCCGTTACAATTAGCCCTAGTTATTATTATTATTATTATTATTATTCTTTTTTTCTTATTTCTTCTCCGGTACTTTTTTGTCCGCGAGTGTTCTCAGAAACTGTTCACCCAACTGAGCTAAAACCTTTTTAGGGTTAATAGGTGTGTTGTGTAGGTGTGCGGAACGAAGGTCATTTTGCGCGCATACGCCTGCACGTGCGGGCGCGTGAAATGACTGAAATGACTAATATATTTAATATAGCCATAACTTTAACATTTTCCGATGAAATGCTTTGAAACTCATTATATAAGGATATATTGATAGTGTAGATAATGTGACACTGTCAAATTAGCAAGAACTCACGCGCATTTACGTGCGCTTCGCTCTGATTGGCTGAAACAAAAATCTCAATATCTTTTCCGTTTTTTGACGAAATGGTATGAAATTTAAAATATAAGCATACTTTAAGATGTCCTACAACATGATGTATAACATTTGTCATAAAAGCATGCGCATGCACGTGCGCTGCAATCTGATTGGCTTAAACTTCAAATGGCTGTAACTCCCTTGTTTTTCAACCAACCACGATAAGATTTAGAACATAGACAGACACAATAGACTCCTATAAGAAGTTACGGTCATCATGCACATGCATGCACGTGCATGCACGTGCGCTTTGCTCTGATTAGCTGAAACAAAAATCTCAATATCTTACTTGTTTTTTGACAAAATACTTTGAATTTTAAAACATAATCATACCTTAATACGTCCTAAGCTACGATATATAAAAGTTTTCAAGAAACCACGCCCATGCACGTGTGCTGCGATCTGATTGGCTTAAACTTTAAATGCCTATAACTTTTTTGATTCTCAACAAAACAGGATGAAATTTAGAATATGAATAGATATGACGGATTCTTACATTATGCTACTATCAAACTTGAATGCAAGGACTTGCATGCACGTGTGCGCGCGCAATGCGTTAAATGACCGATTTACTTGATATAGTCGTAATTTTTTTTATGAAACGTTTCAAAATTCAAAGAATAGAAACACATTAAAAGTGTAGTCACGATGATATAGCTTTCATGCATTGCACCTTCGCGCGCGTGCAATGATCAAATGACTTGTATACTTGATATGGCCGTTACTTTTATATTTCTTTATGAAATGCTTTAATGACCTTGCCCTTTGACCCCTTGACCCAAAGGTCACAATTCAGCTCAAGTTCGTAGATGTATTTACAAACTCACTTTAACAAATGCTTAGAATAAAAAAGTCAACCCCCCCCCCCTTCTCCTTAAAAAAAAAAAATCAATAACAACGTAGAAAATTTCTCTGAAACTCGATCAACACCTGGGATCGACATAAAATTTCACTTAAGGTGCAGAAAAGACTTCATAGAAAGTTTCCTGAAAGTTTTACGGTAAGTCTCTAAAGTATATAGAAATTATGAATTTTTACGGCAAAAATTACAAATTCTGTCGTGTTTGAAATTTAAGTGCAGACGAACAAAGATATGATATAAACCTTTTAAAGCCTATTTCTCCAGATGTCGTTAATAGCATTCAATTCTACTGATATGAATTAATATTTTAATACCAAGCATTCTTTTTTTATTTCACCATTGAAATTTATCTGAATTTTTTTTAGAATTACACAATCCCCAGAAATAGCGAGTTTCGGTATATTAAAAAGCAATACACGTTTCTTTCCAGTAAAACCTCACGTGTTTGAATTCATGAAAAAATATTGATAAGGGGGTGTTAAACAATACCTGTCACATTAGCTGACACCAAAAAACCAGGGTACGTACACGACATTTTCTGATTTATTTGCATATGCAAACAGGGCTACCCTCAAATCCACGTGTTTTCCATGTCTTTATAAACATCACAAAAGCACCCCAGGAAGTAGCCTCCTATGCCCTGGAGAAATAGTTCCTGTCAAAAAACTTTATTTATTTATAGAGTAGATAAAATTTCCTAGGCACAGGTACCAGAGTTGTCAAACTGGCCTGGAAGGAAATTAAAAAAACTCTCAAAAGAAAGGAAAATCGGCTTAATGTATGGACCTACAATTGACTAAGTTCATTTTGATTGGTCAATTACCGGTGTGGTACCCCTAGTCGCCTTGAACCCAGCCCTGTCTTTCTGAAGAAAACCAACTCCGAGCCCGATGTAAAAATCTTAGTAGAGAAATGAGAATTTGAATTTTGCTGCCTTATTATGTTCCCCAAACGAAGTTTGGGAACATATTGTTTTTACTCTGTTTCTTATTATTATGTTCCCCAAACGAAGTTGGGGAACATATTGTTTTTACTCTGTTTCTTATTATTATTATTAAGGTCTTCCGTCTTCACGGAAGACCTTATAGTGATTCTACTGTTTCTTATTATTATTATTATTATTATTATTATTCTTATTTTTTAGACAATTTTTGTGCACGCGATATCTCGAGAACTATTCATCGGTTTTTCATCAAACTTTCAGGGATGATGTGCTCTAATATGCCCTTGTTACATTTGGAAGAATTTTGGAACAAGTCGCTTCCGGTGCCAAGTTATGGCGATTTTCCTGATTTTAAAATGAAATTTTGTCAGTTCGAGATCTAAGGAACTACTAAAGATATGAACTGGAGACTTGTTGGAGAACATAGGACATGACTTCTAGATATGCGGAATGTCCTTTTCGTGTGTCGTCGGTACTTCCGGTCGCTACCGGAAGTGAATTAAAAAAATCAAAATTTTCAACTTTTTTGTTTTTCATTATTTTTCTTTGATTTTTGTAGTGTTAATAGAGACATTTTATAGAATGAGAAATATGTAATTTGTTTTTGAATTGATAAAGCCAATCTCGAGATATTCGCAATTAAAAATTTGAAGCGGCGTTCCCGATGGTGTAATGGATAGCGCGTTGGATTTTTACGCGGGCGACCTGGGTTCGATCCCCCGTGTGACCGAAATTTTTTTATGACTTTTTGAGCTAGATTTTTCGCTTTTTATTTCAGAATCGGACGGAAGACCTCTCGTTGCTCGCAACGAGATCGTTTCTAGTTATTATTATTTTTTTTCTTATTTGTTCTCCGGTACTTTTTTGTCCGCGAGTGTTCTCAGAAACTGTTCACCCAACTGACCTAAAACCTTTTTAGGGTTAATGGGTGTGTAGTGTAGGTGTGCGGAACGAAGGTCATTTTGCGCGCATACGCATGCACGTGCGTGCGCGTGCAACACGTGAAATGACTTGTATACTTAATATAGCTATAACTTTTACATATTTAAATGAAATGATTTGAAACTTATTATTTAAAGATATATTAATAGTGTAGATAATGTGACACTGTCAAATTAGCACGAACTCACGCGCATGCACGTGTGCTTCGCTCTGATTGGCTGAAACAAAAATCTCAATATCTTTTCTGTTTTTTGACGAAATACTATGAAATTTAAAACATAGGCATACTTTAAGATGTTCTACAATATGATATATAGAAATTGTCATGAAATTACGCGCATGCACGTGCGCTGCAATCTGATTGGCTAAAACTTTAAATGGCTATAACTCCCTTGTTTTTCAATCAAACAGCATGGGATTTAGAACATAGACAGACGTAATGGACTCCTACAAGAAGGTATGGTCATCATGAGCATGCTTGCACGTGCATGAATGTGCGCTTCGCTCTGATTGGCTGAAACAAAATTCTCAATATCTTTTTTGTTTTTTGACGAAATGCTTTGAAATTTAAAATATAGACATGCTTTAGGATATCCTACAATATGATATATAATAATTTTCATCAAATCACGCGCATGCACGTGTGCTGCAATCTGATTGGCTTAAACTTTAAATGGCTATAACTCCCTTGGTTTTCAACCAAACAGCATGGGATTCAGAACTTAGATAGACATTATAGACTCCTACAAAAGGGTATGGTCATAATGCACATGCATGCACGTGCGTGCACGTGAAATGAGTAAAATTACAAATACACAAGATTAAACATATTTTTTGATTAAATGCTGTAATATTTAGTATATTAAAATATATGATTAGTGTAGACAAGATGATATGGTCATTACGCACATGCATTCAAATGCGCATGCGTGCAATGCTGAAATTGATTACCTCTGGGAAAACTTTGTTAAAATCTTAAATGTATCGCGTTTGTCTTATTTAATGAAGCTTACACGGAATATGGCACAAAAGGGAGTTGGGGAGCGTTTGGGGAACATCTGTAACGGTTCCCGTTACAATTAGCCCTAGTTTATATTGGTTTTAAAGAGTTCACATAAATTGAAATACTACCATTTTCAACAAAAATGAACGAAGTAAGAACTGTTTTCATTTTGAAGTATAATGCAACCTTTTTTAGTACAACTTTTGTCCATATTTTGTATTTTTATATGTTGTTTGTTTGTGAGCAGTTCAAAAAATTAAAGTTTATAAGCAGTTTTCAATATTTATTTCAAAAACAACAACATTTGTAGTGTCCGTAACCTGTGTAAATGAGGCTATTATCAGCTTGTAAAAAACAAAGTTCTAATGTGAATTTCACAAAACCTTTTATGTTTCAGATCCTTGAGATAATCTACTTTTTAGAAAAAAAAATTTTGGGCCAAAATAAAGACATTAATTTTTTATCCTCAAGTGCAACCTTACTGTCCCCTTTATTGTGTTTCACCCGTCATTGTATCGACCATAGAACTTACGAGATGATGTAGACTGCAGATATTCTTGTTTCATCAACTTGTTTGTCAAAAAAAGGTGCCTTTTTGATAATATGGGATTGAATGTGTTTAAAATATGTTGTTCATGACAAAATTTGTGTACTTTAAGTGATTTAATCTAAACAAATGTATTCCGTTTTCCGTTCCGCGTTTTAGCAACACCCCTATTCACTGAATAATAATGATATTTTATAGAATGATTTTTTTTTTTTTTTTTTTTTTTTTTGCTGAAAGTAACAGTATTACGGATTTACGCGTATCTACCAAACAGGTTTTGTATTCTTTTGATTGTGTGTACTTCCTGTCAATATCGCAGCCTGAAGACGGTGAAATGACAAGAACCTGACGAGATTCTACACTGCTAACAAGTAAATCATACAATTCTGGTCATTTTTATATGCTTTATAAAATTACCAGATTATATATTTTTTGTTAGCAAGTCGATAGTTTGTAAGAAATGTAATTACTAAGTTATTGGACAAAACGAAAGTAGATCAAAAGCTCTGAATGTGGTATAACTCGTATTAACGCTTTAATGTGATAGTAAGGGTAAACATTGGTAAAATTTGATATTAAACTATGAATACATCGTTTTTATCTGTTTCACGTCTCTTGTAATATTAACGAGATTCGTAGGGACTACAATTTTGGTCTGGCGTCCACACGAATATCAGAGCAATCCCACACAACTAGATAGAATGTTCTATGTTAAAATGATAAATGTCCTACAGACCCAATTTCACATGTGGTGAGGGCTTGTCCCGAGACACAGTTAGATTATTCTAACTACTACACAACATGATTCAGGCTTTTTTGTCCCAACTTCGACTGGTTATTTCAATCAATAGAGGCTGAAATGAATATGCTGCCCACTTTAACTTTTTCCCTTTGACATCCTTTTAAGTCTCTATCACTATACATGGGCATCGGAAGCAAATTGAAAGTAAGGGGCTAATAGAAAGGGGGGGGGGGTTAACCAACAAAAAAAGGTAAACCCCAATTTTCAATGTATAGCAATTGTCTATATTTGCAAAAAAAGGAGGGACTTCCAACTAAACCCCTCCCCCTAGCCCCCAGTTCCAACAGTACCAACACCTATGCTATAAAACATTCGTTTCTTACCTTCAAAAGGTTTAAATCCAGCAAATTATAAAGTTGTTTATTTTTTCATGGCTGTTTGCTATTCATTTTAACCTCCAACACTGAAGAGGTCCGCAATAGTCTGCATCAAATACTTCGTATTATAGTTCATTCCTATAGGAAATAGTAGTAGAACAAATTATTGGATTGCTCTGAGATTCTTGTGGACACGAGACTAAAATTTTAATCCCTATGAATCTCGCTGAGATTATGTCTCTTGCTGTCTCTTGCACCTCTCACTTTCGTCGTTTAAGTTCGTAGAATGAAACAATGTAAATTGTTCATTTTCATAAATATCCTAAGTTCCCAGGTCCAGTACAATCTCTTGATGAAATTATAGTAGACATCTTTTGAAAAGTTTTGTATCTTCTTTGATGATGAAGACGTCAATAAATCATTTCTCTGTTTTACATTGTAAATTTTAAATATATAGAATCAATATCAATTGTAAACTGGTGGAAAACTGATAATCACTCAACTTTGTAATTCCATAAAATAAACATTATTTTACTCATTGTGAAGCTTCGGTAAATTTTTAAATCTTATAAAATCTTACGTTTCAGTTTTTAGGCATTTTTGTGTTTGTTTTGTTGTTTTTTTTTTCTTTCATAAAATTTTAAATGCCATATTTTACCAAGCACTAAAGATTTATTTCAATTGATATGCCAAATCATACTATAAATACTATTATTTTATTGTTAATCTATAAAATATATCTCTTATATTATTCAAAAGACTAAAATAGATAGATATTCAAAAGTATTCATTGATCCAGTTGGGTACATTTACGGACATTGCTTTCTTACTTGCAGTGATTAGCCATGTGAACTGTATAAATGTTATGAACCTAGAATTTATTTTCAATAAATATTAATTCTTATAAAGTGTTTTCTTATTTTACCTTTCATTATTCCAGTTACAATGATGACCTAAACTTTTTTATTATTTGAAGCTTCAAGATGCCCAGAGTAATTCAGCCACTTGGTAATTCTGATGAACAGCGCATCAAGAAGAATTGGAGTTTTTTAAAAGCACAGCTACAACAAGATGAAATTAGGGACGCATTTATGGATGAAGACATCTGGGACCTCAATGACTTTGATGAAATCGATGCAATGCCCACTCCCGAAAAAAAGAACGAAGTTTTTCTGAGGCTATTATTAAAGTCTGGTCCCAGGGCATACAAAGTTTTTGTTGATGCTTTGAAAGCAAAACAGTCTGATCATATTACAGATAGACTTGATAATACACCAATTACAGAAATACAACAGCCAGTGCAAGGTAATTTGTCTAATGATATTTGTATAATGAAGAGTTCTAATCTGAAAAGAGGATATCTACATTATTTAATTTGTATTATTATAGGATTATCCATACAAAAAAGTACTTAGATTAACACAAAGAGTTAAAATGATGATGCTTGCATAGCAAATAATTATAATACATCCTGAATGAAACAAACTTTAAGATATATAACATAATATAAAGGCTCTTTTTATCTTATTGTGTTTTAAAAATATTAATATGTTAAGTGTAATAAGATTGGTTTTGTCTGTATCGTTGGCACATTGTACATCATTGTTTTGAATTATTTATCACAAAATATGATGATTTCTTCAAAAAATTATTCCCCTTTTTACACATTGTGTTTTAAGTGTCTGCAGTCAATTTTTTCCCCAAACATTTACTATTCCGAGTTTCAGCCTTATTTTACTTGATTATAGCTTCAGACTAGTAATTTTCATTGCTGTTCTGTGGAATCTTTTTTTTCAAATATTGATGAGTTTATTAAAAAAAATGCTCAATTCCTCTAAAATTTAAATCCTTCTCATTCCCTACTAGGAGCCTGATTTGAATGAAATTTGGGACAAAAGTAAAGAAGATCAAGACTTATGGTTCTGTTTAAATCAAATTTTAAATATCACTGAACAGTAGTGTTATGGGTGGCTTTATTAATATTATAAAATATGTTGAAACATTTTAAATAGAACGTACTCCAGTTTTTGTTGGATTTCAGGTTTGAATCTTGGTCTGATGGTATATGTTCTCCTTTCCTTATGATTTTTTGTACACATCTTTTGTATGTCTTTTTAGTGAACCGCTATGCAGAACTCACAGATGCTCAGAGATCACTTTACCTCACGGAACAAAACCTTCTCAAATTCAACAAATGTTTTGGAAGTGATGTAGAAATAGTTGGGAAAGCTTTGCTCCTTACACAGTCTGATATTGATGTTATAAGAATGGAAAATCCATATTCTGCAATCACTCAGATTCATAAAATTATTCTCAAATGGAAATACAGAAATGGAAGAAATGCAACTTTGGGAGAATTAACCAGGTGTTTTATGGATGCCGAGAATGCTGGGGCAAGAGTGGATTGGGACATGTTTGATCAAGGTGTTAACTATTTGACAGAGAACATGTAGCTTAGCTTAGAATATTGAACATTTCGCAGTATTTAAGGACACATGCAACGTACATTACCTATTAATTTCAAACTATACTGTTTATGTCCTTAACCTAGTTGAACGTTTAAAATATCTCAAATATCAATAAATTAAATACCATGGATATGTTGAAGTGTGATGAAATCTTGTGTTTTTTCTAAATGTACTTTTACATTTACATCTTGTCTGTTTTTCTCAGTTCCATTAAGTTTGAGATAATGAGATTTATGTGTAGATTAAACATGTTATGTATAATTCTTCTCATACTGGATTGACTAATAATTTCATAGAATACAGAATTCAAAAAAAAAAACAAACTTTTATTTGAACAAAAAGATGATTGAAATTCTACCAAGGAATTTATAGTAGACTTTACATAACTTCATGCATTGATCCTTTGGGAAGATAACACAAGTTTGTAAACTATTACTCAAAACTTTGTCATATTTTTAAGAAGTTGGACAAAATGTTATGTAGACATAAAATCTAAAAGATGATTTTGCTTTTTATTTGGAGGGGATGGGGTATAAAAAATGATCACAGTCTCAGAAATTGGACTTTAAAAAAATAGAAATAATAGAAATGAAATAAGGGCACAAAGTTAAGTCTTTACTCTGTATATATATGAACATCTTTGAAGAAAAACTGTATATTGTATTGTATGAACTAGAATATACTCATGAGTATCATGGTGTGCAATTTTTTTTAATTCAACCAGTAACAAGAAATGATGTTTGGATTTTGAACAGTTAATTCTCAGATTATTCTTTGATATTTCCTATATCTTTGATATGTACTTTATCCTTAAAGGTAATTAAATGTTTGGCATCCTTTGTTTGCTATGCTTTTAGATAAAGAACCATTATTAATTGCATGTCTCTTCATATTGGTGACTAACAGATCAAATCTAAATGATCATTCCAAGAATCAGTATTTTTAGCCCTTGAATTGTTGATAGGATTTCTGAGTTAAATATCTTTGCTATCTTTGTATTTTTCATTTCTTTTTAAAAAACTTAATATCAAATAAGTTATTTGCTCTTTTGGTGTTTGTTAGGCCTATTCTGAATACCTAAAGAATATTTTGTGAGAAGAAGTAGTTTGAGATCCGTCTGCATTGGCCAATTTTCCTGCAAGTTATAGCCCTTTGACTTTGAAAAATTCTTGTTAAATTTTTGTCTTCCAAACATTATTTTCGGGCTGTGTAGGACAGTGCATGGTGAGTTGATTTTTTATGAGTAAACTTTTATTGATGAATAGCAGGATTGAGTTTAAATTCTAGGTTAATTTTACCCATTCTAACAAAAGTTCTGAATAAATGCTTTTTTTAATGTTCACACTTTTTCATTTTTTTAATTGTTTATGTAGATTATGATTTGAATTTAGTTAGTACTTCTAGAAAAATGACATAGAGATCGATTGTCTTTTTTATGAATATTGTCAACTTTCAATTTTCACATCTATAATGAAGATTTTTATTGGCTCTTCTATCGCAGAGATTTATAAATGATGTAAATCAAATTACCTTTATGGAGTGTTTTTTTTCAATAAGTACAAATTTAAGTATTGATTGACTGAATATTTTTGCAAAGGCAAAATGTAACTTTTAAGAATGAACAATATTGCATTTCGTACTGATTAAGTGAAAGCTATTAACAGATACACTTGGTCATAAATCCCACCAGCTCCTTTTTTCTATTGGATCTATGTTTATTTTTTTTCCTTTCGTGTATTGTACATGTAGTATACATAACATGCTATAATAATAATTTATTTAACTCTTTTGCCTCTATGAGATATTTGTAAATGCTTCATTTTTGACTTATATGTAAAAATATTTTTTTTAAACAATCCGATGCGTTTTTCCGATTTGTTTTTAAAAGTAAAATTCATTAAAGTTATCCTTTTGTTTTAAGGAAAGATTTCTTATAATTTACATATCATATATTATAAATGCATTACTTTTTCTGTATTCCCCTTACTGAGCATCAGTTTACACTCAAACCTCTGTTAAGAAGCAACATTCGAATATATAAGGCAGTAGGTGCTGGCACTGAGTGCCGAGGCGCATAGGAAAAAATTTGCAGCTCTCCACCGGCAAATGGTGGCTTCTCCATAGGAGTGAAAAATTCTCGAGAGGGACGTGAAACAACAAACAATCAATCATCTTCATGTTCATACATGGACCATGGGAAGACATTTCAAATCCGCTTAATTAATTGCCATCGGAAAGTTAACGTTTTCCTTAAAATTCCGATAACCCAAACTCGGACCTTTTAATCCTTCATCTTTAACACAAAAATCTTTTTTTACAGAATGCAACAACTGCAGAAAAATACATATACATGTATAACCTAAGGCGAAGCAAAGAAAGGAAAAGGAAAACATTAAAATTTTATTGATCATGCAAGACAAGTTCTGTACTTCACCTTCCATCAATTTCCATATTATAAAAACAACTACACATGAAACATATGAAGAAAATGAAAGTATTCAAGATCAAACGCCCATAAAAATACAAAGTAGGAGCAGAGCAAACACGGACCTCCAAAACATCAGATGTTGGAACTGGTGCCATGGAGAAGTGAGCATCCCCTGCCGACCGCGGTCACAACCACCATGTGCTTCTTGTCATGATCGTCAATTAATGCAGTGTATAAATAATGAACTATCAATTAGTATAAAAAACGTCTGACCGCATTTGCCCCAATGATAAATTGTATTTGCTGACAAGGTCATTGTATCGACCATATAGAACTTAAGAAATGATGACTTTAAACAAGACTGCTGATATTCTTGTTTCATTTACTGGTTTGTCAATGACTTACCTCGTTTTAGAAATTGTTCGTACGTAGAGCATGTTCTTGCGTATCGAATCAACTGACATATATAAACTCTGTATGCGGGTTATGAAGGTTCTAGTATATTGCTGCATAAATAAGGGAAGAAAAGTTAAAAGTCATCACGTTATCATAGAGCTTGGATGTTAGATTACATGTACCACTAACGTCTTTTTCGAGTAAAATATCAAAATATGAAACAGGCGTTTCAGACTCTGTAGTATCTTTGATCTCAAGCTCACCAGGATATATACAATCTGTACAGTATCGACATAAGAACGGAAGTTATATCATATGATTGTTGATTAACAAATACGTCTTCGATATATCGAAATATCGAGTTGAAGGCCACAGCAAGTGTTTTCTTTTCATGCATACGATTTTGCACAAATTCTGTTTCATATGAATACAAAAACGGTCTGCCAATAACGGGGCGCAATTGGTACCTATCAGTGGCGTAGCATCGGTTTTGAAAGTGGGGGGCCAGGCAGAGAAAATTTTTTTTTTATTTACCTGAAAAAGTTGACAAGCCAAAAAAAAAGAGGAAAAGGTTGCCCAAAGACGAAAATCCTATTTCGTGGGGTGGGTGGGGGGGATATAGGTAAACTTTTTCTCTGTCAACTACTTTTAGTACCAATTCTTATACTACATTTCCGGTACACTTCTAACAGTGGGGGGGGGGGGGGGGCAACCAGGCTTTAAATTAGGGGGGTAGGTAAACTTTTTCTCAGTGTCAACTACTTTTAGTACCAATTCTTATACTACATTTTCGGTACATTTCTAACAGTGGGGGGGGGGGGGGGGGCAACCAGGCTTTCAATTAACATTTCCTATAGTGTAAGTTAGGTTGGGAAAAAAAGTGGGGGGCCAGGCCCCCCCCCCCGGATACTACGCCCCTGCCTATAGATTGTTGGAAGTCCTGGTCTCCAAAAACAAGATAGACATTGTCAATCAGAAGCTCAAGCATCATTTTGATGTCAACTTCAGAGTACTTGTGTGTACAATTAGAATGGTTTTTAATAGATAATTTTGCAAATGACCAATGGCAAGTTAAGTAAATTTACGAGTTTCATTTTTATTGAAAAGCAGCTGTCAATGATATCAAAAAGCCTAGACTTGTGTATAACGTTGATAGTCGTAAGTTTTTAAGCTGTCGATTTTGGAAATATCTTGTGATTTCAAATTGTCCAAAAGTTCCTTGGAATTTTTAAGTATCCATATGTGATTTACACCACTACTTGAATATACTGTTGCAAAGTACTCTTGAAGTTTCTCCTTCATAAATGTCAATATCTTAGTGAGGAGTAAAGAAAGGGGCTTGGTTGAACATTTACTGGAAACCGCTCTGTATATTTTTATGTCACCTGAGTAAACCTATTGCTATCGGTTTTCGTCCGTCGTCGTGCGTCGTTCGTCGTGTGTCGTGTGTTAACATTTGAACATTTTCAGCTTCTTCTCTGCAACCACTCAACCAATTTCCACCAAATTTTACACAAAGCATCTATGGGTGAAGGGGAACAAAAATTTTGAATTTCATGGTCCCTGCCCCCCTGGAGCCTGTGGGGTGGGGCCAAAACCACTAAAATTAGTGCAATCTTTAAAAATCTTCTTCTTTACTCCTGGACATCAAGCAGTCAAACTGTTAGCATGAATGTAATGACCATTGAGTCCTCTACCAAAATTGTGAAATTCATGGCCCCAGGGTCAGGGGTTGTAGTGCTAGGGCGGGGCTCTATTGATCATATAGTGAAAATGCAATATTTCTTTAAAAATCTTCCTCTCTGCTCCTGGGTATTAAATAAACTAATTAAAGATATAATTATGATGAGAAAGAATGCCTTTTGCAAAATTGTGAATCTCATGGCCCCAGGGTCAGGGGTTCTAGTGTTAGGGGGGAGGGGGGGTCTATTGATTATATAGAGAAAATGCAGAATTTGTTTGAAAATCTTCTTCTCTGCTTCTGGGTATTCAAAGAATTAACTAAGTATATAGTTATGATGAGCAAGAATGCCTCTTCCTAAATTGTGAATTTTATGGCCCCAGGGTCAGGGGTTATGGTGTTAGGGTGGGGCTCTATTGATTATATAGAGAAAATACAGAAATTGTTTGAAAATTTTCTTTTCTGCTGCTTGGTATTCAACGAATTAACTAAGTATATAGTTATGGTGAGGAAGAATGCCTCTTCCAAAATTGTGAATTATATGGCCTCAGGGTCAGGGGTTCTAGTGTTAGGGTGGGGCTCTATTGATTATATAGTGAAAATGCATTAATACTTTGAAAAATCTTCTTCTCTGCTCCTGGCTATTAAATACAATAAATAAGCCCATAGTTATGATGAGCAAGAATGCCTCTTCCAAAATTGTGAATTTCATGGCCCCAGGGTCAGGGGTTCTAGTGTAAGGGGGGGGGGGGGCTCTATTGATTATATAAAGAAAATGCAGAATTTGTTTGAAAATCTTCTTCTCTGTTTCTGGGTATTCAGCAAACTTACTAAGTATATAGTTATGATGAACAAGAATGCCTCTTCCAAAATTGTGAATTTCTTGGCCCCAGGGTCAGGGGCTCTGGTGTTAGGGTGGGGCTCTATTGATTATATAGAGAAAGTTCATTAATTCTTTGAAAATCTCCTTCTCTACTCCTGAGTATTAAATAAATTAACAAAAGATATAGTTATGATGAGGAAGAATGCCTCTTCCAAAATTGTGATTTTTTA
Organism: Saccostrea cuccullata; assembly: GCF_032062105.1. Classification (NCBI taxonomy): domain Eukaryota; kingdom Metazoa; phylum Mollusca; class Bivalvia; order Ostreida; family Ostreidae; genus Saccostrea; species Saccostrea cuccullata. Next base: position 140,289 of record NW_026938715.1, read on the forward strand.
TGGCCCCAGGGTCAGGGGTTCTGGTGTTAGGGTGGGGCAGCTGGGGTGGGGCTCTATTGATTATATAGAGAAAATACATTAATTCTTTTAAAATCTTCTCTGCTACTGAGTATTAAATAAACTCAATAAGTACATAGTCATGATGAGGAAGAATGCCTTTGTGAATTTTATGGCCCCAGGGTCAGGGGTTCATTTGTTAGGGCGGGGCTCTATTGGTTATATAGAGAAAATGCAAAAATTGTTTGAAAATCTTCTTCTCTGCTCCTGGGGATTAAGCAGTTGAGCTACCTATATAGCTATGATGAGCAAGGGCCATTCTTCCTGAATTGTGAATTTCCACACCCCTGGGTCAGGGGTACCATAGAGGGTGGTGGTGGTGGGGGGGGGTTCTACTTATATACTGAAAATGAATTAATTGATTGAAACCTTCAACTTTGAATTAATCAAATATTTTTGATAAGCAAGGGTGCCTTTTCCAAAATTGTGAAATGTGTGGACCAAGGGTCAGGGGTTCATGTATGGTAGTGGCACTATATTGATTATTGCTGAATATTACTGATTAGTCGAAATGCATTTTTTGTTCCCCTACTCTGTCTGTGGGTATTAAGTAACCAAACTAAACATGCTAAGTGTATAGTTATGATGTCTTTTTCAAAATTGTGAATGCCATGGTGTCTAGTTTAAAACATGAACCAATGTCAATCATTGTAAAGTTGTTGCATGATGCTCAGGTGACCTATAAGGCCCATGGGCCTCTTGTTGTTTCTAAGGATTCATATGAAGTTTCGGAATCCAATATATATGTAGTAGTTCAAATTCATTTTGGTTCTTTGGGATATTAAAAATATTCAAAAGTGACATGATTTTGTAGAATTTCCTCCTGAGAAAGAAAGGGAACTATGAGTATAAGCTGGATTACCACTTGTAGAATTAAATCCAAGTTATTCTAAAACACAATTTATATAATAATGAGCCTTACAAACAAAGACAGACAATGTTGTTACTTGCTTTGTCAGCACGGACCAGTAACTACTGATCATGTAATCTAGCTACTTATTATCACATCTGGATTTTGAATACAGAAAGATAGATGGTTTCATACTGCCCCTGAATCTTTTAATACGCGATTTTGACATGGACCTGACACATTTAATCCATTCTGACAAAGTGTCAATGTTTTATTTTTCATACTTGGCCCATCGCCTGACGTAATCCTCAACAGAATTCATAATATTTATGAAATTCCGACGCCAGTTGAAGAATCAGCGTTCCCTATATTTAGGACCTTTTAAAATAAGTGCTTTAATGTCCTCATTATTTACTATATATTTACATCACCTGTAACAACGTGTCCAGCAGGACTATGGTTATATAGGGTGAAGAAGAGCATGAACACGATGGAGGATTATGTTTCAGATGTACTCGATATTCAGGTTATGTAAAGTTTTTTGTGATTAAAAAGTTTGAAACCAATAGTCGGCGTATACTTGTAAGAAATACAAAGTGTAGTCTTTAACTTGAAATATGGTTGTATACAAGGCTGGACCCTTTTGTGACTAAAAATATACCTTATATAAATTAATTCCTTTATTGGCATATTGAAGTTTAAAGAAAAGACGGACTGTATTAGCTGCATTTTCGTCAATAAAACGTGGGGATTTAAAAAGTCTCTGATTTGCAATTTCCATAATCACAGATCCTAGCCTTTATTCTGGTGTCAAGGAATCAAAAAATGGGCGTTCCGTGACCTTTTCAAGAAGACTATTTAAAAGTTTCAGAGGGACAGAGTAAAGTTTGGTGACAATATGATGTAGATCTAAATGTTGATTTACATAAGGTAGTAATAAATCAAAAGAGAAATCGTTTATTAAAGGTTTATTGTAAGACCGATGCCCATGACTGCTTCATATTTCATAGAGGGCTAAAATAGGCTTTGACTGTTGCCCGATCCCATTCACTTTATGTGAAAAAAATAGTTCATAGAAAATAATGATAGCGTTAATTTTTTTTCATTTTGCATATTTCCTTCCTTTTTTCTGGAGGCATTCAACTATCTCTCTGCGGCCAGTCTTCCTTTCTCAAGAATCTTGGTTTACTTCCGACCGTTCACCAGACATAAAAGATACAGGAGATTTTTTTTTATTTTTGTATCTCTTTTCCGCTCAAACTTGAACACTTGTCTTTTATCTTTTATTTATGAATTCCCACTATGTTTTCTTTTTTGAAATTTCAAATAGTCATGAATATGAGCATAATTGTTTAAATATTCAATTGAAAAAAATATAGAATACACTGCATTTCATAAATTTCGATCTTATATAGGACTTACATAAATCTACAAAACAATGTTGTTTTTGTTTTTGTTTTTTTATTAAGCTTTGCCCTTTGTATGAGGTACATGTAGGATTATATTTTTGTTGAATCGTGTTGAACAAACAAACCGCATTAACCTTCATCAAATCTTCTGAATATCAAATAATTACACAATAATGACATCATAATTATAACTATCAATAATTATAATATAACATAATTATGACATACAAAGTGAGACCCCAAAGATTTTGTTAATAGGCATTCATAAACACCGTCACACTTATTTTCAAGTAGTGGTTGGAACCAGCTAATCACTAATTTCTTTTGGAGGTTAAACTTTCGTTGTCTTCGAGGTATGGAGAGACCAATGATATAAAATTAATACTAAAAGTAAATACTAATACCCACATATCAATATTTTTTCTTAAATCTCGAAAATTTGCATCCACGAATAAATGTGATTTTACTATATTTGCTCTCAGAATATGAGTCTAAGCTATGAGTCTAAGCACATGTTTTTTTTTTTAATTTCAACTAAACTATCAATAAAAAAAACTTGGGTCCTTGCCTTTTTCTAAAATATTCGTAAAATAAGTTTTAGCATATTTGGTTTCGGGTATTGATAATGCATAGATCATATTATAATCAACTATTTTGAAACGATGAAATGACAGAAATAAATTAGGTACATGTACAATATCTTAATTGATCAGAGATGGACAATGCAAGAAATCCTTTGGGGTTCGTCAAACTTAAAACTCTTTGAAAAGATCTAATGGCACCTTGGACATCACCACAGATTCTCTGACATACACCTAACATATACCACGATATATCGGTACATCCACTAGGTATGTGTTCTCCCTTGTCGAAATGCACCAAGAAATATAAACTGTGTAAGGAGTCGAATCGTTTTGAATCATTCATACGGTTATAGCAGAACAGTTCCAGTGTTTTCAAGATGATTAGAGGTGGAACTTTTAAGAACTCTACATCGTTCCCATATTTTTCCGTTTCCTTGTCATTGAGTAAGTCCCAGAACATACCCTCGAATAAAATCTTGTGGGGTACAAAAACATCTGTCAGTGAAGCCTTCATAAATTTAACAAAAAGAGACTTTCCTGCAAAAGTTTCTCGATATTTTGATATGTTGCCGGAATAATTGTAAAGAATATAGGGCTGTGCTAACTTGGATTTGGCCCTGGCAATGATGGAGAGTGTTGTTCTGATGTCGTTTCTCTCAAATATCAAGATGGCGTAGTATAACAAGGTTGTTATATCCGAAAATCTCATTACGTCATGATAAATCTGAAGCAATCGTCCGTGCATTAAATACACTCGGTTTCCTTTTGGATATTTGAACAGTTTCCTGTAGATAAGGAAGAAAAGAGATTGCGAAAGATATTTTGTAGTAATAACAAGATCACTGCAAACTAACTTATTTCTACGTGACAAACCTGCTATGTTTCGTAGAGTTCCATGCAAGTTAACTTCTTTTAAGCCAACTAATCCAAACCTTACAAGATGAAATTGATCAATTTCTGAGAAAAAATGAATATCATTCTGAACCTCAATTACCTCAGCTTTGAAATTTAGTGCACGATTAGGATTAAATAAATCCCTATCATTCAAGAAGGAACTCACAGTGGAACTATTGAAAATGCAACTGTAACCTTCCTCATACAAAGAATTGAGCCTAAAAAGTAATGAATTTTTTGCTACTACGGATAATTTTCCACAAAACATATTGTTCTCTGGTATGAAAAAATTGGGACAATATTCCTCGTGCACCCAATGCACTAATCGTTTAAAGCAAGACCAAAAGCAATGCATCAATGTTTGCACCGACCAAACGTATTTTTCTTCTTGAATTTCCCAAAACATGGCTGTTTTCAAGAAATAAGAACAGAGTACAGGGTTGTTGTCGTCTTTGTTGATCACCTCTTTCAAGAACAATTTCATCAGCCCATATGTTAAAAACTGACAATGGTTCATAGTTTTCACTAACTTATACTCGGCCAATGAAAAGGATATTCTCCATTCCTTATCTTCCTCAATCGACTGTTTACTCCCAATTGGAACAAGATGGCAGCCACTTGTTAAGATTTCATGAACAACACTCGCTGGTGGCCAGTTCTTGCCTCTCGATGTCCAAGATGTCGATGAAGGCCAAATATTGCATTTTAAACAGGAAGTTATATCAACGTCAGTGCAATCATATTGTTTAATCTTCATGCATGGCCCATGAGCAGATGACTCGAATCCCAAAGAAGTGCGATGGAGATGAATATTTTCCCCCAATTGACGTAGACCTGAACTCAAAAGAAATACATTTCCATCGTGTACTCTGAGGTTTTCTGGTAACAATAATGGCAATAAAGGATTATTTATCATCTCTCTATAAAAACTCCAGGTACTTTCTTGAGAATTTATTAATTTCCATAAACTCTGAAAAATCGATGGCAACAAAGTTTCATCTATTGAAGGAATCTGAAGGAAGCAAAATCCAGGGCGACTATTCACGAATTTAAGAACTTGAAATCCGTTTTCGATAGCTTTTTGAACCAAACCTTTCTGTTCCTCCTCTGTTAGTATAAGAAAGTGTGGTGAATAAAACATGACGTCAAAATCGGAATCAGAGAATACAAATCCCTCTCTTCGGCTTCCCATAAGCATAAAAACTACGAAATCATACAAGCATTGAGAGGAATTATCATTATTTGAAATCATCTCCCCCAGGTCCATCGCAGATCTTCTTATTTCGATCTGAAACGGTGATCCCACCTTCTTGCACAATCCATCGTACACCCCCTCTGATAAAACACTGATACTTTGCCTTTCAACCTTCAAAACAAAGAAGGTAATTATTCTGATATCGATATTGACTGTTTCAGTGATTTTATTTCCCCTCATTTCCCATTTTTTAGTCATTTCCAATAGTTCATATGAAAAGAAAACGCCATACTAGGTATAATGGACTATAAGTCTATCATTAGTACATGCTGTACGTGACATGACATGTAAGCATATTGGGGTGTAGTTACAAAAATTGACTTTTATAACAAAAAATACTAGTATGCTCTCGCTTGAGATATAGTAATAATAAATATATTAGATACATATTATTGTGTGATAATTAAAGGTAGCTGCAGAACTGTACCTCTTCGAAAAAATATATATTGACAGACCGAATATATTTTTTTCGGAGAGCTACAGTTCTGCAGCTAAATTAATGGCGCGGGGGTAAACTTTATGTATGATAATTATTGCATAATATTTTACCAAATTTATGCATGATATACACTATTTTAATATTAATATTCATTAGACTTTTACAGAGTAACATTCTAGAAAAAAAATGGTTCAAAGTTCAAACGAAATTATGTCTTTTAATGGCTTTGGAAAGCCTAAAATTGATCTTTTCAAAACATTCACAGAAAACTTGAAAAAGTGGGACTTGACCCTCTCTCTCTCTCTCTCTCTCTCTCTCTCTCTCTCTCTCTCTCTCTCTCTCTCTCTCTCTCTCTCTCTCTCTCCTTTATTATTTTTTTTTATTTGTTGCAGATTTCAGTTTCAAACCAAATTATTTTTTCACTATCCGTAACTATTAATCTCCGCAGTGGGGGGTTGGACTGAGAGACCTTTCACCAGTCTGACTATTTAAAGTCAGCTTCTATACTTTTTCACTTCGAACGAAGTGAAATAGTAGGGCCTGGCTTTAGTCAGACTCAGACCGAAACGTTAACCTGACTTGGGGAGAGGCAAAGAACATTACCAAGAAGAGAGCTGAGAGGCGAAGTCGTGTGTTGACCTTACGCTCCACTGGGATCGAAGAGGATAGGTTTTGTTATACTTATAGTTACATGTAGTTATCAATTCTCTGAATTTTAAAACTTTTAAATGTAACAAATATATTTTAATAGGTCAAATTTTACATAAACTATAGTTTTGTTATAGTAATATTGTATGCATTTTTTTTTAATTAGAATTTTTTTTTGCATATTTTTCTTATAATATTGTATACATTTTAATTAGAGAACTTTTACATATTTTTGTTATACTAAGTAATATTGTCTTCATTAAATTTTTAATCAGTTAACTCAATTTTTCTTATACTTATAGTAATTTTGTATACATTTTTAATCGGTAAACTTTTATATATTGTGTTCTAAATAATACAAATGTATACTGCATCACATTACTTAGGGGCAAATATATAGTAAGTACCGGGTTTTATATTTTATCTGAAGTATCACATAATTTTGCGTGCAAGATGCACATTTCTTTAAATTAAAAAAGTTACAATTTACTGGTGTAAACAATATTTTATCAGATCCAAAGGCTGTATATATTTTATTTATGAAGTATTTACTTACCATTGTCGTTTTACATGTATCAAGGCTATCTCAGTAATACAGCTGCCACTAGTTTAAGCTGAAAAAAACCACATATAGATAAATGTATGATACCGGCTATAACATGTATAATTGAGCAGTATCATATCTTGTTTCATTTGCTATATATCACATTCTTTAATATATACAATATTTTGATAATTATACTTAATAAAACATTTCTTTTATTGGTGTTTATTTTCCCGACATCCTTTTTATTCCATTCTATTGGTCCATTTTTCTTCCGGCTTTAACTTTTTTCCGTCTTAATTTTGAGGGGTTTCACGATAGCAATGAGATCGACTGTGATCAAAAGACGTTTTATTTTCTATTTTTGTATTTTATCCCTCCCCGTGTAGACCGTTTTTATCTTTTAAAATTTCCGTTCAAATGCAATCTATACCAGTACATGTTTAAAGCTTATATTCTTTACAATATCACACTGCATGCTACCATTGTTACAAATTAGAATGCACTTTGAAAAATAATGCAATTTGAATAAAATTAAATTAAAGACAGATGATACAAACAAAAAATGGATGTCTGGTTTGGTATATATTTTTTGGCCTAATTTCATTGTAAATGATGCAAATAACAAATTTCTAGAATATAATGAATTTTTAAACCTTCTATCTGTGATGTTCAAAAGTCTGTCCTTCTGAAACCTCCCTTACAAATCTATACAAATATTTTTCACTTCAAATCCAATTTTAGTGAAATTTTGAATAAATTATTAAAAACTACGCTGTGCAATTATTCATTTTACTCATTTAAACATGACCCAAGTTGTTATTTTTATTTTTTTTGACATAAATTTGTTTGTATCATCTGTCCTTAAGTGCGATAAATCTTATTTTGAACCGCTTTGATAATGCTTTAAATATAGAAATATAAGATAATTATTCAACACCAGCAAATTTTAGCCATAGAAAAAAACCCGTTAAAAATGTACATTTGTACGGATTTTAGTCAATCTTACTATTTAAGCCAAACCTCTATTTACGCTATGTCGTGTGAACGATTATTTTGATTCGCATTAGTTTACTTCGCATTGATTTACTGCGAATTTAACTCGTCGTGTGAACAAGGCACAAGTTATATATCAAAATATGAAACAGATGTTTCAGACTCTGTGGTATCTTTTATCTCAAACTCACCAGGATATACAGTATGGACAAAAGAAAGAAAATTATATGATTGTTGTTTGCACACCAAACGTCGTCGATATATCAAAATGTCAAGTTGAAGGCCACAGCAAGTGTTTTATTTTTCTTTTCACGGATAATATTTTGCACAAATTTTCTTCAAATGAATACAAAAATAGGTCTTCTAATAAGGGGGCGCATTTGGTACCCATGGCAATTCCAATAGATAGTTGGAAGACCTGGTCTCCAAAAACAACATAGATATTGTCAATCAGAAACTCAAGCATTATTTTGATGTCAACTTCGGAGTACTTGTGTGTACAATCAGAATGCTTTTTAACAAAATAATTTTGCAAATGACCAATCAAAAGTTAAGTAAATTTACGAGTTTAATTTTCATTGAAAAAGCAGTTGTCAATGATATCAAATGGCAAAAAGTTTTTAAGCTGTTGATTTTGGAAATATCTTGTGATTTCAAATTGTTTAAAAGTTCCTTGAATTTTTTAAGTATCTAAATCTGATTTTCACCTCTTTTTGAATATTCTGTTGCACAGTACTCTTGAAGTTTCTCCTTCTTTACTGTCAATATCCTAGTGAGGAGTAAAAAAGAGGATTGGTTGACCATTCACTGGAAACCGCTATGTACTTTTGTTTGTAAGGTTTCATATGAAGTTTCGGAATCCAATATTTAAATGGTAGTTCAAATTCAAAACTGACATACGATTTTGTAGAATTTCCTCCTGAGAAAGAAAGTAAACTATGAGTATAAGCTGGATAACCACGTGTACAATTAAATCCAAGTTCTTCTAAAATACAATTTATATAATGAGCCTTACAAACAAAGAAAATGTTATTACTTGCTTTGTCAACAGGGACCAATACGTACTGATCATGTAATCTAGCTACTTAATTCTTTTATCACTTTTGGATTTTTGAATACAGAAAGGTAGATGGTTTTCATATTGCCCCTGAATATTTTCATACTCGATTTTGACATGGATCTGACACATTTAATCCATTCTGACAAAGTGTCAATGTTTTATTTTTCATATTTGGCCCATCGCCTGGCGTAATCTTCAACAGAATCTATAATATTTATGAAATTCCGACGCCAGTTGAAGGATAGGGATTCCCTATATTTAGAACCTTTTAAAATAAGTGTTTTAAGGTCCTTATAATTAACTATATACATCACCTGTAACAACGTGTCCAGCAGGACTATAGTTACTGTATAGGGTGAAGAAGATCATGAACACGATGGAGGATTACGTTTCAGATGTACTCGATATCCAGGCCATGTAAAGTTTTTTTTTTGCGAATAAAAAGTTTTGAACCAATAGTCGATGTATACTTGTATGAAATACAAGATGTAGTATGGTGGACTACAAGACAGGCCCCTTTTGTGACTAAGAATATTACTTATAAAAATTAATTCCTTTATTGGTATATTGAATTTAGGAAAAAAGACGGACTGTTTTAGCTGCATTTTCTTCAGTAAAACGTGGGGATTTAAAAAGCCTCTGATTTGCAATTTCCATAATCACAGATCCTAGCTTATACTCTGGTGTCGAAAAATCAAAAAATGGGATTTTCTTGACCATTTCAAGATGACCACAGTGGAGTCGCCAGTTCCGGGTCGTCTCCAATTCCGGGTCACTCGCGTGTATTTTATGCCTAGAGCTAAAATTTAAGCGCAAAAAACTTAATAAATACTCTGGTCATGAAGAACTGGTCATTCTGTATGTAATTAATTAAAAAAATTTGAATATAAACTTTAAGAGAGCATCCGACAATCGAAATTCTGAAACGCACACATTAAAGACTTGAATGTTTCTGCTGCGGTGACGGGCTATTTTCGTTTTTGTTCGCTGCAGAAAGGCTGATATAAAAGTTCTTGATAAATAATGATAGTTCGAAAGTATGGCAAATGCATTTAGTTTTAACTCAAAAATCAATCATAATGATCGCGCTGCTCCAATAAAAGAATAATTTAAATCAAACTGTAGTAGTTTCTTTAATTGGAGGTCACGAAATCTCGTGGCATGAACATGTCAAAATTCTATGTACAAAACCAATTGACAACCATGTATTTACCCTGATTTTCAAAAGTAATCTAACTGGAAAATATTTTTTTTAAAATTAAAATCTAATTAACCCTTCAAATGCATTTAATTTAAATGAATTTAATTTTATTATTTTTAATTCTTATACATTTTTTAATTCAGCATGTTTTGTTGTAATTGTTTTGAAAATATTTTAAACATATTTCTGTGGTTGTTTTACTTTTTTCCAAGCTGCATGAATTGTTTTATTTTTCAACATCATAAAAATCGTGTTCCGAAACGTTCCATGAATATTACACGACCGTAAAGTCACATGACCCGGAAATGGAGAAAATGATTCGTAACTGGGGAAGCTAGGCCTTGCTGAAATACCCCTGTAAATATCGTTCCCGTGCAACTACTTTGAAAACGAAAAGGTGTTTGGATGACTCACTATTTGTTCTTTCAATACATATATTGCATAAAATAAAAATTGAACAGATTTGCAAATTATTAAAGAAACACCCTGACGTGACCCGGAATGGGGCCCGTTTCATCAAAGGTCGTACGCCCAGTCGTAGCGCTACGCCGGTGTAAAGTCGGGACTAGCACGAAGAGTTGCGTTTCGTTAAAGAGCTTGAGCCCGTTTCACTAAAATGCGTACGCCTGTCTTAACTCTACGCCCGGCGTAAGTCCGGACTTACGTCTAACATTTGGACTAAGATCCGTTTCACTAAAGGGCGTAACTTTGCGCCCGCCTTAAGTTAAGACAAAAATCTACGGCTGGTCTAAGGCAGGCGTAACTATAGACGTAAACATTGGATAATGGCGACTTTCTGGCTGCTTCACAGAAGAAGAAGGGAAACACCTCGGCGAGAACGCGTTTTTCGGGACCGAACCAACCCTCTCGAGTATCTTGATGATATAGATCTCGTAAGTAGGTATAGGTTCCCGGGAAGAGTCATTCGAAAACTGATAAATGATGTTGACCCTATTGTGAGGCGACCTACATACAAAAGTCATGCCATTCCCACCCACATTCAGCAGTCCAGTCCAATACGAAAATTCGTAATATTACAAGTTATCGTAATCTAAAACTTATATTACAATTTTTCGTAATGTAATTAAATTACGAATACACGTAATATAGCAGATTGTAAGAGACTATATTACGAGTTTTCGTAATCCAAGACAAATTCAAGTATTGCAAGAAATTGAGTGGTGGGTAGCAAAGTATGACGTCAGTAATATATCAGATTTCACATTTACTGATAGCACGCGGTCAGTTTGGTCAGTTACGCCTATCAGAAAGCATGGAAATTCAAGAAGAAAGTACCGCCAGCGATGTGTGAGTGGACAATTTCGTTTTTTTTATTCTTTTATAGGAATTTTCCCAAGGAAAAGACCAATTTTCCAGTAAATTTCAATATTCGCTTAAGCATGTCGCATTGGTCTATATCACCCGAACTCCCTACTTTTCTTCCGAAGTCTACCCTAAAAATCACACCCTCGTCTCATAATTCAACTGTTCGTGCAATTCTTATTGAAATACATGCAGAATTCAAATCTCAGTAAGAGTCGTACAAGTTATCGCCCGTGACATCTCGTAGTAAACGTCATACTTTGATACCCGCCACTCAATTTCTTGCAATGCTTGAATTTGTCTTGGATTACGAAAACTCGTAATATAGTCTCTTACATCTGCTATATTACACGTATTCGTAATTTAACTACATTACGAAAAATTGTAATATAAGTTTTATATTACGATAACTTGTAATATTATGCTTTCTCGTAATCTTACGTTTTTTCGTAATATTACGAATTTTCGTATTGGACTGGACTGTTCAGGTACATGTATAAATTATGTGAATGCTTACTGTAGCATTGTATACTTCTTAAATATCCACACATAAATAAACAAATACTGACGCATGGAATCACATGATATGACAAATATAATGAGTTTTACAATGTACCTATTAATATAATTAAACTACATTTGCATACTTATTTATACATGTATATATAAAGATACACATAAACATCTTACAGGTAATTATCACCTTAAGATATCTGTCAAAGGCAGACTTCTTTTCGGAAGTAGGCGACCTTCATGGCGTTTCCAGATCATCCGTATCCCGAGTAGTACACACAGGTTGTTATACTTCATTATTTTAAATTTAAAATGATATTAACTCTATTTTTATTAAAAAATATTGCAGGCACGTAGCATCGTTGATGTGGAGATTTGACCCCTTGAATGTTTTAACATTTTGTCCCCTGCATTCACAAATGATAATAAAAGAAAATGTGAGCAAGTTAACACATCCCACGCCCCTCCTCTCTTAATATTTGACAATGTCATGCAAAATAAATGGCATGTTACACATTAAATACACACAAGTAATTCAAAATGAGGCATAATTCCAAAGTAATCGTTACATGTATTAAAACTCCGTGCAATTATTGAGTCTTTATTTTGTACAGATAAAATGAATATACCGGTAATAAAAAGTACCGAAATTCCCAGAAAAAAATTGAAGCGGAATTTCTTTGTAATATGCGCCTACACAATGTGTTCTCAATAACTGCAAAGTTTCACGAAATTAGGTTTAGCAGTTTCAGAAAAGTGACAATTGCAAGTACTATGGGGTATACTGATAATAATAATTATAATAATGATATGTACATGTTTGTATACACTATCCTTCATGTTTCCACATGCCTGTAATACATTTAATCAGTTGTACATTTCCTTTCCAAATATTCTTTATATATATCATTAAGGATTTTAACGCAGATTCATCATATTGTTATACAGTGTGCAGTGCAATAAATACAACAGTGGACAACATTAAGTTTCCAGTTACTGCCAATGAATTACGCCATGTAAAATCTGAGTTCTATGACATTGCCAAATTTCCCAATTGCGTTGGTGCAATCGATGGTACTCTAATACCAATTAAGGGCATGAGTGGACCACAGGAGCCTGCTTTTGTATGCAGAAAAAACTTTCATGCCTTAAATATTCAGGCCGTAACAGATTCCAATATGAGGTATAAACGGTATTGATTAAAACATAAATACGAGCACATCATTTTTTTTGTAATAGAAATACCCTTGTATACGCCAAAACTTCAACAGGAGAAAATTAAAATATTTAATATATCGTCAAAAGGGTTTTATGAAATAACAACCTTTGAAAATGTAAATGTTGTCAATTTTAAAATAAATTATTGCACCAAATATAACCAAACAAATATAACAAACATAAGAATGCTAATTGTTTGCTTACATATGCATAAAGGATGAAAAATTGGTTGATATTATTTCAGATTTCTTCAAATCAATACCTGTTTTCCCGGGGCAACTCACGACTCTTTCGTTTTGAGCAACTCGGGATTGTCAGGTGTTATGGAACATCTCGAAGGGGGTGGGTGGTTACTTGGGGATTCTGGCTACCCTCTCAAGGAATGGCTCTTAACGCCATTCTTATCCCCAGCAAATCAACACGAAGTGAATTACAACGATGCCCATGGAAAGACTCGTGTTGTCATAGAAAAATCGTTTGGGGTATTAAAATCCAGATTTAGGTAATTTAAACGCAATTTTTCGTTAAATATCTTTATTACATATGTCATATTTGCAAGCAAATATTTTATTTCAAACGTTCATTACGATAAACGCGACCTTAAATTTTTTTTTATTTGAGAAAAAAAAACGTATATCTATTGCAACCATAAATAAACATTGTTACAATTTTATTGTGAATTCATTTAAAATTCTGTGGGCCAAGTTTTTTAGATTGTGGATTTTTTTTGGTTATTTGTGGAGATGTAATTTCGTGTATGGGTCGGTTTTCATATTCATGCAGTAACAAAGATATCTCTTTCTAAATTTCCTATGAAGATGTAAATTCGTGGTGGTTTGGGGGGAGGGGGGGGGGCTACCAACGAATATCACGAAAATTGAGCCACCACGAATTCTAATGATTCTACAGTATTTACATTCAAGTAAATCTTTGCAGGTGTTTACATCGAACTGGAGGAGTACTCCCCTTTTCACCAAGTAGATGTTCTCAAATTATTCAATGCTGTATCCGGCTTCATAATTTAGCGGTTTCAGAGAAAGTCCCCTTACTTGAGGGTGGGGTTGTACAGAACATCAATGACAATGCCGTGTTTAACGCAAACGCACCAAGGAGAGCACAGGATGTGCGCATTCAAGTTGCAAATTTATTTTAACAATTCATCTATTCATTAAATCACACACTTACATTGTAATAAAGAACATGACTACTTTATCATTTTGTGTTCAAATTTATTAAATGCCAAATTTGTTTTCAAATGCCGCCGCTATTCTCTCTAGGGCATCTGCTTTTCTCTCCTCTGCGATGGCTCTTCTCTTCTTCACTTCTATCAAATTCAGCATAAACTCAGCGTCGGGGTCGCTGGCCGTGTCTTCATTTTTAATGAAAAGTTTTATAATCAGAACAATGTCAATTGAAACAGAAGAAAATCAAATAAAATCATATGTGTAATATGAATAGTTAAAAGTGCACGAATGAAGTTGAAACAGTTCACTAGGGTTTTTTTCTTAACAAACGTAAAATTACGCGAAAAATTAAAACTGAAGGAATGTTTAATACATTTTTAATTCATTTTCATAGCGTTGGCATTGTTTCTTTTTTACCTTTACGTTTAGATCCATACAGAGTTGAAGCAAAGAATGTGTCGGTGGAAGGCCCGGACACATGTACACTTGGAGCTTCTTCCGGAACGTCAACTTCTTCTACTATATACATGTACAAACATACATTTTTTAATTTGAAAAAAAAATCAATATTTCAAATCTACACACTTATGTGTTCCGCGTGTGAAGAAGATGCATATCAAATTTTTGACAATCTATTATAATAATTTTTATGATTTAAAATTTTATAAGTTTATTATATAATATGTATAATTATACAAACCAATCAAGGATGGAATTCCAGCGGAAATTTCCGATGTGACTGCAGTGCATGATGAGGCTAAGCTATCTGTTACAAAGAAATACTAGTATTTAGATATCTTATATTTCAATTTTTTATACTATAACTACTACAATAATATTAAATATACAAAGCATGGAAAATCAAATAGTATATGAAGCAAAAGTCGGGAAGGCAACATTATGAGGTTATTAAAATACATGTAGTGAACGTATGTTTACAATGCAGATGCATGTACCATGTATTTATACATACTTGTTTCAGAATTACTGGCAAAGGCAGTATCAACCCCTCCCTCAATCCCAGAGATAAGTTCATCCGGTATAATTGACAAAATCTAGCAATAAAAACAAAAAAAATAGTTGTTGCCTTTTTCAATTTATTAAAATAATAAACGGTGCGAAACATTCATGAAAAAATAATTATGTCAGTATCGGAAACTCATCTTAGCAACGATCGAAACGTTTTTTTTAATACATAGTACATATAATTATATCAATTTTAGGTAAATATTAGAAAACACATACGTCAAGTTCCCATGCCTTGAATACAGATTCCGGGGGAGGCCCTCCGCCCGTTCTCTTCGTCTGGTATTTTCTACTGGCTTCTTTCTTCTTTACAATGGATCTTGCATCTTTCCATTTCTTTTTTATTTCTTCTGTTTCCCTCTTGCACAAGGCAGAAGAAGAATTTATTCTGCAGTAAAAATTTAACACTAAATATATTTTTGAATCCCCAGTCTACTTTCATTTGTATATTTTTTGTTAGAAATTAAAAAAATATATAAAAATACACAAAACCTAAATAACATTCCTATTTTTGCCAATTTAGTTAGGTTTTTGACCATAAATATACATTATATGTAACATGTAGACATGAACAAATTGTATGTAATCAAATCGGAGATGTTATTAAATTTTTGTTGATCGTTATTTTAAAAACCTAAATGCTTACTGCTTTGTGATGTCTTCCCATACAGCTTTCTTTTTCTCGTTTGTCACTGATGACGACAGTTTTGCAAATAATACATCTTTGTTTTCAATTACACAAGATGTGAGAATTTTCATTTCATCATCAGTCCAGTTTGGCTTACGTTTTTTACTCTCCGAAGACATTTTGATTGTGCAGAGTCAATAGCGAATATTGCAGACGACAATATCGATATTAACATGTTTGTTTGTTACGAAATTCACATTATTTAAGAAAACGCCATGGAAATCAACATGACAGATCAGAGAGAGAGAGAGAGAGAGAGAGAGAGAGAGAGAGAGAGAGAGAGAGAGAGAGAGAGAGGTTTCTTAAATTCTTTATTTCACTACAAAACACAGTTGCGAATGTATTCCTTTCAACATAATTCAATCTACGATATATTTTCAATCTAAATATGTTTCAACGCTTTTAAGTTTTTATTATAGACATCAAAACAAATATTGCAATAAATAATAAAGAAGAATATGTGATCTTTTCCATACATCTTTTCAATGAATATTAAACAAATTTCTCTCTCTCTTCTCTTTCTCCCCCCTCTCTCTCTCTCTTTATGATATGTATGCGCATGTGCATAAGCTCGTTGTCAAGGACGTAAGTCTGGCCTTAACTTAGTCCGATACTAGTATTTACGGTCAGGCGTACGCCTCTTAGTGAAACGCAATTTACGCCGGACTAAATTTTGGCGTACGCCCCGAGGCCTAACTTAAGTTTGGTCGTATCTTACGCCTTTTAGTGAAACGGACCCCTTATCGTTACGCCTAACTAAATTTAGGCCAAAATTTTACTACTCATGGGTAGGCGTAAGTTCGGGCGTAAAGTTGAAATTAAGCAATTTTATTGATTTTAAAACAACCTAGCGAGTTCAAACAACA
Organism: Saccostrea cuccullata; assembly: GCF_032062105.1. NCBI lineage: Eukaryota > Metazoa > Mollusca > Bivalvia > Ostreida > Ostreidae > Saccostrea > Saccostrea cuccullata. The sequence goes on from NW_026938715.1 coordinate 157,044, forward strand.
CATATTATTCAATTATACATACTATGAAGGGGGGGGGGCTGCTACAACCACTTGGGGACGTAGTTGATTGAAGTAATAACATTCTTAATATTTTTATACATTTCTTCTGATCATGAGGAAAAAAAAGATGTTCTTTTTAGAGATTTCTTACGTAGTCCATGTCGACAATGCATTCGTACCCATTTGATTGTTGTATTGTAGGTATTGTAAATCGACTATACATATTCTATATTTATTCCCCCGCTTAAAAAGCGGGAGGGTATATAGTAATCGGTATGTCCGTCCGTCCGTCTGTTAGGCTTTGGGGTACCAATCTCTTGTCCGCATCTTCTCTTATACTTTTGGATGAAAATGATGAGATTTTCACAGAATCTTTATTACATATTTCCATTGTGCCTCATTTAACGTTTTGATCCGACACATATTTTGGGTTTCCCAAAGCAAAACAAGGACACTGCCATTATATTCATATGGGAGGCGGAGTGTATCATTTAGTAAGGCCATTACTCAAAGTACCTCTAAGTATATATTCTGTTTCATTCACTAAAAGACCCAATAAAATTGTCTATTTTGAAAAAAAAATCCCAAAAATACATTTTTAGGAAAAAAAATGGTTTCAAAAGCACAGTAATCCTCCATCTGGTAATTTTCTACATTAAGAAAAAAATTAATTCATCTTGAAAGCAAATATAGGTTTTTTTATCATGTTTGAATAGTCCATTTCTTATTAACTTCTCGTCCACATGAGTTAAACTAGGGGGGTCGGAGAGAGGGTCCAAAACCACCTGAATTTGCAGATTAATGAACAGTTAATGTACAGAGTTAGGGGTAAAGGTAATTATTTTTCTAGTTATCTGGAACAAGTGAAGTCCCCAGCAAATATAAGACGGAAACCGGGGAAGGGGAGGGGGATCTCATGGACAATAAGAGATTTTTTAAATGAGGAAAATATTTAATTTATTACTTCTATTATACTAGTATTGATGTAAGACGGTGATATTTACACAGTTAATTTCAAGAAATGAATTATTCCTAAAAAAAATTTCTTTTTTCTCAGACAAAGATTGATACAGTAGATATTTTTATTTTTCATAATTTCGTCTAAAACTAAAAAGAGTAAATCTTAACTAGTATTAAATAATCTTACTGCATGTAAAGCACGTATAAGATGAAAATATACATGTTTTTTTTAAGTCCCGAATAACTTAATTAAGCATTGAATTCACGCGCGGTATTCAATTTATCGGCACGGCCAGGTGTATTATAGGACCGAAGACAGCCAAAAAGATGAATTCAATGCTTATATTTACATCCTTTAATTTTCCTTCTTCATAATTGCTTATTTCGTTAATCTTTAATGTGATATTAGCGCCCTTCAAAACTGACGTGGTTAATAGACGTAAGAGCCGCTTGTGACGTCAGATGACGTTGCAAAGTTAAATAACGCAAACAAACATTGCGGAGAAAAAAGTGACAAATTAATCTGAAACGCATTTGTGTAGTATTTTTACGTTAATTTAACAGGGTTATAGTTTTTAATAAAATTGAGTCAAAACATTGTACATTTTGTTGTTCCTAGATTATAGAAAATGCATGTAGTTCCTACTGTGTATTCTAACGCGCGATGACAAGGTTTCGCGTGTGTTATAGAAATTTGAATGTCGTGGATTTCTAATGAATTTCATAAGGAAAATTATACGGAATGTAAATATATTCTTATGAAAAACAAAATAAAGACTAACTGCAATTTATTAATTTTAAAGACAGAGAACACAAAAGCAGAGGATTTTTTACGAATATATTTGTAGTCATTCTCTCTCTCTCTCTCTCTCTCTCTCTCTCTCTCTCTCTCTCTCTCTCTCTCTCTCTCTCTCTCTCTCTCTCTCTCTCTCTCTCTCTCTGCGTACTTGTAAAACGGTACATTAAATTCAAGCTGCAGATAGTAAAAAAAAAACTATGATAGCATGCACCTAGAATCTAGTATTTCTAAATTATTTTCTGTACATTTGTGCCATTTCAATAAACAATAACAATATTAGAATGAATCAGTTGAAATGACAAAATTTCAATAGACTAAGAGAGGATTATCTTAAATGTACCTTAGAAGTAAACTGTAAAAATTATTTCTTGACTCAAAATATGTAAACCGTTTCCATTTTTTTTTTTTTTTTTTTATTTGTTTTTCTAATTTTTTTTTTTTGCTTGCAAGTATACATTTCTATACATTTTTATGAAAATAAAGCTTTCAAATCTTATTCTGTTATCATCGTCAGTAGAATCAGTATTTATCATGAAATTGATTATCAAAGGCGAAGTCATTAACCTGTATCAATTTCGGGAAGAGGGGGAGGCTGTAATTTAAATTCCAAAATAAATATACAGTTTAACTTAATTCTGAAATACTTTTTGGATCCTTTTCTTCCTTTCAATTTCTAAGACTTACATTGTATTATTGAAATGTTGTTAAAAAAATAAATAAATAAAAATCGATTTCTTATAAGATACATGTCTCCTACATGACCCTATAAATCCTTGCATGTTTCACTTAGTGCAAATATTCATTTATCTATAAATTGTATTATTCTGTACTTTGACGTGCTACAATTTATCCATGTTTAGAGTACGCATTGGACATATTGGACAATATTTACGTTTTTGCGCCTGCGCAATGCAACGTTGTCAAGGACTTAGTCCTGCGACTAAGCATATCGTTTACGACTAGACTTACGCCACTTGGTGAAACGCAAATTACGCCCGACTAAATTTTGGCGTAAGCCCCCCGGAAGTACACCTAAGTTAAGGCTTAACTTTACGACTTTTGATGAAACGGGCTCCAGTGTATTTAAAAGCTTCAAAGGGATAGAGTAAAGTTTGGTGCGAATATGATGTAGACCTAAATGTTGATTTACATAAGGTAGTAATGAATCAAACGTGACATCGTGTATTGATAAAGGTTTATTGTAAGATCGATGCCCATGACTGCTTCATAGTTCATAGAGGGCTAAAATAGGAAGGGGGCTAAAATAGGCTTCGCCTGCTGCCCGATTCCATTCACTTTATGTGAATAAAATCTTGTATAAATAAAAAAATATTACATAGAAAATTATGATAGCTTTAATCTTTTTTACATTTTGTATTTTTCCTTCCTTTTTTGTGAATTTTAAGGCATTCAACTATCTCTCAGCGGCCAGTCTTCCTTTCTCAAGAATCTTGGTTTACTTCCAAGATCAGACCGTTCACCAGACATAAAAGATACAGGAGATTTTTTTTATTTTTGTATATTTTTTCCGTTCAAACTTGAACACTTGTCTTTTATCTTTTATTTATGAATTTCCACTATGTTTTCTTTTTTGAAATTTCAAATAGTCATGAATAAGAGCATAATTGTTTAAATATTCAATTGAAAAAATATAGAATACACTGCATTTCACAAATTTCGATCTCATATAGGACTTACATACAATCTACAAAACAATGTTGTTTTTGTTTTTGTTTTTTTTTTTATTAAGCTTTGTCCTTTGTATGAGGTACATGTAGGATTATATTTTTGTTGAAGCGTGTTGAACAAACAAACCATATTAAGGTCAAGATCTAGTAAATAACTTGAGACTAATTTTTTGGTGCTAGATCCATTATGATGTCATAATCAATTTCAACTTTCTTTTTCCCGTACTTTACGGCTTTAGCAGAATTATGTAGAAAATAGGGTATTTTCATGTAATTCAATTTGAAATCATATGAAAAGTAAACCGGATACCTATATTAAACTTGATATTGATTTAAAGAAGAGGCCATGAACATACTAATTACCGTTTTCTGAGAGACTGTAGGCAATCTGCATACATTTCCTTTGCCGAACACGGAAAAAAACTCCCATGTTTATGACTGGTTTTCTTAATTTTTCATTGAAAATGAAAGTTTAAAATACAGTTTTTCATCTTGTTTACCTACAAATTATGCCCCGAAACACCTTATTTGACCAAGCTAAAGTTGTAAAGCATCAATAAAGGGTTTTATTTCTCAAGTTTCATAAATCTGTAGGCACTTTTCATTTACTAGATCTTGACCTTAACCTTCATCAAATCTTCCGAATATTAAATAATTACACAATAATGACATCATAATTATAACTATCAATAATTATAATATAGCATAATTAAGACATACAAGTGAGACCCAAAAAATTTGTTAATAGGCATTTCTAAACACCGGCACACTTATTTTCAAGTAGTGGTTGGAACCAGCTAATCACTAATTTCTTTTGGAGGTTAAACTTTCGTTGTCTTCGATTTATGGAGAGACCCATGATATTGAATTAAATACTAGTACCCACATATCAATATTTTTTCTTAAATCTCGAAAATTTGCATCCACGAATAAATGTGATTTTACTATAATATTTGCTCTCAGAATATGAGTCTAAGCACATGTTTTATTTTTAGTTTCAGCTAAACTATCAATAAAAAAACTTGGATCCTTGCCTTTTTCTAAAATATTCGTAAAATAAATTTTAGCATATTTCATGATATTAGGTTTCGTGTATTGATGATGCATAGATCATATTATGATCAACTATTTTAAAGCGATGAAATGACGGAAATAAATTAAGTACATGTACAATATCTTAATTGATCAGAGATGGACAATGCAAGAAATCCTTTGGGGTTCGTCAAACTTAAAACTCTTTGAAAAGATCTAATGGCACCTTGGACATCACCACAGATTCTCTGACATACACCTAACAAATACCACGATATATCGGTACATCCACTAGGTATGTGTTCTCCCTTGTCAAAATGCACCAAGAAATATAGACTGTGTAAGGAGTCGAATCGTTTTGGATCATTCATACGATTATAGCAGAACAGTTCCAGTGTTTTCAAGATGATTAGAGGTGGAACTTTTAAGTACACTAAATCGTACCCATATTTTTCCGTTTCCTTGTCATTGAGTAAGTCACTGAACACACCCTCGAATAAAATCTTGTGAGGCACAAAAACATCTGTCACGGAAGCCTTCATAAATTTAACAAAAAGAGACTTTCCTGAAAAAATTTCTCGATATTTTGATATGTTTACAGCATTATTATAAATGACATACGGCTGTGATATCTTGGATTTGGCCCTGGCAATGATGGAGAGTGTTGATCTGATGTCGTTTCTCTCAAATATCAAGATGGCGTAGTATAACAAGGTTGTTATATCCGAAAATCTCATTACGTCATGATAAATCTGAAGCAATCGTCCGTGCATTAAATACACTCGGTTTCCTTTTGGATATTTGAACAGTTTCCTGTATATAAGGAAGAAAAGAAATTGCGAAAGATATTTTTGCGTAATAACATGATCCCTGCATTCAAACTCATTTCTACGCGACAAACCTGCTATGTTTCGTAGAGTTCCAAGCAAGTTAAATTCTGTTAATCTAACGAATCCAAACCTTACAAGATGAAACTGATCAATTTCTGAGAAAAAATTAATATCATTTTGAACTTCAATTACATCAGCTTGAAATCTTAGTTCACGGTTAGGGTCATCATTCAAGAAGGAACTTACAGTACGACTATTGAAAATGCAACTGTAACCTTCTTCATACAAAGAATTGAGCCTGACAAGTAATGATTTTTTTGCTAATACGGATAATTTTCCCAAAAACATATTGTTCTCTGGTATGAAAAAATTGGGGCAATATTCCTTGTTCACCCAATGCATCAATCGCTTAAAGCAAGACCAAAAACAATGTATCAATGTTTGCACCGACCAAACATATTTTTCCTCTTGAATTTCCCAAAACATGGCTGTTTTCAAAAAATAAGAACAGAGTACAGGGTTGTTGTCGTCTTTGTTGATCACCTCTTTCAAGAATAATTTCATCAGCCCGTATGTTAAAAACTGACAATGGTTCATAGTTTTCACTAATCTATATTCGGCCAATGAAAAGGATATCCTCCATTCCTTCTCTGCATCATTTTTACTCCCAATTGGAACAAAATGGCAGCCGCTTGTTAAGATTTCATGAACAACACTTGCTGGTGGCCAGTTCTTGCCTCTCGATGTCCAAGAAGATGCCGATGAAGGCCAAAAATTACATTTAAAACAGAGAGTTAAATCAAGGTCAGTGCTATCACATTGTTTAATCTTCATGCATGGCCCATGAGCGGATGACTCGAATCCCATAGAAGTGCGATGGAGAAAAATATTTTCCATTAATTGACGTCCACCTGAACTCAAAAGAAATACATTTCCATTGTGCACTCTGATGTATTCTTGTGACAATAATTGCAATATAGGAATATCTATCATCTCAGTATACATGGTATAATAACTATTTCCTTGAAAATGTTTTCTTATTTTCGATAGACTCTGAAACATCGATAGCAAAGTTTCATTAAATGAAGGAAGCTGAAGGAAGCAAAATCCAGGGCGACTATTCACGTATTTCAGAAATTGAAATCCGTTTTTGATAGCTTTTTGAACCAAATCTTTCTGTTTATCCTTTGTTAGTATAAGACAGTTTGTTAAACAACACATCACGTCAAAATCGGAATCAGAGAATATAAATCCCTCTCTTCGGCTTCCCATAAGCATAACAACTCCGGAAGGATGCAAGCATTGAGAAGAATTATCATTATTTGAAATCATCTCCACCAGGTCCATCGCAGATCTTCTTATTTCGATCTGAAACGGTGATCCCACCTTCTTACACAATCCATCGTACACTCCCTCAGACAAAACACTGATGCCTTGCCTTTCAACCTTAAAAAAAAGCTTGTAATTATATTTTGATGTTGAAAATTTTCTGTGGATTTTACTTTTTCCTCATTTCCCATTTACTAGTACATTCTAATTAGTAAAATTTACAAAGTTATGTCATACATACATGTAGTACAGCAGTATTTGAAATATTGTATGCATTTAATTAGTAGCAGTTTACATATTTTGTTATACTTAGCAATATTGTATACATTTTTATTACATGTATTAAGTTTTACAAATTTTTGTTATATATAATATACCGGATAATATTGTATAATTTGTAAAATTTACATATTTTTGTCATAAATACATGTAGTATACGTAATATTGTAAACATTTCTTTTAGTAAAAGTTTATATATTTTTAGCTCACCAGAGTCGAAGGCTCAAGTGAGCTTTTCTGATCACATTTTTTCGTCCGTCCGTAATATTTGTAAACTTTTCCGAAGGCTCAAGTGAGCAAATTTTGTCTGTCTGTCCGTCTGTAAACTTTTCACATTTTCGACTTCTTCTCAAGAACCATTGGGCCAATTTTGACCAAACTTAATACAAAACATCCTTGGGTGAAGGGGAATTTAAATTTTTAAATATTGTATACATTTTACTTGGTAAATTTTCAAATATTTTTTGTTATACACCTGTACATAGTAATATTGTATTGCATTCTAATTAGTAAAATTTACATATTTATTACATATTTTTGTTATACATAACATATTATATTTTAATTTAATAGAATATTTTAAGTATATATTTTTGTACATGTACTCTGATATGTCTTATGTAACAAAGAAATAAACAGGAGAAGGCGCAGATCTGCACATTTATATATATTCCTGCTACCCAAACCTGAATAATCATAATAAAATTTTGTTTCATTAAAAAAAAAATGAAATTACAGAAAATTCTATTTTCTTCCATGAATATTTACTCATCCTGAACTTATTAAAAATGGATCTCTTTTTAATATCTGGATCATCAATATTATTTTCAATGAGTGAAGACGTGTTGAAATTAAAATGTTTCACATTCAAATTTGAATTCTTCATTTATTGTCTACTGTTGCATTAAAATTCTCTTCCATTATATACTAGTACTTTAGGGACAAATAATATATGCACTTGGTAAATGTATAAATTGCATTTTATTGCATTTTATCTGAAGTAGGACCAATAACATAATTATGCATGCAAGTTGCATGTGAAAAGTTAAAAGACTGCATGTAATTCAAATAATCTTCTTCTTTTAAAAAAGATATGCAAAAAATACTCCACATAATTATAAAAAGGGTTACAATTTACTGGTGTAAACTATGTTTTATCAGATCCAAAGGCTGTGTATATTTTATTTATTAATTACTTTACTTAATTACCATTGTAAAATGGTTACATGAATCAAGACTATGTCTGCAATACTGCTGCCATGCACTAGTTCAAGCTACACAAATCGATAAATGCATGATACCAGCTAATATTGAGCTATATCATCTTGTTTCATTTGCTTTATATCACGTTCTTTAGTATACACAGTGTGCATTATTTTGATAATTATACTTAAACATTTTTTTTTCTGAATATTCTCCCGACATCCTGTTTTGTGTCATTCGATTGGACCATTTTTTCTTCTTCCGGCATTCACTTTTTCCGTCTTTGTGTAGACCGTTTTTATCTTAATTCCCGTTCAAATGAATTTTATCTACCAGTACAGCATCCTCCCAAGTCGAGTTTCTGATCCGCTCCGCTCCACCTAAACCCTTGACCGAATAGGCTAAGTTTGACAGGGTTAGAAATGCGTCCTCTGATTGGCCTCATGCTAGTTTGCATGAACCAATCAAAACATAGTTTATTTAAACTGAAACTAAATCATAAACAGAAACACGCCAGTTTTTGTCCCAAGGATAACGTATTTATCATTAAATAGCCCAGTTACAGGTTTGTCTCAGCTTTTTAGTTGAGTTGTATTGAATTTATTACCGACTACCAATATTATATTTCGAATTCGCTGTTGAATTCGTTTACTCTGATTGGCTAATAGCAGAGGTCAGTAGAGTTCAAAATGTGTGATCTCACTAGATGGCGTGACAGTAAACCCCGTCAAACTTAGCCTATTCGGTCAAGTGTTTATGTGGAGCGGAGTGGATCAGAAACTCTTGACTTGGGAAGATGCCAGTACAGTGGAGTCGCCAATTCCGGGTCGTCTCCAATTCCGGGTCACTCATTGTATTTTATGCCACATTGTTAAAATTTAAGCGCAAAAAACTTAATGAATACGCTGGGACAGTCATGAAGAACTGTTATATCTATATGTGATTAATTAATTACAAAATTTTGAATATCAACTTTAAGAGAGCATCCGACAATCGAAATTATGAAACGCACGCATTTAAGACTTGGATGTTTCTGCCTACTTTCGTTTTTCTTCGCTGCAGAAAGGCTGATATAAAAGTTCTGCAGTAGATAAATAAGCTCGAAAGTATGGTAAATGCATTTAGTTTTAACTCAGAAATCAATCATAATGATATCGCTGATAAAATTATAATGATTATTAAATCAAACTCTAGTAATTTCTCCAATTGCGGGTCACGTAATCTCGTGGCATGAACATGTCAAAATTCTATGTACAAAACCAATCGACAACCATGTATTTACCTTGATTATCTAAAGTATTCTAACTTGAAAATATTTTTTCTAAAAATTAAAATCGAGTTAACCCTTCAAATGCTTTTTTTAAATAAATGAATCTAATTGTATTATTTTTAATCCTCATACACTTCTTTAAATTATGCATTCGCAATTTGTTTTGTTGTAATTGTTTTAAAAATAATTTAAACATATTTCTGTGGTTGTTTTACTTTTTCCAAGCTGCATGAATTATTTTATGTTTCAACATCATAAAAATCGTATTCCAAAACGAAGTTACATGACCCGGAAATGGAGAAAATGATTCGTAACTGGGGAAGCTAGGCCTTGCTGAAATACCCCTGTAAATATTGTTCTCGTGTAGCTACTTTGAAAATGAAAACGAATGTGTTTGGATGAAGCTAGGCCTTGCTGTAATTCCACTGTAATATAGTATATATATATTGTTACCCGTGTATACTATTTGAAATATAACTTATACGTGTTTACAGAATTACATGGGGAGCGCCTATGCTTTTTCCCTCCTTCCTCTTTGTATATACTCTGAATATGTAAAACCAAATATCATAAATAGTATGTTATCCGCCCCTGTTCACTGAACTAGTTTGATCAAAACTGTTGCAAAATAATCCGGGAAAAATAATGTCATAAATTGGTTTTAAAGCTTATCGAGGGCATGTGGTTTCCTGCTTGAGTTTCTGCACGATGTGATAGTTTACTTCATGATGAATGCCAATAAAACGAAGTATTCGTCTATAAAGAAGTGCTATTTTAGAGTTAAATTGTAAGTGTAGATTTTTTAAAGGAAAATTTTATACCTGTAACGGGAGGAGAAAAAATGCAGCGTACAAGAGATGGTTTAGACCGGGATTCGAACACGGCATCCGTGATCTGAATATCCACCTATCTTCCACCTGAGCTATCTGGTCATGACGATCGAACCTGACACCACAGTCCTCCCTTCTTCAGGTCTTTGGCCCCTGTAAATACCATCTCTTTGGCCCCTGTAAATACCATCTCAGGCCCTTCCGTGGCCGGTATTCTGTTTGAACTGTCACTTCCAGGGCATGGCATGACACCAGTTGTTACAACAGAGAAGAAAATGCAGCAAACCAGACCGGGATTCGAACTTAGGTTGTCACAGAATATCCATTCACACTGCTGTATCATTACTCAGCTATCTGGTGACTGGCAAATGAACCTTTTTAGTTTTTATGTTATAAAAGGACAAATAAATCTGGAGTCACCGTGACTTCAGATTTACTGTGTGACATTGTACTTTTTAAGGTATGGTTCAAATCACAGTCACCAGATGAATAGTTAGTGTAATCCCCCATCTGAATTTTTCAGACTTTATAACTACTAAATAGCAAATATACATGGATCCCTAGTTTATCAAACCAACCCCTTTAAGGACTCAGGTGATTGCTGTGGGCTATAGGAGTTCAGTATGTTTACTTATATTAACTTATGAATTCTTAATATTATTTAATAACAACTATTTTAACCTAACCTTATGTTTTGTAGAGAATTTGAACATATTGGAGACAAAGACATTGGACCGACAATGTTCAACTTCGTTGTCCACCAAGCTGTTAAAAATTTATTTGGAGAGGTTTGTACAAGGATCTTCTTTATTTTATTTTTTTTTATCTTATGCAATTGTTTTCAAAGAAACACAGACCTTGTCAATACTGTTCAAGTCAGAACTGTTTTTTTTTCACAATTTTACTTATCAATTTTTATTTTAAATAACTTAAATTTATTTTATAAGTCAGTATTATATTCTCACTCACATCATTCAGCTAAATATAAATATATTTATAGTAAATATATATTTATTTGCTTCTTTACAATAAAAGCCCATATTTTACTTTGATCTTTACAATAAATACCTGTAACGTTTGAAGCTTGAACATGTTGAATTGTTTTATTAATTAACAGATTGGGGAGAGTTGTGTTGATGTTATCAAGTATGACCCGCTGTTTTCAGAAGCCATTATAGTGACCAATGAAAGGTGAGCTTTTTTAATTGTATTATTTAATTAAGATTTACTTCAAAATTGAAAGCAAATCAAGGTTGGGAAAGGGTAGGGACAGAACAACCTTCTTGATTTTGCAGACAAAAGACCCACATGATCAAAAAAGAGTTTATTATCCTTTTGACCTCAAGCAATAGGTGTCTTCCAATTATGGCCACAGTTGTGTGAAAAATATATCCGCGAAAACTAAAAGGCTTCCTGAGGTATCAGGTGGAAATGAAACATTACAGACAGACAGAAATGCAGGCAGACAGACAGACCAAAATTAATATCCCCCACTTTCAGTGAAAGCAAGGGACAAAAATCTGGAATCCTGAATTTATATAAATATAATGGTCAAGATCTTGGAAATTTCAAATTTTATAATAATTATTATTTCTCTATACTGTATAAGTAGAATTTTTAGCAAGGATGTAATTTTGGCATTATTAGTGAGGATACTTACATCGCTAAAATTGAATATCGCCAAAAATTAATTGCCTTTTATTTATAAAAGCTTCTTTAGTAAGCATTTTAAAATCGCTAAAATAACTTCTCACTAAAAATAAAATACCAATTTGTAAGGACAAATCGCTAAATTTGCGTCTCGCTAAAATTTCCACTTACACTGTAATTTGTCCAGGGACCTATATACATGTTCTAAGTTAGTATATAGGTCCCTGGTTTGTCATATTATTTAATATGTATATTTTAAGCATTTTATACCTTGATTACCAGAACAAGGATATTTCATTGAAAAAAATGAATTCATGAAATCAAATCCTTTGAATCATGACAATTCAAATTTTACTGTGAAGTCTGTGTTTATTTTTTAGCTAGATTTTTTTAGGTTCTGAAATCTGTAATTTTCTGAAACCTAATTCTTTTAAGAATATGCGAGTTTCGAGATTGTAACTCTCCTGCGATAGAGTCGCAAAAAGTATCCATTTCAGCATGGAGGTGGGACAGTTTGTTTATGTATACAAATGTGCATAAATAAATGAACGATGTTTATGGCTTTTAAAATTTATTTAATGTTATAGAAAGATAAAAATGTTAAGCAGTGATGCATTTTATGATTTTATCAAGCTTAACTGTGTATATTTATAAATCTACTTTCAATTATAGTGTACTTGAAAACGAAATAAACGTCGTGGTCTTCATAAAAAGTAAAAGATTTTCTTGATTGTACAAACATTCTCTAAAAAGTTAGTAGGTTTTTTGAAGTTATAATAAGGTAAAAAATTAATGTGTCATTTAGATTGCCGACTTGTAATGATCAGATTCATGTTTACCGTATTTATTAGAGGTCCATATATCTCTTTCCTCGTCTGAAAAGTCTCACATCCATTGACTTTTCTTTTTTGTTCCGATTTTTTTGCTTTAAAAAAATGGCACCTTTACTTTAATTCGGTTATTTTCAAGTTGAACAGTGCATCCTTACAATTATATAATTACGATAAACCACGTTTATCGATGATGCGATATATCCAATAATGAATATCTGTCCCACCTGTTTGTTTACGCGGCAACCAAACTCCCCTCCTCAACGAAAGAGCGCACCAAGGGAGATTATCTCGAAACTTGCGTATTGAATAAAATTTGCATGACATGTGATGATGTCTTACAAAAATTATACTTTTGTCAATTCATGTTTTTCAGCCACAACATCTCTTTAACAAACCCTTTTGGTTACATTTGATGAAATTTAAAGAGGATCAAGATCATAAAGAACTATTATTATGATTTTTTTTTACTTTCTAGTTTTAGAGGACAGCTGCACAGTGCTTTAACGTTATTTGGATGCTATGACAACAAAAGATGTGCCTTTAGAGTAATGCAGGTTATTTTTTTAATACATGCATATTGTACTGGAATATACTCTACTTATCTTAACTCTTAAATGAAATATATTGTTAAAATTTCAAGCTCATACAACACAGCATTTTGTTAGCCTAGGGTAAATTTTGCTCTAGAAGCCTCCCCACTTTTGTTCCTCTAGTATTGAGCACTGGCAAATTCTAGAATTTGGACAGTTTATTTTTTTCAAGCTTTTCAAGCTTAGTCAGATTATTTTAAGAAGTAATACCCTTTTGAATCCTTTGCTATGGGTCTGGATTTTAAAAGTTTTAAAAGTTATATATGTTGAATGTTGTCATAATATGTGTATGATTTGCAGAATAATGTTATGTATAATTATTTGTTTATCTGTATTACAGATATCCTCAAGTCTTATAAATTTGGCAAGTGACAGCCGGCAGCTGAGTGGTCCAATGAAATCCAACATATGATTTCTTAGTCGAGGAGATAACCCCTGACTCACAGACATCTGAAGCTACTTATTTTTCTTTTAATAAAAAAATACATTTACCCATACCTAATAATAAACTTTTATTAGGTATGGGTATATTTTTTTTATTAGAAGAAAAATAAGTAACGTCAGGTGCCCATGCCCCGACTGTGTTCAAGTACATGTATTTATACAGATGCACAATTATGCCATTATGAAAATTATACACGTGTTCAATATACATGTCAGTATTATATAAGATGAGGTCTATTTGCCTGTTTAATTGTTTATCATGTTGAAAAAGAAGATGGACAGTTGAAAATCAGTGATGTAGAGTAACAATTCAGATAGCTAACGTTAAAAAAGAGATTATTCTATTAGTCATATATATATATATTCATTGTTGCATGTAAAATGTTAAATGAAGCACAAAGATCATGATACATGTACATGCATAAAAATACTACATGTAAATAAATTTTACTTAACATATAAATGTTGTTTTAAAAAAAAAATGGAGGAGTTGCACTTTTTTTTCAATTTTGTAATTATAATTAAATACCTTGTTATTCTTTTGCTGATAATATGATTGAAGATTCTTAGTCTTCATTAGATTCATTGGCAAAGATCCAATATTGTAGAAAAAATGCACTTTTCTACTTATGTTCTTAGTACTTATGTACTATATGTGACCTTCTAGGTGAACATAAGGATTTATATTTTTCTGTATTAAACTAAAAGGTACCCCTCCTTAAGTCTGATTGCAATATTGATTAATGCTGTTTCAAAGTTTCAAGTCCAAATGCTACTTTTCTCTTCCTTACTTATAAGTACAAACCAGTAGAGCTGCGTCTCGATAGAGACTTCTCATTTTTAGCTCACCTGAGCCGAAGGCTCAAGTGAGCTTTTCTGATCACATTTTGTCCGTCGAAAAAATGCACTTGTCTGTCTAGCTGTCCGTCTGTAAACTTTTCACATTTTCGACTTCTTCTCAAGAACCACTGGGCCAATTTTGACCAAACTTGGTACAAAGCATCCTTGGGTAAAGGGGAATTAAATTGTTAAAATGAAGGGACATATCCCCTCGCTAGGGGAGATAATCAAGAAAAGACAAAAATATGGTTGGGTCAATAAAAAAATCTTCTCAAGAACCACTGGGCCAGTAAAGCTGAAACTTATGTGGAAGCATCCTGGTATAGTGTAGATTCTAAATTGTTCACATCATGATCCCCGGGGGAAGGGCAGGGCCACAATGGGGAATCAAAGTTTTATATAGAAATATATAGGAAAAATCTTTGAAAATCTTCTTCTCAAGAACCACTGGGCAAGAAAAGCTGAAACTTATATGGAAGCATCCTGGTATAGTGTAGATTCTAAATTGTTCACATCATGACCCCAGGGGGAAGGGCGGAGCCACAATGGGGTATCAAAGTTTTACATAGAAATATATAGGAAAAATCTTTGAAAATCTTCTTCTCAAGAATCACTGGGCCAGAAAAGCTGAAACTTATTTCCTGGTATAATGTAGATTCTAAATTGTTCAAATAATGACCCCCGGGGGAAGGGCGGGGCCACAATGGGGAATCAAAGTTTTATATAGAAATATATAGGAAAAATCTTTGAAAATCTTCTTCTCAAGAACCACTGGGCCAGAAAAAATGAAGCTTATGTGGAAGCATTCTGGGGTAGTGTATATTCTAAATTGTAGGAATCATGACCCCCGGGGGAAGGGCGGGGCCATTATAGGGAATCAAAGTTTTACATAGAAATATATAGGAAAAATCTTTGAAAATCTTCTTCTCAGGAACCACTGGGCAAAAAAAGCTGAAACATATGTGCCCATGGAAGGATCATGGGGTAGTGTAGATTTCAAAATGTCTAAATTACGATCAGTGGGGTAGGGTGGGGATGCATTATGTACAACAAAGGGGAGATCTGGTAAAGAACAGAATGGTCAAAGCTTCTCAGGTGAGCGATGTTGCCCATGGGCCTCTTGTTAAATTTTAATTTTAAATTAATTTAGCTTGAAAATGGACATTGAAGATTGGTTGCCCCATCCATAATCCCCCCCCCCCCCAAAAAAAAAAATCACATATATTGGAGCCCAGCTCGGGGGAAAAAACACACAACTCATTGGGTTAAAAATTATATTCAACCACAAGTCATGTGGGATATCTTTTTATCCTGTCAATATTATTTAAGGAAAACAAGTATATACTGACAAAACGTCA
Organism: Saccostrea cuccullata; assembly: GCF_032062105.1. NCBI lineage: Eukaryota > Metazoa > Mollusca > Bivalvia > Ostreida > Ostreidae > Saccostrea > Saccostrea cuccullata. Next base: position 172,979 of record NW_026938715.1, read on the forward strand.
GAGATACTCAAGCTGTAGAAAGTCAACTATAGGAAGTGTCATTAATATCCTAAAACATGTAAAATGGTATAGGATGAGGGGTATTGAGTTCAATCTTCTGTTGAATAAAATACATATACATAAAACTTATATTGAATTTAATGAGAATAAATATAATTAATCATACTAATTTTTAAGATGAATTTACGTTACTCACTTTCAGGAATATTTTATAAAGATGTTATACTTCAAACTTTATATATGTTTTTTTTTAATAATTATTATTGCGTAATGAAGTACATCTATCACAGTTTAATATACATCAATCCAAATAACTTGTTACAGGCCTACAGGTAAAAACGTTTTTCAAAGTGGATGGGGGGGGCTCTCTCGAGTCGGTTCGGCTCCAAAAAATCCACGTGATCGCGGGATCATCTGTGCGGCATGTCCAATATATATTCCTTTCGAATCCAAAAGAAGTTATATAGCTTCCGTCACCAAAGCTGAAGATAACTAGTGCGATATTTTGAAATTTAAAAAAACAAACCTACGAGGGAGAATTTAACATTAATGTGCTATTGTTTTACTGTCACTCAAAGTGCACATGCACTTCATTCTCAGGCTCGTGTGAAACAATTTAAATATGGGGGGGGGGGGGGGGGGGGGTTCAACCATACATTTTCTGGTTATGCATAGTAAAATTTGTTAACGATGGGTACCCTGCGTCACCTTTCAGAGTAAACAGTGGACTCGTCCAAAGATGCTCTGTCGGCGTCTGTGAAAGTTACCTGAGATTCCTACGCAAAGGAAAGCGCGAAATATCTGTATAAAAACTGTTGCGGCTGCGGAGCTTTATTCATTGTTCATTCGCCATAGAAAAGAATCCGACATTTAAAGCCTAATATCTTCGAATATAGAGACTTTTTCAAGATAAGCTTCATTTTTGTTTCTAGAAATATTTTTATCTACAAAAAAAAATCTTTTCGTGTATTTTGACTGAGTAAATCGATGACCTAGCATCGTTTTAGATAACTCAAGCCCCTCTAGGGCTTGAGTAAAAATAGAGAGACCTAAATGAAAATTGTTTCAAATCAATTTTCTGAAAAAAGTTTTGATTTTTTTTTTTTGTAATAAAATTAGTCTATAGGATATTTTCTCACTTTCCATGATGCATGTATACATGTAAATACTCTTGAAAGGAAAAAGTAGGTCTTGTTGAAAATCCGGAATTAATTAGATTCCTGACCGATTGGGATTTTATCGTGTACGAACAACATCCTAAAAAGAATTGTTTACCTTTGCACCTTATCTGTTCACTGTTGCTTTGGATTTTCAACCGGAGATTAAACAAAATTAGCCAATTTAAGAATATAGATATATAACTGAGTCGACAAAGCTTTAGAGGTGTGTAAATTTTGGAGAATCATACAGTCGTTCGAATTTCCTCGTTAGAGTAAGTACTATCAATATCATGACTAGTCGAACCCTCAAACGGGGTAAACGGATGTTGGAAATCCGTACCCTCAAACGGGGGTACGGCGCATGCGCAGACACTCAAAAAGTGCCGTTTTTCACGGAAAAATGTGTGGTCCACAAAATATGCTCGTGCAAAGTGATGGATTATTTCGTAGCTCTGTATGTACTCAAATTTGATAGATAAAAGATGTTTAAAGAGATTGTGTTGCGAAAAAGTATATGTTAATTGCAAAAATCGAGACTTTTTCTCTCCCAAAGTTAGCGTATTCTGTGCCTTGACCTCCATGTTTGATACAACAGGATTTTTTATGCATAATTTAATAAAATGGATGAATAAACAAACAATGTTTTTTTTTTAAGTTAAACTACATACAATTCCGTTCCCCGGTATTACAAATTTTGTGTAATGAACATGTTATTTATTATTTTTCGACACTTTCTTCTGTACCCGTCCGAATTTCCCCTGTCTTGTAAACAAACTTTTGTGCTTCAGAAATGAGGTAAATAAAAACGAAAAGTAATTTATTATTTTTTTAAAATTGAAAACAAAGGTGTAGATGAATCATTTTTGCATGTTTGTGATTTTTTAAATATATATATATATTTTTTAAATAAGAAGAATTATCGTTCTTGAATTTCGTGCGTTGCATTAAGGGAAGGAAAACCCTTGTTTGGGGGTATACCCCCGTTTGAGGGTTCGACTAGACTGCTAAAAGCATCGTCGGAAACCCACGGGTGATCTTGTCTTTTACTTATATAATACTTTGATAAGTAAAAGACGAGATCACCCGTGGGTTTCCGACGATGGACTAAAAGTAGATACTATTACTTGACTTCAATATTACTGTATAATGATTGTTATTATCCATATATAATTTTGAAATTCATGACTAAATTTTGTGGCGTTAACTATCCTTTTTATGAAAAACCCCATTCCTATATATACAACTTGAATAACAAGATAATGGATTAATGCACAGGGGCCGGTAACATACTGTTTTTGATTTTACGTAATCACTATTATACAAAAAAGGATTTTTCTTTTTGTATACATAGATCTATAGTGATTACGGAAAATCAAATACAGTATTCAACATAATTAAGTGCATATCCAGAAGAAATCCCCAGCTTATTTGATTAAAAAATTTATATATATACAATACCCTTTACACAACTTTGATAATTTTATTGTAGATATATTATATTTATCTTTCCAAAATGATGCCTAATTCAATTATACTTAAATATTTTTAAAAACTCAAATAAATAAATAAATATAATATGTAATTTTTTTTTAAATTTTTTAAATTAATATTTTAAAATAATTAAAATTCTCCTGAATACTATTATAACAAAAAGCATGAAAAACTCTTACAGTTAGGAAAAACACTTCTTAAACAATTTTTTTCTTGCAACTCGATCTGCATTCATTTGTGGCAGTCAGGCGGGTTCAATCGCCGGTGGCCAGATAGCCTAGTTGGTAGAGCACCTGACCGGATTTTCAGGGGGCCCGGGTTCGAATCCCGGTCTGGTCCGCTGCATTTTCTCCTCTCCCTTTACGTTTGGTGCCGTGCCATGCCCTGGAATTGACATGTGAAAGACCTGTCAGGGATGCAGAGCCTAGGTTGGGGTCTTAGGAGGGCCAAGACCTTTAAGGAGGGAGGAATGTGGCGGTCAGCCGGGTTCGATCGCCGGTGGCCAGATAGCTCAGTTGGTAGAGCACCTGACCGGAGTTTCAGGGGGCCCGGGTTCGAATCCCGGTCTGGTCCGCTGCATTCTCTCTCCTGTTACACATTCATCCAGTGTATGCAGGCCTAAAATGTGAAGGATGGGGATTCCAGAATTTGTAAAGGGTAGAGTCTTTTTAGTTAGATGATACTAAGGATGGAGTTGGATGATATCAGGGGTGGAGACTCAAATTGCAATTCAGGATACGGGGGCGTAGCTCGACCTTCAGTTATAGTTAGTCAAAACTATTGGGCTGGGGGTCTGGGGGCTGTCTTAGGCCAAGGCAGGTCCAGGGCAGAGCCCGGGGTGGGGGGGGGGGTCATAGGGGCAAAGCCTTCCGACGAAAATTGCATTTGTTGGTTTTAGAATGTAAAAATGACACTTCTCCTGGACAGAAATTTTATAAAGTAACATACATGTATGTACATACTGTATTTCAAAGTATTCAATACAGTAAATAAAAATGTTTATTCAAACTAACACATTTTCAAAAAAAAAAAAATACATCTTATATTTATTTGTTTGTTTTTAATATTTAAGTATACCGTATATACTCGCCTATAAGTCGGTATTTTGGGAGTTAAAAATATTGGTCAAAAACTCTATGTCCGACTTATAGGCGAGTCATAAAGAGATTGGTATTTTTCTGGAGACTAAAAGGTAGGATTTTATTTGCATTCCGACGATTATCAAAGAAAATGTGTGGATATATATATAAGATAATTTATGTATTAACAGTATCATATATATAATGTACAAGTATTTGCATATTTTAATAATTTTCTTTGTATTTTAAGTGGCATTGCACCAAAATAACGTCAAAAAATACAACCGACTTATAGGCGGACCGACTTATAGGCGAGTATATACGGTAATTGAATTCGGCATCATTTTGGAAAGATAATTTATGAAAATAGTGAATAGTAGAAAACTAGCGTACTGTATAACAAAACAAGTGCCTGTGTTCTTGTGGTCCTTAAATTATTTTCCAAAAAAATACCTATAGGTTTTAGAACTACATAGAACTCAATCTCATGAATTTTGATCAAGAACCAGTTTCTGATCAAGAACCAGTACACTAATCTATAGCTTTATATAAATGATAATTAAAAACAATTAGGTTTTAAGAAATAAATTAAATATTTTCTGCGATGTAGACTTCATTAATGAATTATAGGAAGGGGAATGTTGCTGAAAAATCTAGTGAGGCAGTTCATTCATTGCCACAATGGAAGCTACATCCCTGGGATAATTCAAGATAGCATTTGCTTATCAGATCTGTCAATCAACTTCTAATTTTCTTACTGTCAGAATGCCACATTATGACAAAAAACAGCTTCAAATTTTTCTATTTTAGTGCTTTATTGTCATCGTTTTCTTTATCAAAGAATGAGACCTTTAGATGGCATAGGAATATATGTTTGTGCTTTTGATAAAAAAAAATTATTAGTATAAGATAACAAATGCTGTGTGAAAGGAAAACATCTAAACATATTGGTTAAAGATTTATGTCATCATTTTCATGAAATATTATCCTATAGTAAATCATGATTTATTGACAGATTTGAATAGGTTTTAGGGTCTTAAACTTAATGAAAGATAGGCAAAAAATTTACTGAGCCCCTAACTGACATTAGGGGCTCCACCCTTTGCACTAGTATTCTGCGACACTTCATGTTGGATCTACCATCCTCCGCATTCTACACCAAGCTGTTTATACATTGACTACATTATACATCCTAAGTTTATCAAAAGTTGTATTATGTAAATATATTCTGATATACAGCATGATGTCTCTGTACTCTTTGTAATAGATGTGAATTCAGCTGAAGAATCATCATCAAAAAAAGTTGAATAAGACAGAGGATTATTAGTCCAACACAACCAAATGAGATGGAAGAGGTAGTCTCCTAATTTTATACCCAGACGATGTTAGGCTAAAACAGGAATGGAAAATTCAACAGTGCCTGACCAACAACAGGCATATCATAGTGAAGATGCAAATCAAAACAGATCACAAAATGAATCAACAGAAATAAAGGAGTCAGGGGGACTGAAGGAATTCAGTTTACCAAAAAACAAGGAAATGGATGAACAGGAGAATAGACTCGATTCTGGAGATAATCCTCATGTGGAGGAGGAATATAATCCTCATGAGGCTGAAAAAGATAATCCTCACCAGGAGGGCGAGGAGGAGGATCGGGGTGGGGGGTCAGGTGAGTCAGAGGACAGCAGTGAGGGGACCGTGGTCACTAAAGTCAAGTACAGAACTTGGCAGAACACCAGCTCAGAAAGCTGGGAGTCTGGAAATCCTATATCACCAGTAGAGGCAGAGGAATTAGAAAAGGAGGCACAGGAAAGGCCAGGCCAAGAGGAGGGTGCAGAGGACGAGGCCTCCAGTGCCTCATTGCCTAGGCCAGAGAGTTTGAATCTACCAAGGCCACTGCAGCAGTATGAGAAGAAACGTAGTTGTAGTGATGGAGTGGCCATTGAGTGTTATAACCATTTAGCTAACATTCCAGGCAAGAAAGACTCTGAATTTGAAAATATTGAAGAGACAATGTTATCTAAGAGCATGCCACATGGAGTGGTTATGAAGAAGGGGGAGTTGTTTGAATTTGTGGCCGATGACCTGCAAGAGAAAATCCGACAAAGTAGCCCTCTACCTAAAACTGGTAATAAAATATATTCATCATTTCATCATTATATATATATACCAATCTTAAAAATTACATATGTATGTGCAATAACATATATATTCTTACTATAGAATTACATGGACTTAGGTACAGAAGTTTTTGGCTATGAATAAAGCTTAATGCATACATTTCTTGCTCTGCATGTAATAAATATGCCATGCTTATTATCATATTCCATTTGAGATATATGTTAACAATCAGTTAACATGTCAGTGCCAAGTGATAATTAAAGAATTGTGAAAACACAAATCAGTATAATTATCATAAATGTTTACCATGATTATATGCTTTCTAACCAAATATGTTCTCCATTTCTTCCCTATTAGAATCCAGTGGTTTAAGCAGTAGAACCTCTAGTTCAAGGAGTATTGCCAGCATTTCCAGTGGAAACTCTTCTGCCATGGGAACATCAATGACCTCTGAAATGTCAAGGTCACCGAGTACTCAGTTCCAAAACAGTCCTATAGACATTCCACCTATTGACCCCATGGCAGTGATGGAGCTGGAGATGGCAGCCAAACGGGTGGCAGATAATGTAGATCTTCTGATGGGGAACCTCAAGTCAAATCTTCACAAGGTAGGAAAGTCAGATAAGGCCAAATAAAAGCATGTGATTCCAGTTATGTGACCTCTAAAAATAGGGAAATCAGATAAAGAAAACAATGGTCTAAGAGCACATCAAAGGATAACATCAAATATTGGTCTGACTAAAGCCAGCCCCTTCTATTTCACTTCGTTTGTAGGGACCCTATGAACAGAGTGAAATAGTAGGGGGTTGTTTCAATCAGACTGAGTTAAATGTATGCATTAAGTCTAGGGATAATTGGGTAAAAGAATTGTAAGTTTCTCTTTTTCATATTTTTGCTACCCAAAGGTTTATGTACTTAATTTTACAAAATTAACTTGCAGAGTAAACGTGCAGGTTTGAAATCCTTTGTTATAAAAATGCTGTTACCACAGTTGTACCTTTCTAAGGAAAATTTTCATCTATAATATATGTTTTTACTTAATTTTTACGATTGTCAACCTTTACAAAGGTCACTATAGTTACTTACCAACCTGAAATATGAGCTGCATTTTCATGTTATTTACAGACATGTTCTCTCTCTTTTTAGATGTCGGCCATTACTGTCGGTTGTTTAGATGCCTACAAGAAATCTGTAGATGCCACTTGTGATTCTGTGGACAGCAGTATCAAGGTATCACCAATACTTCTCACAATTTTAAAAATTAATAGAATTACTTTTAGTCAGAATTTTCTAAGTGATGATGATCTGTAAAATTATGAGTCTGGTAATATATTTTTTTCATTTCAGTCAATGTATGCCCTGATGGCCAAATGTGAAGAACTGAGCAAAAGCATGCAGCCAGTGTACCAGCTAGCAAACCAAATGTATCCTTTCTATATAGTACATGTATCTGAAAGTGATATTATACTTCAGTAAAACTCTGTTATTATAGCAAAGTCTATATGTTTATATAATGAACACAGTAAAATATGCTTATAATGAAGTGCTAGGGACCAACAATTTTTTTTGGGGGGGGGGGGATATTTTTAGTACTTTTTTATTTAGATTTAATGATATTAATTTTATAAGATAAACTGCCTTAACTCTTATCTAGAAAAGAAATCAAGAGATTGCTGGACAGGTTCGAGTCCCAACTTTCGGAAAAAGCCTCTAAAACAAAGTCAGGATAATTCCGTTCAAAAGGAAAAAGCTTTCAAAACAAAATCAGGATAATTTAGATCAAAAGGAGAAAGCCTCAAAAACTAAATCAAGATAATTCAGTGAAAAAGCCTCCAAAACAAAATCAGGATAATTCAATTAAAAAGCTGCCAAAACAAAATCAGTATAATTCAGTGAAAAAGGAGGTTTTAAATCAGGATAATTTAGTTCAAAAGGAAAATTAAATGTACTTTCAGAATAATGTGTGCATGTCATGTGCATATTGCTAATGTATGTCTGGAAAACACATGCTTCTGAGTTCTGATAGTAAAAAAAGAAAACATATGTAACATTTTTTGTGTAAGATTTGATAGAATAATACTCCATATGATGACTTTAATACTGAAAAAATTTAAATGTATTATTTATTTCAATCACTAGCTGTGAAAGATATTTCATACAGGGTAATGTGCAATATCATTGAATTTCCCTTTCTCAGGATATTCAGAGAAAACGTTGATATTTTTGTCTAAATTAAGACAATAAATTTCTCCAAAATATTTGTAGTTATTTTGGATTTTCTATTAAATCTTAACAACTCTTCAATGTTTGTATTTGTACCTCTCTAACAATGTGACTAGGAGGATCAGTACATCTGGATTAGGGGTGAAAAATATTGTATACAGGATTATTTTTGACCCACTTTATTTTTGCCCTTTTAATCTTGCAAATAATTTTGCCACGTCTTAAATTCGCCCAGTCACAAATTTTGTCTTGATATGGTTATTTTTTATATAATATACTGTAAATCTGGAAATTTTTACGTCGATTTTATTTTGCAAATGACCACTGCTTTGTTTACATTTTTAGGTCACCTGAGTAAACTCAGGTGACCTATTGCTATCCGTTTTCGTCTGTCGTCATACGTCGTTCGTAAACTTTTGAACATTTTCAGCTTCTTCTCTGCAACCACTGAACCAATTTCAACCAAATTTGGCACAAAGCATCTATGGGTGAAGGGGAACAAAAATTGTGAATTTCATGATCCCCCCCCCCCCTGGGGCCTGAGGGGTGGGGCCAAAACCACTAAAATTAATGCAATCTTTAAAAATCTTCTTCTTTACTCCTGGACATCAAGCAGTCAAACTGTTTGCATGATTGTAATCAGCATTGAGTCCTCTACCAAAATTGTGAAATTCACGGCCCTGGGGTCAGGGGTTCTAGTGCTAAGGCAGGGCTAAATACGTATATAGTGAAAATGCATTATTTCTTTGAAAATCCTCTCTGCTCCTGGGTATTAAATAAACCAACTAAGTAGATAGTAATGATGAGCAAGAGTGCCTCTACCAAAATTGTGAATTTTATGGCCCCAGGGTCAGGGGTTCTGGTGTTAGTGCGGGGCTCTATTGATTATATACAGTGAAAATACATGATTTCTTTGAAAATCTTCTTCTCTGCCCCTGTGTATTAAATAAACTAACTAAGTGCATAGTTATGATGAGCAAGAGTGTCTTTATCAAAATTGTGAATTTTATGGCCCCAGGGTCAAGGGTTCTGGTGTAGGGGCGGGGGGGGGGGGGGGGGGGGGGGGGGGGGGGGGCTCTATTGATTATAGAGTGAAAATACACGAATTCTTTGAAAATCTTCTTCTGTGCTCCTAGGTATTAAATAAACCAACTAAGTGCATAGTTATGATAAACAAGAGTGCTTTTACCAAAATTGTGAATTTTATGGTCCCAGGGTGAAGGGTTCTGGTGTTGGGGGGGGGGCTCTATAGATTATATTGTAAAAATACATGAATTCTTTGAAAATCTTCTTCTCTGTTCCTATGTATTAAATAAAAAAACTAAGTGCATAGTTAAGATGAGCAAGAGTGCTTTTACCAAAATTGTGAATTTTATGGTCCCGGGGTCAGGGATTCTGGTGTTAGGGCGGGGCTCTATAGATTATATAGTAAAAATACATGAATTCTTTGAAAATCTTCTTCTTTGTTCCTAGGTATTAAATAACCTAACTAAGTGCATAAGTTATGATGAGCAAGAGTGCTTTTACCAAAATTGTGAATTTTATGGTCCCAGGGTCAGGGGTTCTGGTGTTGGGGGGGCTCTATTGATTATTGTGAAAATACATTAAGTCTTTGAAAATTTTCTCCTCTGTTTCTGGGTATGAAGCAGATGAACTACCTATATAGTTATGATGAGCAAGGGCCCTAATCTTGCAGAATTGTGAATTTCAAGGCCCCAGGGTCAGGGATGGGGGTTGGGCTCTACTTATATACTGAAAATGAATTGTTTGAAATCTGCTCCTTTGTATTTATAAAACATTCTTTTTTTTTGATAGGCAATTTTAAGGGTGCCTTTTTAAAATAAACCAAGGGTCAGGGGTTTATTTCACAGTGTTAGGGGCACTAATGATTATTGCTGAATATTACTGATTAGTTGGAATGCATTTTTGTTTCCCTACCTTGCATATGGGTATTCAGTACCCCTGCGAGGTGATCATGAATAATTCATGAATTTCCTTGAATTTTTCGTGAATTTTATTCATGAAATGTTCATGAAACATTCATGAAGATCCTATGAACTTATTATTGGACATTTTCAAATCAATAACCCAAGCTAAGCAACTGCTAAGTGTATCATGTGTATTGATATGATGATCAATGGTGCCTCTTTCAAAATTGTGAATGCCATATATAGCATCTGGCTTAAAACATGAATCAAATTCAATAACTGGAAAGTTGTTGCAGAATGCTCAGGTGACCTATAAGGCCCGTGGGCCTCTTGTCTTATTGGTAATTTATTTTTAAGAAAAATATTTTTGCGAATGCAATGAACTTGCAAATTTGCTAAAAATTTATCTACAGCAAAAATTTACGGTATTTTGAGAGAAGGAAACAAATCCAACATAGTTTCATTTTTTCTTTTGCTAAATCCAGTCTTTTAGCCAACGTGTAGATTGACTTAAAAAATTTATTAGGATGAATTGATTGTAAAAGATTATTTTACAAACTATTGTCCTAAAAAAATGCTGTTTTTATACCCCCCGCAAACGAAGTTTAGGGGGGGGTATATTGGAATCACCATGTCCGTCTGTCTGTCTGTCTGTAGACGAGATTTTGTCCGGACCATTACTCAGAAACTATTGGAAGGATTTGTCTGAAAATTTGTACACATATTATTCACCATATAAAGTTGTGCCTGAAAATTTCATCTTGATTCGATTATTACCGGTATTTTGAATTTTACAGGTGTTTTTTTCATTTTTATTTTGTGGTTTTGTCCGGACCGTTTCTCAGAAACTATTGCAAGGATTAATCCGAAAATTTGTACACTTATTATTCACCATATGAAGGTGTGCACCTTGAATTTTCAACTCTTTTTGTTAATTTTTTTGCATTTTACAGGTTTTATTTTTTATTTTAATTGACTTGTTCATTTTGGGCTCATGTATAAGGTTTGAGACATAGAATCTAGAATATCTGTACAAAAATACTACAGCTTAAAACTACTCATAAAAACTTAAAAAAAAGAAACATCATCAAGTGTTAAAAACAGTTTTTACATTGCACAGAAGATATGTAATTTCATTTGTCTCTTGGGAATAATGACTGGACATGCATCCAGTTAAAGATAAATTAATGAGTTTGGTGTTGGAAGTTGTTAAGGCATATCTCTTATCAAGCGTGTGTGTTATCTAATCTCCAGGGAATAAGGCACAAGAATTAAAGATCTCTCTTCTTTTATTCTCTTAATTGTAATTTATTGTCTGTCAAAGCACTTCATTACTGGATGACCAGCTCTTTATTTTCAAAATGAATTTGATATAAAGTTATCAAGATTAATTTGATTTTGTATAATGTTTTTTTTTCAACAATCAGTTTGCAGAGTGACATAACACATAATTGCAGTATATTTTTTTAATGCAGAAATAAAAAAAAATAAAATTAAAAAATAAAAAAAAAATGTTACAATGGAATTACAATATATTAGTATTGATGTTTCATTTGGTTGCACCTTTGTTTCATTCATTAAGAAACATAATGAGCAACTAGAGCAAAGCTCGTTGCAAAGCAACGAGTAGGTCTTCCGTCCGGTTTTGACCGGAAGTGCCGGAAGTGACATCAAAAAAGAAAGCAATGAGCAATGTCGTCTCCAGTGACTATATAATTTCAATTTTGCATCCAAAACCTTCAAAATTAGCTATTTTTGGCTACTTCCGGTTTGACCAGAAATGACGCTGACGGACGAAAAATTAATTTTTATGCTCCCAGAGACATGTGTTATCCAAAAACTTGTCAAGAACGGCAAAAATACGCGTTTTCCAACTACTTCCGGTTTCGCCGGAAGTGACGACGCCGGACGTATTTTGACGACTGCAGTAGATAAAGCTTGACATTTTGAACAACTTTGCTTCTTTGACGTATTACAAATTCTCAAGACTTTTTGAGATATAAGGAAAAAACTTTCGGCCCCTCTAGGCCCTTCATTTTAGGGGCCAGCCCCTTTTGCAATATATCATTTGAAAGATCTTGGAATTCTACACTTCTTTTGTTCTATATATTTTAACAAAATGTTTCCAGGTAAAAAGATATCGTAGAAAAGGTGTTCAAAAATTTGAAATTCGCGATACGACTATTTTCGGGCCATAGCGAGCGCCGACGTACGTCACTTCCGATAAAAATGAAATACGTTATACATATCTATAGACTTTGGTCTATCATACCTGAAAGTTTCATGTTTCTATCTTAAGCCATTATTGAGAAAGTCTGGAGACAACATGACCCTTCAAAAATCATAAAATCGACAATATCTCCTAACCGGAAGTGACGTCATCAAATCGAAAAAAAATGCATGAGGTTCAAGTAATGCTATATAAGTCCTGAAAGTTTCATGGAAATCCATCGAGCCGTTTTCGAGAAATCGCGTGCACAAAATCGGTAAGAAAAAAAAGAATAATAATAATAAAAGTGAAAAAGAAACCTAAGAATAACAAGAAGGTCTTCCGCTGAAGACGGAAGACCTTAATTATATTTCACTGCAAATTTTTGTAAGTAAATTGTGAACACCTCTAGATCCATAAAGTATTTGTGAATTGGCACCTTCTCTGAAAAACCCAGCGGGGGGTATTTGTCCCTATTGGACAGTTCTAGTTAGAATTTAATTTTTTTTTCATTCTTCAGACACACAAATCACAAATGCAAACAATTGCAGTTACATACAAGACAAGTAAAAATGTGTGTAAAATTTTTTAAGAGATTAAGGAAAGACAGAAAAGAAAGAGTGGGAGGGAACAATATTTAGAAATTATGCTGAGTAGAACAAAAGCCAGACCAATCTGTCAATAACCATGATAACTATCCCGACAGATTTCTTTGCTAGCAAATACCGGTATTGACTTTTGTTTGTATGCTAGCTACCAAGGAAAAATGCATATAAATTTACTTGTACATCTGGCTGAAAAACAGATCTACATTGTATGTAAGCATAACTCAAAGACGTCATTTCATAATTTTAAAGGTGACAAAGAATTAAAAACAACTCTATAATAAAAGATATTTTACTTTATTTCAATTGCTATAAAAATAAGCAAAGAGCGCTGTCAGATTATGAAACATTTTTCATAAAACTGCAGCAGTACACCATATTTTATACAGAATTTCAACTTTTTCTATGCAAGAAGTCATTTTTTACCAGTAGTTTAATGTACACTGTACAAGAAGCATTTGTTTACAATGAGACAATTTTTTAAATCCATTACTCTCAGCACCAGATTTACATACATGTACATGAACAGGTAATTCATGATTTTAAAGCATAGAAAGTTTTAGAATTTATATTTCTTTAAAAAAAAATATATTTTTCTCAAATTTTTACATCACTTCATTGGCTTTAAAACTGCAGTGTATTTTTATGGATTGGAAAGAATGACTGTTTCTCTTCAATTGATTCCATTATTGTGGATATTAATTGGTAACTAATTCTTTACAACTCAGATCTTTCAATTTAAGACTGGTATTTTTTAAACAGTTGATCAATTTCATTTGAATCTCTTTCCATATTCACTGTATGAGATGTACCATAATAAATATTTCTTCTCTAGCTGTCTGTCAAAAATTTCCGTTTTCGAGTCGTATTCATGTAAGGCCTGTACACCCATTCAGTGTCTGCTGTGTCTGCATTTTCTATGGTTCCCAGAATTATCTGGTAAACTGAAAAAAAAAATAAAAAGAGAAACCTGAATAGAACTGCATTACTAAGTTCCCAAATACAAAAGATAAACAAGAAAAGTGCAAGTAAAATATTGATGTTATAACAATAATTTCCAAATCTACAATACAGTATTGAATTAATTACCTTTCATTTCAAATCTTGGTCCAACTTCTTGGAGTTCTATATCTCTCCCTTTCTCTGTCTTTTTGTAGATGTGATGCCTGAAAAAGTGAATGACAACATTGTAAATGTGAAAATACATTAACCTAAAGATATTAAAGTTTGAAGGTTTTAGGGTCATCCAAAGGATCAAAAGATCCACAATTTTCAAAGTACTGAGACTGTAGAAAGATCAGTTATTCCCTATTTTGCATTGACTTATTTATTGCAGCCATGGCATGAACCCATGGCCTTCTGAGCAGGAACTCTACAGTGAGGGTCTAACCTATGTAGGCTGAGACATATACTTAACAAGAGATGTTTGTAAAACACTTATCCCCCCTCCCCCAAATAACTGAAATTTTTCTGTGACCAAGGGGCATAAATCTGTCCAAATAGCTTGATTGTATCCAAAACAGAACCTGACCTAGATATTCTCATAATAATTCTGTATAAAAATTTCATATCAATACGTGAAACCTCGGCGAAGAAAATGAACGTAAACTGATGGTGGACCGACCGCCTGACAGACAGCAGCAAAATATTATGCCCTCCCTTCTTCAAAGGGGAGCATAAAAAATTGTGAGCTAATGAATATCACACAGACTTTGAAGACATATACACAGAACTGATTATGTATCATTTCTTACCCTGTGCATAAATTTATACATGGGCATAATGGATTTCAATCACTTCTCACCTGAATGAAATGAAGTCCTCATCGTTAGCAAAGGTAATAACTCGTTTACTTTCTTCTTTAGGGACAGGAAACAAGTATTTCAGAATACTTTTCACCTGTAAAATTAAAATGCATCATAATTGCCATTTAGTTATGAAATATTTGACCTTAAATATCATTTATTCATTATTTGGTCTCGCAAGGCAAACACGTATATTAGATGAGTGATAATACAGTAACTGTAACACAATTCTATGGCTTTACTTTTTATATATTCAATCCTTTTAAAAAAAAGTTCTTTTAATCTTGTGGAGCATCCATTGACCAATATTTTAAATTACATGTAAGAATTATTAAAATACTGTTGATAATAAGAAAACCTGACTAAACCTTTTCCAAAGCCTTGAGTAGAGGTTGTGGAAGATGACTTACCCTGTTCATAGAGCCTTGAGGAGAAGTTGTGGAAGATGACTTACCCTGTTTCCAAGCCTTGAGGAGAAGTTGTGGAAGATGACTTACCCTGTTCACAGAGCCTTGAGGAGAAGTTGTGGAAGATGACTTACCCTGTTTCCAAGCTTTGAGGAGAAGTTGTGGAAGATGACTTACCCTGTTCACAGAGCCTTGAGGAGAAGTTGTGGAAGATGACTTACCCTGTTTCCAAGCCTTGAGGAGAAGTTGTGGAAGATGACTTACCCTGTTCACAGAGCCTTGAGGAGAAGTTGTGGAAGATGACTTACCCTGTTCCCTAGCCTTGAGGAGAAGTTGTGGAAGATGAGATGAGGATATTGTTCAGACATAGTTCCCACATCAGGAATATCATGTCTCATTACCACATTAGACAAGGTAAAATAAGCTGTGGGTCCAAAGGGGAGGTGACACACAATCAGGCCATCTAAAGAAAGACAAAAGTAAGGGTGCATTATACTCAGATTCTAGTGAACTTGGGGACAATTTACACATGCACATGTACCTCACACAGTTGAACTTTGCTATCTCAAATATTTTGATAGGGTTGGAAGTGAGTCCCAAAGTTTTTTTTTTCCTTATATACTAGCATTAATTCTCAATGACTCAAACCATTGGAAATTTTAAACTATTTTGGTCCCATGGTCCCAAGTTTGAGATAACAAGGTTTGACTGTAGATCAAGACAAACACATGTTGTGGAAGTCATCTCATATTATGATGAGTATTCGTCAAGTTTAGCCATAGACCCTTTTCCTATGACATATTTTGTATAGGAGTTATTCCCCTTAGCCTCCTTATTGTAGGGCAACATATCCAGATCCCTTCATTATTCAACCAATTTCAATTTGTTATACTGGTTACTGAGGTAAAGATAACACTATTTTTCTTATGAATATACGTTTGTCAAAGCCTCTATTAATTCATAATTTTAAGATTGTAAATATTTCCCCCCATATATTTTTTGCATGCATGTTTAAAATTGGTTGCTCAAAGAGGTAAATTCACTACTTTGCCCTACAAGATGGCGGCCAAGGGGAATAACTCCTAGGGAAAATATGTCGTAGGAAAAGAGTCTATTTTGGTGCAGCTTGACTCTTATAGTAAGATTTTGAAATTTGTTCTAATTGTTTAGTTTACAGGATCCTAAAATTCTGAAAACAGTTCAAAACATTAAATATTTTTATATTAATTACCAGAATTTGAAATGCAAATAAATTCAATTTTGACATCATTCATTTGGCAATGCATTTCAGGTCCTCTTAAGCAGAATTGCCTTCAATAAACACGGATTCCACAAGACTTAAATTCACTCACCAGGCACACCTCTGTGTTCATGGAGTAAGATGAGATCTGATACATCATTTGACCTGCAGGCTTCCACCAGCTGCTTCATTTCATAGTTACCACGATTTATTCTCTGACTGTTTGGGAAAATCAATCGCACTTCCTGTAAGGAGAGAACAATTTTGTATAAATCCTAGTCTAAGGATATTTCTTTAATTTAAACAAATGATTCCTTTGTGAACTTGATCAAATTTTCACCTTGCATACAACAATTGTGATGTTTTATGGTACTGCTGTATGCATCATACCAGTTGTCACATTTTAATGCTAGATGCATGGTTTGATAAATGGAAATATCATTCTAGATTTTTTTTTTGGTAAAACAATGTGTATACACATTGGGAAAAGTTGTTTCTTTGGCTGATTTTTAAGTAAAGTACATTTATCTGATTACAATATTCTTTTTTACTTGTTTTATTGAGTCTTATTTTTGTGGCCATGTAAAAACATGACACAAGTATAAAAAGATAAGAAAACAACACAAATCTCACAGGTATGTGGAAAGAGATTAATAAACTTCAAAAGTTGGAAGTTAACCTTGGCAAACTGTTTGAGTTTAGAGCTAGGGTCCCTGGAAGTGGTGATCATTATTTTGGGATCCTCCACACCAGCCCATTTGTACTCATCATCCACATGGTTCACAATGCCTGCAAAAGAGATTTATCCATAACTACTTCATTATGCAAAAAAGATGAGCTGGGAATTTAATGATGAAAGATGGATACCAACCCTCTGCTCCTGGGCCTTCCCAGTCCAATGTCTTCTGGATATCAATAGCATCCTTCCGTAAGTCTGATGGAATCTCTTTGTTTTCTGAAATATTAAACAAAAATATTTTAAAGATGACATTTGCTAAATGTACATGCAGTTTACTGTTATTTTGCTTTTTAAAGAAGTATGAAATGTTATTTATACATATATACATGATTTTTTTACATTTCTTGGAGGACATGTATTTATGGTTTTCTTAATAAATGAAAATAACAAAAATAAATCCCTACAAAAATTACAAATTTTACACTTATTTTACAGTATTCTCCCATGCTTTACCATCAAGAACCTTTGCAAGTCGTTGTTTCTTTTCTAGGATGGTCTTGTCTCTGTCTTCAATAGTCTTCCTATACAGGTACTCTCTCCGTAGACGAGCTTGTCTTCTTAACTAAAATATTATTTATTAAATTTGAAATAAAATTTAAATGTTTTTAGTTTGATGAAGCTGAAAATTTTAATTTCTAATCACTCAGCTGGTTCATATAAGTCCTAAAACAATTAATATATCCTCAAAGTTAATATCATTAAGATATTTTTAGCTAAATGTATCTGGGAACTTAAGCTATTGAAGGTAGCTTCATTTCCCCTCTTCATGGACAGAACTAATAAATGATTTCATAGGGGCTTGTCTTGCAGATTATACTGCTAAAAATAAAATGACTAATAAACATGATAAATTGTTTGTAAAAAGGAAAGAGTTAATCTCAGTGTCTCATCCAGATATCTGACTTCTCAAGACCATCCTTTATTAGCCTTTTAGCTTTATTCAAGGTTCAATGCATTTTGCACATATTTTACCTTAGCATATATACCTCCTTTTCATTGTTATTGTGATATTTCAAGTCATTCAAGTAAATTTTATTTATAGTCGGCACATATATACAGTTCAACAGAAATAACATGAGCTGTGGTTAGCTGCAGATCTGTAGGGTTATGGTTATATAAATTGTGTCTTTGACCATAACATCACAGTAAAATATATGAAACCATAAACCTACAGATCTGCAGCAATGGTAATCTCTTTAACCGACATTAAAGAGTAAAACTCTACTTTTATAAGAATCTAAACGTGATGATACAAACACTTCGTCATTTTGTCTACTTTTAAAAAACACTATACGACAAGCTGACACGAATCTTACCATTGTTGGTTCAAGAATAATCACACATTGTGCATTTTAAAAAGACATCAAAGATCAACACAACGTGTTCAACAAGAGGAAATGAATGTCGCATGCTAAACTCGGAGTATGGATCGTCAATGTTTCACATTCCGGATAAAGGCTGCAGGAAATTAAATAAGGTTTTTATCAGCCATCTAAACTAATAAAAGATCGTTCTCAGTAAAGACAATTAATATATATCTGTTGGGTTTATGTGATTCATCATATAGAATTAAAAATGAATATAATTTTGTAAATGATGAATACGGATAAATTCCGGTTCTGCAACTTATTTTGATTTAACTTTATCCGGTAGCGAAACGTGAAAGACGTACAAAGCACGAACAATGTTCTTTTTTGTGAGAAATGGATAATATATTGCTTCATATGATCATAGAATAGATACAAACCATGGTAAGATGGATAGCGATTAATTTACGTTATCAAAATTTTGATTTGTTGTGTGTTATTTCACTTTAATTCAATTTAACAAATAAATTGCAAAAAGGGAAACTTTTAAATCCTCTTATTGTTTTGATGCAGCAAGTATATTAGGTACAGATGTATAACGGGCATTTTATATTTGCAGGCTAGAAATAGTGAGAAGGCCATGTAAGTATAGACAATATACACAATATGTATATAAACAGGAAGCACAGTGGCTTGCTCTTTACAAAAAACAAACAAACAAACAAAAACAAAAAGAAACATACCTTTTATATAAAATATATCTTAATATGTTGGCAGTGCAACTGTTAGGACAAGCGCATATATCTATTCAGTTTTATTTTAGATAATGCTTGTCAAATCGCACGTGACATTAGCTACATCTAGACGTCATTTGTATAATTACCAAATCAAAGTTTGAATAGTGCCAATTTTAATAAAGAAACACATAATCTACTATGTATCTGCTATATATACATTAAAATCAAGGTTTTTTTTGATTGACTTACCGTGAGAACATAGTTTGCAGCGAGATGCATTTTGCCAAGGATTATGAGACCACAGGTATTTGCGGGAAAAAAATCATTTGGTTCAATGTGCAAAGTTTTAATTTTGTCCCCTCCCAGGGGTTGTTTTAGGAGCTCGCAGTGACAAGCCCTGATTGCTGCACTCACTAAAAATCTATTATATTACCCAAAAAATTAATATTTACACTCTGGAATGAAGGGAAGTAATGCTAAAAACTCATTGTAGTATTTGAAACAAGGTCCCCCCACCCCACTTCTCCTTGAGTGGCATGAAGCCACTAGGACCGAACATGCAATCATGCAATCAGGGCAAAGACAGCTGTTTCCCACCCCCAAACTGCTGTAGCACTAAACTATTTGTGCACTGACAATTAAATCTGCCTAACTGCTACATCCCTTTCAAATGTTTAATTCCTGAATATACCAACCTAGTTTCTTCTCTGGCAGGTGTAGGCACCAAATTACTGGGTATTCAGAACAAAGCTTTTTAAAACTTTATAACAGATAAATGGAAGTATAATAATAACAAAACAAAATCAAGCACCCCAAACACTTTGTTATAAGCAAGTTTAACTATATTTTGTTTATTTTAGGACCACCTTGGCCAGGTGGAGGGCTGCTCATCTGGAAGACAAGTCAAAAGAACAGGTAACATAAATCATGCTTCATTGATCTGAAGTATGCAAGGCTGAATAAGAACTGAGTTCTGTACTGATTCCCCACAGAACCCAGAGGCTTTGTCATGCTTTCTACACAGTATCGAGGCTTTGTGATTAATTATCTCCACAAGCAATATTTGACATTGTGAAAACTTTTTTGACATTGTAAACTTGTAACTTAGTTTTAAATTGAAATAAAATGAGGATACTCTTATACTGCTTTCAATGAACATAGCATGAACTTAGAAATTTTGAGCAATCGCAAGTGCCAATCTCTACACTGCTCTAGGTTGTAACAGTCCTGTAGAGTAGAAGGCATATGTAAAATTCATTTTTGTAAACTGAATTGCCTTTTAAACATTTTAAAAGCAGTTTCAGTTAAATAAAAGAGAGGAATATATATATATTAGGAAAGAAGGCCATACCTTGCTACAGAATGTGATGACTTGAAGAAGGCTGAGAAATGGAGGAGACAAATCATCGGGGAAATCTCAAGGAAGATGGCCCAGATTCAGAATGGTATGTAAAACGTTTATCAGAACAAATCAGTAGGCAAATCACTAGGGATATGGAACTTTATAAAAAAAAAATTAAGCTTTTTCTCTGTAATGCAAAATTAATTTCAACCAGTGATGATATTTGAAGCATTTATGGATAGAGGGTGCATGCATAAGCATGTTAATTTTATGGCTCTATTTCCAGATATTAGACTTTTTTCCTGCAATTGCTTGCTTTAACATCTGTATCCAGACAAGTTTTGTTCTATGTTAAGTACGATATTTTTACTGCCTACAATGTTACCACTTTTACTTTATAGCTGGTCTTGGAGAATTTAAACTGAGAGATCTGAACGATGAAATCAACAAACTTCTACGTGAAAAGGGACACTGGGATGACCAGATAAAGGCACTAGGTGGACCTGATTACAAGGTATTAGTTACTGTATAAAATCTCTGTGTAAGGGCGCACCAAAAAATTTGTTGTTCGTCATACCCGCGAGCTCGTATTTAAACAAAAGTATACAAATAATATTAATTTAAAATTCCCGCACCATGGGAATTTTGTGCTGTTTTCTGTTCTATTACCGCTCTATTCATCGTACTTTTAATCTACTTACTCTGAAAATCAGAAAAAATATAAAAGTTTTTCACTCCCCGCCTATAAATTTTGCCTACCAAAAAGTAATATTATTATTATTGAACCGCTAGCCCGCTTGTACTTTTTTTCATCAAATGTCCTACGAACAAGAAATTAAATTGGCGTGGCCTAAAGAAAGCAGTTGATCACAGCAATACTCCTCATTTTGTTGGTCATTGTTCATTGCATTCACTTAAAAAGAAATCAGAAGCTTTAACTTTTCCACTTTAGATTTACATGTTTTAAAGTCATTTCAAAGGAGATCCAGTTGTGAAATGGTAATTAGGAGAAATAGATTCACCGTAAAATAGTGGTATAGGTTGCTGAACTATGCAAATGAATGAAATGTCTAGTAGGGATATATACATTTTTTTAATTCACACTTTGCTTAATGAGAGTTTCATGTGATAATTTTGCTTTTGAATAGAGAGTTGGACCTAAGATGCTGGACAAAGAAGGCAAGGAAGTCCCAGGAAACAAGGGCTACAAGTATTTTGGTGCCACGCGAGATCTGCCGGGGGTCAGGGAGTTGTTTGAACAAGAGCGTAAGTACGAACTCTGAAGAGTAATAGTATAAGGAGGCCTTTAAAGGAAAAAAGTAGTGTAAAGAGGCCTTTGAAGGATGTAGTTAACTTTGTGTTAGATTATTCTTTTGAACAATGAAAATTACTTCAAAATTTTTTTTGTAATTGTAATTGCTCTTTGAAATGCAAAATCCTTTTGAATCAGATTTTCACGAGCAGTTGTTCTTGCATAATAATGTGAAAATAAAGTTCTCAAGGAGGAAAATGGATTTACTTTTAATAGCAATGTAAATGTTTCTCTAGATACAAGATTAAGTTACATGTATCTGATTATGAATTTACATGTACCTGGTTTTTTTTTCTATTTAAAGAAAATATGCAAAGGCTTGCTCAAAGAAACACACAATATTGTGATTTTGTTTACAGAGCTACATTTATAATTCAATTTTACAGCTCCTCCCCTCCTCAGAAAAACCAGAGGTGAGCTGATGAAAAATATTGACGCTGATTACTATGGTTACAGAGATGAGGACGATGGTCGTATTCTTCCCCTGGAACAGGAAATGGAGAAAAAAGGTTTTAAAATCAGCAGTGTTGCTTAATATCATATTTATAATCATTAAAGATCTCAATATGAATATTATTTCTAAACTGTTTAGCTTACATGAAATTTTTAGATGAACAAAACAAAATAAAATGAGTATCGCTTATAAAAAATTCAGTTTCAATATATTTTTGTCAGTGTACGATTTGACAGATTTATAATTGTAATGCATTTTTTTTAGTAATGGCCCAGAAAATAAGAGAATGGAAAGAAAAAAAGGAATCTGTCAGCCGAGGGGAAACTCAGGAGGAGAAGGAAATGGAGACAGAAGAGGAGGAACCACTGTACCAGAAAGAAGAGGTTTGTTAAGGTTCATTGATACTCTGATAAGAGAGATAACTCTTAATGACATAAATGTCTATTATTCCTTTATGGTTTTGCCAAGTTGAAGTGTCTTTTTTGTCCAATTTTGCTCCACAAGTTATGCTATAATTGTTTGTATTTTACTTATAGAATACATTTCTTTTGGAAAATCATTAAGGTTCAAGCAAAATTTTATATGAATGAGCAGAGTGTTTATGAACCTTAATTTGATATGATGACGAGCATGAAAATATTTTTTTGCCACCTGTAATTAGTTGTAGGAAATATTTCCGACCATTATATTTTCCCTTGTTTTGCAGTATGTGGATGAAGTAATTGCAGAACCAGAAGAAGAGAAAGCAACAGAGGAAGAACATTTTATTGCCCATGTACCTGTCCCCTCCCAGAAAGAGGTAAGATAATGAAGGCAACAAGTTCTAATTTCAGATCTGAGTCTAGCATTTTCTAAACAATAGAGTTAATGCTTTGAAAAGTATGCATACTTGGTTTTTCGTTTGCTAATATTTCATTTATTTTGTTTTGTAGATTGAAGAGGCGCTCATACAGAGAAAGAAGATGGAGCTGTTACAGAAATATGTCAGTGATGACCTTCAGGCAGAGGAGGAGGAGTCAAAGAAAATGCTGGGCTTATGATTGGTGGACCAAAAAAAAGACTTATTTCTATTGGTTGAATTGTCAACCAATCTCTGAATAGTGTTCTCAAATTGAAACCTTGCTGGGCAGCAATATAACAAAGTGCTTGTTTTTGACTAATTTGAATCTGGACAACTATTGAAAAATATTCCACTGGTGTAGAAAACAATTTGTCTGAACCATATGTGTAGTTCATACTCTATATGATCTTAAGTACCAGAAACCTGGCAAATTAATACAAAAGAGTGGGATTTAATATCACTGTACATATCATCAATCAGCAGAATAGAAGGAATATACTTGTATAACATACACATCTCATTTTTCATGCATTTTGTACCTTGTACAATTTTATTGTATATACAATGCATATTTTCATAAAACTATCTTCAAATAAAATTTCTTTGTTTTATTTTATGCAATGACTTGTGAAAAAAGTGCAAATTTAGTTTAAATGCATTTTACCTCTCCTGAATGAAGTTGATATGAGCTTTTGCTATAACCCTGGCATCAGCACTAGACCCATGGCCAGTTAAAGTTGTGCCAGGTGGTATACATAATATACATGTAGTATATTATGGAGAGAATTTTAATACCTTCGTAATCGAAGATGTGGGGCTATATAGTTTTTGCCCTGTCTGTCCACAATATATAGTTTTTGAACCCCCCCCCCCCCCTTGTCTGTCTATTTGTCAAAAATATTAACCTTGCTCATAACATTTGAGTGGGAGGGCTAAAAATTTTCTATCTCACAGGTGTATTTCTTGTGATGACCTTTCTTTGAGTACCACCAATTTGACCTCGGTATTAAAGTTTGACTTTTACAAAAAAATATCAGACTTTCACCAGTTGGTCATAAGTTTTGAACAATAGGTGCAAGGGCTTCTCATACTTCCCATGTATTATATTCATTGTGACAAGGCTTTTCAGTGGGTGTAAATATTTTTGACCTTGGAGTTTGACCCACTTAAGGACGCTCTAAACACTGCACACTAAAGACCTGTATTTATTGTGTGTCGGTCAGCCTGGTTCGATCGCCGGTGGCTAGATAGCTCAGTTGACCAGAGTTTCAAGGGGCCCGGGTTCAAATCCCGGTCTGATCCGCTGCATTTTCTCCTTTCCTGTTACATTTGGTGCCTTGACCAGGATTTGACAGGTGAAAGACCTGCGAGGGATGAGCCTGGGTTGGGGTCTTTGGAGGGCCAAAACCTTTAAGGAGGGAGGAATGTGGCGGTCAGCCGGGTTCGATCGCTGGTGGCCAGATAGATCAGTTGGTAGAGCACCTGACCGGAGTTTCAGGGGGCCTGGGTTCGAATCCTGGTCTGGTCCGCTGCATTTTCTCCTTTCCTGTTACATTTGGGTAGTTTTATGCAGTTAGAGTGATCTGCCCTTAGATGTAAGATTAAAGAAATTTTTATTCACCGTTAATAACATAATTTTTAATAGATTAAAATATTTTTAGCATTATATAAGACCAAGAGTAAGAAATTTAATTAATTATTTTCATTAATTTTCCCATTGTAAGTAAACAACAGTGATTTCTGCTCACAAATAGTCCATTGTCTTTGAACATTTTTCCTGTGCAAATTAGGCACGTATCCATGTTCTGAATGAATGAAAGAGTCTCAATATGCGTATCTTTTTTTTTTTATATTTTTTTTCTCTGAGTCCAAAAAACACTTTCTGTTAGTGTTTAGAGCTTCCTTAAGAACTTTTTCACTTTTGATCAGTTAGAACCAGGGCTTTCAATATTTCAGAGGTATATGAGAAAATTCAACCCTCACCATAAGCTGCCATAAGAGGGTATCAGTATTTCACAAACACATCTTGTTTATCTATGAAAAGAAAGGTTGAAAACATCCAGTGCCTACGGATCAAAGATGGAATTTTAATTTGGCCTCGACATCTTGCATTTCCTTGTTCCTCAATATATATTCACCCTTCCATTGCATTTATTGTACTTGTCAAATAATTACAAGCAAAACAACAACACAAGGTATAATAAATCAACATTTTATTCTTCACCAAGTTAATATCCTGATGCAAGTCTTGTGTTCAACAAAGGTAAAATGTTTGGGGGATGACAGAGAGTTCACAGATAACAAAAAGACATATCAATGTAAAATCCAAGCTTAACCAAACACTCAAAACACCCTGCTAACAGACATAACATTTCCTTTTAGACTAATACTGTAGAATTTATGTGCTTGTATTGGTGCATATTTTTGTACTAGCACGGCTCCACTAATCTATGTATTAAGTCTGCCAAATGAATATAAATCTCAAATAATGTGGGAAAAATATTTTGGATTACATATTCAAGACTGCTGAAAAATGTACATATAACTCAATGACATCAAAGTATGGGACACTGTAGTGAGAATCCAATGATAATGAATTTGTGGAGACTTTATGTAACGGGAAAGTTTCAATGTTGCAATTCATTTCTTTACAATTGTCATCTTAGCTTGTTTAATTTTAAGAAAAACTAAATAAAAATCTGTAGAATTAGCTACAAATAGGAAGAAAGTAGGTAAACATAGATATGTGATACATGTATGTGTAGAAGTAAAAAAAAATTCCACTGACAATTCAGCTTCACTGACTGACCTTCTATAGAAAAGTGATTACACAATAAAATACAGTACAGTTGTATATAACTTAACACTAATTAACACTAATAAACTTATTCTGCTACCCTAACCCCTTAACATAATAAATTCTTAACAAGGCTTTATTCACTTGATACAAATGTCAAACTCACTGGGAAATCTGGATTCTTTTTTTAAATTAAATAAAAGAAATAAAAGATAACAAACAAAAAAAATACATGTACATGTACTTATAATTAACAAGAATCATTTATACAAATATTGAAAAGGCATAGTCTGCCAAAAAAAAAGAGAGAGGGAGGGAGAGAGAGAAAATTGACTGATATGATTATATTCAGGAACACAGGGTTTGCAATCAAACAAAAACAATTATAGTTAAAACAGGTAAACTTATGTATCTTGAACATCGACAAGTCAAATACACACTACCTCTGGGTATTTTTCAAAGTGAGTTGGAAAGTCCTGCAGACTTTACAATCTCAACAAATAACTCAAACATCTCAAAAAATATCTCAAACATCTCAAAAGTTTTAAATCATCTTGTCACGTAATGATGTTCGAGCAGATGGATTTTTTAATTACATAATCCAGGTCACCTTGACCTTCACATTAAAAAATCTCCCAAGGTCACAAATACTAAGAAATTGTAATAAATAAGAACTAAACTACACATGGATAATCTCTTAAGTGACTCTACAATACATCTGAGTCACTTTAAATAACAAGTTTCAAATTCTCAACAATTCCGTAGAAGAAAATAAAAACTCCACCTGTTTCTTGATTATTCTGTTAAAGCTCTCACGATTCCATTGTCAGAAAAATCAAAAAATAAAATTGGCACACACATATATTTTGCAAACAGAACTTTTACTCCACATTTAGTAATACATGTAGCTTTATTTTACTACAAGCACTTTTAGTATGGCGCAACAGTAGAAAATATATTCTCTGTAAAAGTATTCCACTTCAATATGGATCAAGTTTGTCAAAATATAAATAGCACTATCTCTTCAATCATTATTAACACTTCCTTTCTTCTCACACAGTTTTTCACATTTGTTTTCTTTTCACAGACAATGGAACAAAGCAAATAAGTTCCCCGATCATTGATTCAGCAGTCAAACATTTAAATAGAATTTTAACATTCCCTTTCTGCTTTTTTGCAATTTCAGCTTTGTATAAGAATTAATTCAGTCTGTCAGTTTGTTCTTTGAAAATTGCACGTTACTCTTCACTTTTTGGCATACACAAGTCAAGCTTACTGCATTGACATTAGTAACCATCTTACATTCTACTTCAAAGTGAAGCTTGTTTCATTTTCTGTTCAAATCTGAACAATATAAATGTCTTGTAGCAATTTGCTATAATTAATAATATTTAATTAATTAAATATGTTAATCATTAATTCGTTAAATATTAAATTTATAAATCACAACACTTCATTTTGCAGATCTAGTGGGGGTCAAATGTATATGCAACACTAAATACCTTTAGAATGCTTTCACATCCACAAAATTAATAAATACATGTAATGTATCACTATTAATGCATGTAAAGAATAATAAAAACAGTACTAAAAAAGAAAAAACAATTTGTTCGAAGCGTAACAAAAAATGATTCTTGTATGAGACCCAGACTCACTTCTATGATAAAGTCATGCATGCTCCTGATTTAAAACTTGTGTGATATTTCTTATAATGGCACTAGGATGAAATTGGTAGATGACAAAAGTAGAGAATGAATTGTGTGGTTAGTTATATAAAAAAAAGTCTTGGAGCAAGCTAAAAATAAAAACAAATAAATCGATTTCTTAACACTTAAATAGCAATATCATCATAAGAATTTCTCTTTTTCAAGTGTGAGTCGTACAGCGTCAAATACATTTTCTGTCGTGTGTTTCGGTTTCACGAGTTCGGGGTCCAGGACGAAGTCTCTGTGGTTACGATGTGATGCCGTGTGGCTGTTGCTGAATATTCCTGTACACACCAGAATGGAGGAACAACTAGTGGAGTAATTGCCCTGCCCTCCTTCCTCGGAAACTAATTCCTCATCATCATCCTCAAATTCAAAGTCGGCCCCGCCCCCTCCAGCAGCCATTTTGCGCTTCATTTTCTTCTGGACTTTGTGGGCCTTTCGCTTTTTCAGGTAACGGTCGTAAACATTGGCACCGTATATATCTGTGTTGGGGTTATCGCTGTAAATGAACCATAAATATTTTTTTTAAAATAATGTCCACACATTTATTATAATAAAAATATCAAATGTTTTAAACCAGCAAATGCTTTTTAAAATAGTTTATGATTGAGATACACAATGTGAAATCACCAATTCTCATGAGGGTTTAATTTTTCGTTGTTTTTGAGTGCAATAAGACTCTAAATTTATATCCCACTTGAAATGTTAAATTTTTATGTATATAAATTATTCAACTCTTCTCCAACTAGGAGATCAAATTTCTAAGAATCAATTTTTCTCCTAATAACTATTTTTCTTCTTAAATTTGAGCCCAAAATATGTGAGTTTATAGTAACTCTTTTCAAAAACATATAGTAACTCTTTTCAAAAACAAAGTTTTAAAAGAAATCTTTAATATTCTTACCCCACACAGTATATAGATTTCAAACTTCTAAATCCCAGTTGCTTTGCATGTTTCCACAGAACGTTGTCTGCATAATGATAAGTAAAAAGACTAGGCTTTCCGAGTAAGGCAGAGTACTTCAGTTCTCTTCCCGTGTATTGCTATGAATGAAGAAGCAAGGTTATTAGTATAACTGTAGTTGAAAATCTCTAATAGTGTCACTGTGGAAACAGTTGATTAAAGTTCCACCAGAGTTAGATAAAGAATGATAAAGATAGCTGTCTTACTTGATATGCAGTTTCCAAAAAGGTCAAAAACATTCCATGGCCAAATCTAGAGAAAGAAGTGTAAATTCCTATTATGATCAAAATTATTTATATATACTTATCTGAAGTTGCAATAATTAATATCTTTCTGCTTTTTACCTCTGCTGTTTCAATAATTAAGGTCAAGGAAATTAAAATACCCATATCAAAATTGTAAAAACAAATTTTCAAAGGAACGCAATCCTGTGTTCAAATATTCCAACAACGGAATCTATTTCTCAGTTCTTGAACAGCCCTGTATAAATACCAGGTACAGTAAAACACCCTTGTAATGAACTGCCAGGTATGGGCAATATTGCTTCATTATAAACTTAATTCGTTATATCTGTTAGCTTTACAATACATTTCAAAATCACGGGAATGAAAATCACCTCACTAAGAGCATCATTTCATTATAAGCGTGTTCACTATAAGTGCATTTTACTGTAAAACACAACTATTACGCTTATTGTTACCTTGGTATAGGAACTTCTGCCATCCAGAACAAGTCCATGTTACAGGCCACTATAGGGAGGTGGGTGGAGGGGAACTCTTTGGGGAGATGAGAGGGCATTCCGTTACAGACCAGCACGTCCACGATAAGCTGTAGCTTGGAGTCCCATTGATTGGGTTCTCCAAATAACACAACCGCTGAAGAAAAAAAAATTGGATTATTATTAATTTATATAGATCTATGAATGAAACATTTATGCATTTATACCCCCGTATTTTTTTCTAATCTTAGTTCTTTAGTTTTTTTTTTATTTTTCATGTCAATGGTAAAATTTTTCATATCAGTTTCATTACCACACACTTTTTTTTAAAATTAAATCATACAACATGCTTTAGACAAGATTTCAGAGTTACTCCCCTTTAAAGCATCAATTACATATAATTAAATATAATTATTACCTTCAATTGGTTTAAAGTTGGCAAATTTAACTGGACAAGGCTGAAATTATAAAATTAAAAAGTCATTGGTTTACAGCATTCACAATATAACTCTGCTTACTAAATGACAAAATCAATATAACAGTGCTGTGCAGGGCTTAACTTCTGCAATTAGGCTTTCAATATGCTAATCCAAGCAAAAATAAACTCCATACAGACTGAAAATCTACACCTCCCTAATTCTTACTGAATAGTGCAACAAAGGGCAATAAATACTGAAATATTAGCAATAATATCAAAAAATTTTTTTTTGTTGAGTGAATTATGTTTGCACTTGAAAAAAAAAATGTCTTGCTAATTTCTGGGGGAAGCCAGAAATGCAATCAAATATGTCGCAGCAATGTTTGACAATAAACATGATGAAGTCTTACAGTGAGATTAACCAAACATAGATGAGCTAATACTGGAGCAATCCAATGAAGAACTTGAATATTTCTCTTGGAGAACAAAGGAGCCCCATTCATTGCAGGAACATCAATTCATATAATCTAAGACTATGTAATATGTTTATTCTTTTCAGTCCTGTTTAGTAAATAGCATATTGATCGCAATAGCTTTTCTCCTTTCCTTGTCCTCAACCATTTTCCTTTTCTTGCAAAAACCTTTTTTCTCCAAGAGAAATTTTAATTAGACAAGGTAATGCAATATGCCCCTTGTGTACATTTGAATGATGAAATATCTAGAAACGTACAATATCCTATAAAAATTTACAGTGAAACTTGTTTAATCCAAATGTTGTGCATTCCGAAGACTTGCTTGATACAATGTAAATTTTAAGTTCATTTCAGAAGTTTCAATTGTGTAAAATTAATGTCTTTTATCATATACCTAATGTGTATCACTGAATTTTACTGCTGATTTTATGCAATCACGTGACATCGTGATCCGAAATTCTGGATCACCACACTGTGGTTCACCACTCTCTGAAACTGATGACGTAGTACACAGAAACATGACGTTATCTTTCTTGCGCGTCAAAAAGTCCCTCGTTATTATGCTTTGTTTTATGGATAAATGTTGTACAATTGATCTCCAAAGTTTTCTTTCGCTATATTTTTCTAGTTATGAGGGGGTATATTCGTATAAGTTCAGGCGCGGATCATCAGATCAAACTCGACGCTTCGCATCTGTTTGAAATTCGATGTGATAAGACCCTTATCAAGTTACTGTTATAATAATATATATTTATTATATACCTAACGTGTATCACTCAATTTTACTGTAGAATTAACGCAATCACGTGACGTCGTGATCCGACTTTTCGGATCACCACACTGTCGTTTTCTGAATCCATATCACCACTCTCTGAAACTGATGACGTATTACGCAAAAACATGACGTTATTATTTTTTTTTGCACGTTAAAAAGTCCATTGTTTTTATGCTTTGTTTTATGGATAAATATTATACAATTGATCTCTTAATTTTTATCTTGCTATATTTAGCTAGTTATAAAGGGGTAAATAATAAATTCATCATTATAACAGTTTCCAAAGAATTTTTACGTTTCAAAAAATTTTGTTATAATAATATATATATCTAGAATGTTGTCTATTCCAGCCAATTTCTTTGGAACCAGTGGTCAAGCCGTAAATCTGGAAATTTTTACATCCATTTTATTTTGCAAACTCGGGTCAAAATGCTGTTGTTTAATTTTTACGTTTCAAAATTTTGCAAATGACCACTGCTTTGTTTACATTTTCTTATTGCTAATTTATTTTAAAGAAAAATATTTTTGCGAATGCAGTGAAAATTTATCTACAGCAAAAATTTCCAGATTTATGGTACACGTTTTGCTGTAATCCACAATTTACCTCCACTTTCCTGTGTGAATGATCCACCATGTCTAAATATGGAAACAGTTCCCTGAGTTGATCTACAGTAGTGATGTTGGTGAAGCCCAGGTCCCGGGCGATGCCCTCGATGGGCCCCTGCCCACAGATCAGGGTGTGCATGTTGTGGAAACGCTTAAACATCTTGAGTGGACTGTGGGACATCACAAGCTGTTCTGTACTAATCTACAAAACAGTCAGAAAATACATTTAATGTCAAATTAAAAAATATTAAAAGATTAAATAATTAAACATTCAATACAACAAATGTACTTAGCTATCAAGACCATGTATATTACCGGTTGGCAAAAAAGTGCATCAATAGCAAACTTTCAATTGTTCAAATCAAACCTCATGATAAATTTACAGAAGAAAAAATACAAATCAAATGAGAGTCAAATTGCACTGTTTACAAACCCTTTCCAACTTGCATAAAAATGTGCTATTTCATGATGCACACATGCCAGCATCATTGATTTAAAAATTCATCTACAATCCAAGAGGCTCATAGGACCTTTTCTTATACACCTTGCTTGGGTCTCTAAGGCCTAGAAGATGAGATTCTGAGATTCACTGACTCATGGATAGGGCACAATTCCACTGCTGGTTTACCACCCCCCACCCCCAACCCCTACCCCCATAAGAGTTGAATGAAGACAACTGTACACAACTACAAATGTCCATAAAGGGGTTTGAGCCAGTGACTGATCTTTACAATTACTGGCCAGGTACCTAATCATTGATCATTTATGCCTCACAATCAAATCAGCCTTTGTTATACTTTTTTTATCAATGGCATAATTTCTTTATTTTTAAATAAAAGAATTATTAAAAGTACAAAAGGAAGATATGTGAATTAATAATATCATGGTACTTAATTTTCATTTAATTCATATTTTACAATATTTAGTTTTTCAGCCAGTGCAAGAAATTGTTAATTGAATAATTGACACTTAAAATTTATAAATATCTAATGGTCATAATTAACATGATAAAGTAATGATCAATATATTATACATCAATGAGCACATGATGAGTAAAACAGGTATTATGTCACATCAACTAAGCTGCCATCATTAACTTGATACAGCATCCTATTAAAGTAATATTGTCAGATATACTATAGTACTAAGTACTAACGTACATTCACTCTAATGATTCACCTATAGGTGTAAACAATGTACCGTATACTATTACTTCATACAGTCATTCATGTAATAGTTAGATCATATTAAGTAAAATTTTAGTGGTTAAGAAGGGGCGGAGGGAGCGAAGCGACCGAGCCCCCTTCTTAACCACTAAAATTTTAGTTAATAATGATCTAACTTACTTAGAACCTATCGCGCTTTTTCATTGGCTAATTAGTCAGCCCGCGGAGATACTGCGCCAAAAAATGGGTTAGAGGTCAGTTGAAAACAATTAGGCCTAAACATGGCAGGTTCTGGTGACGAGAGCGACATTTTTAAGGATGTAGACTTTTTACTCTGTGACTTTTTACCGGATGATGATTCAGATGGTGTTTTATCGCAAAGCCTTGTGAATATTCCCACTCAGCAGCTTTTCAAGGTAGAAAATGAGACCGATCATGTAAGATTTGCATCGCCCGTGTCGGGAGCGGATCTCAAAATTAAGCAAGCTGCCGGGATTCCGAAAAAGACTCGCCAAGCAAATAATTGGGCAGTCCGTTTATGGACAGATTGGGCTAGATTCAGAAATACAAGACCCGAGACATATATGGAAGGTGGTGTTATTTCTGAGAATATATGCGGTCTTTCAAATGAAGCTTTGAACTTTTGGATGCAACGATTCATAATAGAAATTCGCAGAAAGGATGGAACGGCTTACCCCCCTAATACGTTAACTCAGATTGTAGCTGCATTACAGCGGTATCTAAGGAGTAATTGCGATGACAGGCAATTTAATTTTTTTAAAGACGACGATCTTGTTTTTCGGGATTTTAGAAAAACTCTGGATTCACATATGAAAAGCCTGACTAGTCAAGGTATCGGTGTAAATAAGAAGAGGTGTGATCCTGTCACAGAAACGGATGAAATGAGGATGTGGGAGACAGGAGTATTTTCTTTAGAAACAGCGTCAGGATTGAGTAATGCAATTTTTTTCTATAACGGTAAATGTTTCGCATTCCGTGGAATGAGTGATCATAAACAATGTGACGCAGACCAGTTTGAAATCGGATTCGATCATGAAAATTCTCGTAAGTATGTTAAATATACTCCAAGGGTAACAAAAAATGTGCAGGGTGGCTTAAAGCATCGCAGAATTGAGATAACACCTATAAAACATTATGAAGATAAAAACAATCCAAGGTGTCTAGTTATTCTGTATGAAAAATATTTGTCTCTTATTCCACGTGTGGGGCCACTTTACAGAAAACCTTTGGATTCTACCGGACCTCATGGCCCGAAATTCAGCGCCAATAACATTCCCATGAACCAAATGTCACAGATGTTCAAAAAGTTTTTTAGTCAAGCCGGAATTGATACTTCTGATAGGAATATTTCAAATCATTCAGGACGAGTAACGTGCTGTACAAGGCTTTACAATAATGGATTTTCTGACAAGGCTGTTGTGAGTCGAAGTAATCACCGAAGCAACGCGGTTCATACGTACCAAAGAGAACAGTTTAAAATTTTGCAGGATATAAGTAATACGCTTGCGCCACCCGCACCTAGAGATAACGCTATTAAATCGGAACCCGTGTCTACTGTTGTAAAATCTGAATCTGCACCATTTAATAGAGAATCTGTCCCTGCATCGGAACCCACCCCAGCCATTCCATTTGATCCTGAGAACAGTGAAAACAACACACTAACGGTCTTTGTTCCTTCTGGAGTTGACTGTATCAAAATTATAAAAGATGGCAAACACATTTCTCTAAATATTTGAATTCTGAACAAAATATTTGTATTTTCTTCAATAAAATGTTTTTTTCTTCATCATTTACTCTCATGATTTTTTGTTTCACAGCTGGCTGTCAATCAAAATGTCACGTGACTAAAGATTTAGACAAAAAATCTTAACAATTAAGTGATCCACTTAATAGAAAATTTAGCAGCTGCTGATTGGATGAAAAAGCGGGTTAGGTTCTAATCAATAATAAACACAGATTGAGAATTTTCTATTTAGATAATTCTGAAACATGGGTGATGTTTGTTATTGATCAATGAAAAGGGAAGAATATCTGTTTACATAAATGCATGTCTATCATCTGTTGTTTTGTTTTGGACATTTGGATACATGTGATATTATAAATGTCACATTCCACGATTCGGAGCTTGTTTACATCGTATAATTAATTCAAGCTAACATTTGTGTTATCATTATTTTCATAATATTTATGACGTAAATTTTCTCTCTACAGTACTACACACTTTTTTTTAAAAAGGTCAATGCTATAAGTATTTTTCATTAATACATAACGATTCCTGTTTTTGCTAGAAACTCCAGTGTGCATAACCTTGGTATTGCTGATATGGTATAGGACATTTACCTTCACAAGTAGAACTAGAATTATCCTGTTATTTTACTTGTATAAGTACTGACAATCTTTATTCAGGTGCCTTTTTTTACCTAACAATTCTATTTTCAGCAAGTAAGCCAAATTTATATATGCAAGACAGCTAAAATGGCCTAGGTATTCATGTATTTTAATGTCACATCTGACAAAAGAACAATGTCGACAGTTTGTTTGGAGCCTTCATTTCCTTGAAATTTTTTTAGCTGTCAAAAATAATTGTGGCTGTTTAACTTCTACTGAATAACATTTCAGTCCTTATATTTTAAATATTTTGCTGAATAATGATTTTATCTAAAGCTACTAAAATAATTTCATTAGCAAATTTAACATGATTCCATTTTAATTCCTTTAATGAATGATAAAAAAGAATCTTCCTTCACCAATTTTCCTTATAAATACATGTATATATACACTGTGTTGTAATAAATAGGTGTGCGTTTTAAAAATCTGTTGAAAGAAACTAGCTTATAATTCTCTTTGTGAGAATGGTGACTGGTCCACTGCACAGTAACTATTTAGTCTTAGATAAAGATTTTGAAATCTTGTCTTTACATTGATGAAACTGTATGTACACATAATCTTTTCAAATCTAACAATAGCCAAAGTTTTTCGTCTAACTGAATGAAAATGAGGGTAGGGAAAATAACCATCTGGTACACTATCAAGAAAAACATCTGTCTGCCTACCTCTGTAACTTTAAAAATTGGAAATCAATTCAAAACATGACCTATAATTTGGAGGGGGGGGGGGGGGGCAATTTTTACTTCAAATAAGAGGACAAATTTCTTGCCATTAAAAAGTTAAGGTCAAAATTAAAGTTAATTTGACCAATGACCAGCGTTCAGTGGGTCACTGTCAATACATCTCTTTGTCCCCTTTGAAAATATGGCTATGACAAGTATAATCACTTTTCTGAAAATCACCTTGAACTTGTATTGTTAATCTTAGGTCAAGATCTTGAAAAACTCTCTAGTCATAAATACAGGTGTCACTGTCAATACACCTCTCCCTCCCCTTTTCAGGCCATGAAGAAGTAATATTTAATTGTGTGAACTATCTTCTCAATTAAGAAAATATGGCCAGAACTTTTAAATTTATCTCCCCTATCAAAGGGTCATCCCTCCTTAACTCCTCACCTTTATTCCTAAAAGTTCAGAAAGCTCGTCAGCTTTGGTTTGTCTAAATGTGTTCCCTGCATTCGTAACAAATACAACTGGTAGTCGAAACTTCCCCGATTCGTCGGTCAGGAGCTGGAATGCCTCACGGGCTGACGGAAGAATACGCTTTCCTCTCTTGATCACGCCATCAATGTCAAATAAAAATCCGAAATCATGTCCTCTGTTTGACTGAAATATAAACAAAATGAAAATTTAAATAATGTATATTCTACTTATCATGATGCTTATATATGTATTAACTGTATATGGTCAAATACTTCAACTTGTTCAATCTGTACGTTTAAAAAAATTAGTAAATGTTAAGGGGAGACAGGGCACATGTCACATGACTAAAAAGACATATTACGTCATAATCGGTGATGATATACATGTTAAACGGTGTAAAATCAACAGTTCTTGTGTAAATTTATTCTAAATTCTAAATTAAATTGTTTTTTAAACATTTAATTTTAGAAATTATTATTAATAATTTTTTTAAGATCTTGCCATCATTTAGATATTTTGAAGTTGCCGAATCCACTCATTTGTTTCTCTTTACCCTGCAGTCTGACGTCAGTGACGTCATAGACGTAGTGTTTGAATTCTCAGTGCAGCGAGATCAAGTACACACCCGTTGTGATCAGTTTTATTTCTTTATAAACAGGTCACAGTCAATGTATCGTGATAAATTTCTGAAGCAGATTTTTTTAACAGGGCTCTCGATTCTCTATGAACGGCCCCGTTCCCAATGCAAAAAAGGTACCTTTTTTCCCAAAAGAAAGGTGTAAATTTCCCAATTTCCATCCAGAGTAAAATATTAATTAAAAAATAAAAGTCCATCAAAACTAATCGCAAAAAAAAAAAACCCAAACAAAACACATTTGCAAATGAAAGTGAAAATGTACTACTATTTTATCAGTTCGCGCCAAATGCATTCGTAAACTGGTTCGGGGAACCAGGTTATTGTTTTTACAAAAATGTATACAACTATGAGTGCAGAGTATCTTGTTATGTAGTTTCGACAAAAACCATCATTTTGGTTTCAAAAATAGACATTTCATTTAAATATTAGTAAGCTGCACTTAGAAACATACCCGCGCTTTGGCATGTTCAGTCTCGCGCTGTATTGGTAAGCAAAGTTGCCCATGTGATCGAGGAAATTCAGGACTGTGTGACTAGCGACTGTCACGCAGTACGACATATAACCGCAATATCAACACTCAAAGATAGTAATGACAAAGCTAATGTACTTTCATAAATTGCCTACGTTATGACCCATATTTGTTCTGTTTAACTGTTTATTCAAACCAGAGTTAGCATTGATGATAAAATGCTAGAAAAGCAAAATTTGAGGATTTTTTTTTAATGAATTTGTGTTATCCAACTTTTCCCAAAATGACGATAATTTTCCCAATTTGAACGGCCCCGGCCCCAGTCCCAAAAAGTGGTGCGAGAGCCCTGTTTA
Source organism: Saccostrea cuccullata (assembly GCF_032062105.1). Taxonomy (NCBI): domain Eukaryota; kingdom Metazoa; phylum Mollusca; class Bivalvia; order Ostreida; family Ostreidae; genus Saccostrea; species Saccostrea cuccullata. The sequence continues at coordinate 210,615 of NW_026938715.1, forward strand.
AATTAATATTTTTTCGTGTTTAGTAGCAAGATTCTCTCTATTTAGATAATTTTGAATGTTTATGTTTTCGTGTGACGTCACAATTGATTTCCCGCACTCGGAAAATACAAACATGAAGCGTTTGTATCATGTTTACGTCTAATTCAACGATGTCCTGTGCGATATTGAGGTAAGCTTCACCCTGTGATATTTATGCAGTAAATAATTACGATGAAGGACTGACATTCAATCATAAATTTAGAAATATTTATTGACAGAATTTTTTCCAAATGAGGTTTTTGTCGCTAAAGCTGCCTTGAAAAATGTAGAAAGTATCCCAACCAAATACTATATAAAATTAGAACAATTGCTTTCAGATAATTTAAACACTATGAATATTCTGAAATATTTGGGTATATAGTGTTATCAATCATATTTATCGTTTGTGCGTAAAAAATTCGCATTATGGACTCCGTTATCATGGTTATGGGCCACTAAACATGAAGTATCTAAACTCCATACAATCTCTAAACAGGGCGGTATTTGTGGGGCGATATCTTTTAAATAAGTCAAGAAATCCCATGACAGGACCGTTTAAAAATGTTTAGAACATATTAAATTAGTAATATAAAAAATACGAAAAAAATTCAGTGACAGGATTTTTTTCAGCTAAAGGTCCTGTTCCTCCTTAAGGAATTTCAAAGCTGACTTCCATTAAAATAACACAACCATATTTGACAGTTGTCATTGATTCTGTACATCAAGTTGAGGAATGTGGTTATCAACATATTAGTTTTTGAATTTGTGAAAAATTAGAAGAGCTTCCAATTTTTTCTCTATTCTTTTTATTTATTCCACGTTTGAATTTAGTAATCATGGTAATAGGCACATAATAGATCATATTTAATCTTCAAAACTTAGAAAGCAACAATATCATTTTTCTTATCATTTATTGTTAATTAGAACAATTAATGGTTGAAAGCTATAAAATGCCGAAAAGCAATTTCACACTCCTGAACCTAGTACACTGGTGGCATTTAGTAGTGATACATCATATATGAGGCCTATGTGTACATTATAATATTTATATTTAAAAACAGTGCAGGTCTAACATTCTGAAATGCAAGCTAGCTGTCATATGATATGTTAATTTCTTTGAATTTAAGAATTTGATATAGTTCACCTGGTACATGTGGTACAAACAATGAATCACAGTTTCAACATGTACAAGGATCTAGTTATATAAGTATACAAACACCCAAAAGGTTCTGATAACATCACTGAAACTCAGGTTAATTCATCCTACCCCAAAAACATAGTGTGGTCAGTATATATACCTCTAGTTACCATGGTTACTTTCCATGGCCCTATTAACCGCGGAAATGAGGGGGTTAATTTTGCCAATATATTATAGAATACTATAGATGAGACACGACATTTAGATTTTGAGCATGTTGAGTTGACATGGTTACCAGTTAACATGGTGGCCGGATGGGGGCCGGGTGTTTATAGTATGTATTCTAGATTAGTAGATGCCAGAATTTTTTTTTAAACATACAGTAAGAAGTGTCAAGTCATACTCCTAATGTCTATCTATTCATGCTCCTTGCACTATTTGTAAATAAAAAAGAAAAATACCCAAGAGTTGATGATGCAATAATTTTTATCATGCATGAGTGATGATGCAATCAATCCCCAACAAGAAAATGCAGATGAACAGTATACAAAATGTAAACAAAGTTAAACAAACCTCGTTTGTAAAACTATGGTAAACTTTAAAATTTTCAAAATTATACAAGGTTTGAAGTCCGAAGGTCGCGACGCAAAATAACATAATAACCGTTTTAATTCATTTTAAAAGACAGTTGTTGTTTGCACGTCGGAAAAAGATGTCTAAAAGTGGTCTACTACTGAAGTTTTTCATTTAAAAAGAAAATAAATACTTAATTTATGAACACGACGGTAAATATTTTAGCTTTTTTTAAACATCATTATTATTATTCCGGAAATCAGCTGTTTTTTAAGGTCAAGTAAAGTTTGAGTTTTTCAAACCTGTTTTTCAATGAAATTTAATGTAAAGAATTAAAAATAAACCTACCTTATGATTAATATGTCTTCTAAACATTCGCTTACATATATTAGTCGACACTTTTCCACTTAGTAAATCGCCTAGATTTAGAGATTTTACTAAAATTCTTCCACTGAACGCCATTTCAGCTCAACACCAAACCGTGGTCGACCTTCACCTCGATGTAGGTGTGTTGCTATTTCGCCAATGAAAATCCACTGACGTCACAACTGAACTGATCACGTACACTTCCTAGACGAACGAAAAACAAAATGCGCCGAAAACCGCTCTAGATGTTGAAGAATAGATGTACATAACACTGTTTCAGGCGTATTTTGTTTATTACTATGATTACTCAAGTTTGATAATTTATAAAATTCTAAATATATTTCTCAAAACTTCGCAGCTGTGATTCAAGATCGGATTAAATTAATTTAAGCCATTTTGAAAATCAATTTAAGGCACTTTGAAAAAAAATTAAAGTGCGTTAAAGTTGGGACAAAATCAATGCACAGTGAAAATGTTTTTCAAAACATATTTCTATATCAATACGTCATGTACATTTTAAGCATATTAACACAATTGGTATATGACATACTTGAGTTAATTAACATAAAAATATATGGAGAAAAAAATGAAATAAGCTTTCCGGCGCGAAAAAAGAAAAAGAAAAAGCTAGTAATTAAAGAATTATAAGAGTCTCAAGGACCATGTCGCTGATCTAAGCCGCCGTTTACAAAACACGGACAGGTCACGGAATCACGGATGCACGGAAATATAGAAAATAGTACAAATCACGGATTGTTTTTTGCACGGAAAAAATACATTAAAAAAATCCGTGAGATCTATAAATAAAAATAAAACAAGTATCGGGAGAAAATGTTACAATATTTAATAACAAAGATTTATATGATAAACTTAGTCTTACAATTACATTTGATGGTTTTAGACTTTCTAATTTGTTTTTCACTAAGTGTTGTATGACATCGTGGATAAACCACTGGCGACACTTAGTGCAATTAAACATGAATCCATGTTCAGGCATTCTGCACGTGCAGAACAACTTCATATCAAATGTAAACTCTATTGACTGTTGGCGTTTACACGGAGATGACGGAAACTTACGGAAAATTCCGTCAGTGATACATTTCATTAAATGGGGCCTCATTGCTTCAGTGTGGAAATGAGTATTCTCTGGAAGTCCACCGAAACATATCTCTTAACTGCATTTGCAATGGCATACAGTCCACAGTCGTTGCCATTTTTCTGGACATCAGAATTCATAAAGTGGACTGTAATGTTTTCCTCTGGAGAATGCATTATATTAGCAATGCTTTTAATTGCGCTATCATAAAGTTTAACGCAAGATGCAAATTTTACATTCATAGTTGTAAACATTATCCAATGTTGACCACCAGTTTTAGGGTGTGTATGTACAATTTGAATAAAAGTCAACAACTTGGACGAAAGCACGGCTTTTATAGACACAAAATCAAGTTTGACAGCATCGATCAAGGTATCGTGATCCGTTATCTACGGAACCATTAATCCGACCAAGTGATTCATCCGTGATTGTTACACCCACGGATTCAACACTTGCACGGACATCACGGACATCAGCTGTTTCCTTTTGGGCGAAACGGCATTTGTGAATTATGTTCTTTATATAATATTAAATGTTTAACATCTCTAACACTTAGGCTAGAGTGCCTATTCGAAATTATAGGTTGAACTTCTGTAGCTTTATCGTCATCCATCTCGCGCCAAATCCTAGCTCTATTTGTGACGTCACCGTGGATACCATTGTTACGTATATAGTAAAGCTATACGGATTTCCGTAAATAAGTAAAATACTGATAATAATTACCGAATAACAGAAAAAATATTATGTAATTTAAATTTTCCGTATTGTACATAAAACTTTAATTTCTCGTATTTTGTAAACTTATTTCCGTATTCCGTGCATCCGTATTCCGTGACTTATCCGTGTTTTGTCAACCTCCGATCTAAGCAACAGTAGCCAAGTTTTAATTAAACCAATTGACTACACTTTGTCCAAAGTACATGTAGCTTTACAAAATCAAATACAGTTCAGTGATGTTGCATCAATTTCGAAAGGGGTGGGGATCAGAGGAAAAAAGGAAAAATATATCCAAACTCGAAATTTCTATTTTGTGTGTGCAGGGGGGGGGGGGTGTATAAAGGCCAACTTCTTTCGGTACCATATTTTTTATAAATCAAAATACTACCGGGTATGTTTATTTCACTAAACTGCAGCAAAAAGTTGAGCTGGCCATGGGGTGTGGAACTGGACTTTTAATGAACATTTATTATACCATAAAGGTGCACATATAGCACTTCTACTGCAGCAGAACTGTAGCTCTCCGAAAAAACATAATTGACAGACCGGAGAGCTACAGCTCCCAATTGAAAATACTACATACATTTATTGCGCACAACTGATGTAAGAATTTGGAAGAATTAATACAGAAACCAGTGGATGGCACTGTAGCTCTGGATCCGGTCTGTTAATATATGTAAAAGGATTTTGAAACCAATTTGACATCCCCGGTTGAAAACCTTATACTGCGATACAGGACATGCACTCGCCTTGACATTCCATAATATATGAATGTCAATGGGCTATAGATAATACTAGAAAATAATGTAAGAGAAAAGAGAAGTTCATTGAACTTAAGTATTTTGGTTTTAAAAAAAGAATGCGTTTCTGGTATAAAAAGTGATAACAAATTCTGAGACCTTTCTGCACATTTAACATTCCAAAACATGGAAGGACCATAGGCGCTTGGTTACAGGATGGTGTATTTTGTGTATTATGTGTTTTTATATACAGTAAATATGACATTTTAAGAATTTTTATTTTTATTTTAATGAGGGTATTCAGACACACCTAGAAAAACATATAATACACGAAATACACCATCCTGAAACCAAGCGCCTATGGGAAGGACTACTTACACTCGAAAAAAAAATCTGCAAGAGGAGTTTATGGAACCTGAATTTTATTGGAAAACTACATTTGATGTTGAAAGAAAATTTAAATTTTTCTACATTCACGTGTGAAGGAAACTCCAACATTTACATTAATTAAGGACAGATGATACAAACAAACTTTTGTCCAAAAATTTGAAAACAACTTGGACCATGTTTTAATACTAGTAAGTAAAGTGAACTGCGACAAGTTCCACATGTACTTTTTATTTTTTTATTCAAAGTTTAGATTTGAAGTGAAAATATTTGTACAGATTAATAACGGTGGTTTCAGAAGGGTAGACTTTTGAACATCACAGAAAGTTTCCAATTTCTTTATATTCTAGAAATTTATTTTTTGCATCACATGCAATTGAAATTAGGGCAAAAAATATACAAATCCAGGCGTCCATTTTTTGTTTGTCTCATCTGTCCATAAAGTATACTTTGGATTTTTCATCCAGAAAGTGGATGAAGGTGAAGCCCGTCCATTCTCTAAATAGAATAACTTTGGGTGTACAAGGGTTCTTCAATGACTTTTTAAAAAACAAAATATTTGTCTATGACATATTCACAACGTTTTACTACTGAAAAATCCAAAATTTAAGCTAAAACTAGCCTTCTATAAAAATCATACACTCTGATACTAAAACCGAACCTGGAATTCTATTCGTAATTTCATAAGTTAATTTATCAAGTTGGATTCATGCATCACATAGTTACACAATAAAGAAAGAGGACCAAAAGCGAAAAGATCGTTTCATATTGTTACAGTGTTGTAAGAGCGATAACTCGAAAACAAAAATCTCAAAGAATACGTGAGTTATCTATCTTTGATCAGTACTCTCCAGTGAATTTTTTGATAGCGCGCAATATTTATGCACGGAGCACACGGATTACATCAAATGTGAGTATTAATTTAAGAGTGAGAAACAATCTTTGTGAAGGATTTTAATAGGCTATTTAGTACGATAAATAAACGATTATTTAAACAGAAGCAAACAATAAACACGAGTCGTCTGCTTTCATGCACATGTAAACAAACCTCGCGAGATCGCGCGAACTGTCAAAGTTATATATGCTGAAGAAACTTATTTTTTTTCCCCAGATGAATAGAAAGACTACACCTTTAGTACCAATTTTCAACTGCAAGAAAAGAACAAGAGAAGCCATCATTGCTGAGGAGGGTGAAAATTACGCATCTTCATCCGATTTGGTCCATTATGGACAAGGTATGCAGACTTCACCAACGTCTTGTAAAATAATTTTATAATTTTAATCTATCAAAAGGCCTTTTTCTGCATAGGCGTCGGAACAAGGGGGGCTTAGCCCCTAACTTTTTATCCAAATATATTTGTATAATAATTTTAATTTATCATAAAACCTTATTCTGGTAAGTTCATGTACAAACCTTGACACATATAACACTATGTATGGGAAAGTTATTGACCAAGGTATACTTAAAAGAACTGTTAAACAGGTAATTTACCACCAAAATGATTGTGTTTTTTCCCCTTATTTCTAGGTGATTCACATAATGATGAAATGCAACATATCAGCTTTGACCACAACAATCAAACGGCACCACATTCCTACCAGAATAATAAAACATGGGAAAGTGAGCAAAACTTTAATTACCAACCCCGGAGTCAAGGGATGGACAATAACACAAGGTACAGCATGATGAATTTAAGAACATTTTTTTGGTTTGCATTGACTAATTACAGTTTTCAAAGTGACTAAGATCACCACAATTAAAATCGCCCAAGCTCCCTGATTTTATAATTTAGTTAAAATTAAGCCACACATTACATCGTCTGTAACTTCTCACATCTGTAGCCAAAATTAACCACTGTTCATGCTGTTAATTTGAAGAAATGTATATCAATCTGATTAAAATCAGATCCTTTGATCCGCTCACTTAGATCGCTACACAGACCTTGTGTAGCGATCTATGTGAGCGAATCAAAGGATATTAAAAAGATTTTGGAAAAGAAATGTTATGACTGTACATGAGGGTTTTTGTTTGTTTTTGTTAAACTGTTATTGTGGAAAATTTAGGTTTCAATATCAGCAGAGTGCCTCACAAATGAACAGAGGAAGACCAAGGAACTTTAATCAGAGTTCCTTTCACAGTCAGGCAAGAAATTCCCAGAGATCAAACATGGACTTGATACCCCCAAACCCTCCAAATCCAAAATCAGCTAAATTCACTGCAAACCAAAGATCATCAGGGGCAGGAAACAGTCAGCAAAACAGACCCACAGGAGGGGGGCAGGGCCCCACTAACAGAGGGGGGTATGGGAAACAGGGCACTGCTAACAGAGGAGGGTACAGACAAAATGCCAATAGTAAAGGGTTTGGTGGAGGCAGCAGTTATGTAAAGAATACCATGCATCCAAGTGCTACTTCCAGTAGTTCTTATCCGAAACAGGGTCAAAGCCAGTGGGACAAAAGCAAACAGTGGAATAGCAGGAGCAACCAGGGAAGCAGTAGTAGCAACCAATGGGACAATAGAAGCAACCAATTGAAGAGCAGTAGCAACCAACAAAATCATGTTAACAGCCAATGGAGTAGTGGTAGCAACCAGTGGAATAGTGACAACAATGAGGGAAAAAGTTGTAGTGGTAACTTTGACTTAAGAAATAAAATAGGTTCAGCAGAAACAGGTTTTTGTAGTGGAAATCAAAGTTGGAGTCAGTCAAGAATTGGTGTGCAGAGACAACCAGAGAGCCAGTGGGGTAGAGGTGGTCAAATATGGCCGGCCATTGACATGAGTGGCAGTGCCAGCAATATGGACAAAAGATATGCACCAATTGCTTCCTCATTTCAGGTACTAGATTAAAAATTTTAGTGTTTTGCAGAAATTTGCAAAGACCTTTCTCTTGCAAATTTTGAAAATGTATATGCAAGTGACTTCATACAATTAATTAAAATGCATTTAGAGTACCTTTATTTTTAACTACATATTGAATTATAGATTCCCAATGCCACTGGAGATGGTATTCCCCAACATACTGTCAGCAGTGACTCCTGGCATCAAAATGTGTGGACAACACAGCAGCAGGGGAATGAAAGAGCTTCTCAAATGACCAAAGCCCCAAACACAGCTGAGGTACAAAATAATTCCTTGATTATTAAATCTATTTTAAAAATTTACACAATAAAGCTTGGACTAATCTGGACGTCACTGGTCAATTAGATGTGTGCCAGGTTAGACCTTGAGGTGGTTGTGACTACTTCAAGGGGGAGAAATACTCCTTGTAGGCACTGAACCCACATTTGGAATTTTCAAGGATCCATTTTGTATACCCTGTTCATGAATTTATATTTCTTACAGTTTTTTTTAGATCACACATACACTTTTCTTCATCTTGGTCATCTCCATGCACCTTTTTCATTACTGTAGAAAATTGAAGAATATTTTACAAACTTTTATGTTATTGTATGACCCCCCCCCCCCCCCCCCCCCCCCCCCCCCCGTGTAAAAAAATTGTTTAAATTATGGTCTGATTTCACACTTTACTGAGTTTATGTCAAAAACAATACATCAAAATTGTAGTGTTTGTAGTTTACTTGGTATCCATTCTCTAAAAATTTCATTTAAACAATATATTGCTTTCTTTGTTTGTTATTACTGGAATTAACGGAAGCAGCTGTTGCAGAAAAAATACATAACCCGCTTATGCGGGTTATGTAAATTTTTTCTGCAATAGCTGCGACCGTTAATTCCAGTAATAACAAACAAAGAAAGCATTTTATTGTTTATATTTATATCTGTTTAAATAATCATTTAAAGTAGGATTAAAAAGATTGATTATTGTATTAATGATGCGAACGTCTTTATACGTTTCATTGATGGAACAGCCACTGATCAATCTGAAATCTGTATTCAGTGGATGAAATAAAGGAGAAAATATATAGTAAATATAGATTGATGAATAGATAGCTGCAATTATTGTGTGGGAAAATGATATTCTGGTAAATTTTCTTTCCTTTTTTTTTTTTAAATTTATTAGTTAATTTAATCCAATTTTTTAAAATTAAAAAGTTAATTTATTATCTCTTTTTTTATAAGACAAAGACAGCCCAGAAGCCAGTGTTGGACAGATCCCTGAGAATCATAACTACAGACCTAGCTGGGATACAGAACTGGGAACACCTCCGAGGGGTGTTCACTTTTCTGTTTGAGATATTTGGTAAGAATATATATTTAACTCAAGTTTGATGTATTTTATTGTACATTTCTTAAAATGAATACTGCAATAATATTAACAAGTGATTGGTAAAAGCTTTATTTAAAAAGTTACAATACATTTAAATGTTTTCCTTTATTGACTTTTTTTTTTTCAAAAGATTTGAATTGCATAAATTGATTTAAAGATACATGTAGATTTAAAAATACTATTATTTTCTAAACTTGAAATATTATTATTATAAGAAATTGATTATCTATATTTGATTTTTTTTTTTATTCAAGCCCAGGTGAATTCTGCAACAGTTAAGGTTCCAGATGTTGATGCCAAAAAGTTTTCAATCAAGGAGGATAATGCATCTATGAACTGTATCTTCTATGAAATTGTAAGGTTTACAGTACTAGTGCATCCTATAACAAACTTTAAATATACATGTAATATGCATGATTTGAGCATGATTGGTTTCACTTAACAAATTTTTTGCATAATTTTTAAAATACAACATTATGATTAATTTGAATTCAGGTACCATAAGTTTATAATATTTTAATTCTTATTTTTCTCACTAGAAACTATAACCAATTGCTATAAACCAAGAGTAAACTTTTTAATTAAATTGATTATTGTGATAGATTTGATTGATACATTGTAGGATCACTGTCTACCAAAGCTTACCAGAGGAAAAATATACAGGTATTTAAAACTTAAAAAAGACCTCCTCCCTGAACACTTTTAAGAAAATTACCTAACATACATAAAGTCCCTATATACACAATATTGTATTTTATACACATAACTGAAGATTAAAGAAAAATAATTTCATTATACCCCCCGCTTCAAAAGCGGGAGGGTATATGGTAATCGTCCGTCCGTCCGTCCGTCCGTCCATCTGTCCGTCCGTCCTGTTGTTACGCTTTGGGGTACCCATCTCTTATCCGCAACTCCTCTCATACCACTGAATGAAATTTGATGAAACTTTCACAGAATCTTTATTACATATTGCCATTGTGCACCTCCTATTTTACTTCTTGATCCGACACATATTTTGGGTTTCCCGGCCACAGGAAAACATGGACTTTTTCACCAGTTAAAACCATATGGGAGGCGGGGGGTATCATTTAGTGAGCTCATCGCTCACAGTACCTCTAGTTAACAATTATTGTCATATACAAAAGCAATCATAATCCAAAAGTAGATGCATTGAAAGTATCAATTGTATGTATTTGTCAAAATGATAAGCTAAATAAGATTTATAGTTTCTGATCTTTTTTGACAGAATTGTGGGATCCTATGACAGCCACCAAAATTTGATCAAATGTGTGTCGATCCGAGAGGCCATGCAGGAGGAGCATGTAGCTCATCAGAAGAATGTGGAGGTGTGTGCAGAGTATAAACTGAAGCTCTCCAGTCTCGTCAGGGAGCAGTAATTAAGTTACCGTTACACACCTTATACTAAGAGTCTTGTCAAGGAGCAGTAATTAAGTTACCACTGGTACACACTTTATGCTAAGAGTTTAGTATAAACTGAAGCTCTCCAGTCTTGTCAGGGAGCAGTAATTAAGATACCACCGTTACACACTTTATACGAAGAGTCTTATCAGGGAGCAGTGATTAAGTTAACACCAGTACACACCTTAACCTAAGAGTTTAGTGTCAAAGCTTACATGAACGTCGTTATAAAGCAGCTGATTGAAAAGAAAAAAGTGTTCGTTTAAAGTGTGCACATTGTAAATCATTTCACAAGGAGATGTGATATTAAGACCTGACTATTGTTATTTGTTATCCAAATATTTGTTTTATTTAGAGGTTTTATTTATTAGGAACTTTTTTTAATTTAACAATAAAACAAGAGGTCATTGTTTTTAGGAATCCTAAGACCATTAAGAATACAGGTTATTTTGATAAGTTTTAATTAAAGTTTTTTGAATTTTACATACATTGTATTTCAACAAAGAGAACTAAACTGAATTGCTTGAAGCACCTGTGCTCACTGCTGGTTGACTGGATTTCAACATATTCTGACTGATAATTGGAATATTTGTTACTGGTTCAATCTTATTAGTATACAAGGATTGTATATACTTACAATTTATTTTGTTTCTTTTGAGATTTATAATTTGTTTCTTTTGTGATTGAAACTTCTGCCAATTAAAAGAATAAAAAAATCTTATTTGTCATTTATCTATACACAACCTTTTTTTCACCTGAACATTAAGATATTGAACCAATGTCTTCATTGCAGTAAGCATTAAACTCCCCACAAGTCTTGAACTAAGGGTCAGAGATTCTGAACTCGATCCCACTAGTCTTGGACTAAAGTTCAGAGGTTCTGAACTGCCTATAAGTCTTGGACTAAGGGTCAGAGGTTCTTGAGTTAGGGTGAGTCTCTAATGATTAGGGATGTGCGATTTTATGGGTATACCGGTATATCGCGATTTTTTGTTGCGTGATACGTATCGTGATACAGAGACCTAAATACCGGTATTTAGGTACATATTATAAAGTCCAGAAATTATTCATTTATTTGTTCAATCTTTCAAATTACAATCATAGAAAGTCTAAAAAATGTTGTAAAAGGTGGAAAGAACGGCATCTTACCATCCAAACATGATTAATTTTATGTACATAAAAATTTCAAAAAAGCTAAATTTTGTTTTTCTAGAATATTTTAAGAAAAATAATAAAAATTCATTAAAAATCATTGTAAAAATTGCTGGTAAAAATATCATGATATTATCGTGATATTTTGGGAAAAAATCATGATATATCGCGATACAAAATTTTTAGCGATACCCATCCCTACTAATGATCACATAAATAAGTGCATATAGCTGTGTAGGTCAAACACAATGCATATTTATAATTAGCCAGGCTGCCTCTTTTAAAATCGGGGGTTTTATGGGATCTGGATCTAGGGTGTTAGGATGTGGTTTTATTGATTTCAAAGTGATAATCATTACTCCTCTACAAATCTTCTCTGCTCCTGCATAGTTTGAAACAAACTTTGCATATGGTTGTGTGAGCAAAGGCTAGAGTGCCTATAGTCTTGGGCCAGGGTTCCTTGTAAAAGGTGGGGCTCATTTAATACTTACTATAGAGCAGAGTAAAGACGGATCTCAAAACATAAGAGGCAGGATCAGGTGCCTTTGAGGGGTGAGCATCCCCTGCCGACCTTTCACACTTGCTGTGTGCTCCTTGTAATGATCGGGAAATAACGGAAAAATCCGTGGACAATTCAGTGCGTAAATAATGGCCTAACAATTAGTATGAAAACATTAATCAGCATTTGACTTATTAATAGAGATTGTATTTGCTGACAAGGTCATTGTATCGTCCATAGAACTTACAAAATGATGACGTTAATCGAGATTGCTGATATTCTTGATTCATCAACTTAATCAACAACTTACATGTACCTTGACGATTGAAAAGTTAAAGTCATCGCCTTTATTATAAAACTTGGTTGTTAGATAACCATTAAATTCTTCTTCTAGTAAATATCTAAATTTGAAACATATATGTCAGAATCTGTGGTATATTTTATTTTAAGCTCACCTGGATCTAAATATTTCTATGTGTTTTCTCTGTGATAACTCTCTGAAAGTTACTAGAGTTAATTTCTTGATCATTCTACCCGAATGTAAATTTCGCCAAGCGACAGACCTGTGAGGAGCTATGGAGGCCTAATATGCATGTATATAAATCTCGTGCGGCTGTCTTTGAGTTTGACGTCACTGGGCGGGGACAATTGTAATTGACATATGTAATACCCTTTTAATTGAAAATCCATTAAATCCTAATTTACAATTTTATTTCACAATGTTCAAAATGAAAATATAATGAATCACTGTGTAGTTAACAGAGTATGCCAGGGCATCAACGATCATAGTTGGAAACGTGGGATAACCTGCATAACGGGCTTCGCTTAAATGTCGAACTGAAGATCACAGCAAGTGTTTTCTTGTTTTCACGTAATACTGTAAGAATTTGAAAAAATGCTGTTTCATATTTCGGTATGAATACAAATATAGGTCTTCTTAGAACTAGGCGCAATTGATTACCTTTCCAATAGATTATTGGAAGACCCGGCCTCCAAAAACCACACCGATATTGGCAATGAAACGCAAATATCTTTTTTTTAAAATCAACTTTAGAGTACTTGTATATGCAACCACATTTTTTTGTTACAGAATAATTTTGCAAATGACCAATGATAAGGTAAGTAAAATACATTTTATTGTAAAAGCAGCTGTTAAATATTGAAAAAGCCTATCGACTTGATATCAAAATGCTTTAGCGAGAGTCAAGAATTATTTGCTAATCCTTTGTTGTCATACGAACGCAAGAGGCTTTCGGGAGAGTCAAGGATAAACAACACAAATTTCTTGCAAAGTGAATGTTTTTATCAGCATATAATTTTCTTCAAAAGATTTGCACCTATGGTACTGCATGGTGTACAAGGAGAGGGAGAGAAAAAAAAAAACTTGTGAAGTTGGCTATTGAACCATGTATCAAATAGAATTGCATCCAATCATCTACCTTTGTCATAATGGAGTCGTATAGTGAGATATTATATTAACCATTGAGAAGTGGAAAAGAACGATATTGCGATAATAGGATTTACAATCCTCTTCTTCGATTAACAATTTTTATTTTTGATTGACATGTAGTTTTTGCAAACTGTAATATCGTACCAAACATATTTGTATTCGTATAAATCACTGGCCAGGAAACCCATTGTATGAAATTAATATTTCCAACTGTAATCTACAAGAGTCATTGTTAGATGATAGTAATTATGTCTTTAGAACCTCTAGATCTACTATGCAAAGTCATTTTTGTTGTATTTATTTGGACCGAATGAACGACGGTAGTATTCATTTATATAATTCATAAAAAAAAACTATATAAAGACGAGAAATCTTCATTGTGATTTATATACCTATATATAATTGTAAGCTAGATATTTGATAAGATCTTTATTCTCTCTTAGCAGGGAGTTTTCCAATGCCAAAAAAGTCCGAGAAACTGAATTCATCCACGGTCTCTCTGAGAGGAAAAGATAGACAACAGAAAGGATACATCTGTCGTATTGCATCAAGACAGAGAACAAAAAATCTAAGGTAAGTCACCCATAATATGATTTATTTTTGTTTGTGAGGTTAATATGATGATATGGCCACCTGTGTAAGTTTTAATGTTTTGGATTTGGTTTTGGTTTAGTTGGATCTTTGCCAATTATAGAATAAATTACCCTTTTATTCCTTGAATATCACTCATATTTTCATATCCCCCTGATATGACGTCACAGTGGGTTTTGCATTAGATTGATGAAGTAAAATAAAGAAGATTCCTATATACATCAGGAAGGCCTTTGGTAATACTTTAGCTTTTAGTTAATAACTTTCCTGATAATGATTTTTAATGATATATGCCTAAACAACGGATCCGTGTGTTTATTGTTCTGAGTCCTTACGACAATGCAAACTGATTGTAAGTACTGGACACTGTTATACCACTAATTCAAAAATCAAATTAATAATTTGTTTAATAGATACACTCTTGACACCCTAAAGGTAATCCAAGAGGTGAGTGTCTTTTGATTTTGTTTTAAATCATATACATATATATTTACTTGATTGCAAGATGGCTTGAATCTTTTTAGATCCGTATTTTTGCTGGTCAACGGTACAAACTTGATTCAATTTCTAATAAAGCATGCCATTTTTTTTCTCTCTTTCAATGCTTGACGTATACCTTAAAACTGAATTTTCGAATCATAAATTTATATTAGAATACCCCCGGTATCAACTCATGGAATGAATATTCGAATATTTCTTGGCATCCCTAATGATGTATAAAACAAGGAATAAAAAGAATTTCCAAATGATTTTTCGTTGCCAAGGCTAGAGGATAAAAAAAATCTTTAGATACTAGTAAAAATTAGATACTGTTAGTTATTGATCAAGATTTGCCAAATTGCAATAAATAACTAACATAAGATTTTTAACAGCAGCACATCCTCCTGTTTCATCTAACATTACTAGTTAAGAGCAGGAATATAATTCTAGTATCTTTAGAAAAAAACAACCAATAATTTTTAGAGGGAAAAATAATGCTAGACAAATTATTCTTCGCCTTTTGTCTTTCAGGTATCTCCATTCCATCTTTCGAACCCATTGTTCGGTATGGAAAATAAGCTATCACTGGATTACAATGTAGAAGGGAGAATAGAAAGAGCCCCACTGGGAGTCATATCTTACATTCTCAACATCATAGGAATCATTGGCAATGCTGTGGTTATACATATCTTTCGAACACGTACTGGCCCTTCCTCAAATTACAGAATCTTTGTTCTTTTTCTTTCATTTGTCGATGTCTTCCTGTGTGTTGCCCACATTCCAAAAGAACTGAGCAGAATGATCTTCGTATACGATCAGCAGTTGATCCCAGAACTCAGTGATGTGGTTTGTAAGGTGTCTCATTACCTTGGTAATTCCGTGGGTATGGCTTCACTTCTGATTGTCTTTTTTATAAGTTTCGAAAGATACAGAAAAATCTGCACACCTTTCAAGTCCCAAATTTCATTGACCCGCTCGAAGATAATGTGTGTGAGTGTAATTATTACTGGTTTTGTCGTACAGTTCCCAATATTTTTGATTCACGGGACACGATATGTCCAAGTCGAAAACATAAATGCTACTCGATGCAATATAGAAAACAAATATGACGGTAATTTTTTAACCTTCCTGTTTTATGTTTTTATATTCGTGGCTGCGTTTATTTGTATCATACTGATCATTATATTGCAAGTGAAAATACGGCATGCACTTGTAAAGAAAGCCCAAACCAAAAGACAGATGAAAAGCAAGGCTAAAGCGCTCGTCTATAAAATACCTGATGAGAACGTTGTTCAAAAAGAGAAAGCGAATCAAACCGATCCAAAAGAATCAGCCATAGATCAAGAGGCAGAAAAGAACAGACGCATAGCGATAACGTTTGCCGTTGTAACTGTTTTCTTGCTTTCTAGTTTCGTCACAATTACCTTGTTTCAGAGTATCCAAGTCACCAATAGATATTTCTATCCACGGCAAAAGATTTCTAAAATGGAAGACATCCTTGAAGAATACCTGCCAGATACTGTGAGCTTTAATGGGATTTTGAATCCATTTGTTTACTTTTTTACTGATGTACAGTTCAAGTTAGAAGTAATGAAACTTTGCGGCAGAAAATGATAGATTTCAAAATTTAAAAATTTTGACTGATTTTGAAACTGTTGTCGAATTTACATTGCTAAAAAGAAATTTGTGATTTACGTGAGTTGGTATAAAATAAAGTTTTTTTTGCTAGTTATCCTAAACCACAGCTTCTGCTAACATACTAGTATGTTCCATCGACAATATAACTGTGTTTATAACTGTGTTTGAATGCATGTACAATCTCCCATGAAAGGTTGTTTAAATAGTATTTGATTTCTTGTATAGTTTTTGACAGACGTGCAAAAGTTTGAATAAAAGAAAGTTTAATTTTTAGCTAAATTCTTTAGATCACTTGAGCTGAATGTATATTGTAAAAGCAATTTCCTCTTCACACCAACAATTGGGTCAATTTCAACAAACCAGAGCTATATCAAATATTGACTCCAAAAGTTTTTATATAAGGTTTTCAATTTAAAGTCTTATTCTAGTCTGATTGATCCCCCTTTTCCTATGTACATCATGTTTCAATGTCATTTTGGTGCTGGGGGTCAGATTGTTAATATTTTGCCTAAGATGTGTAATACCCTATATTTGAGTTCCCTTTTTTCTGACCCCCATTTTGTTAACTATGTTTTACTTCTTTCGTCATTGACTTTAAAAAATGACATATTTCACTTCTAAATGATGTTATTTGTATTTGCCTGCTTTTTTCCTGCAAAAAAACAAAACCAAAAACAAAAACAAAACAAAGAAAAAAAGAAAAAAACAAGCTCAGTTATTTGGCAGGAGAACTAAGAAACATAAATTATTTCTAATTGGATATAGATGAGGAATAAAGTTTTAATCAAATTTTACATATCATTGCATACAGAAAGAGAACCTTCTCCAGAAAACCAATGACTTGTATCATATTGATACTGTTCAGCATTTGTAGAAAGCTCCTTTATATATAGCAAATAATTCATGGTGGAAAACAAAACTCCTTTCTTAAAGTGTGATATGAAAATACTATAGTAGTTGATGCTTTACATGGATAAAATAAAAGAATTTCCGTTTTTTTTAATCAAGTTTTTTTATTGGCAAGTGACTCACTGTTCACAAAAACCACAAGTGCATAAATGTATCTTTGTTTAAGATCGACAAGGATGAAAGTACTTAAACATCCTGTACATTAGAACAACACCAAGTAAAAGAAAATTCACAGTAGAAACTCACGTTTAAAAACATATCTCCACTCACAATGTAAAAAAAAAAATGATTTTTTTCAATTTTCTATATTCTTTTATAATGAGAGGCTTCGATCCGGAGACATTACTACATAATCACTGTCATCAACTTTTGTGTCATTAGCCATGTAAATATACCAGTCTTCCTCAGATTGGCCGACCACTGTTTTAGAAGGATCATTTTCATATACATGTAAGCCCAAGTCCTTATCACTTCCACTAGTATTTACATTTCTTATGTCATTTTCATATAGAAACAAGTCTTGGAACCTTTCACTGTCATCCTGATAATTAGCATACACAGAGCCTGTGACTTCGGACTCACTACGAGATCTGAAAATATTGGCGTATACTTGGTAGTGACTTTCATTAAACTTTGGAGGTGGTGGTCTTTTAGGAGGAACTTTTTTCTTTCCTTTCTGTGTACTTTTTCCTCTGATTTTCGAGTGATCATTTTCATGTATATGGTTTTTGTTGAAAGTAGTGTCACTCGCAGTTGTCTTTTCAATACGAATAGTGCATGGATGCACAAGATCAGAGCTTTGACAATTTGGGAAAGGGCCATCAATTTTAGGTATTTTCTTCTCTACCTTTCCTACATTGGAAGTGGACGCTGATTTTGGTCGACATTGTAATGCACCACTCCCATCCTCTGGCAGTTTTAACAGATTTGAAATGGACTTTGATTTCTTTCCTTTACGGACAGGGACGGTGATTTTATGGACAATTTTTGACATAGAGAAGTTAATCCCTTCCATGTCCAATATCTGGAAAGAAAAACATTCTGGTAAATCATCATAATACATCATCTTGTTATATTCTCTAAATTCGCTAAGTTACTTTGTAAAAAAGGGGATTGTTAACAATAATTCTTAGAGAAAATTCTAATTTTGAGCATACATTCTTTTCGACTGCAGACTTAAGATATTTCAAAAAATGAAAGGTAAATTTTTGGCGCACATCTTTTCATGTTTTTCAATACATGATTACATAAAGAATGAATAATTATATTTATAATCAGATGCATGGTAAAAATTCAATGAATGGTGAACCCCCATTTGTTTATTGCTCACTCCATCACGACACCTGATCCCAGCTCTGAAGTTTTAGAGGTCCTTGTTTGCCCCGCTCTTATTTTGTAATGTTTAATAGACTATGTGCACGAATACAGTATTAATATTTTATTTAGAAGAGCTAGAACGAAAATATCAGTCACTGGTGAAGATTACGAACAGAGATCGATCTCCTAATTATACAAATCTGTAAAGAGGAAATAAAAACGGAACCCCAGAAAATTCCAGAGGAGGGATTAGGTGCCTAGGAGAAGTAAGCATCCCTTGTTGACTGCTCACACCCGCCACGTCCCTATGTATTAATCAAGTGGACGGAACATTATATATTCAAATTTAATACAAAAGCAAAGATCTAACAAATGGCAAGAAACAAGTCAGCAAGCAGACTTTTTTGCTTATTGTATTTTTGACATTCATGTTGCATAAAATTATCTGTCAGTAATTTGTCTCGGTTCAAAAATGAGTTGGGAGACACAAACACCATATGCATGTGAGAGCGCAATAAATAAGGAAAGACAGCGATGGAAAAGCGAAAGTTGTCATGTTGTTTGTCAAACAGTTAGTTGGCAATTTAATTGTCATCTAAATCAGTACAATATTCAGATAATGGAACAGACGTTGCACACTTTTTTTTTGTATATCTTATTTACTGGGATATATAGATTTGAGTTATAAATGAAAATAGCATTGTTTTTTGATAATTAAACAAACAAATATGTTCCAAAAAGTAGGAAGGGTAACTTCCCATGTCCTCCCCTTTATAATAAACACCTGTCTTGAAATATCTTACCTTTTGAAGCAGTTTGCGCAATTTTAATTCCAGTTTTCTTTATGTCAACAGTAAATTTTGAATGATGATATTAAGATGAGATCGGCTGTATATATGCATTACAGCCATGATCTCGGAAATGTGTAACAATCATGCATTTGTCATTTGCATACTTCTCGGAAACCTACGTCGATAATTTACAACAAAAATTTCTTCCCTACTTGAACGAAAAAAATAGATGTATTACTACTTTGCGTGGGTTAATTGATGTCCAAAATTAAATAAAGTCAATAGCTAATTGTATTGTACATGTACTTTTATATGAGTATCTGTCCATACTTAGATTCTTTGGCAAAAAGGGATCGCCTTTTAAGGACATACACAACGTACCTTACCTACTGTTAACTTTTCAAATATTTTCAATTTAAGATTATAGTGCCATCAGATGTTCTTAAACAAAAATTCAGTATGCATTACCAGGGTTTTTTGGACGATATCAAATCATGAAAATTTTTGTATTATTCAAAGAAAAATATACAAAAATTACAAGACATAAATTCCAGATTTTTTCCCCATCAAATTTGTTTTGGAAGAGGTGTATAAATCCTTATATAGACATTTAAAATATTTCACACAGGTCCTTCATTTAGTGGAACTCTTCAACTCCAGGGAAGAACCCAATAATGTTCAAACAACGTTGCGTATGACCTCAAGAATCCCCTATTTGGACATTATGACCTTGACATCACTATCAATGTCCAGTGACCTTGAACTTGATATGTCATTGAAGTGAGATCATAATACGATAGCAGCGACGAGAAGCTCTTAAGATTCGAATATCAATTTTTTTAGTTTCGCATTTTAATAAATAAAATTTTGCGACAAATAAAATACAAATATTTATATGTAACTAAATACAGGAGTGCCTTGTTTGGTTTGAGGAGGCAAGTAAAATATGTCACAATTATTTCATTTTTATTTTAAATCATTGCTAAAAATAATGCAAAGCCGAAGATAGAAATCTCTTGGAGTTACATATATACCCAGCAAAAATTCTACTTAAAGGCAGAAATTTTTATCGGGTGGTAAATTCCAGGTGAGGGCGGGGCTTTTTTGTACAGGCGTGAAAGCCTTGGGGGATAGCAATCTACCTGTGGTCATCTGTCACCTAAACCCTATATACAGGAAGTGATTTGATACAAAGTGAAATACCCCAGGTGTCAAACTTGACCTGTGTTTTGAGACAATTTTAAATTAGAAGTAAAAAGTTTCTCAAAAACCTGTACTGATTTATTTTGAATTGTTTGAAAACACCCCTAGCCATTTAAAACAATCATGATGATATCATTTTATAAATTCAAATATTACAACAAAGATTATTTTAGATATAAATGTTATGTGTTAATTTGAAATAACCCTCCAGTAACAACCACATTAGACTTATTTCACTTATCCTCAGAATCCCATCTATTTAATGAAATAAGAGCCGTGTTAACTACATTTCATTACAAAATATCTAGTATGTTTCACCTATTTTTTGTCACCATGAAACATGCTAAAAAAAGATTGCTTGTAAATTCGTATCTGAATAACAAAGAAAAATATGTTACCCGTGATTAGAAACATTTATAAATATTTTTTAATTTAATTACTTCAGAACAGTGTTGCTCCAAACATAATCAATTATAACATTTTCAATTTAAGTTACTGTTTGGCATTTTAAAATTAATATAGAAATTAATTTCACGAGAAAAAAAAGCTTTTATGTACCAAAATTGATTTTTTTCACTATATTATAATCCTTTTAAATACTAAAGGTATATTCAATTACTATAATCAAGCTAAAAATTTTCATTGTAATAAATTTCTTTATACCCTATTTGGTATTACATCAAAAGTTAATTTGAAGGTCCCCACGAGTACCAACAATGTGTACAAGGTATACACAGGGACCTGTTAGTAAATGTCAATCAAGTCCTAGCATCCAATGATGGATCTCCATGCACTTGATTGACAGGGCTACCCAGACCAGGTATTTTTGAAGGCGGTGCTTAAAATTTCTGCCTTTAACATGAAAATTGCCTCTACCTAAAGTTTCTTAATTAAGGTAGGATTCTTCTCATATTTCTAATAATCAAAAATTAATGAAATTTTCACAGAATCAAGAAGACAATATTAGTAATTCATAGTATTAGTGAAATTAAATTTGACCGTCTTATATTAGAGGCAAGGTCAGGTCAAGGTCATTATCTTTTTCCTTGACATTAAGAATAAAAAATACCGTTGCTAATCATGTGATACATTGTACCTACTTCTATTTCCAAAGTTAAATGATTGTTCTTTTTGCATAAAAACATATTACTATATCGGGTCTATAGCATGATATTAACAAATTTACATAAATAATTTAACTTAACTGGATATTGGCTAATCCGAATTTTCTCTGTTTTTCTTAATTTTTTAGGATATATTAGTTATTTTCATATGCTTCCTATATTTAACTTTTTCTTATTTTCACATATAATAAAGTAGTCTTATAAATGTACAAAATGATACAAAAACAAAAAGTTTTGATCTTTTGCTAAGAGAGAGAAAATACTTTTCGTGGATTTTTGGCTCAAATCTGCACTTTGATAGGAAGCGTTTAAAAGCTAATAAAATTCTACTTTGTTTGAAAAATCATATTTATTTGATATATTTTGAAAGTTAATTCCCTTAATATTAATTTAACTTACATTTGAAAATTTCTCCAAGTCTTCGATTGTGTAAAAATTATAACTAAATTCATTGTTCTATTATAATTTTGAGAGTCAGAAAAGAAGATATTTTCATACGCTACCATTCCGCCAAAAATATAGTCCCTGCTAGTTTTCAAGCGCAGTTTACCATTTCTATTTTAAGTTGTACAATTGTGATCAGGAAAGAAAAATATAGTCTTTTAAATTCCTTACACCTCAATATATAAGACATATAAGCAAATATACTTTGAATGTTTCATCTAGTCAGAAACCAGAGAAGAATCCTACCTTAATTGTCATTTTGATTTTGAGAAAGCAATATTTTTCAATTTATTACTCTGGTTTTGTAAATTGTTATTTTGCTTTGTCATCTGTCGCATGAAGGATACCGATGTTTTAGCAGGGAAATCATAACTATATGCTTAAAAAAGAACACGGTTTTTATAATAAAAAAAAACTGTTACGGACCTAAAACTGTCTGATGTTTATTCTGACAGAGAGACTTAAATTTAATTAAGGAATCACTGTCTAGTTAGTATAGTATGCCAGGGCATCAGCGATAGTGTGAAACCTGGGATAATTTGCATAACGGGCGAAGCCTGTTATGCATAAATTATCCTATGTTTCCCACTATCGCTGATGCCCTGGCATACTATACTAACTAGACAGTGATTCCTTATTTTCCATTTCATTGTGAAATAAAATTGTAGATTTAGATTAAAATTACACGAGGACTCCCATGTCAATTTCAATAGTCTTCGTCCACTGATGTCAAACACAAAGGCAGCCGCAAGAGATTTACATGCATTTTGGCCTACTTAGCGTCAGACATAGAGACAGATGTGCATGAGATTTGCATGCATATTAGGCCTACTTAGCTCCTGACCTATCGACCTGCCTAATTTACATTCGGGTAGAATTATCAAGAAATCAACTCCGCTAACTTTCAAAGAGTTATTATAGAGAACAAAATTAGAAATGGAAAAATTATGTAACATGACAAAAATGTGAACACGACAATAACAATTCTCTAATTGACAGAACCCTAGCAGACAAGCCAATATGAGAGCAGTTGTCTATTAAAATTACATGCATATTAAGTCATGCATCCAAGCGCTAATTGGGTCGACAATTAAATGTACATAACATCTTTCAAAATCTTTGTTTTAACTCATGATCTCTTCATCAAAATCATGAGATTTATTTCTTTTTGATTCAGGCCATAGATAAGAGTTTGTAAATTAATGAAAATTAAAATATGTAGTTTAGTGTATATATACTTGTTTATTTGAAACTGTTTCCACCAGGTCTAAGATCCCAGGTGAAGTATATGGGATAGATATCATATAGATTTTAAAAAATATGTGCATGTGTCTCAAAATATACGAAGATCATTCTATTCAGTTGTTTTGGAATGTGAGCGATACACATAGAAAGATCAACAATAGAAAGAAAAGGACGAATACTTGTATACTTGGAAGGGCCAGTACGTGTTCAAAAGAGAATGTAAGATATGACTCCCAGTGGGGCTATTTCTTTTTTCCCTTCTACATTGTAGTCTTCTACATTGTAGTCGCCCCGTGGGGATCCGGGTTAGAATAGGTCCTCAGTGCCCCCTTGCTTTTCGTAAAAGGCGACTAAATGGGGCGGTCCTTCGGATGAGACCGTATAAACCGAGGCCCCGTGTCACAGCAGGTGTGGCACGATAAAGATCCCTCCCTGCTCAAAGGCCGTAAGTGCCGAGCATAGGCCCAAATTTGCAGCCCTTCACCGGCAATGGTGACGTCTCCATATCAGTGAAATATGCTGGAGAGGGACGTTAAACAGAATACAATCAATCAACCTACATTGTAGTCCAGTGATAGCTTATTTTCCATACCGAACAATGGGTTCGAAAGATGGAATTGAGATACCTGAAAGACAAAAAGCGAAGAATAATTTGTCGAGCATTATTTGTACCTTTACAAATTATTGGTTGTTTTCTTCTAAAGATACTAGGATAATATTTCTGCTCTTAACTGGTAATATTTTTAGATGAAACAGGACGGCGTGCCATTAAAAATATTCAAAGTAAGATATTTATTGCGATTTGGCAAATCTTGATCAATTACTAGTATCTAATACATCCCCAACTCAAAGATAATACATGATATACAAAAATGCAAATTTTACTTATTTCAGAGCTTACTTCCTGAGATTTTTCATTGTTTGGTCATTGCAGCCCGGAGGACCGGGCTGCTCTATACATATAGGTTTAAGTGTTGGTATATGGGGATTAGGGTGGTAGTAGTTATTCAAAATTAAAGGTTTTCTAAACATTGGAAATATCGTTATAAATCAGAATGTTCTTTCCCTTTATAAATTACGAGATACATAAAATATTTACTTCAATAAAGTGAATCTGTAAATTAAAAATATTTATGTTTTTCATATTTGATATACTGTATAAAGTTGTATATCATTTACCATCGAAAAAACAACAGGTCCCTTTTTTAGAACATCGAATTTTTTCTCGCATAAAAACGTACTCTGCACAGTTCGTTTTTTATATTCTAAAATTGAAAATTAAATACATTTTTGAATATAGGTGATGCATGTGTCTAATTTCAATTTATATTTTATGCAGCCAACATTTACTCGAGGAATTGAACACGGACCTTCAAAACATCCGAAATGGGATCAGGTGCCATGGAGAAGTGAGCATCCCCCGCCGACCGGTCACACTCTTAATGGAAAAACTGGCGTCAATTCAGTGTACAAATAATGGACTAACAATTATTATGAAAAACCACAGTCAGCATTTGCCTCCATGATTAATTGTATTTGCCGACAAGGTCGTTGTATCGACCATAAAATTTACAAAATGTTGACTTTAAACAAGACTGCTGATATTCTCATTTCATCAACTTGTTTGTCAATAATCTAACTCGTTTAAGAAATAGATCATACCTAAAGTATGCTTTTGCACATTTTCTCTTGTACATTTTCCTTATTCGTCTTGTTTTTCCGCCGAAGTATCGCCGAAAATAGACAATGATGCATAATGAAATCATGCCAAACGATAACACAATAAAGTATTGTTTATCTTTACATTCTTTTTTGTGTAAAAATAGTAAACTGTTACTATTGAAAAGAAATATGTTCTTTTTAACTTTTGCGGGAAGGCTGATCTTTTATGATAGTAGATTTAAAAAATTAACCCTGAAAAAAGCCAGCTTTTTGACATTGAAAGCAGTCGAACAGATGAGAAATACTGATATCATCTTGCGCTCTACAGTCATGTAAATATACAGAAAATACAGAGGTTACATAAGCTACACTGTTTCTGTGTCTAGACAAGGCAACGGACTGCTTGAAAAAGAACTGATACAAAGACGGTTTTACAAGAAACCATGAATACCATTTGGGAACTGTCAAATTCTATCATCCAAGAACATATCAAAATCCTACCAATTATTATGTTTGAATTAAGTTTGAAGTTAGTAAAATGAAACTTGAATTAAGTTATTGTTGTCTCCTTATACACTTTTGCAGTATTGTGCCGTTAATTTGTTCGAAAAACCATGTAAGTTGAAAAAGGGCCTGGAGCTGCATAATTTGGATGCATTGTTATATGAAAGACATCAGAATAATGGCGAAGTTAAATCCAAATATTATTGCCTCATATCGACCAACCTTGCATATATATGATTTCACATAAATGTAGCATGTTTTGTTGCTGTACTACTTTTGTAATATGTTTTTTTCTTACACTGATGGCATATGGAAAGATTCACTCTACTAGTGATCCTTATAAGCTGCACGTATGTCATTAACGTGAATATAACCGGGTTCCTTGACTTCAGTCACACTTTGCAAAGATGATACCACTTAAACTATGGGGATGATTACGTTTACATATATATGAATGTATACTTAAGTTTTTTGTGCAACCTTGTATAACGATGAATCAGATTGTCTACGTTTAAATTTAAAATTTTTCCTAGTATTGTGTGGTCGGTACATTATTCTGAGTAACTTAAAATTGTCCCATTTTTTAGTCTATCACGATTCTAAAAGGAACTCTTAAAGAGTTTATTAGTAATTGTGCTGTATACACAGAACAATTAACCTTTTATAATTTTCAATTATTCTTTATTCATAAATGTGACCTCGTGACTTTTGAAAATAAATATAATACTGTAATCAGTTTTACCTATTCTAAATATTTTGCTGATTTACTTAAGAATATTTAATGATAAAAGAAGCAGGAATCATAAACGATAACTTCTATATTCAAAAGGGTAGGTCATTATGTAAAAACAAAGAAATATTCAGCTCTAATCGCTAAACGGCCATGAAAGTCTCTTCCAAAGTACATGAAAGCATAGTAATAATGCCTTATTTTCTTCGGATTGCCAGAGTAGCAAGATCGATCTGATCTGCAAACCCTTTTGTACATTGTTTTTGTAAAATATGAGGAACATGAATATTTGGAAGTAAATAAATAAGAATTTTAAACCAAACGTTTTTAGTTTACCAATTATAAAGAAATAAATTTTCATGTTCTTTATCTAATAATTAAGAAAGCAAATTGCTTTTAAAAAATATTATATAACAATTTTTTAATATATATGACTTAGGTCCATTTTTGAGCCAAGGCGTACAGTTAGAATTTTAGAAATTAAGGTTATTTTCCTAAAATAAACAATTTGCAGATATAATAATGTTTAATATATATAATGTCTTCGGTGCTCGGAAAGAAGCAAAAAAACCCTTTCAATGATTAGATATTCTCCGTTAATTAAAGCGTATGCCCGAAACATTTGTTTCCAACTTCTGATTGTTTTCAGTGCACATTTTTGTGTATGGCCCTTTGTATACTGGGATATGGCAGTTATTATCTGCCAATTATTATCTGGACTTTTTTCTTCTTTCTAAAAGTTTTTTTTTCAAGTTTGAAAAATGGAACAAGTCAAAGGTTGAACGATCTGGCGAATTTTGTTGGTTTGATAAAAAATTAATGTTCTGTTTATCCCCCAAAGTCCTTTACTCTTCTGGGCGTGTGGTTTTGGACTCTGTCATGAAGAAATTTAATGTAATGGATTCCTGATTCTTGGTCTTTCCTATCATAGATCTCTCGATTTTTTATCAAAATTTTGCTTTCGAGACTCCTCGAAAGAATTTGAACAACAAGACCACTAATATTTAAGAAAATGGCATATAAAACTGTCTTTGTGCGCTCTTGCAATTCTTTTCTTTCCTCAGACCATTGCTGCTTTTGTCAAGTACATCTTATTGTAAATTTGTTTTGAAGGTTTAAAGCAATGGATTCGAATTCATTATCTGTTTGAATTTCAGACAAAAGTGGAAAACTACAATTTCTGATTAGAAAAAAATTGTATAGATATATTTGCACGCTGTAGTTTTAACTCATTTTTCAAAACATATGGTGACCTTTGAGTACCAAGCTTATTTGCTGTCAAAGTTTCTTTAAAGCAATGTGAACTACCCCCAAAATGATACCTATACAATTTGCTATGTGTTATAAAGTCAATCTAACATTATTAGTAATAATTTGTTGAATTTTGGCAAACAGTGCACTCAGGTTGTTGTAAGTCTGTCGTCAAGGTCAGTATCCATTACTGATGCCCAAAATATAATTTTTTATCATTGAAATCCACCTGCTCAGCCGTTTATAAAGCAGACATTGGTTGCTGTAAATTTCACATATTTCAGTGAATATTTCTTTTGGATTCTTAACAAGTTTTTCAAAGCTTTAATGAAGCGTTTAATTTCACTCTACTTTACTTTACTGATTTTCTACCATTCGTTTTTAATGCAGTGTCTCGAATATCCCTTGTTTTCCAGCTTCTCACATTGAAACTATGTGATGAAAAGTGGTCACATAAACTGCTATCTATTCATTAAAGATTTAATCATGAGAAAAAGTCAAGTTTAATGTTATAAGATTGCTATGTTGTATGTCATAGAGTTCAGGACATTTTTATTGAACAGCTCTCGTATATATATTAATGGCAAACAGTTAAGTTTTCAATAACAAATGTATATTGGGAATTCAAACATTGGCTAGACAAAAAAAAAATAATCTTTTTTTTTTCTTTCACAAGATTGAAGTAAAAACATAGAATGATAAAGCCATTGCTATTTTCCTTTAAGATAAAAGTAA
The DNA here is from genome assembly GCF_032062105.1 of Saccostrea cuccullata. Taxonomy (NCBI): domain Eukaryota; kingdom Metazoa; phylum Mollusca; class Bivalvia; order Ostreida; family Ostreidae; genus Saccostrea; species Saccostrea cuccullata. Next base: position 239,023 of record NW_026938715.1, read on the forward strand.
TTTTTTATTAATTAGAAACTAGTTGTTTATTTTTCCTCAATAACTGTTGGCTTTACTTGTACGGATTGATTGTTTGGCGTAAAATTTATAAACCTATATGTTAGAAAGCCAGTGTAACATTATTTGACTCATTCATAGTAAATCATATCATTGGCTGTTTGCAGTAATAAATATAGATTTTGATTTTTCCACATTTTTGTCATTTAAATCTTGTACTTTCTAGATTTCATAACACAAAGTCTATTAATGTTACTTTTCTTATGTTCTAATGTTAGAAAAGAACTTATTTTTATAAAAAGAATTCTTGAATATAACAACTAAAGTCATCTTTATATTTTTAAAATTTTTATACGTTCAATTGAAAATTTTGTTACTTTCCAAATTTTCAAAATAATTAGGATAAGGATGGAAACAGAAAAGTGGAATTTTTTCAACATCGTAGTATATACATGTATGTTTACAATTTTTCAATATCTCATTTGAAAAATTATTCTAAATTTTTACAACCAAAATAGTTCCCAAAACATATACAATTTTTACCATATTTTCTTCAGTTCTAATTGTGCAAATAAACTTCAGCCATTTCTATCACAGTTATCTAAATCAATAAACTAGATTAAAAAGAACTAAAGTAAGAATACACCGAGATACAAAAACTTCTTTATTATTATCATAAAAACATTATTGAAAACGATACAAAAATCAGCAAGTCTAACATCTTCTGAAACAATTTTTTTATCGTACACTGATTTGTTTACACAGATGAGAGCCTGTCCATGAATGCTATTTTCATAGAATTTAATATCTTAATCAATGACTGTCTATCGTTGAGAAAAAATGAAAGGAGATAAATTCTAAACTCGATCAAAATTTAATTATAAACGAATAGTTAGAAACGTTGGGATGAAAGAAATCATCTGAAACAACTTCTTTCTAATTACATGTGTTGATACTCTTAAGGGATATAAACATCTGACTAATACTTGTATAAATAACCGGAAAATCCTAGAATGCTGAGTTATATGAAAGAAGTATCACTGCATCCTGAATTTTATATGCCTATGAGAGAGAGAGAGAGAGAGAGAGAGAGAGAGAGAGAGAGAGAGAGAGAGAGAGAGAGAGAGAGAGAGAGAGAGAGAGAGAGAGAGAGTTAATCTGATGAACAATCTTTTTCCATATTCATATTTCCATAGTATAAAAAAGACATTTTCGATTACGCATGTATATTTCATATACACTGTATATTGAATTATCAATTTACATCACAAAAGAAGCTCTATACTTTAAGATTTCACAATTTCATTGTAATGAAAAAATACCAGAGCATATTTTGTGAGTACCAATCAACCGTAGTCAAGAGCACCGAGGGTTATTTGGGTATCACAGAATATGTAATTGATTAAAAAAAATTCAAAAAATATATGCCAAAAATTTAAACCACTGGTACTCAGTTTTGTTCCAGTATTCGTGATATACATGTACGAGTCGTTTTTTTTTTACTATCTGTATATTGTTTTTTTTTTATTTTGCATTTAATGGACAGCTGTCTTCTAGACTCATTGGCATGTAATCATCTGTGTCCTCAAATTTAACATCACCAGGTCGACTGTTGGACATGTCCAAATAATCATCGACATTTCCAGACTTACGCACTGATGGTTCTGAGGTACTTTTGGCGTTTCTAAATAGTAGCCTCAACCTGTCTCTTAATACCTTGGGGTCGTCCACATATCTGCCAGGACTGTCAACAGAAATGCTTTTTTCTGGAGGTTTGTGAGCTCGTTCATGCTGAGCAGACAGGTCTGGACTTGTGTATCTGTGTTTGAAAGGGGTAAAGTTTTTAGAGAACTTTGGCGGTGGTGGTCTGGCAGGCTTTGGCTTTTTAGCTGGTTTCGTGGAAGATTTGGTTAGATCGTTCGAAACATTACTTGAAACAATCACCGATTGGGACTGAAGTCCTCTTTCCTCTATGCAATTGTCCATTCCCTGATTCAATTCCGATTTCTTTTTCTCTTTTTCATCCTCCGAATTTTCGGTTTTCTGTACAGTTCCAGGCCTATGTGCGAATTCATATTCACAAGTTTCATCATTCTTCTTACTTACATCTGACGTAGATCCAGTTTGTAACACAACATTTTGATAACCCGATTCCTGATTGTCGTTTTCTAATTTAAATTCAAGTTGCTCAACGTTTTGATAAATACTACTTGCTTCTCCATTTTCTTCTCCTTTAATATCAGAGGAATCATCTGATGCTTTTGGAGTTTTACACGTTTCGATGTTTTCATAAAGACATTCTTCAACAGGTTGTTTGAGCTTGTTTTCTTCCTCGGGAAATACATGTGTCGTGGGATTAACAATAGCAACCTTTTTCATTGATTTCGATTCATTCTGCATGTCAGCAACCGGTTGAAGATAATCATCAAGACTATCGTCAGTGCTGTTGCTGGCAGTAGAATGCAATGACCGGTTATTTCTCATCTGCAAAGATTCTATGACGTCATCATTGAGTTCTTCTGCTGATTTTGAGCGTTTGAGATCATAACCCGGGTTATTTACACCAACGTCATGAAGACTTTCCAAACTACTGAGATCAGAGATGGATTGACTTTGTTCCTTACATTTGCTGTGTGAGAAAAGTCTCAGTTTGCGCAGCAGGAACATTCTTTTTTACCTCCTGGAATAGAAGAGCTTTTAATTAAAACATAATTAAAACATAAAACTTAAACCTTTATTTTCATTATAAATAATATGTGCAAGAATACATAGCAATTTTTATTTTTTTTTTAATTCGTGAGGCCTATACCTATAAGTCTTAAACTGCAGCTTGTTTTTTTTATCTTTATTACACAACACGAACGTTGTATACAAACAATTATGCTGAACTACTTATATAAGAAACACTCATCTGCCTCACGTTTATAACAACATTTAATGCGTATAATTTCCGGGAACTAATGCCTAAGTGTACCAAAAGACCTTGGATGTTGTCTGAGTTTACTTGACTCATGAAAAGGGATGTGCAAGCACACTCGCTGTCTGGGAAAATACATTCAAATTAAGAGAAAGGTACTTTTAAAGCAGTGTGTGACATAAGTAAATTGATTACACAATAAAACCTACTTGAAGATGCATTATTCCCTTTGATATGTTTTTGTCATTTCAATAGTGAAGCAACCATGTGTCAGCATTGAACATAGTGACAGGATGCAGTCAGAGTCATCTTCCAATTGCGAAACATCCCAACAAAGTTAATTAAAGTTTAAAGAGAGTAGAGACCAATTTTAGCGAGGAAAAAATAAATTCAAAATTTTTTAGGGGTTCTGCAGTTTTATTATTATTATTATTAATTACGAAATCTTATACCTTGAATTGGAATTTCTTTTTTTTTCTCTCTCTCTCTAGGAATAAAATTTTAATCCTTCTCGCGAAATGTTCAAATACATTTTGTGCAGTTTAGATTAATGATAAGTTTGAAAAGTTGAATAAATAAAATTTGTTTACCATTTATTAGATACAATTAGATTTAGATTTGTCATTTATTTTACTCTAGTTTATAGTTTAAATGTCAACGTTAAAATTCAAATTCAGTATGATTTAGCAACTGGATATTAATATGTACATGCATCTTAGATATTTTAATTATACCCTATTGATTAAAACTTGTGCTCTATTTATCCTTTTCTTTTTGACAAATAATTACTCCAGACAATTATAAAAGTCTCCTTCTCTTAGACTGTGCGAACAGTTCGAAATTGTGCATTTTTTCATTTCTAATTTAGATTATATAGAAAACTTTTTTTTATTTTACATCTGGGCTTTTTGTAAAAAATTATCACATAAACATATATGCAGACTAATTTACAATAGAATATTAGTGAAAAGAAGTTTTTGCTGATTAGAATATTGGAATGTCGAAGTTCCAAAATAATGAATTTTAATCTTATGAAAAATAAAGCACTTACATGAAGTATATCTGGATTAATAGCCACTCAAAGAGAATTCGTCTTGTGAAATATTTTCCTGTACAGAATATAATTTTGACAACATACCGAGACAAAGGTTCCGGAAGCTCTCAACAGATGGCGGAAATTGGTCAGTGTATAACAGTCAACATCCGGTAGTAAGTATCCCTCGATGAATTGATAAGTTAGTGGCGGATCAAGGATAATACAAGGAAAATTGTAGATTTTTTAAATAAAAATCAAAACATATTCATAGTTAAGCATCCCACCTTAATTTACCCCAGTAGGGAAAGTTAAGGGGTCGAGTTTAAGCATGCTCGATTCTACTTTACATGTGACGTGTACTAAGGTTGTTTTCAAAAAATATAAATCTTTCGTGATAACCCTAATTAACTGAGAAGAAAACTTTGAAGGTTTTCTCCATTTACTGCTATCTTAATTTTGATCGCTCATTGTGGTTACAAGCTACCCCTTGGGGTCTTAATGGTTCCACTCTACCCCTCGGGATTATGATTTTAATAAACTTGAATCTACATGAGGATAATACTTCATTACGACGTTGACTAACGATGGCTTTAACATCGTATTTACTGACTGACTGTTATTGAGAAGTTTTTTTTATAATATTCTTGCGTATCATTTTGATCGTTTAGTGTAACATTATCCTAGCACGGAGAGGGGTTCATAATTTCGATAAAGAAGCTTGTTAAATTTTTATCATTTTTGAACTAGTGATAACTGAGTAAAAGATTTCTTTTAATGTCATTTTATTTTTATTAAGTATCTATACCTCCCTTTGCAGGAGAATATAGTTCTTCATTTGAGCAAATTTTAGTCCCCTTTAGCCAATGATACTTTTTGGCAAGTTTGTTTGAAATTGGCCAATTAATTCCGTAAAAAAAGAAAATGGAAAGAAAACAGAAAAAAAGATCGATGTGACACTCCAGACGGACACCGGACATTCTTCAGTTTGAAAGCTGACCTGAACTTTTGACAAAAGTGAACTAAAAATCATTTCCCAAAGACAAAAGAATGTTGGTTATCAGATCAGACGACAGCAGCCCAAGACTTTTAAAACCCTTTCACCAAGAATGAAAATAGGCTTAATCGTTTAACCTATATTTGATCTTGTCACACGAGTAAATTTGGAATAAAAGTTATTTTTTGTGCAGTATATCTTTGTAAATGCTACCCGATCAATGCATAGAGCTCACGGCGAGAGTTAGTCGTCAACAGGGGATGCTTACTCCTGCTAGGCACCTGATCCAATTTCTAAAATTGTCAAGTGTCCTTCCTAAATATCCTCTTTACATATCTGTATTGTTCATTGAAATTTGTTCAGATCGACTACTGGTTGTTATCGCCATCTTTTTAATTTGAACACAAACGAACGCATAAAATCTCAAAAATAAAAAAAATATAATTATTTATATAACATCAAATGATAATATTACAAAAATCAATTTTTATTTTTTATGTAAGCAAAGATCTCTTTAGTAATATATCTTTCTGTCCGTAAATACTTTTAAACAAATATGAATCTTTTTATTCGAGAATTATTGTGTGGAAAACCTGGTTGAAATGTTAGAAGACAAATTCAGAAGCTTTTTATTGAAAATAGACACATGAATAAAACAATCTAATTTTTAGCCAAAGCATAACGTAAAAAGTTTAAGAGTAAAAAATGTGCTTGATACAAACAATATAAAGCTTTTGATATGTACAGAAAGATTGACGAATTACAATAGATATTAAATAAAATGTGAAATTTTCGTTCTTTCAACAGTATTCAACGAATTATCATATAATTAAATAAATCAAGTAGAAATGGAAATATGTATACGAGGGTTGAACCAAAAATAATGTCAAAATGTCCATTTTAAAAATATGATTTATAGTAAAACTTCGATCCCCCATTGTGGCCCCATCCTCTCCCTGGGTGTTGTGATTTGAACAAACTAGAATCTACTTTATCTGAAGATGATTTCAAATAAATATCAATAATCATGGCTTCATCTTTCCTGGCCCAGTGATTCTTGAAAAGAATATTTTTAAAAAGATTTTTCCTATCTACTACTATGTAAAACTTTGATCAGCAATTGCGGCCCCATCCTACCCCTAGGGGTCATGATGTGTACAAATTTGAACCTATACTACCTGAGGATAATTTCATCTTTTCGTCTTTCCTGGCCAAGTGGTTGAGGAGAAGATTTTAAAAGATTTTTCCTATACACTCCTATGTTAAACTTTGATCGACTATTGTGGCCCCGCCCTACCCACGAGGATCATGATTTGAAAAAAAATTAATTTTACACTGCCTGAGGATGCGTCCCCATGAGTTTCATCTCCCCTGGTTCAGTGGTTATTGAGAGGAAGATTTTTTTTTAAATGCCATTAATTTACGCTTATTCATAATTATCTCCCCTTGGCAGAGGACATGGTCCTTCATTTGAACAAACTTGAATCCCCTTTACCTAAGAATACTTTGTGGCAGGTTTGGTTTAAATTGGTTAAGCGAGGAGAAGATTAAAAAGTTTACGACGACGAAGACAACGGCAGACAACGGACAAATTTTGATCAGAAAAGATCACTTGAGCCTTCGGCTCAGGTTAGCTGAAAAGTTCCCATCATGGGTAAAATATTTAACAGAATCTTTATATCAATTCATTAATTAAATTCTGTAATTTCAGACTGGTAATGAATTAAGTATATGAAATATATATAAGAGGCTTATAGATCACATGGTCACCTGAAAGTTTTATGCTCAATTTGACGAATACATGTACAGTGATAATTACATAATGATACATTGAGGTTTTGCGTGGAAAACGCAATATAAAGGAGTGTGTTTACCTTAGTGCAGTTATACTGTCTCCTGACTGCATCTAGTTACTATTAAAATTAATTGAGAGTTAATTGGATTTTAATTAATCTGATTGATCAATTTGGTCGAATTTCAATTTTTTAAGAACAAAGAGAGGTGTGATGCCAAAGTAAGAGAGACCAAGTTAGAGCCTGGGATGAAGTTTTGGTTTGGAATGTTGGTTTAAATGGTAAGAACAAATTAGCTGAAAAGTGGGAGGAAACTATTTATACTGTTAAGGAAATTCCAAATCCAGATGTTCCTGTTTTCAGAGTGAAAGCAAAGGGTATACCAGGCAGAACAAGAACTTAAATATGCTTCTCCTTTATTCTGTTTTCAGGAGGGGGGAAGGAAATACAGAGAAACCAACTAGAAGGTAGGAAACAGAGGCAAAAACAAAGCGGAGATAGACAGGTGTCAGCAGCGACAAAAAAATTCATTCATTGGATTCATCAGAAACAAAGGGTAAAAGTGACAAAGAAGAGTTGACGACGAGAGTGAAGAGTGTTGAAGACAATTAAGATCAACGGAAGACAAACCTGCACAGCCCTCATCTACCGGTATTCAAGATATTTCATCAGTAGTTGATGAAGGTTATAGTTATTCAGGTATTAGTCTAAGTTTCAATTATCATTTCAGTACTCGGAGCTGGGGTTAACGATTCATCCCACAGTGGAAATGAGCCAGTTAAACTAAAGACAGTGTACTTGAAGTGTCACAGAGAGCTCTAACCTTAAGTCGCTCAGCAAGAGTTAAGAAGCAGCCAGACTGGTATGGTCAATGGCTAAGTTCAGAAAAACATTGATTGAAATATAGACGCTCGGAGTAAAGTGATTAGTGAACTCAAAGACTTCTTTGAAGTGAAGATAGTGTTTTATCATTGTTTGTTTTTTACTTATATAAATATTTTTCTAAATAAATGAATTTATGCATTACATTCATTGATACATGTTGTTTATTTAAAGATAAAAAGTTGATACTCTGATTTACAGTGCAACCATATTCCGACCTTGTAATGGTCCGACAGTGTTATGGTCCGACACCATCATAGTCCAAATTATCTAAGATCAGCAAAAGATTGGCTCCCTCAGCGAAGATCCGACGTTGAATCAATGTTAGCAATTCAACTCAATTTGAATTCAATGTTGATTCAACGTGAAATTTTCAACGTTGAAAAGTCAACGTTGAATCAATATTGAATCTAGATTTATCAACGTCTAAACTCAACTTCAACTAAAATTCAACGTTAAAACAACGTTGTGTGACTGCTGGGTAAACTCAACTTCAACTATTATTATGCCTCATATAAATAAACACAATTAAAGAAGAATTTGATTGGCTGAGGTAGTCACGTGATCGTCGTTTTCGCCCTGCAACAAAACTTCGTGTTTCTCGCATTCGGTTCACCTCGGCTGACTACGCTATCATACATCTAGATGTAATCAGCTTGGTTTACAGAACGTGTTTCACGCCGTGTTCCCCAACTGTGACGTCACAATGCGGCGAATGCAAGTTGGTTTTTCATATTGTTCTCATAATTTTTTTACTTTATTTATTGGATTCTCTTTATATTTTTTGCATTGTGCTTGATTCGGTATAATAAAATAATTATTGCATGATAGTGAGGGAGACATTGCCCTCGGGGAATATGATTTTTCATGGGCGAAGAAATCTTCATGTCTCCCTCACTATCATGCAATAATTGTATAATATATAACGTTTAAATAACGTTGTGTGCCTGCTGGGCCCATAACAAAATATTGACATTACCATCATATTCTTACCTATGACGTCACATATGGCGGCTTCTGAATAACATTGAATAACATTTGATACGACGAATTATTCCTCTATTTATCACATGACCGACAAATTTTTCTTTGATCTTCACAAGGGTGTATTTCTCATATGAACAAAAGTGTTGTGATATATTAAATATCACATATGTGATATAAAGCTAGTGATATCCAACCGTTATACCCTAGATGTAGGAGGAGCTATGCAAATGAGACAAAAATTCGTTTCTAGATTTTAATGAACTAACAGAAACAAGAAAAAAACACACACAATACAGATAGTTAACACAGTTTAAATCAAAATGCACAAATCTTTACAAAACAAGACACTGACACGGTCTAGCGGAGCATTTCTCGAAGCGGATAGCTTCATCTCCCATAGGAATTCGCACATTCAATGGTAGTTTCCTTTCGGGCATCCTCTGAAAAGTTCATTTCATGAACACTTTGCTCTTATGCACAGTAGACTATCGGAACAGATTTGATATAAAGTTCTCGATCGGGGTAGGGAAATCCGTATGCACCCCTGGCTTCAATTACAGTGTACAAAACATGATATAGTGTTCGAAAGTTCTTGGTATATAAAAGAGAGTATTTCGGGAATGATTTTAAACTCACCAAGTTGTTGTTTCGCTGAGATTTCCAGTCGTTGAACACTTGAACCATGTTGACTGCCCATGAACTGATGAATTGTTACGGCGTGTGGTTTTACTTTCTTGATTTTTTAAGCGCACTTATTTCACTGGCCGACACATGTTTTCCGAATCTGTATAGCTAGTATATTCAGTCCATTCCGTAAAATTTTCCCTTTTCGATTCCGGAAATGATCCCAAACACCAACACGGTAAATCGAAATTCATAGAAGTCCTGGCCACATGGGCCATTTTTAAATCCGATCGCCTGAGTTCATACAATGTGAACTGCTTGACTCGATTGAAAATGATCCTCGTCGTAGGCTTGCTGCAAAAAGGCCATTCTTTACGCTATAGACCCCTTCTACTACTTTCTCCAAATCCATAGAATACAAATGAATTGATTATCTCAAGAAAATGATCACGTGGTACAGTACTAAGAAAATTTACCAAATTTGTAAATCCGTTACTTGGATACCAAAAACCCTTCGCGTTAAGACTATCACGTGGTTCTGATTCAGAGTCTTTATTAGTTGATACAAAGAAAATACCTAATATGGGAAGAGGTCAAATGAAGGGTCATGGGATAAATCAGTTACATGATTGACAGCTCGATGATGCATACAAAATATCGTTTCGTTATTGAAAACTCGGAGGCTAACGCCTCCTCGCGTGCAATAACTCAACGATATTTTGTATGCATCATCTCGTGTCATCATGTAACTATTACATACATTACCGAAAAAACAATATATAGCAAAACATGGACATTATAGGAGGCGGGGGTATCATTTAGTGAGCTCATTTCTCACAATCCTTCTAGTCGATATGCAATATCACTATCAATATATCACAACACTTTTGTTGATATGAGAAATACACCCTTGTGAAGATCAAAGAAAAATTTGTCGGTCATGGGATAACTTATTATATTTTGTAATTAAAAGTAAAATCAGTAAGGATATTGGTAATTTTGTAAAGTATTACCCCTGGTAATTGCTGATTATAAAACATCATGTTGTTACCCAGACTGCCCGGCATGTGATTTTTTAATGATTGTAAAATATCACCACTTAGCACTTCTAATTGTATGTCTATATTTTGCCGTTAACTATTAAGTTATTTTATTTTAAGAAAAAACAGTGCAAATAAAGTGAGAGTTCAGACAGTTTTGATTATGGTTGACATACTGAATTAACTTCGTTTACGTCTGCGTTGAAAAATTATCCATGTCTGATTCTAAGGCAAGATTCGTGGTTTTCTTCATTTTTTCTTGTACATTGAAATTAAAAAATAAAATATACTCTTAATGCACATAAAATATCCCGATCAAGATTAATTACAGAATGAAAATTAAAACGTCTTTTATAGCCTTTTTGTGTATAAGAAGAAATGTCTTAATAAACATCTTAATTGATACGACTAACCGGTTAATCGGTCGAAACGTCTTGTGGTTAAGCAATTAGCAATTCTGTAATTGATGGCCATCCCTATTATTATTATTATATTATTTCCACCAACAAGAGGTCCATGGGCCTTATTGGCCACCTGAGTATTGCGTAACAACTTTCAAACAATGGATGTATTCGCTTTGACAAAAGGATTGACCTATAGGAGAGAACAATTTCCCGGAAAAAGTGACATTCCAATATTAATCTTTATTCGCTATTTTCTATTGTATATGTGTCTAAAGTTTTCAAATTTGTATTTTATACCTAATATTTATGATTTAAAACCGTACAATAAACCTCCAAAATTGGCCAAAACACTATTTTGTCCATTAAAGCGTTGATTTCTGCATGTATTTTGGCCTAGAAGTCCTTCAGGGCAGGCCTGCCCCTAAATAAAACTGTGATATTTTGATAGCTTGGGATGTAAAGAATAATTTAAGATAGGAATTTTTTAGGGGCACCCCTGCCCTAGTGTCGAAATTCATAAAAAAACCTACAAAAATTAAGGAAACCGGATTTTGATAATCCGGTTAAAATTTATGCCATGTATTTTAATAGTCATACTAGCTCAGTTGATATATCAGCTGACTCTTACACTGACGATGCTTTCTTTTTAAATTCGAGGGTTCGAATCCACCTGGTACCATACCTTTAAAGTTTTAATTTTTCGCCTTTTCAGACTATTTTATTTTTTTTATATAGACCTGGGCATTTACTTTCAATTATTTATCCTTTATGCATGCCTTATTCTTGATATAAGGAACACTAAAGGGAGATCAGATCGTAACAATCAAATGTACAGTTGTCAGTCAAGCGGAACAATATAAGCACACTTTCTCCGAGGACAAGAAAAGCTCACTTTGTGTTACTCGATACAGGTATTCTTCACTGTAGGAAAGCGGCTGACCGAAGTATATACTACGGTCATCAAAACATGTCGGCCGAGGTCCCCGCTTAGAATTTTTTAGTCAAGATTTTAAACATTTGACAGTTTATTTGTGTCAATTCTTGCAAAATTTAAATGAACGCTAATGAGAACTTGCTATAAGTTATTATAGCTTACTTGAATTTAAAGAAATAAAGCTGTAGTAGTACCTCAAAGATTTTGACAATGATGACCGTAATAACCATACTCGACAAAGTAGATGACGACCGTAATATAATTATAGAGAAGACCGTAGTATATGTACAAAATCAATTGAGAGGAAAATATCTTATTCAATATTAGTACTAGATGTTCAATACAGATTACATTATACAAGATCTATATACTAATTAGTATGGAGGTCATAAAAAAGAACTGAAACGTTTTAAATATGATTGATTTAGCACTTATCGATAAGAGAAGCCACGCTTAATTTAGAATGTTAAACAAAGTATTAATAAAAATCTTGAAAAAAAGTAACACTTTTCTTCGACCTTTTTTATTTTTTTTTTCTTTTTTATTATACAATGTTATATACATTATACATATAAAATGATAATATTAATAATTGCGACTATTAAGTTTATTTTGCATTCTTTAGGAATAATATTGATATTGCGACCATCACTACATTGTAAGTCCTAGTCCTCCTCTGAAAAAAGACAAACCTCGCCCTTCAAACAGTTTTAATTGCAACTGTTACCCAAAATGACAGCGACTCATCACTATATCTCATGTATAATAAACCGTCCTTTGTTTATAGAACTTGCCGATATCAAGCAACAAGTCGAGTGCAATGTTGCCATGTTCTGATGTTTTTCATTAATGCACAAAAGTCATCCAAACGACCAATTTCTTCCATTTTCCTGATAACATCAGAAAGAACACTGTGAATTTCACTGCTTTCTGTGTTAGTCTCTGAGCATCTTGTCAAAAATCACATTGCTGCTGACGTTTACTTTCATGAACTTCATTTTGTTTTACTCTCAACATTTATACACACTGTATACCCATAACTGATTTTTTTCTTTAAGTCCAGATAAGTATATATATAGGAAAGTGAATAGATTTATGTATAGTTTTTTTCAGTTTCTGAATATGCTTTGTACACTGAAAAAAATTCTAAGTTTTCACCTTACATTTTTTGAAGTTTTAAAGAACAAATGCAAACAATAAATGATTTCTTTAATTCTTGGTTGATGATGCATAATTCAGTTCAGTGTTGCATAAATTTCATGTAAGTATCTCGTCAGAATTTTAAGCAAAGTTTCAAGGAAATGATGAAAATGAAAAATTCACACAAAATATCTACATTGTATATGGAGTATAACCACCACTCGCTCTATAAATTACTTCAAGACAATTTTTACTGTTGGATACCATGTATCCCTGAATAGGGGACTGACCCATCTGCTGCCACACCTACTGTATAGTTCTTTCCAAACAGACGAAATTGTGTGGAAAGGCAGGGCTTTGACTTTTATCATAAAATCCTAATAATGTTCTATGGGATTCAGATCCGGGTATTTGACAGTGTATCTTCACACAGATACCTTGTAGTTAATATTCTTGAGAGTGAAGCACGGAAGTACACCGATTCAGACTACTGAGTACTTGGACTGATTTTAGACTGTCACGAGCACGGATTTTTTTTTTAACATTTTCGTAAGATTGAAATTGTTTGTTTTCATGTTCCAAAGATTGTTTCTGGATAATTTACCAACCTTTAACCCTGGAGCGATGCGAAATTTTGTCCTCAGGCGAAGATCAAGGTCAATTCCGGTTTGGTTGAATTTGTCAAAAACTTTCAAATTGTGTTATTTTGGTGATCGATGAAAAATGACACACAACATATAGAAATATGTGCTTAAGTGGGTTTTGATACGGTTTGTTAATTTTTAAAAGTAATATCAAGTACAACTAGAGAGTTTACTATTTCTTGCAATAGCGTATGTAGCCCCGAACTGTTCCCCTATTTCCATGGCAACTATTGATAATTTCGGACAAGACTTTCATTTTTTGTATCACTATAACAGTACCCATTAGGTAAGATTGGACAACCATCAATTCTTATAAGACCTTTCAGTTCTATGATTTAAACATCGAAGTTAAAGAATTTTCACCTTCCTCTAGTCTCCATGGCAATAATCGATTATTTGAAAATTTTATATGCGAATCGCACAACTACAATTACTATTCACTAAAATAAAAAAAAAGGTTTCATGACGAATATTCAAAGGCCTAGAGAGTACCCTTGCGGACAAAATTCGTCACATGACAATTTTTAGGTTTCCATGGCAAGGATAGCCATTTTTAAACTAAATGACCATATGGCACAGCTACTAGCAGTGATCGTCCTTTGAGAAAAGTTTCAGAAAGATTTCCCAGCCATCTTTGAGAAACAGCCTGGACAACCAAAAATTGTGTATGTACAGTCGCAATATGTCGTCACCGGCTTCGTTCGGGACGAAATAATAAAGCATAAAAATAAAAGTGAGTAAAATGTTGTGCAAAGATGGTCCAGATATTAACATTCCAACGACTCTACCTTCTATCTCAATGGTCATTTTGCCAAAGTTTTTTTCAATTTGATAATGGTCACAAAAAGATGCAAATTACACAAAACACGCAAAGTACAAATTTGTTTATTGCCTGTAAGCTTCGTCACGGAACTTTGTTTTTCATCGGTGATACTTTATTTCTTTCTACAGTTGTTAAGAATACTCATTTGTGCAATAATTTGAAAATATCATACCATTCTATAAATAGTTATAAAATAAATATATTGATAAAAGTGAATACTTAAAAGTTTTGTTAAGTGTGTGGCACGTCAAATTCACAAAAATGAGCCAAACACAGTTTCACAGTTGATAAACGAGGTTTTACGACTGTAAACCATAGTTTACAAACCATGAACTATAGTTTTCATGTGTAAAACTATATTTAACGGTTGTTAATTAACTATAGTTTACGAATAGTAATCTAAGTTTATCTGTCTTTAATAAAGCGTTTTACATTAGATTTTGTTGGAAAACATAGATTCACGTTTGAAAGCCATAATTTACAATCGTAAACTATAGGTAAGAATTGTTTATCATAGTTTCACAAATCGTGAAACTTTATTTATCAGATCGTTAACTATAATTAAGAATTGTAAACCATTGATTACAAATCGTGAAACTGTATTGATCAGGTAATCCATGTTTTGTAATTGAAAATAACCGTTTTCGGTGTTAAGTATAGATTACGGTTGTGAAACATAGATAATCGCGTTAATTATTGTTTACAGATGTAAAATATAGGTTAACGCTGTTAACTATAGTTTACAGTCCGTAAACTTTTGTTTACAACCGATAAACTTAGTTTATTGACAGTGAAACTATGCTTAGCTTATTTTGTGAATTTGGCGTGCCATAGCTATGGTTCAAAATTACATGAACATCTTTGTCTTTTTTAAGGTTTCGTCAAAGTCCAACATGTCTAAAAAATTGTTTTTACAATAGCTCCAAAACTATGTGTGGTATAAAGTCAAAACTTTTACAGTTTATAAATATATCATTGATTAATAGATAGAAAGTATCACTTGATAACAGAAATTTTTTAAAAAATATTTTTTGAGAAAAATTGTATCAGAAAATGTGCATATTTAAAGAAAAACGCGCCTGGTTAATTTTGTTCTTGTTGTGAAAATCAACGTTGTAAAAATAATATATGTTTATCATTGAAGGGCAGGTTGGACGTGAATGGTCTCTGAAAGGCTGTTATTGAAAGCATGACAAGTTTAAAGACAAGACCCCAATAGAATCTGCTAGTTGCAATGTACTTTCCCTTTCAAGTCTTAACATTTGGACAAAATAAAAAGGGAAAACAACTTTCCAGAGGCTATATCCAAGTCCAACTTGCCCTTCATTGATAAACATATTTTGTTTCTGCAATGATGGTTTTCACTAAGATCACGGAATTAATTAGGAATATTTTTTGAAAATATATACATTTTTAGTCGAATTTTCTCAATTAATATTATACCAAGTATTTTTTTTATCAGGTAATACTTTCTATATGTTAATCAATGAAAAATTTATATAATGTAAAACTTTTAACTTTATACCTCACATAGTTTTGGGGCTATTGTAAAAATAAATTTTGGACATGTTGACCTTTGACGAAACCTTAATACAAAAATAACATGATATGTCTGCCTCTTCAACAGAAAAGAAAACACATTAGATTATATTTATATAGTACGGTCATCCTACTTCATTGGGAACAATCTATATAACGGTCATCTTAAAATTTTGTTACGGTCATCATTGACAAAAACTTTGAGGTCCTACTACCGCTTTATTTCTTTAAATGCAAGTAAGTTATACTAACCTATAGCAAGTTCTCATTGGCGTACATTTATATTTTGCAAGAATTAACACAGATAACCTAGCGAATGTTTTAAATCTTGACTGAAAATTTCTAACCGGTGACCTCGGCCGACATGTTTTGATGACCGTAGTATATACTACGGTCAGCCGCTTTCCTACAGTGATTCTTGGCAGCATTGAGCTGAGAAGAAGTTCATTTGTATATATTCCTAAGAATTTTAATCACATTGACTTCGTCTACATATATCAGGAACTGTTTTCCTTGGATTTCATTTAGGTCTATATAATTTGCACACATTATAATTATAATGGCATGTTTTATTATATCCATAAATATCCATAAATAGCCTGGACATAAAGGATAGAATTTCAGAGACAGTATACATTACCATACATTACCATTAAGCACAATAAGAAGTAAAGAAAAATATTAATTATTATGTTTGGAGATAACAAACTCAGAAATCTATGAAAGGGTTCAGCCCCTATCTCTACTTACTGAAATAAAGATTTAGGAAAAACAAATTGTTATATGTATTCAGCCTAATGTCATTAATCAGAACGGAAATCGGCAAGCCTTTTGTAGAGAATAAAACCAAGCCCGGTCCTATAGGTCAGATCCCTATTTATAACGAAGTGATCCTTTGGTTCGTGTTTTAAACCAGAGACTGACCATGAAATTCACAATTTACATTTTTGAATTTGGAAGAGGTGCCATTGCTTATCATAATTTTTAATTTAGTATGCTTACTTTATTTACTTAAAACTTAGAGGAAGATCAGAGTACCTAAGAGAAAATGCACTTCCACAGTGACTTTGTACACAGTGGTGCACCTCATCCCAAAGGAACCAGTGCCATAGGGGACCACATATTTCAATCTTTTGCAAATTTTATCATAAAATGGTTTATTATTACCAAAGAGCAGATTTCAAAGCATTAATTTATTTTCAGATTGAGTACCCCCACCTCCCTCTGACCCAGGAGGGCGGGCATAAAAACCACTTTGCTAGATGCACCTGTCTTTATCATTTATATGGATAATTGGATCATTGGCATTAAACACAGGCGGAAGGAAAAATATTTTCAAAAAATTTATTATATGTATTTTTACCCTATAATCAATAAAGCTCCGCCCTAACACCAGAACCCCTATCCCTGGGGCCATAAAATTCACAATTTTGGGAGAGGCACCCTTGTTCATCATAACTATGTGCTAAGTTAGATTATTTAATACTCAGAAGCAAAAAAGAATACTTTCAAAGAATAAATGCATTTTCAATATATAATTCAAGCGGCCCCTCTCTAACACCAGAACCCCTAACCCTGGGGTCATAAAAATCACAATTTTGGAAGAGGCACTCATGCTTATAATAATAATATGTGCTTAGTTAGTTTATTTAATACTCAGAAGTAAAGAAAAAGATTTTCAAAGAATAAATGCATTTTCACTATGTAATCAATAGAGCCCCGTCCTTACACCAGAACTCCTGACCCTGGGGCCATAAAACTCACAAATCTAGAATAGGCACTCTTGCTGATCATAACTATGTACTTAGTTTATTTAATAACAATTGAGCCCCGCTCTTATACCAGAACCCCTTACACTTTTTGAAGAGGCAACTGGCTCATCATAACTATATGAACTATGTACTTAATTAGTTTATTTAATACCCAGAAGCAGAAAAGAAGAATTTCAAAGAATAAATACATTTTCGATATATAACTAATTGAGCCCTGCTCTAATATACCAAAACCCCTAACCCTGGGGTCATAAAAATCACATTTTTTGAAAGAGGCACTCATTCTCATAATAATATGTGCTTAGTTAGTTTATTTAATACCCAGAAGCAGAGAAGTAGATTTTCAAAAAATAAATGCATTTCACTATAATCATTAGAGCCCCGCCCTAACACGGGAACTCACAAATCTGGAAGAGGCACTCTTGCTGATAATAACTATGTACTTAGTTAGTTTATTTAATACCCAGGAACATAGAAAAAAAATTTTCAAATTATAAATGCATTTTCACAATATTAACAATAGAGCTCCGCACAAACACCTAACCATGGGGCCATAAAATTCACAAATCTGGAAGAGGCACTCTTGTTCGTCATAAATATGTACTTAGTTAGTTTATTTAATACCCACGAGCAGAGAAGAAGATTTTCAAAGATTAAACTGATTTTCACTATATATTCTATTTTGCCCCGCCCTAGCACTTAAACCCCTGACCCATGGGCCTGAATTTATTAATTTTAGTAGAGGACTCTATGCTGATTACAATCATGCCAACAGTTTGTTTGCTTTTTGTCCAAGAGTAAAGAAGAAGATTTTTAAAGATTACAATAATTTTAGTGGTTCTGGTCCCACCCCTCAGGCCAAGGGCGCAGAGACCATAAAATTCTGTTTTCCTTTACCCATAGACACTGTATACTAAATTTGATGAAATTGGTTCAGTGGTTTCAGAGAAAAAGCTGAAAATGTACAAATTTTAACACACCACGGAAACGGAAACGGATAGCTATAGGTCACCTGAGTTTACTCAGGTGAGCTAATAAATATAATATTGGTCAAACCACCTTTGACTGAGTGTGTCTTGATGTTCATAATGAACCCAAGTACTACGGACATGGTCTACAAAAAGAACATGTATAACGTCGACTTCAATTCTTCAAGTCACATAATTTATAAGGTGAAAATTGATCAAGATTTTTTTTTTAAATCAGATAAGTGAAATCGTTAAAAACTGAAGCTATTAAGAAATCAATCAATTTCTGAAAGAAGAGGCCCATTGGCCAAATTGCTTACATCGCTCATCTGAGCACATGGGCTAGTTAAAAAACACAAATCAGCACAGTATTGAAAAGTTTACTTGTTGGGGGAGGATGGATTTGATTTTTTAATTACTACAGAATGTCACTGTATCAATAAAGCATACATGTATAATTTTGCCATACTTGAGAAAAAGAAATTTAAAATTTTTGACTTTTCCATTATAATCATATGGGAGGGGGTATATCATTTAGTGAGCTCATTGCTCACAGTACTTCTAGTAATATCACCAATCATAACTTTGCTTAAGAAGAAGATTTTAAAAAGATTTTTCTAGTATGCATACCAATTTAAAATTTTGATCAGCCATTGTAGCCCCTCTCTGTCCTCGGGGGTCATGATTTTAATAAACTTGAATCTACACTACCTGAGTATGCTTCCACATTAGTTTAATCTTTACTGGCCCAATAGTTTTGAAGAAGGATTTTAATTTTTTTTTCATATTTATACACAAATATATGTAAAACTTTGATCAGCCATTGGGGCCCCGTTCTACCTACAGGGGTCATGATTTGAGCAAACTTGAATCTACACTACATGAGGATGTTTCCATATGAGTTAAAGTTTTCATGACCCAGTGGTTCTTAAAGATTTTCCCTAGGTATCCCTATGTTAAACTCCCCCATGGCCCCACCATACCCCAAGGGGTCAACCGTCATGATTTTAACAAACTTCTTAACTACCTGAGGATGCCTCCACATGAGTTTCATTTTTCTGGCCCATAGGTTCTGGAGAAGAAGATTTTTAAAATTAAGATGTCATTAATTTTTCATTAATTCATAATTATCCCCTATTTGAAGATAGCTTTGTCCTTCATTTAAACAAACGTGGATCCCCTTTACCTAAAGATACTAGTACTTTGTGGCATGTTTTGGTTGAAATTGGTAAAGTGGTTCTTGAGAAGATTAAAATGTGAAAGGATTACGACGACGACAACAGGGACAACAACAACGACAGACAATTTATTTTATAGAGGCCAAATTTGAGACCGGTCCAACTGTTTTGGCCTCGTTAAAATTTGGTTTGGAGCCAAATTAGAGGCCAAAAAAGGCTCTGGCATGTTTTTGCAGTATGCAGTTTGCAGTTCACTTGTTTACTCTCTAAACTAGGCGAATCATCATGTGTAGGCCGGAACCAGGCTCAACTACCTATAGTTATCTGCGTCTCCGCACTTTTTTCGGAAATTTCATCACTCGTAGCTCCTCGGGTGGCTCATTACATTCCTCGCACACTAACCTTTAATGTCAAAGGTGAGCAACCATCTTGCTGATTCGGTCATGTGATTTTATTTGAATTTCATTTAAATTTACACTTTTGAAATCCGAGCTCCTTTGTGTCTCGCACAAGACTTTTTAAGGCTAATTACATATGGTTGTTGTAATTAAAAGCAATAAACAATGAAGAATTATGCAAGTTTAGAAACCTTTTCAAAAAACTCTATGCTGAGCGAAATATGAAATGAGTGACAAGGCAATTTCCGGCGTAGAAATGTATTGGCCTGATGCGTATTCCTCCACCTAACACATCCGAAGTTTGAATAGAGCGTACCGGAGTTTGTCGAGGATTGCCGATTGAGTTTCATAACCGCGTAGTGATATATCTATTCAAACCCATTTAAAAAATCTTTTTGTTAATATATCATGTTTCTTTTTGCTTTATTCTTATCAGAAAAGCATACAATTATCTCCAAATGAGCCTACCAAAAAAAATTAAAAGTCCTAATTTCAGCGGCGCATGAACCTTCCCTTTATTATTTATGAGCAAAGCGAGCAATGATGTAGGACACAACAATTCAGAAACCAAATATCTCATTCCATCCGAGATCCGATACACGCAAGATACTATTTCTAACAATTTCAACAATGGAAATAGGGTTAAAGACGTTCTTGATGAGATTTTAAACAATAGGACAAGGGCAACAGACCTCCCAAAGATCAAGGTATGTTTGTTTGGAATGTTAATCGTGTTCTCAACAAATTATATTTTAAAAATATCAAAAATTAAATGTGTAAGCTAAAAATCAACCATGTATTTGATATTTATTAAGGACAACCCACAATTTTCTTCCATGAACTATTCAAACCCAGAATAATCTCTTCAGTAAACTGTAAACTGTATACAGTAATCTGTCATAAGTGATCGACCAAATTCAAAATGGCCGCCGCAATTGTGCATCTTGCTATGTAAATAAAAATAATAAACAATTTATTTTCTTACCTCAGTATTTTGTTATGTTTTATTTTGAATTTAATACTCTGTGTATTCTTTTGAGGCATTGTATGGTAAATACTCTGAATGTAGTCAACCGGGATTTCTGTCCACAATATCAGTCAAATAACCATTCATTCTTCCTCCTCTTCCTATACTTTTGCAATCCGTTTGGTTCGATATTGTGAGTTCACAGCTCAAAGCCTCATTATTTACAGTTACAAATTTGTTTAAAACTAATATTCTGCAGTAAACTTAAGGGTGATAAGAGGCAGTCATTGCTTTTTGAAACCATTGATGGAACTGGCTTCTTTGACACAATCTTGCAGGCTGTTCCCATTCCTGATGGTCCTCGGGAAGAGGGAAGAATCATACACATCTCGCTATGTTGGTGGATGGCGGCAGTTCTAGTATTTGCTGTCCCTTGTTCAAATGTTGCTGTGATATCAATTAGGTCATTGCTGATCTGATACATTGTGATAAACCATGTTCTAAGGGTTCCCAATGTAGTTCCTCCATCATCATCGATGTAACACAGCCTGGTGTTTTCTCACAATAATTGCCCTTAACAAGCCTCGCTTCTCTTCCCTGGACACTCTCCAACATTTGTATTTGCATTGGGTCTGTTGATAGGGATCCCAGACTGCCGATGCATACATGTACTCCAAGGTGGGTCTGACCATTGTACTGGAGGCAGTTTATTTGATGCCAGCTCTACATCCCAGTAGATTGCGCAAAAAAGCATAAGGTCTTGCAAGACTTGTATGATATATTGTGTATGTGTTCCTTCAAGTTCAGCTTGATATCTAAAGTAATATCTACATTGTAGGTACTTTCCACTGAAAATTGATCCTACAGTGTGTCCTTCGAAGAGGGATTGTTTTTGAGTCGTTGTTTACTAAAGACATTTCTGTGGGTGGAATTTCATTTGCCGTTCTCATTTCCATTTCCCTAGTTACTTCACATCTAGCTGGGATTTTTTAGCATTTGCTATGGTGTTGATTTTTCGATATAGCAGGAAATCATCGACGAATTATGACACATCTGATGAAATGTACACCGACAGGTTACTAGTATTGAAAAGGTGGAAAAGAATAATAGTCCCATCATATTCACCAGTGGGACTCCAGAAATGACATCATGTTTAATTAGAGGATTGGGCCTCTAGGGTGGACTGCTATGTCACTTTCGCAAAAAAGTCCCTGAACTAGTTCTAGGTGTTTCCTCTGAACGCCATTAAAGTTCAAATTGTGTAGAAGTCGTTGATGTGGCAATTTGTCAAAGGCTTTTGAAAAATCTAACAGCACTATGTTTACCTTATCTTTAAGGGCTAATAACTTGGCCACCTTGTCCACTGTAATCAATAACTGTGTATGGTCTTCTTGATCTGAAACCATGTTGTTTTGCCAGTACGTGAATGCCGTTATATTGATCCATAATTTGGTTGTGCACTATATGTTCAAATAACTTGCATCCTACGAAAGTTAAGGAGTCTTTGTGGTAGTTTGAAGCTAAGTGTAAATAACGAAATAATAGATGCTTTTCCAATATCAACCGAAAGTTGAATAGTTTTGTCATAACCGGATTTGGTTCTATCGCAAAGTCATGGAGAAATTTTGATGGGATTGCGTTTGGTCTCGCTGCTTTGTGTATATTCAAGCTTTTCATGGGCTTACATGTACCGCTACTTCCTATGTGGATGTTGTTTATAGTTGGGGAAGGGTTGTGTCCTTTGGATGGCATATCTGAAAATATTCCTTTGTAAAAAAAAAAAGGGGGGGGTTGTTATATCTGTCTACGACAAAGTGTCTTTGTGAAGCCGTCTATCAGGGCATTTGAGTGAAAACACGCCACAGGACTATGTTTTCTGTGTTTGACGTAGGACCAGAATTTCTTTAAGTCCTCATAGATCACTTTCTGTAAGTTATTGTCCCTTGCAAGGCAAATTTCTAGCTGGCAATATGTTTAATTAAGTCTCCGATTAAGCTTTCTGTCCCTCTTGCTGTTGGTCTTTCTTGCCTTTGATGTGTCCTATTTTCCTCCGTGTGAGTAACTTTAGCTAGGTATCAATCCATGGATACTATAACTTTGGTAGAGTAAACTTAGTTGGTATTTGTGCTCTCATCATGTCATTGATCATTTCCTATAACATGGTCCATTTTAAATCAATATTTCTGATGTAATCATATTCCTTATAGCTTTTCATTATTGCTTCCCTGGGGGAATCCTAATTAGTACTTCATTTCATTTTTTGTTTTTCATTTCATTTTCAGAGGGATAATTCTGTCGCCATTTTTCAGTTCTCTTTTGATTTTGAGCCATACAATCTCTGTAATGTTTAAATTGCGACTCTGAAAAGACCAGAACTTAGAGTGAATACTATTTTGTATCTTGGTTGGGTGCATTAAGGACAGATGATACAAACAAACTTATGTCAAAAAATTTGAAAATAACAACTTGAGTCATGCTTTAATGAGTAAAATGAATAAGTTTAACCGCATAGTTTTTGAATTTTTATTCAAATTCTCACAAAATTGGGATTTGAAGTGAAAAATATTTGTATAGATTAATAAGGATGGTTTCAGAGAGGTAGAATTTTCAATATCATAGAAGGTTTACAATTTCTTTATATTCTAGAAATTTATTTTTTACATCATTTTTAATAAAATAAGACCAAAAAAATATATACCAATCCAGGCATCCATTTTTTGTTTGTATCATCTGTCCTTAATATCTTGGAAGATATAAGATTGGTAATTTTTCCAAGGAAAATAACGCACAACAACACAGGTGTTTATCATTGATATCAATACATTTTTGGTCATTAATACTGCCATCTACGACAGTAAGTGCACCTTCACTATTAAAGGTTACACTTCCCAATACCATCAAATTGAACTTGTGCGTTTGAGGTTGCAAATAACAACAGAGTAACCAGTCCTCGCCGACCTTTTCCCAGATAAATACGCGACTATTTATAAGCCAATGTCCACTTTACATTCATCACTGAATATTATTCTTTGTCAGTTATTATGGACAGTATTTGTAACAATTGCCTATACACAAAGAAAGCTGAACTTTATGAATGACTTCACGATTTCTGATTCGTTTTCTTACAGCTCCCCGAAAATACCCCTGTTTATAAAAAGTTCTCTGTACACTTTTTTTAAAACAGTGGCTGTCCTTGTTGGTAAAATAAGGCAGTGACTTCAAACACAGTTCGTTTTCTGTTTTCTTTTACTGACCTTAAAAGATGTTTACATCTTTGTTATCTAATTTAGATATTTTCCCTTTCTTGGCAAATATACTGTATTACCTCACATCCGTAAACGATTAATCAAATACGTTTTTGTTGTACAGGGTATTCCCACTCTTTAAGAAGTTTCTTGTTGTTTCATCTCGTTGTATACAAAGTGATAACTATTTCTTTAACATCACTTCTCAACCAAGCAGGAGCCATATTGTTTGAAAATTTGCAAAGTGTAAATTCGTCACGTGATGGTCACAAGTACATTCTTAAAATAGTGTAATTTTAAGGTTTTCATAAATTATATTCCATTGATGTTAATCGTTTTCAAAACAAATCTGTTTTGTAAAATTATATGACCAAGACCTTTACAGTGGATAATTGGTTTAACACCAATGCTGTTATACTCATACAAGTAAATTCTCACTATATTTCGAGTGTAATACTGGTATTTTCAGTGTAATTTTATTTTAGCCATTATAAGTATTTTAATCCTTAACGAAAGCAAATAGAATATAAACATTCAACAACATAGTGTTTTACTCCCGCTAGAGATGTGTGTTAGTCTCACGACATTGGTCTGGGCATTATTAAGAAAAGCATCCCAATTCCAACTCTCACAATATTGACAAAATAAAGTACAATTTGTGCCATGACAAATACCTTATGATGGATAGATTTTACATATTTAATTTGTAATCAGACTGTTTAAATGTTAGTGATATTAAGTTTTGATAAACACTTTCATTTTAGGTTGGTAAATACAATAAACACTGGTGGTCCCTAGACAATCGCAGACTTTGGATTTTTCAAGAATTGGAGAAACGTGACCTTCTTCATAAGATAAATGTAGAGATCATCCAAGATATAGACCCAACCACATTTACAACGAAGAACAAGGGAACATCTATCGAATTTTCAAATAGAAGGGAAAAGAAACGAAAAAACAATAAAAATAAATAACGGTAAGAGCTAAAAAAAATAATTGATTTAAAGATCCTTCTTTTCATTTTTATGAAACTTATGTAAAAATGTCTTTCATTGAAGCCAACCACACCATCCAGGAAGACATTAGGAAGACCACTTTAAACATATTATCAAGTTAATTCTAAAGGTTTGTTTAACTGGAATATTTTGGATTAAAAGCTGAACACATCTTATAATAGAAAAGCGACATTTTTCGATATATCATTTAATTTAATATTCCTTATGTACATATAAATAAAACTAATGTAAAAATGTCTTTCATTGTAGCCAACCGCACCAAAAAACTGATTCCAGGAAGACATTAGGAAGACCACTTTAAACATATTATCAAGTTACATTTAAACGTATGTCTAACTGGAATATTTTGGATTAAAAGCTGAACACATATTATAATAGACAAGCGACTTTTTCGATATCATTCATATCTAATATTCCTTATGTACATATAAAAAACTAATGTAAAAATTTCTTTCATTGTAGCCAACCACACCAAAAACTGATTCCAGGAAGACATTAGGAAGACCACTTTAAACATATTTTCAAGTTAATTCTAAATGTATGTTTAACTGGAATATTTTGGATTAAAAGATGAACACTTCTTATTATAAATAGACAAACGCCATTTTGGATAACATATATATTTAATATTCCTTATGTACATATAATGAAAATTAATGGGAAAAAAAATTATAAATGAGAATACAGTAATTTTAATGAGTGGAATCATTAAATTTATTTTTTCTTAAGTTGCTTCTTTATACATGAAAATTATATTACTCATGTAAAATGATTTTCTTTGTAGCCAACCACACCATCTACATAATTTTGGTATTTAACATTGTAAATCAATAATGAGGTATGTTTTTCTTTAAATGTAACGATTAAATTTATAAAGGCAGTTAATCTGCATGTGTTGTCTATGTCTTGATTATTTTAGTATTCTTTATAGTAATATTAAAAAATTATACTTATGAAAACAATTTGGATGAGTGAAATTATAAGATTGTTTTAATTAATGCTTTTTCTGTATATACTATAAATCTCCTGTATATAAAACTTTCCTATATTGTAGCCAACCGAAGCAGAATACAAGATTTCAGAGGACACCAGGCAGATTCAGTATATTCGTGTTCCTATGTCATTGATGATTTTAGTACTGTTTCGAATTCATTGAAGGAAAAAAGGTAATAATGAAATAACTGTTTATAAGTTTAATTTATTTTATCAATGTATGATTACAAAAATATAATTATCTTCATTAAAATAATTTAATTGGAATTCAATGTATTTTTTTTAACTTTTGCAATGTTTTATGTTAATTGCTTCCATTTATTTGTACAATGCATCAATGATAATTAATCAATGTTTGTTTTAGAAAGAGTTTTATGACTACAATTTAAATTCTTTAAAGACAATGAGAAATTATTTTGATCAATTTTATGTAAAAATTAGCTAAAGTATTTTATTCAATCTATGTAAAATTAGTTTAAGTAAGAGTTTCATACTCATTTACAAAAAAATAATTATCTTCATTAAAATAATTTAATTGGAATTCAATGCATTTTTTTTTATTTTTGCAATGTTTTATGTTAATTGCTTCCATTTATTTGTACAATGCATCAATAATAATTAGTCAATGTTTGTTTTAGAAAGAGTTTTATGACTACAATGTTAATTCTTTAAAGACCATAAAAAATTATTTTGATCTATTTTATGTAAAAATTAGCTAAAGTATTTTATTCAATCTATGTAAAATTAGTTTAAGTAAGAGTTTCATACTCATTTTTGTACTTTATTAAACAAATATTAATTTTATTCTTTTTGCTGTTGTTATTACATTTATAAATTACCTCTGAACCATGTTGAAGGGTTCATGGCGAGTTATAAACAGGCTAGCATTGTTGACTCATTATAGCATTTATTTATCATTATGTTCCTTGCCATCGTAAATCAAGGGAGACATGGACATCGAAACAACGCTTTGTTCCTTTTTTTACCTGTCAATGAATTATATATACCATTTATTTTTATGAAATTAACCATTAAGGAGGACCACCTGATATTCAATACAGAATGAAACAGGTACATTCCCCCTGAGATTGACTAGAAAATTACATGCAATGAAAATATCAGAGTGTATGTAATTATGCAACAAATAATTAACATAAATTTGTTGATCCTTGAAGGCGTCGAAACAATCGCGCCACAAGTCCTCAAGCAGTGAGGGATTGATGCCAATCAAAAGAAAAAAAATCAGCATAAAAACTTAACTTAAACAGTAAATTCAACATTTTTTCTCCAAGTTTATACAATTATGAATATCACTGAAACATGCACAACATATAAGTGGTAATAATTATACAAAATGTTTCTGATAAACATTAAATGCTGATGCAACAAAGTCATTATTTAATTAATGCCAATCACTCTTGTATGGTTAGCCAGCATGGATAAAGCGAAATACTGCAAAGATTGTTTACTACGTAAAATGTACATTTTTAGGTTTTTAAATTCGGAATTTTTTTTTAATTTTCATTTATTTATCATCTGAGAGTACATGTATTCACGTTTTGAACCTGGGTAACCTTTCCAATATCACACTATATTCACCTTATTAGACTCTCGTTCTCTAAATAATGAAAAATTTATTTATACATGTTATAAAAGGCATGAACAGAAAAATCATTGATTCAATGTTCCTTTTAATTGCTGTCAAAAAGCGTACTTATGTGCAAGACGAAAAAGACGAATTGCCTTTACGAAATGTTCCGCCCGGAATATAGAGGCATACTTGGAGAGGGAATTCCGGGTGTCAGTTTGTCTCTCTACATACATGTATGTATGGTAATACACAGGTTCTGGGCGTATTCCAAGCGGAAACAAATTTAAGGAATTGGGCAAAAAATGCAAATGAGCAACGCCCTGAAACTTAAATGACGCCTGGACAAATAAATTTGCATGGAAACTAAAATGATGCCGGGATCGGAATTAGGCTTGGAATTAGGTTATAAATGATTTACAATGTTAATTAAAAGCTAAAAATTTAGCTTTTTGAACTGTAAGAAAACATAATGACAGGTCATTAACATAGTAAAAAAATGGTGTTCAAAGAAATACAAGTAATTTAATCAAACTTGCTTCATTTTTTTTGTGTAAGGGACACTGAAACATAACCATAATCGAGTGTGTAAGAATTTTATAAACTTTTTAATTCATACTGTTACATTTTATTACTTCAATAACATGAATAATCATGATAATCATGACATTGAAACAAGATACTTAATACAGTTCTTCATTTACTCAGTATACTTTACAGATGGAGACTCATGCCTCTATCAGACTGTTATATTTCTCAGAATGTGTGCAAAGAAACTCACGGACGGACGTACAGATGGACGGACGGACGGACGGACGGACGGACGAACATACCGATTACAGTATACAATCCCACTTTTCAAGCAGGGGTATAATTAAGCGTTGAAACTTTCAGGAGAAATAAAAGCGTCTGATTGATCAATCAGAGACTTTTTCTTCTGAAAGTTCCAGGCGTAATTATACCCCTCCCCGCTTGAAAAGTGCTAGGGTATACTGCATGTAATCGGTATGTCCGTCCGTCTGTCTATCTGTCCGTCCGCATGTTAGACTTTAGAGTACCCATCTCTTATCCGCAACTCATATGGGAGGCGGGGGTATCATTTAGTGAGCTCATTGCTCACAGTACCTTTAGTTTTTAATTATAATGAGTATGTTAGCTAACAAGAGGCCCACAGGCCTTCTAGGTCACCTGAGTATTGTGTAACAACTTTCAAACAAATAAATTTGGTTCGTGTTTTAACCAGAGGCCATGGAATTCACAATTGCTTATCATAATTATAAACTTAACATGCTTCCTCTATTTACTTAATACCCAGAGGTAGGTCAGAGTAACAAAGAGAAAATGCACTTCCACTTAATAACCAGTGGTGCACCTCACCCCAAAGGAACCACTGACCTTGGGGCCACATATTTCAAAATTTTGCAAATTTTATCATAAAATGGTTGATTGATGCATAAAAAATAACCATTTTGTTAGATGCACCTTTGTTCATCAAAAATATATATACTTGGATCATTGGCGTAAAACCCAGGAGCAAAGGAAAAGATTTAAAAGAATTAATGCATTTTCACTATATAATCAATATAGCCCCGCCCTAACACCAGAAACCCCTGACCCTGGGCCATAAAATTCACAATACTGGAATAGGCACTCTTGCTCGTCATAACTATGTATTTAGTTAGTTTATTTAACACCCAGAAGCAGAGAAGAAGATTTTCAAAGAATAAATGCATTTTCACTATATAATCAATAAACCCCTGCCCTAACACCAGAACCCCTGACCCTGGGGCCATAAAATTCACAATTTGGGAATAAGCACTCTTGCTCATCATAACTATATATTGAACACCCAGAAGCAGAGAAGATTTTCAAAGAATAAATGCATATCCACTATATCATCAATAGAGCCCTGCCTTAACACCAGAACCCCTGACCTTGGACCATAAAATTCACAATTAGGGAATATGCACTCTTGCTCATCATAACTATGTATTTAACACCCAGAAGCAGAGAAGAAGATTTTCAAAGAATTCATGCATTTTCACTATATGACCAATAGAGCTCCGCCCTAACTTAACACCAGAAACCCTGCCATACAGCCATAAAATTCACAATATTGGAAGAGGCACTCTTGCTCATCATAACTATGTGCTTAGTTGGTTTATTTAATACTCAGAAGCAGAGTAGTAGATTTTCAAAGAATTCATGCATTTTCACTATATTATCAATAGAGCCCCGCCCTAACACCAGAAACCCTGACCCTACAGCCATAAAATTCACAATATTGGAAGAGGCACTCTTGCTCATCATAACTATGTGCTTAGTTGGTTTATTTAATACTCAAAAGCAGAGTAGTAGATTTTCAAAGAATTCATGCATTTTCACTATATTATCAATAGAGCCCCGCCCTAACACCAGAAACCCTGACCCTACAGCCACAAAATTCACAATATTGTAAGAGGCTTTCTTGCTCATCATAACTATGTGCTTAGTTAGTTTATTTAACACCCAGAAGCAGAGAAGAAGATTTTCAAAGAATAAATGCATTTTCACTATATTATCAATAGAGCCCCGCCCTAACACCAGAACCCCTGACCCTGGGGCCATGAATTTCACAATTTTGGTAAAAGACTCAATGCTGATTACAATCATGCCAACAGTTTGCCTGCTTGATGTCCAGGAGTATAGAAGAAGATTTTTAAAGATTGCACTAATTTTAGTGGTTTTGGCCCTACCCCTCAGGCCCCAAGGGGGCAGGGACCATGAAATTCACAATTTTTGTTCCCTTTCACCCATAGATGCTTTGTGCCAAAATTGTTTGAAATTGATCGAAGGGTTGCAGAGAAGAAGCTGAAAATGTTCAAATGTTAACGCACGGCGCACGACGACGGACAACAACGGATAGCAATAGGTCACCTGAGTTTACTCAGGTGACCTAATTAAAAATCATCAGCTTTGATTTTGTTCACGTTTAATAACAAACAGTTATGTTTTAATACTAAACTGAGCTAAGAAATGTTCTGTTACCTTAACACATCTTCGTTAGCCAAGGGTTTCCTATCCGAAACCTATTCTTAGGCAGATTTTGGATCAGAAACCTTTTGCAAGCAAACATGATGTGATCAATATACACGGAAATCATAATATGTCTGACCAGTCAACAGTTGCTCTATACGACCGTTTGGCCAATTCCGAATTTTGACCAGTTCCGAATGATTGAAAATGTAAGAGCTGATTATAAATAAATTCAAAGGTGTAAAAATAAATTGATACCTATGATAAGAAGGCTTATTTATAAGTGTTTGAATTCTGTGAAGTTTTGATTTTTTGCCGTCTGTTGAGTTCGGTTTCGTTATCGTACTTGAAAGATTCGACATACTTTTACAATGCAACAAATTTGAATCACCGCGACGCGTGAGTCTGCAGAAAAACCTCTGTAGAGACATCAAATTTTCACATAAAACAACATTCCAGGTATTAAAAGTAAGTTTGATATGTACTCTAACAAATGCTTAAAACTTGTCCAAAATAAAAATTTAGAACACTGGAAAATATCGGAATGTTTTCGTCTTGTCATTTTACTGGTTCCGAATGGCCATTATAAAAACACTCCATGTATTATATAATAAATTCATTCTTCGTTGCTTTATTTCTTGTAAACGTGACTTATTATACCCCTGCTTGAAATGGGTATGTAATGATTTATTGTTTATCCATCCATCCGTCTAGCTGTCTGTACGCCTGTCCGTCTGTTGCTGCTTTGGAGTACTCATTTCTTATCTGCAACTCCTCTTCTACCACTCTATGAAATTGATCTGACACTTAACATGCTTAATTTGGGTTCCCTTAGCAAAACATGGATAATGTCATTCTTTCTAATATTGAAGGGTATATATCCATCTCTTATCCACAATTCCTCATATACCACTGAATAAGATTTAATGATATTTTCACAGATTCTTTATTACATAATGCCATTTTTGACATCATGTTTTACTTTTTGATTTAACACTTATTTCGGGTCTCCATTGACTTTGTCATTATCATCATATAGGAGGCGTGGGGTATCAGTAAAGTGAGCTTAGTGCTCACAGTACCTATAGATTCTCTTTATGTCCTTTGGAAATACAAATAACTTATTGGTAAGCAATTAATTTTACTTTTCTTAGACATGCCAATGAATGTGGGACGTGTGTATATGTGTACATGGGATAAGTGTATAATATATATTAATTTAGAGTTGAACGGAAAGGGTACCGATAGGTATTCGGAACTGGGAAAATGACTACCTATGTTAACTTGCGAAATAATTTTCTTTCATAAATTGCTAAACTTTTAAGAAACAATATTTAATTCCCCAAGTCATTGAACTATCTTGACAAAAAACACTTAAATTTTGAAATAATGACTCGTATATTTATAGCACCGAGGAATCGGTTTCTTATTCGGAACTGGTCAAACAACTATACTCCTCCTATGCACATAACCTCATCTCTGGAATTTTCAGGGGTTCGATTGTACAGTTTGTAGATTATTTTTAGATTGACAATCAAGTTGATGAAACAACAATTTCAAGAAGTCATCATTTCAAGTTCTATGGTCAATACAATGACCTTGTCAGCAAAGACAATTTATTATTAAGTCAAATGCCGACTGACGTTTTTCAAGCAATTGTTAGTCCATTATTTATGAATTGACGACGGATTTTCCCGTTATTTCCCGATCATGACAAGGAGCACACGGCGGGTGTGACCGGTCGGCAGGTGATGCTCTCTTCTCTATAGCACCTGATCCCACCGCTGATGTTTTGGAGGTCCGTGTTTGCTCTGTTCCTATTTTGGATTTTTGATCTTGAAAACTGCTCGGTATCTCCATGTTTTATCGGTCACTTTTCATTATCCTTGCCTTTTCATTCAATTCCGAATTTTAGTAATATGGCCCAAAAATTAAATTAATGGTTTCTCAGGCAAAAAATTCCAAAATTCAAGGCGGCAGTCAGGCTTTTCCCTTTTCTTTTCTTTTAGCAGTCGTTATACCTTTCTTCATGTCAGACATTCAAAAAAAAATAATGATATCAACTGATTTTTATTTTGTGATCTCTTACATTAAATATAATTTGTATTCAATTTTAAATTATGTTGTTTTAAACATTTATTTGAAAGTAATTGCATAAAAATTAAATATTTTAAATTAACAAGAAATATATTATATTATCTTGGCATTTAAGAAAAGGGGAATAAGTCGATTTTCTTTTAATAGAAAATGGAGTTATTTCCTTTTTCAATATGTCATTAAAATTAAAATTGATAAATGTGAGTTTTTGACCTAATGCAGTGGTGCCTGAGAAACTGCTATTTTTTTTTTTTTTTGGACCTAACGTGATTGTAATCATCAAATCTTGCAAGATTAGTACACAATTCATTTCAATTATCTAAAGTGTGATCTATAAAATCTCATATTGAAGGTTAACAGCATATGTTTCTCGACATATTGCAGCTGTTTTTTAATCATACAATAACACATTTAAGATCTTCATCTTTTAATAAAAACAATAAGTGGTAACACAATGATAACATAAAATTGAATAATTTAGACAATTTTCTCTAAACAGTTTACAATAAACAGTAAAAATATTATTTTCAACTTACACACTTGAAACACAAACAGAAATATAAATTGTTAAAATGTTTTTTTTTCCCTAGTTTTACTAGACACTAGACATTTTACAAAACTTCATTCAAATTCCTCCTGGACAGCTTCACTGATTCACTAGTGGTATCTTTTCTTCACTGCATGTTCCTCTAAATTAAAGGACAAAAATTATGGTTAATTTTAGCATATTGTGAAATCTGTAGAAGCATATTAGTGCTATGTATTTCATATTTTGTCTTTTTAACCAAAAGATTTACTATAGTTGAACCTCATTATCTTGAACTTAAAAGGACCAAAAAAATCGAGATTTTAATGATTGCAATTGGTTAGAAACATCATCAAAATTTTATAAAAATATTTTATCCATCCTAATGGAGGTATTTGGCTAAGGTTATACCTCTCATTTTTCTTAGCTCACTTTAAAAAACGAATTCACATATATACAATGTATCTGTTACCTTAAAGGTTATATAGCATTTTGATTATAATTTATATTCATATACTTTAAAATATATACATTGCACTAGTATATAATTTAAGTAAGTTTTACAATAATAATTTTCTTGCAATCTCTATTTTGTGATTTATTGATTTATCCTCCCCACCTTAAAAACAACAACAACAACAAAACTCACCATATGAAAAGTCTAATCATGCAGCCTGTCAGATATTAATAGAAAGAAAATATTTATATTAGTAATCAAACACTTGATTTATACAAAACATACATACAGACAAACAGTTCCCTCAAGTACATGTATGTGACTCAATCAAAGCAAATGTTAGTAAACAAAATATTAACTGAATTAACAGAAACTTGGTTTCACTAGGGAAGGCAGAAAATTAATGTCCATTCTATGTAATGTATACATCCACTTCTTACTCATTCAAATTTGATTTAAAAATCAATCATTAGAAACAAGAAAATTTATAATTTATACAATTTTAACACAGGTAACTTCTGCATTAACAAAACTTAACCACCGATGCAGTCAACATTACCTGTAATACATGTACTATTACAGCCACAATTGCATTTTCATTAACATCATTGGATATACATGTATCTCAAATAGCAAGGCAAGTGTTAGTGCAATTAAATGAGAGATTCTAGACAGTTAATTGCTGGGTATGTGTTAAGCTGATAATTCATAAATTTAATAAATATTATTTTGTAATTTTCTTTATAAATCTTTATACAATTTTCAGTTTGAAGGGATTTTTCATAAGTGTCAGTCTCAAGTTAACCAATGTCGATATGAGTTTTGTTTATTAAACAGAATTAGTATATAAAGGTATATAATGAACAATTAGCTGAAGATTATAAGAAACATATTAAGTTAAGTTTATTCACAATTCAACTTACTTAGGACGTTCTAATTGCCCTTCAAGTGAAAAAAAGATAGGTTGTCTTAATTTTGTCATATCTTTAACAAGTCAAAGAGTGTTGGCTATAGCTATACAACATTTTGGTGTTCTCATAGAGAAATATGAGAAGAGAAAATTAAACAAATTTGTACTGTTTTAGACTAACTAGCCTATTTCTCCACTAATAAAATCTAGCTTATCTACAGAATATGCTTCATGAACAAGTTTCTAAATAGTGCTTTGTCCATGTATATTTTAAGTTCAAATGATAATATTTCAGTATTCTGCTACATTAAATGTAATATACCTGGTGTCAATCATGAGTTATTATGTAAACAGAACAAATTTCATTGACAAGTGTTGAATTGTCATAAAATTAATCCATAATTTAAGTACAGGAAATGAAAATTGTGCACAATTCTCTAGAAAACAAATTTCTATTTAAACTAATAAAAGAAATGCTTTTACTGCAACTCTTTTGAGCCACTGATATTAAACAAGAGCAAATTTAATTGCAATTTTTCAAGTACCAGTACACTGTACATTCAGCAAAGCTGTAGGTTTAACAGGTGGCTATGTTAGCTTAGTTGAATGGGTTGCTTTGCTATCACATTTGAATTGATTTTAAATTTTATTTGAAGTCAAACACTGCTGCTCTATAAAAAAAATCTACAAGATAATTATCATAAACACATATACATGTATCTAGCAAGTTATGATAGCAAGGACCCAAAGCCAGCCAGTATAAAATGCAGAACAAGGGTAGGTAGATAGGGTTATGTTTTCATCATACCATTTCCTCATTTGAGGCTGTAAATATTTTGTGCTGCAGTGGAACTCCTGAGAAAATCAAGCATTAAAATTCTAATGAAGGTTGTTAATGCTACTAAAAATAAAATGTCCAACTTTCTGAAGCCTTTATGAAAGCAAACATGCATGGTCTACTATGTATAAAAATAAAACTAGAGTTAAGTTAAATATGTCTGTTGATAAATAAATAAATTTATCAGAAAAAAAAATTAAATATCAAAACTTTGTCAGTAATTTAAATGCATATGATTTTTATTCAAGCAATAAAAGCAAATGTATTAAAGAAGAGGGGTTGAAAACATCAAATACTAGAAATATGTCCATAGGACATGAATGCCCCGCCGAGGATATATCAGTAAAGTAACATGAAAATTTGTATGTGTTTAAAATTTGATCAGAATATCCAGAATAGTGATGCAGCTGAATTGCTTGTTTGGAAAATATAGGTCAGATCCAGCATCCGAAGCAAGTCTGGTAGTGTCCATCCCTAGATGCATCATCCATGCAAGTTTGGTTCAGGTAGGGCTTATAGATACTTGGGAATGAAAAAATAGGTCAGATCCAGCATCCGAAGCAAGTCAGGTAGTGTCCATCCCTAGATGCATCATCCATGCAAGTTTGGTTCAGGTAGGACTAATAGTTACTTGGGAATGAGAATATAGGTCAGATTCAGCATCTGAAGCAAGTTTGGTGGTGTCCATCCCTAGATGCATCATCCATGCAAGTTTGGTTCAGGTAGGGCTTATAGTTACTTGGGAATGAAAATATAGGTCAGATCCAGCATCCGAAGCAAGTCTGGTAGTGTCCATCCCTAGATGCATCATTCATGTAAGTTTGGTTCAGGTAGGGCTTATAGTTACTTGGGAATAAAAATATAGGTCAGATCCAGCATCCGAAGCAAGTCTGGTAGTGTCCATCCCTAGATGCATCATCCATGCAATTTTGATTTAGGTAGGGCTTATAGTTACTTGGGATTAAAAATACAGGTCAGATCCAGCATCCGAAGCAAGTCTGGTAGTGTCCATCCAAAGATGCATCATCCATGTAAGTTTGGTTCAGGTAGGGCTTATAGTTACTTGGGAATGAAAATATAGGTCAGATCCAGCATCCGCAGCAAGTCTGGTAGTGTCCATCCCTAGATGCATCAACCATGCAAGTTTGGTCCAAGTGGGGCTTAGAGTTCCTTAGGAATGGACCTGCTCTAAAAACTTTAACCTGATCACTCATCTGGAAAATGTAGGTCAGATCCAGCATCCGGAGCAAGTCTGGTACTGTTCATCCCTAGATGCATCATCCATGCAAGTTTGGTCCAAGTAGGGCTTATAGTTCCTTAGGAATGGACCTGTTCCTAAAACTTTTACCTGATCACTCGTCTTGAAAATGTCAGTCAGATTCAGCATCCGAAGCAAGTGTGGTAGTGTTCATCTCTAGACGAACCATAGCTCTCATCAATATCTATCAGCATATGAAGTTTGATGAAAATATCTTGGATAGTTTCTTTGAAACTTAGCTTTGAACAGAGCTAAACGCAAAGTGTGACGGAAGGACGGAAGGACAGAAGGACGGAAGGACGGAAGACGGACATGACAAACACTATATGCCCCGGCCATATTCATGGCAGGGCATAAAAATGAAATACACTGAATTTATTTACATGAATTCAATCTCTACCACAAATATGCTTCATACTTTCTTGAAATTCATCTGACATGCAATATCATAGGCAATGCATTTTTTTTTCATTTTAGAAAATATTCCAAAAGTGGATAGCACTATAAAAACTAATGGAAAAATCTGGGTGTAAATATGCGTACTGGTAATAAAATCGGCCAAAATTACCTTTCTCAAACCTAGAACTGCATTTAACAACCAAGCATTTGTGTTCAGTTACTTACCAACTAGATGTCTTTGGTTTAATATCATCTATAATGGCTTGTACAACTTCTAAAGTTGTTGCCTGACCTCCTAGATCTGGGGTCTGGATCTGCAGAGGGAAAGTTATTTAAAATATTGCTCAAAAATATAAACAATTATGAACATTTGCAAAAATCAATTTCTCAGATTTTTTTAAAAATGAGAGTGAGTACAATTTCATTAAACAGGTCTGGACGATTTCTAAATATGGAAGTCAAGAACGATAACCGAAAGTTGCTATAAATGTACATCAAGTACACGTAATTATTTTTCTGTCCAATCAGACAACAGCATTTTTACACACCCCAAAACATATTTTAAGAGAACAAAAAGATAACACGTGCTGTTGTTTTTTTCCTCAAAAAGATTTTTTTTAACAAAAAATTTGTAGAAGTAAGATGAAAACTTTTGAAGAATAAGGTATTCCCCACATTTTTACCGTGAACAACCTTGATATTTTTATCTCGGTAAAGAAAAAAATAATGCACGAAAGAATGTAATCATTTACAGAGGTATATAGATCGCACCAGCAAGTTTTTATCAAGTTCAATTATAACATTTACCAGAATATATTATATGATGGTAAATATAATTTTGCTTAGCCGACCGATTTTCATCGATAATGCTTTTAAAAATTCCATGTGTATAGATCAACTCACACAAGTGTTTATCGTATGGAGTAAACACATATAGTTTTGCAATATCACGGGTTTCATGAGCGCCGAATACTTAGCTATGCAGACTTTAAATGGGCATAAGGAAAGGCGTTTAACGTGGAGAGAAAAGAATCCTGTAATTATACATGAATGCGTTTTATCCCAATATCTTACCTCGCATATAAGAAACTGCATGGACTACTTGTATTCTGTAATAAACACTCAAAAATAATAAAGACTGTTATCTTTTCGATAAGATTTTTAGGTCAGGCTCTAAAAACTGAAAATTTACCGTATTTATATCAATTTTTTAACGTAATTAAATTACTTTTGGGATTGCTAACTCCTAGAGACAGATTTTTTTTATCCCACTTAAAACGTATTCAAAGCTTTCAAGTCGTGTTTGTTCACGGTAGAATTGTCATAAATATAATATTATTCCCAAATGCACATAAAGTTTACAAAAAGTTTGTTCTAAAAAAATCTTTTGAGCAAAAAACGTAAAAGCCACGTGTTTTATTTATTCTCTCATGGGTTTGTCTAAATGCTGTTATCTGATTGGTCAGAAGGATTAGTGCCTTGTTTATTCTGTGTATTAATAGCAATTCACGGTTATCGTTCTTGACTTCCTTATTTAGAAATCGTCCAGACCTGTTAAAGTATCAGTATACATATGTTTTTATAGATTTACACGAACAAGTGAATTATAGAACTGGCAAAATTGAAATTCTACAGAATAAGTTTTCCAATCATTTCAAATTTTGAACTCCTTACTCTGTCCTCAGACAAAACTTTCATCACAGATTCTCGGATCAACTCAGCATGGTGGTTATAGCTACAGGAATGTAAAATTTTTCGGAATTAAAAAACAAATAAAATAATTTTGCATGTAAATTCTGGATAAAACATCAATAAGATGTAGCCCTGTGCTTTATTCCATTTGTCAGACCTTTGAAAGGATACAGATATACTGTTTTTCTTACCCAATGTAATCTAACATATCACAACTGGCTAACAACATTCCTGTGGGATTGGCAATATTCTTCCCTTTCATACTACGGCCAGAACTTCGAGTTCCCTGTGAGAAAAATAATTCAATATCAATACATATATAAATGCAGCAAGACATCAGTATCACTAACATCATCAACATGCTCTGACTTTCTGTTTTCAATATAACAAGGTCAATTAACCCTCTATTTATGTAAAGTTTTGCTCTGAATTTAATAATTTTCCAAAATTAAGCTAATGTTAAATTTCAGTGGACAAATTTTAGCACACCTTGTGAGATATAAAAAAATTTATATAAATGGTCTTTTTTTAACTTAAATTTTTTTTTTTTTTTAATTATATATCCCAGTGAGAATTAGCTTTCTTTTCAGAGGATCCTTGAACCTTTAATTTCTTTTTTTCTCAGGAAAGAATTGAGACTTAATATTTTCCGTGCCAACAAACTATCTTAAAATATCCACAGAAGTGCAAACCATTTCAAAGACGGCGTAGTTGTCCCCGATGTTCATGCCTGGAATCACCCCGGGTCCCCCAACCAGCCCAGCGGTGATGTTACTCAGGATGTTACCATAGAGATTGGGCATCACCAGCACATCAAACTGCTGAGGCTTAGACACCATCTTGTTTTAAAAAAAAGTAAGTGTTGTAGCTATAATTCTTCATCTGTACATTTTAGTCAAATATAAATGATACTTCTTCCATGGACCATTATACTTTCATACCTAAGGTTTAAGCAGTTCTTCAACTAAATCTGAAAATAGTCTTTGTCTTCATATAATATTCTGAAAATGTTTTTTTCCATTACTGATACAGGTGTATTACTTTCCTAAATTTTACAATTACTCTTTTAATGCTGATATAAGTTTATAAAATTAACTCTCACAATCAAGTTTGGGTAAATATGACATACATGTACTTGAATAGTGCAAGATGTACAAAACATACACACAAGCACAAAGAACCACTATTCTCTTACATTCACTCACATTTAAACAACATACTATACTACACACCTGCATACTGGCATTGTCTACAATCATGTCACTGAACTCAATGTCTGGGTACTGACAGGCCACCTTTCTACAAGATTCTAAGAAAAGCCCATCTCCCAATTTCCTGAGAAAAAAAGAGAGAGAGAAAACAGAAAATTAAAAATCATTTAGTAATGATATAGTATATTAATTTGAAATTTGATGGTTTCTGCACAGAAATTTAATGAAGTAAAATTAGATGAAGAGAGGAATTCATTCACACAACACTATGAACTTACATGATGTTTGCCTTGTGAATAGCTGTGACCTTCTTTCTTCCGTGGGTCTTGGCAAATTCGAAGGCATACTTAGCAATCTTGGTAGACTTTGCTGCTGTTATGATTTTCAGATTCTCTATACAGCCTGGTACAATCTACAATGATTATTTAAGAAATAAAGTCTGTGTTTTCGTGAATGTTGCAAATAACCTCCGAGGTCGAGAAATGTTGTTTGAAAGATAAAAGCCGAGGCGTTAACCGAGGCTTTTATATTTCAAAGAACATTTCGAGACTGAGGAGGTTATTCTGCATCATTCACGACAACAAGGACTTTATTTCTATTCTACCATGTATACTACAATTGCTAAATTATGGATAACTGTTTCCTCTATAGAGAAACAAATTAGGTCACCATGTCTCGATTATGCTGTTTCATTTAACACCAGAGGTAGAATTTGTATGCTTACCTGTGTATAGAATGCAGACGATTTGAGCTTTCGTTACATTAAAAATAACCTTTTTAAATTACAAATTTGTTCGTAATATGTATTGATCAGTTAAAATGAATATACAATAATAAATCATGTTCCTGTTTTACTGCTAAAATCACGTTGTTTATATAAAAACAGACATTCATCAGCAACTTAATGCAATTCAATGAGGTCTAAACAAGTATTTCATTCTACAGCCAAACATGCATTTGAATTGCTCAGATTTGATAGGTATTTCTGATCTGATAATTTTTTGATGACATTCGTGATTTATTGGCGAATAATGTCCGCCGGTTTCCTTTGATCTTTACAATAATTGTGGTAGAATTCATAATAACCTTTATTCTCTTTTTCTCTGATTTAATGCTCTCTGGAGAATTATTACAGGTCAGCTATAAGTGTACCTTACCAGGTAATTTTCACTTCAAACAAATGAATTTTTCATAAAATAAGCATTTTTTTTTTTACAACAAATCAGGTATTTTAAATTTTTTCTGATACCAAATTTTCATGAAACTGCTATTTGAAAATTATAAGCGAGAGAAATTTTTCATGAATTTTGGTTACAGTTATATAATCCTTAGCAGTACAGATTAATATGAAAAAGTGAAGTTTTTATGAGGAGACCAGTTTCATAATCAGGCCAAAATAAAGTTTTTCCAAATAAAAAGTAATTTACTGACTCATCAACAGAGACACTTTAGAGGAATGGCCTTACCTCATATTCCAGGTTTGAGTATTCTCCCTCTGTATTTTCACGTATTAAGATGATGTCTAGATTCTTGTGTCGAGTTTGGACTCCAGCAATAGATTTACACCACACAATACTGGCAAATAAATCCAGTTTTGTCCTATTCAAAATAAACAGATAGATTTATTTACCTCTAACAGTATTTTAATTACTACTTCACACTGAAATCAGATAATCATTAATGAATGCTTTAAGTTTTTTAATCAGATTTTATAAAAATAAAAGAGTGAATCAAAAACACTTTCATTGCTTAAATGATGCCAAAGTTACATTATGTCATGTGAGATTTCAAATGGTTTGATACTTACCTTAGCTCAACATTCATGGATTTGAATCCTGGTTCATCAAATTTACTCTCAATATTTCCTACAAAATCACACGATATATTACTTCATAATTTTCTTGCACAATGAAATTAACCTTCATTTTATTAAACGTTTTAACTGGTTTCTTTTGCTTATGTTTTTGTTTGGAGTAGCTTTCATGTAATTTTGGTTAAAACCCTAAAACTATGATTGCATTATCATTGCATCATTGCTTTTTTAATTCATTATCTATCACTACTTCTCCTTCTCAAATGTTTTATTATTATAATTCAATTATTGCATTACATATCATTATAAAGATTAATTATAGTGCATGCTGTTAAACCTTTGAGAGCTATCCCATTACGCTGCACTGACAGGATAGCACTGCGTAGTGTGTCCTCATCGCTTGTGCTGGCATTTATTTCCAAATTCTCGAAATCTACAGGGGCGCCTGCATATCTAAAGAAGACAATTTAAATCGATATAAATTTAAATTTGTCTTAAAAATATTATTGATGAATAAAATAGGATACAATAATTAGGGCCCCGCAAGGATTTGCGGGTGCCCTATAGTAATCACTCTGTCTGTCCGTCTGTCTTTCTTCTGTCCACAAAATTCCCGTTTTTTCCTAATAACTTTTTTATGGTTGCCCAATTAAGATCAAATTTGGTATGGTAGTTCAATAGGCAGAAAGACATATTTTGATGCTAAGTTTGTTTCTCTATGACCCTTGGTTTGGAGCTGGGGTGGTGGGGTATATTCCTTAACTTTATGTAAGAATGCTTTAGCAAAGAGAGATAACTGCTGAAGATGTTTCCATTGTAAACTGAATGCTGCTATGAGTCCCTTGGGATTAATTAGCTTTCCTCCTGTAGAAAATCCAAAGCATTATCTTTATCTGTCACATTGAGATTAATTACCACCTCTGTCTGCAAATGAAGTTTGTTTTGAAGTTCAGTCAATTTGGAATGCTATGAACACTCTGAAATGTGGATTTAGATATAAATGTTTATACTTTATTTTGGTTAAAATACCTACACAATGAGTTATGATTTCATTGAATTCTAAAAACAAGAAATAGATTAAAGAAGACATATCTTTTATTTTTACTTTTTTCCCTTTATGTAAATTCAAGAATAATAATAATTTTTAAGGTAGTTGGATTAAGCCATTCTAATATTAATACTGAAAAAGTTCTTATTGTAACTTTAGAAGAAAATGATGAGAGAGGTACAATTAATCCCTCAGGATTAATTATCTAGCCTGCTGAAGAAAATTTAGTAGGCCTATCTTTATCTTTCATTTTAAGATTAATGAAAAACTTTGTCTGCAACTGCTGTTTGTTTTGAAGTTAAGGTCAAGCCTTCATGATACATGTATTTGCATTCATTGAAGACTGGCATTTTATATAACACAAACACAAACTTCATTATTGTTTATATATACATTCAATGTTAGGTTGTTCTTTACTGCCAGTGCCTAATGTAAATATACAAGGATATTATTTACAGGTTTTTGGATATTCAGGAATTATGTTGAAAATTTTAAGAATACATAACATTTGCTGTTGCTTATTTCTTCATATATTTTTTAATCATTCCATAAGCTGCATCCTTATAATTCCACCCCATGGCGGGGCCCT
Organism: Saccostrea cuccullata; assembly: GCF_032062105.1. Taxonomy (NCBI): domain Eukaryota; kingdom Metazoa; phylum Mollusca; class Bivalvia; order Ostreida; family Ostreidae; genus Saccostrea; species Saccostrea cuccullata. The sequence continues at coordinate 282,755 of NW_026938715.1, forward strand.
TGCTGACTGGTCAGTTTTCTAGTTATAATACAATTCTTTGTAGAAATGGGGCCAAGTTCAAGTTCATATACCGAGGTAAAAATTTCCTAAAAGTACATAATTATATGCTGTAGGTGCTGAAAAGTATATGCATTAGATGCAATGAAATACAGTTGAACTTTAGTATCTTGAACACTGATATCATGCGTATTACGAATATGTTGAACAGATTTGGATAAAAAGACCTTATTCTTTAACCATTATACCCTTGAAGTTTCCAGTGATCCAGTCCATAGGATATCTCAGTTTTTTTTTCTTGGTCACACTGAGTTCAAGCTAACAAGGTTTTGCTGTATCTGATTTGCATAAAGAGAATTCTCCTATGTTGAAGACAAACTTGTCTAATGATTTTATTTACTTTGATTTTATTTACATTTAGTACAAACATTACCTGAACACTTCCTCCACATAAGATAATAACTCTGGTCCGACACCATCTCCCGTCAGGGCTGTCACAGTAGTTCTTCCTCCATATTTACTCTGCATCAATACAGGGGGAAAAAATCATTACAGACAAGTAGTGTTCTCAAGTGGCTTATTATGTTACACAGTAAAACCATTTGATCTACTTTAAAATCTTTTTGAAATACTTCAATAAACACAAACATGACAAAATGATAAAATTATTCACTGTATATAATAAAAGATCCAAACAGTAAAACATGGGGAGGAAGTCAATGATTTCGCTTCCCACTGACCCAAATACTCTTATATCAGAAATGAAGTAAGTCCTTTACAGTATTTGTAAAACCAACATGGAGTTTCTTTATAACTGCATCATATACATGAGCTTAATTTACTACAATTATCTTCCCTGGACAAAAATACAAACAAAATAAAGACCGTGCAAATATAAACATGTAGAGTATATACATATTGTGCATGTTGTGGCTCTGTTGAATAGTCTCTGATATCTGCTCTATGTTGCTGATTAAGAAGACTTCCAGTTACTCTATTTGTTCCCTACAAAATATAATTAATAACTAAAACAGAGACAGCATGTGCTATTTCCATGCTATTTGGATGTACAAGTAAAGTGCAGTTGTCCCGGATGCATATTTATTGAAATGATGCATATTTATTGAAATGATGCGTCCTGTGCAAACCTTGTGCATAATATATGTAGGATGCAGAGCAAAATTACATAGATAGAATTTATCACCGAAATTATTGACATGATTAAGAGCAATCACAGGGGCAGCTTATCCACTCTGTTCTCTATTTCACGTATCCAACTAAAACCCCAGCTTTCTGCACAGTGTGAAACTCTTCGCCCAAGTATTCCGAGTGCAATCAGAAGGCCTCGGGTACTTTTCTATTGTCATCCGGGTGAGTTATCTTTTCTTGGGCGAAGAGTTTCACACTGTGCAGAAAGCTGGCGTTTTAGTTGGATAAAAGCTATTTTCGATGGATATATCTGGAATATTTTAGCCTGGATAAGTACTAGGACATTATTTGCGCTAGTTCCTTTCAGGATTTGTGTAACTTTTATCAAGTAAGTTGTTTTTTGTCTTTTTTAAAAAATCGTGTTCTACTTTCGATTCTTCCCTTGTGTATTTTTATATGTGAAATAGAGAACAGAGTGGATAAGCTGCCCCTGTGGAGCAATCTTAATTAAGTTCATAATACATTCTATCATTTCTATGATTATATTAATTGTACAAAGGATATATTTGCAATATTTATTATATTTCAATTATTTTCTTTTTCATTCAGACATGAAATAAAACAGTTTATCATGGTACAAAATTGCAGTTGTTGAATTATCTGTTCAAATATAACCAGGTTTTCAACTTATATTTCAATATTCTTGCTAAAAATGATGACAGGGATGCTTGATTATTTCTAGAGGATTTTCGAGCTGAAGGAGAGATTATAAAAACAATAATTTAATGATATCAACTTGAGATGAAGAAAATATAATTTGATACTTATCATAATTCACTCTTTGTCTTTATGTAGAATAATTATCTTACGCTAAGAGATCTTTTTAAACTACCAGATGTTGATTTCAGCAACTTCAAAATTGAACGTTGAATGGGCGCCGCCATTGTTTTAACCTTGACCTTCAAAAGCTTGCAAACTTGGGAAAAGTCTAGAGAAGTTCGATGGTATTCTCGTAAATCCTCAGGAGTAACCTTTGTCGTGTTTGGCGCAGTGTGCCAAAATGGAGAACAATTTTTTGGGGTTCAGAGTAAGGATAAATTCTATTCTTTTAAAAGCATTGCATTCACGTGCAAAAATTTAGTAAACTAAGATGTCCTCTTGTTTACAACAGAGCAATGCATGTAAAATTGTTCATCAAATATTGCGTTTCCAAAATTTTTGGGGTACATATCATCATTCATGACGCATGTGACTAGTCATACCATATGCATAATCAAATACTTGCAGCTACTTTTCCTATTGTAGCAAAAATTAAAGCATAATTTAACTTAGATGGTTTTTCTCTAGTGTTTATCGAACTTTATCCTTCAAAACACCTAAATATCATCATGTCTTGATATTGTGTCCTGCAGACAATTCCAGATTAATTACTTTAATAACAGCATACCCATTCTTAATTAATATGGCAGGAAATGAAGCAAGTGCTGTAAGGAAGATGGGATAATTATCAGGAAAAAACTATTGAATAAAACTGGAAGTCCTTAAAGTGTCATGATGATCTTCACCATCAATGATAGCATTTCCTCTCTTGGACCATAACGCAAAGCAGCATGGCTGTGAACACCCATGTCTTGTCAGCCATGAAGAAGAAAGATGTGGAGAGGGCATCCATGTTATTGTTAACTCCGGGATACGACGTAAACACGATGTCTAAATCAGGGACTCCACTTATCTATGCCGCTAAAATGGGTATACTTTACTTTTACCTTGTTCATCAGTACACTCTTACGCATTCATGAACTGTTATTATCTGATAACTGTATATAAATTAAGTTATTACTTAAGGCATTTTAAATTTTGCTTTTATTTTAAGCTTAATTTAATTTGTGAGAATACTGCTTAAACACCCAATTTTATGTTAACGCCCCTAAAATCTACCTGATTCAAGATCAATAATTTACCGCCTGTCAATCATTAAAAAAACAATAGCTTCTGATTTGATTGACAGGCCAGCTACTCGTGCTACTTGATAGTCTGAGTTTGTGTCTTTTGAAAACGATTGCCTGGTCACGCGTCAAACACTTTCATGTAGCCGCCTTGTATACACGGGGGTTAAAAAAAAAGAATCTTGGTAATTTTTTTTCAAAAACAATTGAGAGCAGATAATTAAAACATGACTTCATAAAATATTTGCTTTCAATCTCAACGGCTATATTGTATTTTAGGCGATATGTCGTCCAAGATATCTGCTGTAGAATTTAGAGCAGTCCGTGCACAGAAACGCTATTTGCCGATTAAAATTGGAATATGATAAATAAGAAAAGATATATTAGCACAAACGGCATGGATAAAAAATTCCTTTATCCAATGTTTTATCAATGTATATTTGAATACAATCTACACCATGTTCCGTTGTAATTGAAATGTCAGAAACATGCGTTTCGAGATTGTAACTTTTAGTTCGAATTTCCTAACGTCTGTCAATACCCAATATTCGAAGTGAAAAAGTGAATATATAAAGCCAAAGATCAATTCTTAAAAGTATAAAAGAAATCTTGCAAACAGTAAAAATTTTTAAACACACGAACACCCGGAAATGGTGAATATTTTCGACACTATTGTTGGTCAGAACGTAGGCAAAATATATACCTGCGGCACATTGTATATATGTTCACAAAACGGATAGGCCTATGAATGGAATATTTTATTATTCTTTTAAATTTTGATAGTTACACAAGTTTAATTAAAAAAGGAATGTTTGCTTTGTAGTTTTACTCTGTGTTCTTGTCTTTAATTTTACATTTTTTTTTAAATAGAAAAACGATATTTCTTTATAACTTTTTTTCTTCATTAAGTATCGCTGAAAGTAGAAATAAATAAACTTTATATTGAAATATTTCAATTATTTCAAGCAGTTTCACTCCGATTTAGACATGAAACACGGAATGTTGACCCTGATCACCAGACACAGACTTCCTGTGTAATGCTACGTGTATATAGATTTTTGACGTCTTGGGTATTGGGGGTCTCCAGGTAAATAACAGCACTGTTACTTGGACCACTCCCCCTCCTCAGGTAACCGTACGGTAAAAAAATTGGGTCTTTAACAGTGCAATGATTTCAGTTACTTAACATGAATGTTGGAATAAGAATTTATTGCCATATTATCTATATATTCTTAACATGTATCATCATTAATAGCCAGTCCAAAGTCCACAAGTTTGCAGTTAAGTTTACTAGTTTTACATGATAACATCCAACCATTGAATATTGATCTCCCTACAATCAAGAAAATACAGCATAATATTGTTAAAGTTAAACAGTCTGGAATCTGTTATGCTATATATTTTGTAGGTCTTATTCCACTAATTGAGAAGCTAGTTGATCTTGGAGCCAATGTAAACTGTCTAGACAAAGAAAAGAGAACAGTTCTTCACCATGCATGTCAACGTGGTCCAAGGGAGATAATTCAAGTACTCATCAAAGCTGGATGTGACATGTACAAGGCAAGTAGTTCAGTGTTCAGCAGTTCTTTTTAAAAACTGAAATGCATGCAGTTTATGTACAAGCATGTACTTGCACATTAAGGCACCTTGAGTAAATTCCACTTACCACACATTGCTTCCAGTGTTTTCACAAATGTAGTGTTAATAAATTCATATGATAACACAGTCATATATTCTTGGAAAACATTTCTTGCTAATAAGAATTAAAGATTCATTAATTTGGAACAAGATACTACATGGAAGTTAAAAATTTAATTGTTTTATTTCCTTTTAACATTTTTCTAATCAAATTTAAAAATTAATCAATACATACTTGTATCTTTTTGCTATTTTAAATAAATCCTTCCTCTGATTATTCCCCAGGCTAACTCTGATGGTGACCTGCCCATTCATGTGGCGGCCACCAGTGGTCACACGGAATCGATGGAGGAGTTACTGAAGGCTGGTATGGACATCAATGCCCTGAACACCATTACAGAACATACTCCCCTGGAACTGGCAGTGTGTTACGAACAAGTCCACATGGTGGAATTTCTGTTGGAGAGGAAGGCTAAACTAGATATCCCTACGTAAGCCGGAATATAAGTTAAACATTTTGGAGAATATTGTATACAGTGAAATTTTATACCCCATTTAATTTTCACCTCTTTCGCCCTCATCTGACTTGGGCGAATTTATTAAAATGGGGCAAATTTAAAGTAAACTGTATATATCTTAAACAAAAATGTTTCTGGGCAAATTTCAAACAAGGCAAACTTGTTTTCAGATGTGAAATCGCAAAATTAACACAGGGCAAAAAAAAAATTGTAAACAGTAATTTGTCAAAGGATGCTAATCGTTTGATTCATAGCAAAAACATAAAGGAAATGAGCTAACTTAGGTTACCAACAAGTCATAATTTAAAGCATATTATGGTCAAAGCTCATTATCTAGTGCATAAAGAAAATATTGTTGAGACTATAAAATTTTACATATCCATGCATGTATGATGTTTGAAATACATATTGATGTTCAAGATACTGTAGGCATTGTTCAGCTGTACTTTAGAGAATGTTTAAATTTTTAAAAAAAATTATTTTTTTAATAAACAGGAGGAAGACTATGGCAGATACGGCTCTGCATCAAGCATCACAAATGGGAAATGTGTCCCTGATCGAGACTTTGTTAAAATTCGGAGCAGACGTTAACAAGATGAACACCAGTGGTGAGACCCCATTCATTACAGCAGTCACAGACAATAAGCTGACCTCCATGAAAACCCTGATTCAAGCCAACTGTGATATAAACAAGTATAGATACACTTCTCCTCTTTCCCTGGCTTGTCTGGGAAACAGGCATAAACTAATTCGGTACTTATTATCAGAGGGATACAACGTTTCGGCAGATGAAAGTTTTAAAGAAATTCTAACAGTCAGGCTGGAGGAAACTGCACCACTGTTGTTGGAACTCGTTCATTATAAATGTGCTAATCAAGCAACATTGAAAGAGGCTTGCCGATTCAAGTTACGCAAGATTTTAGGTCGAAGATTAAGTGAAGCTGTGCCACTTCTTTCTCTACCCAAGATTTTGATGGAATGGGTAGTGTCTGATTTCATATACTGATGAAAACGAATTTTTATTTTATGATACAGAGTTTTTTTTTTAAGGTTATACATACAGTATTAAGTTTAAACTTTTTAAAATTACCATTTATTTAATTCTTTTATGAACTTGAGGCCTTTTCAACAGAACATTCACATTATTAAAGTGCTCTCAAAAATTCCATATACCTTCAACATAAATGTTCATGAGCACTCTTTCTCTCTCTTAAACAGGCCTCTGTTTACTTAGATTATTACATGAAAGGATCCTACTTTGACCTTTAGTTCTAAACTGACTGTGTGATGATAGAACCAATTCTTTTTGGCAAACTATTATTTAAAGAAATTACAATTGAAAATTTACCAGATCTAATTTCTGTTACAATGCATCAATTTTTGGTTTAGTTTCATTTCATAAATATTGAGTGGATCTACGTAAGTCAGAAAAGCTTGTTTGTTAGTACAGTTTTAAAATCAAAATGTTTATACTACATTTTAACACCATAGAGCTTTCAAGTTATTCATTAAAGTTTGTTGATGTTTTTTAAAATCTCTTTGATTTGTTAGACATATGTGTCCATGTTTGTTATTCATATTGTTAAAGTCAGTTTTTTAAAAAGTATTTTGTTGTTTTCTTATGTTTTCTTCGATGTGTGTTTCCTCAAAGAAACTTGTAGGCCTACAATTATACAAAAGCTATCAACATACAGCACATACAACTTTAATACACATGTATATTTATGATTGTAATTATAAGAGGCTAATAGTATATAATTTTTAAATGTCATTTTGTTGAGATTTCTTCATTCAGAATATGTAATCAATTACTGATTGTTTTATTATACTGTTACAAGGAAAATATATTTATCTCATACGTGTTGGTGAAACAGGCCGTTGGATAAATTTATGCTTTATCAACTGGTAGATGCTTTATCAATAGCACTCCCTTCAAAATTTAATTTGAAACTTTTATTTGTGATCCCTATTATTGCCTTAATAAAATGAATGATAAAGAGCGATAATATCGTTAAAAGCCACAAAAAGACTCATATATGTCAAAGAGGTGTCTTTTGCATTATGAACCTATTAGCTAGGTTGGGGTTTTCAGTCACACTGTTATACCTAACCCCCCCCCCCCCCCCTTTAAATCGTTTTCGGAGAAAGTAAAGCCTAGCAGTTAAGTTGTTGTTATAAGATTCCTTTAACATCTTCAATAATGCTTTCTTATATTATACTACGTATGTCTACCTAGTAATGTAGGTGTAACTTACCATGGATCAACAGTGAATCTACAAGTAGCCTTGCATAACACGTTTTGTACTGCCATCGTCCAAAGAGTTCATTTTCACGATCCATGGTCTTTACAACTTTGAAGAAGTTCGTTTATATAGCTCCAGCAATTGTCACATAATGTTTTAAACTTTTAGCAAAAAAAAATTTTACATTAAGGGACGTCAACATAAACGGTGCTACGTCATCAAGTTATAGTCATCAATTTTTTCATCATATAGTTTTGCAGGGGAAGATAAGTTTTGTTAAAACGAAAGTAGTATGAGACAAAAGAACATGTATTGTGTTGCTGATATAAATGAATAACAATATATACACCATTTAATTCAATGGATATTTAAATATCAAATCACACAATATAGATATCCTATTTATATATATATTGGTTTTAAATAGATTTTTACTGACATTATGTCACATGGAGCTGGGTATGACTTTATAAATGTCATCCTCACTTACCGGGTATAAATGTTTGTCTAATTCTTTTTTACAAAAAAAGATATTCTTGGGATAAACATTTACAATGTATTAATTTGAAAATTTGTAGAATATAAAAGATGTCAGGAAATGAAGCATAAATACATGTACATTGTAAATGCAAAGGTCATTGATTTGTACAAGAGTTCATTTGAGGAGCCAAATGTCAAGGTCATATGAAAGGACATGCACTTACTAATGTTGTGAATGTGATGTGTGTAAAAAAACATTACCCTTATTAGTCTTGAACTTAACAGAGGATTGGAAAAGGGGGAGAGTTCCTAAGAATGTACATTTTTGGTTTTTTGGTTTAAATCATGGTTCAGGTCAAGGTCAGGGTTACCATTAGTCTTCACCAGCGCTGTGGATACCAAATGTGCAATTTGATATTAATAACTTGTACCATCTGACCTTTCAGTCTAAAACTTGCTAATTTTAGATGCCCAAGATGATAAGAAAAAGCATATAGTGCCTTTTCACTTTGGGGTCGGGGCTAAGGTGAAGGTTAATTTTAAAACTTGTGAGAATGATAAGTATGGAGAAGTGAAAATTATATGTTGTGTGTACAATTTTAAGACTATCACTTAAACACTTCCCTAGCTCTAGTATCTTCAGCACAGGTGCTTGACGTTTTTAAATTTTCTTTTTATAAAAAAAGCCCCATACTGTAATAATTATACTATGGGAAATTTTTTGTTTATAAAAAGAAAATTTAAAAAACTTCAAGCACCTGTGGTCTTCAGGCTCGTACTACAACACTGTTGATTTAGAAAAAAAAGAGTTTAGTGCTATGATATTGAAATAGACATAATGTGATGTCAATATTGTCAATAACTGATATTCGAATATTCGGTAGGAGTATTCGAATATTCGGTAGGAGTATTCGAATATATTCGAATATTCGATAGAATAAATACGTCTTGCATTATTAAATATATATCTTCACTCTCCTGTCAAGTATATAGAGTTCATGCCATTATTTTGGAATAAAAGCTCATGTAGAGTTCGATAAATACACTGAAATTATATTTTTAAAAAATATTGAATAGGATACATCCCAAATGTAATGTTTGATTTTTGAAAATTCAAAAGATTCTTTAATATGTTCCAGATTATATTGATCGTCTTACTAAAGTCTACACTGATAACTCCTATACCAAGCAGAGCAATTATCAAACGGTGAAATATTAAAAGCAATTACTTTTTGCTAATTATGATTTACTGATAATGATTTTTAATGATATTTACATATACAAGGGGTCTGTGTGTTTACTGTAAAACTATGTCCTTACAATAATACAAGCTGATTGTAAGTACTGGAAACTGTTATGCTTCTAATTAAGTGAACAAATAAATAAATTACTCTAATAGACAAACTCTTCACACCTTTAAGGCATCCAAGAGGAGTGTTTTTTTTTAATTTTGTACAAACTTTATTCAATTTCTAATAATACTTGCCAGGTTTTTCTCTCTTTTAAATGCTTGTATACTTAAAAACGAATATTCGAATCATAAATTTACATTCGAATATCAACTCATCGAATGAATATTCGAATATTTTCAAGAAATCAAATAGTTTCAAGAACTACATGTACAATGTCAAAGATCAAGGATTATTTATTTCCTCTTTATTGAAACTAAGATGTTTTATAGTTTTTCCGTTTCATATCCTACGAAGGAAATGACCAGTCAATGACTATTTACGTACGTGCATCGTTCCTAAAATAACGTAAAAGTAAATTAATATGGTTATTTATGGATGCAGGAAGTTTCATCTTGTCTAGATGTTCTCATAGTGCCTTTCGTGTAGAATTATAATTCGTCAAAAGTATGTTACGTTCACAACAAGCACAAGGTCTAAAACTATTTCCCTGTTTGTAGGAAATGTACGTACATGTATTTTCATAAACTGAACATCCCTTGATTTTAATTTTATGAAGCTGTGAGCATCAATAACGAACTGATTGATTTTTTTATCATAGTCCAAATGTGAACTCGGTAAGTATTTAGCTGCTTTATCATTTTTAATTATTTGTATTAAGGTAAGTACAGGTTTGTTCCGTAAAAGAAGACGAGTTCAGGAATTTTCAACACCAGAAAGTTAAGAGCGAAATAGAATCTTCATGTAATACTTTTCCAAATGAATACCCAGAAAATATTGAATTAGAATTTTTAAAATTCGCTTTATGGTGAGTACAATTTTTTTTCTTGAAAAAGGAATATTTTCATGAATCTACAACTTGAAAATTTCAAGGTAAAATTTCTAAAATACGCTTGTTTCAATCACAGGCATCAGAAACGGGGGGGGGGGGGCACTAGCACGGGGGCTTAGCCCCCCTTTTTGCAAAGATTAACATATATGCATGTAATATAATACATTAGAAATTGGGGCTTACGTTTTTGTTGGTTAAGACCCGACCTCCCGACGCCTATGTTACATGTTATAACCTGTAAAATACTTTGCATGATAGAAAATCATCAAGCGTGCTCACTGGATATTTCCACATCTGTTTTTATGTGGATCAATCTGATTAAAATCAGATCCTTTGACCCGCTCGCATAAAGGTAGCGATCTTTATGTGAGCGGATCAAAGGTCTGATTTTAATCAGAATGGATATGGATATATATTTTTTTTAAAGATCGTTTACATACGTGATGAATATCACAGTGGAACTGCTGAAATTTGAAGAAAAAAATCAGGTTGCTATTATTTTATTTTTGTAAAGTCAGTTTTGATTAAAACAGAAGATTTTTTTGCAGAAAGGTAATTTATTTTGGTATTTTATAAAAAGTCTCTGTAGGATCGTAGCTAGTCGCACGTAAAATAGAAACAACTAGAAAAGAAAACTTTGATCGAATTCTAAAGAAAAAAGATCGACTTGCATTTTTCTCTTTATACACATTTAAAATGCTCTCTCTCTCTCTCTCTCTCTCTTAAATATTACTAACATGTCATTTTCATTCTACCTACTTAACCAGAGTACAACTTTCCGATAAATGGACACACTTTTTTCTTCTGTAAGGTCGGACTATTGTTTCATCAGAAATACGACACTTTTCTTAATATCAAAAGATATGAAATGTCTTTTAGTTAATTATAAGTAGATCTATAGATAAGCACCTTTTTTTAAATTCTAAGTTTTTTTTGTGACGTGTTTCCATGTGTTTTGAAATTTAAGTATATAGTGGTGAAGATCAAGGAAACTGCCAACTGTGCCAATTTATAGCTTGTACGTGCTTGAGAGAGCTCACCAGAGCTGAAAGCTTAAATTGAGCTATTCTGATCGCCCTTTGTCCATCGTCCATCCGTCTGTCCGTCCGTCTGTAAACTTTTCAAATTTTTAACTTCTTCTGAACCACTGGACCAATTTTAACCAAACTTGGAACAAAGCATCCTTGGTTAAAAGGGAGCTTATATTCTTAAATTGAAGGGCCAAGTACCCTTACAAGGGGAAATAATCAAGAAAAGACAAAAAAGGGTGGGTTCCTTAAAAAATCTTGTTCTCAAGAACAACTGGGACAGAAAAGCTGAAACTCATGTGGAAGCATCCTTGGGTAGTGTATATTCTAAATTGTTCAAATCATGACCCCGGGGGTAGGGCGGGGCCACAATAAGAAAATTCATGGAAGTTTTACATTGAAATATATAGATAAAATCTCTAAAAATCTTCTCAAGAACCACTGGACTAGAAAAGTTGAAACTCACGTTGAAGCATTCTGGGGCAGTGTCGATTCTAAATTGTTCAAATCATGACCCCCGGGAGTAGGGCAGAGCCACAATAGGGAATCCAAGTTTTACATTGAAATATTTAGGAAAAAACTTTTAAAATCTTCTTCTCAAGAACGTTGACGACTGGCCAGAAAAGCTGAAACTTATGTGGAAGCATCCTGGGGGTAGTTTAGGCTCTAAATTGTTCAAACCATGACCCCCGGTGGGTTGGGCTGGGTCACAATAGATATCACAACGGGGTAAATCTGTTGAAGAACAGAAATATGCTCAAAGTTACTCAGTTGAGCGATGTGGCCCATGGGTTTCTTATTTGGAAATATATTTATTTATCAATTTTCAGTTAGCATGATTAGGAAATGCTTATCGGGTACTTTGATTTGCATCAGATTCTCCTGAATTTTTTTTTAAGATTTACCGGTAATTGATAATTTTCCCTAGACAATATGATTAACTTTAATGATGAACTTTAAAGAAATACCATGCATACGATTAAATATATTATTTTCAGAGACTTTTTGTGAGCATTATCAATTATCTAACTCCAAATTTTCAAGACCTTAGGATCGGACTACCTTAAATTTTTAATTGTCTATAAATATTGTGTTTATTTCATTAAAAATCGAGATGTGTTTGTAAAACACTGATGACCCCGTATGGCAGCTTATGGCGAGGGTTGAATTTTCTCAAATGCATGACAAACTCCAATGGTCAAGGTCAAAAGGTCAAAAGTGTCTGCACCCTAAGGAAGTTCTTGTGGTAAGGAATACACGTGTGAAATATGAAAGCCCTAGTTCGAAGTGTTCCAAAGTTATGGCTAAGGTTAAAGTTTTTTTTAAGTGGGTCAAACTCTTGACAATGTCAATGTCAAATTATAAGAAAAAAACATTTCTAATCACTGAAAGGTCTTGTCCCAAAGAATACAAATAAGAAGTATGAAAGCCCTAGCTCCAACTGTTCAAAAGTCATGACCAAGATTGACGTGCGGTATTTTTTTGTAGAAGTAGGTCAAACTTCAAGTCAAGAGGTCAAATGTGGAGGTACCCTAAGAAAGGTCTTAATTATCACAAGGAATACACCTGTGAACTATGAAAGTCATAGCCCCACCCACTCAGGATTTATGGACAACGTTAAAGTTTTGCAGACAGAAGGACGGACAGGGCAAGAATTATATGCCTCCGAAACTTCGTTTATGGAGGCATAAAAAATTCAACAGATCGCTTTCATATTCAATCCCACTCGTATGCATGCTTCTAAAGAAATTGACATGTCATAATAGATCGTGATGGTACTCATATCTGTGAAGATCTATTATTAGAAACCCCTAGCTCTTTTTTTTTTTGCGGTTTCTACATGTATAGTATTTCAAAGTTGGTATGATATGTATATAAACTTATACTTAATGGTATTCTTTTTTTATTGCAGTTGATAAATTGCCGACAAATACTTGAAGCGAAAAAGTGACAGAAAACGGCAAGTACACTGTATCATGTGTATATTTGAAGTGGAAAATTAATTATACTTACATGTACATATATTAATTTAAGTTTTCGTTACAGTTTAATCAATACAAAAAAAAAATTAAAGATTTCGATACTTGTCTTTTTAAGATTTAAGTTTATTAATTTCGATCAAATGCCTTTAGCTATGAATATGAAAGCTGCATTCGGAGTACATGAAAGGGCGATATATGGCCATGCAAATGAATATATACACATAATGGATAACAGAAAATAAAAATTGTCATGCATTGGGCAACATATAATTATGATTCATGTACTTTCTTCGTGTGTTAAATCATCATTTTTCAAACAGAGACCCAGTTAAAACATAGAAAAACTACAAATATTTTCAGGAATTTTCGAATATCGGCTGAGAAGCTAATGATTGATTTTAATTTGTGACAATGGATAAACACCACAGGTCACGGAAACCAATGGTAAGTAAATTATCAAAACTAATTGTATACATGCACGTCTTCTCAAAGGTCGGGTAAACGTTAAATTAGGGTGTCTACCACATGATTAATATATATAATGCATGGGTGAATACATGTTAAATGTTCCTGATCTCTCTCTCTCTCTCTCTCTCTCTCTCTCTCTCTCTCTCTCTCTCTCTCTCTCTCTCTGGATCTCTCTCTGTTTTCTGAAAACGATACAAATCCATGCCATCGTGTATGAAAAGTTATGCTGAAGTCATAGTCATTAAACTCAATGAAAAAAAAATGGGTTAAAATAAAAATAAATATCTGTGTGTTTATATTAATTTGGAATTAACAATTTTTTTTTTATTGACACTTTCACATATATTACAAGCATATGTATAAGCTTCTGTATGAATTTATGTACAAACAAAATCAGACAAGACTAATTACGGTTGAAACTTATACAAAATTAGTGTAAAATTTTATTAAGAAAGAGAGAGAGAGAGGGGGGGGGGGGGGTAGGTAAGCTCTGTCTTAATATATTGGGTCCTAAAACATATTCAGTTTTCTTTAAGTTCACCATATGAAAAAAAAAAAACAGAAAGAAAGGGGAGTTAAAAAAATAAGTATGTGTGTGTTTGTATTGATTTGGAATTTACAAATCGGAAACTTACCAGAAGAAAAAAAATTGAATCTCCCCTGAAACAAAACTTTGCTCCCCCTTTCCTCCAAAAGGGGAAAGAATTTTTCGAACTCTGCTTTTCGGGTGGGTGGGTGGGGGGGGGGGTCGTGTTAAAGTCAAACACAGGGTGCATCCTTGAAATAAACATTTTTAAACTAAATTAGAAAGTAAAATCAAAATTTAGAAACAGGGCCCATATAATTCCTACCCCACGCCCATCCATCCACCTTACTCCCAGATTTTATATGCAAGAATGTTTTGATCTTATGAGAGCTAGGAAGTTTAGTTCAAACTGCAAATATGAAATAAAGCAAGGTACATGTAGCAATCGTGTAAATCGATAAAATACTTTACAATAAAGTTATATTTTGTTGCTGTAATGCACTTTTTGGGTTTGGACAAAACAGTGAAAATGAAAAAAAAAACAAGTGAACTTTCTTGTTTGACTGATAAACAAAGATTTTGAGAATCAATCAAACAATGCTCCGATTTTCAATGTAGAACAATCAGACGTGTTGTTTCATACTGCTTTGAATGTAGCATTTCTTGCTTGATGAGATAAACTCACACTAAGTCCAAACTTAACACATGATATTATCGTAAGTCACTCTGCCTTTATTACTTGATGTTGCTGAAAATAACTCTCTGATTAGTCTTATATAATTTACAAAGCCGCCTGTTAGCATTGACTGAATATTTGCATAATGTAAAGCAGAGAGCAAAAGATTGTTTTATCAACGTTGTTCAAAGGGCCATAATTTCAGTTATCGAACTTTGTCACAAACGTAAATTATGCAAATTTTACTATATACTTACAATTAGTCGCAATGGAAAAATGTATATATAGGCTGTTTATCAGAAGGTGGAAGGTGGGGTATATTACCAACAAGAAAACTAAATGTGCTTGTTTAATTATAGGATCATTGAATGAAACTGCACTCTGCTGCAATACAATGCAACACATTGTAATATCTTGCAAATTGACCAATCAAAAGAAACTTACTAAGTGCAATTTGTTTCTTCATTGAATTCCAAATATGATTGGAAATCCACTTTATTTCTATTTTGTCTTCAGCAAAAAGGTTTTTCTGCAAAACATCCAGACGAAAAGGAAACTTGTCTTTGACTGATGAGTGTTTTTTTTTTTTCAGTTGTTTATCTCAATGAGAATCTAACTGCACTCCTTGCACTGGACTAGAATGCAATGTCAATCAAAAGAAATTAAGTCCAATTTAATTAAAATATGATTGAAAAATCAACAATTTTTTATTTTCTGTTCTGGAAAACTTTTTTAATTAAAAAGACTGGATAGGGATTTCATTTTGATTCACGATTCTTAACTACTAAGTATATGTTTTCTTTAATATGAATAAAAATTTACAATCAAAATATATCGAAGGACTTTTCGATAAAGTTACATATTACTATTTTTTCATCGAACAACTAGTTTGGGTATGCTCGGTCAAATGACTAGTTTAGGTATTAAGATTGAATTCTCGTGTTTGACTGGTGAGTAGAAATCTTGAGAATGGTGTAGATATGCACCAGGAAGGATAAAGGAATTTCATCTGAGAACAGTACTTAGAGCTGAGTTCTCATCAACACAACAGTTACTTTTGTTTGTTTGTTTTTTTTTTTAATATCGAAAACTTATTGGGTACTGGTATATGCGAAACATCCAGAGGAAATTTTGTGTTGAGTGAATTTCTTTCAATTGCAAGCTAATTCATTCTGCTTTTAAATAAAGATTTAACTGCACGGCAGTGCATAGCATGCACTGTTTGCAGTACTGTCAATTTTAAACATACTTGGTCAATATTAGTTCGGGTATGATTAAATGAAAATAAGTTGAAAATGTTTAGTATTACATTGTATTCATTAATTTCATTATTTCTTTTTCATATTAAGTGTTCGTCCTAGGTTTATATATAATCATTCCTAGGTTAATTAAAATCTTAGATACATTTTAAATAGGGTGTCGCTCTTACTATATATCTGAATTAGCAATCGAGTAAATCGACAAAATACTTTAAATAAAGTTATTTTTTGTTGCTGTAATGCACTTTTTGGGGGTAGACAAAACAGTGAAAAAAAGTAAACTCTCTTGTTTGACTAATAAACAAAGATTTTGAGAATCAATCAAACAATGCTCCGATTTACAATGTAGAGCAATCAAACGTGTTGTTTTACACTGCTTTGAAAGTAGCAGTACATATTTGGTGAGATAAACTCACACTAAATCCAAACTTTAGACGTGACATTACGGCTAATCACTCTGTCTTTATCACTTGATCTTGCTGGAAATGACACTCTGATTTGTCTTATATAGTTTACAAATTTGCCGTCTGTTAGTATTGACTGAACATTTGTATAATGTAAAGCAGATCGAGAGCAAAAGATCGTTTTATCAACGTTGTTCAAAGGGCCATAATTTCAGTTATCGAACTTTGTCACAAATGTACATTATGCAAATTTTACTAGTTACAATCAGTCGCAAGGGAAAAATGTATATATAGGCTGTTTATCGGAGCGTGGAAGGTGGGGGAATGTTACCAATAAGTACACTAATTGTGCTTGTTCAAATAATATGCATTCAGAGATACTGCACTCTGCTGCAATACAATGCAACACATTGTAATGTCTTGCAAATTAGCCATTCAAAAGAAACTTAGGGAATTTGTCTCGTTATTGAATTCCAAATATGATTGGAAATCCACAATATTTCTATTTCGTCTTCAGGAAAAAAGGTTTTCTGTTTTTAATCCACAATTTCTTTATCAACCGACAAGTGTTGGTATGCGCAAAACATCCAGTCGAAAAGAAGGCTTGTCTTTGACTGATGAGTGATTGCTTTTACTTGTTTATCTTAATGAGAATTTAACTGCACTCATTGCACTGGACTAGAATGCAATTATCAATCAAAAGAAATTAAGTCCAATTCAATTAAAATATAATTGAGAAATCAACACTTTTTTATTTTCTGTTCTGAAAAAAAAAAAATTTATACTAAAAAAGACTGCATGAATAGGGATTTTTTTTTATTCACAATTCTTTCATGTAGCTATATATATGTTTTTTAAAAATATGAATCAAAATTCTATTAAAGGACTTTTCGATAAATTAAGTTACATGTACGTGTAACAATTCTTAGGTACATTTTAATAGAGTGTCGATCTTACTGTAGGCCTATATCTGAATTACGTTTCGGGTAAGACCCATTTTTGTTCCTTGGTGTGGTTGTCTTTTAGAATGATGCAACATTTTATATATAGATTGAAAACCTTACCACAAAATGAGTATATATAATTGGAAGCTTGGTACAAAGGTCACTAATGTCAATTTCCTTATTTTCTCATTTTTATGCAAATTGTAATTAATTTTACAGCACATTTTCTTTCAGAAAATAAGAAAACAAGGAGAATTTTGTGTTGTTTTCCAAAGTGAAAATTTCAAATTTCGAAATTGCAGAAAGAAAAATTGGGATAATTGACCCTCTTGTGGCCTCCATGTATGCTTTGAATCAAAATTTATAGTGATGTTTTTACAAACTTTATCACAGTTTTAACTATGTTACAAGTAACTATGTTATAACTATATGTGGGGCCAAATTCAGTGGTAAGCATATACCTTGTCCTTTCCAAAACTATTTTCATCAATTTCGATTTTCCAGATTTTTTATTTTATTTATTTATTTATTTATTTATTTTTTACCCTTTATAGAAAAAAAATTCTTGTGTTCACTCAGAAGGTTACTTAAACATGATTGTACAGTGTATCTGTAGGCTGCAGGTGGTAACACATTTTTTAAATTTATTCATATCCTGTCACAGTGTGAAAGGATATCAAAATGATATCCTGTCACAGTGTGACGAATATCAGAAGGGTGGGAAAACTCTCGATTTCCCTTCCCATAACAAAGATGTAAAAAAAATTTAATTAATGGAAATAAATAAACCATTTGAATAAAAAAAATTACCAAAAATTTTCTAAATCCATTACAGTGTTTTCACCTCACTTGCTATGACGTCTCAACCGCTCAACTATGACGTCACGAGCCTATGATTCAAAGATTTTTTTTTAAAAATGTAATAAACAGAATATATGGGACAGGAAATTTTCAGTGGATCGTGAAAATAATAATCCATATTCAACTACAAAACATTGAATATCCTCTATATATACTCCTATATTTAATTAACAAGCCTTATTAAGCAAAGAAATATCAATCATATGAAAGACAGCTATATTACAGTAAATGTCAGCATTGCAATTTCAAAAATAAATTCCAGATATAGCCACACGATTCTTTTGCCGCGGCACAAATTAAAAAAGGTAATTGTTAGAAGCAAAGTTAATTTTGATAATTAAATTATGATAATATAATAAAATAAGGTGTGAGAATTATTTGATATTTTAAAAATAAAATCGGCGTTTGATGCAGGTACTTAGTAAATATGATAATAAGTTGTTCATTTTTTTCCTCCAATGTCATCAATAGGTATACATAAATAATTTACGGTACATATTTTTACGTTTGAACCTTTGATATAACATTGGATAAAATGAATCTGATAATTATAATAAAAAACAAAATTTTCGGGCATAATTTAATCGATTCAATAAGAATTGAAGTAATTAATTAAAAAAATCGTTTTCTTGTTCAAGCATCTCTACCGGAATACAGAAGGTTGAACTATTTGGTTCTGGATTTCATGACGAAAAAATCTATTTATAAATTTTGTCGTCATTTCCGAAAGAGATTGCTTGAAACGACACACAGACAGATTCGTTTACTCTAAGACTTCGGTGTACATTTTCGTTACGATTTCTTCCACGAGTGACAAATAAACAGTAACAGAAATATATTTTTCTTGAAGATGATGGGAGATTTCCAGACCCGGAACCTTCAACCCAAGAAGAATCCTATCAGTGACGATTATAGAATCACGGGGAGTGTTTTGGGTTTGGGTATCAATGGAAAAGTGGTCGAATGTTTTAACAAAATAAATAATAGGAAATGTGCTCTAAAGGTAAATAAATAGATAAGATTATTTTGTATAACTTTGACTTCCATTTTGTGGCTGACAAACTGGTTTTTAAACGCTGACATGTTTAAAAAAAATTAAAATCTCAAACCCTTCCCAAATTTCGTCATGGCCCTTCCTCGTCCTTTTACGTCAAAATAACGTTATAAAATGTAATCTTAGTTAATTTCGTTACATCATAGGTCTAACGAAGCCTTTAGATTGCTTTAATCCACTTATAAAAATTGGGAACATAAAAAATATAGAGATATTTAGATAGAATTCATAGCAGGGCTCTCACACCACTTTTTGCGACTGGGGCCGGGGCCGATCAAATTGGGAAAATTATCGTCATTTTGGGAAAAGTTGGATAACACAAATTCATTAAAAAAAATCCTCAAATTTTGCTTTTCTAGCATTTTATCATCAATGCTAACTCTGGTTTGAATAAACAGTTAAACAGAACAAACATGGGTACGTAGGCTATTTATGAAAGTACATTAGCTTTGTCATTACTATCTTTGAGTGTTGATATTGCGGTTATATGTCTTACTGCGTGACAGTCGCTGGTCACATTGTCCCGAATTTCCTCGATCACATGGGCAACTGTGCTTACCAATACAGCGCGAGACTAAACATGCCGAAGCACGGGTATTTTTCTAGGTGCAGCTTACTAATGTTTAAATGAAATGTCTATTTTAGAAACCAAAATGCTGGTTTTTGTCGAAACTACATACTCTGAACTCATATAGTTGTATACATTTTTGTAAAAACAATAACCTGGTTCCCCGAACCAGTTTACGAATGCATTTGGCGCGAACTAATAATATAGTAGTACAGTTTCACTTTCATTTGCAAGTGTGTTTTGTTTGGGGTTTTTTTTGCGATTAGGTTTGATGGACTTTTATTTTTTAATTAATATTTTACTCTGGATGGAAATTGGGAAATTTACACCTTTCTTTTGGGAAAAAAGGTACCTTTTTTGCATTGGGAACGGGGCCGTTGAACGGCCCTAATTTTAGAGAATCGAGAGCCCTGCATAGAATGGAACCCCTTTGCTGTGATTGTGTAGGGTAGTAGTACTAGTACCCAGTTTCTCAAGTGAAATGATATCATATAACAAATTCATTAAAAACTATAATTTTTATTCATATCCTGTCACATATAACAAATTACATTATACCCCGTTACGAAAGTTTATTCCAAAATTTCTTATGCTTCTCAAGATATGCTGGAGTTAAATTAATTTCAATTTTTTTCTGGACTCGAAATTCACATCAGCATCTGATAATTCACACAAATTATGCAAATTGTAAAGTGTAGGAAAGACAGGACAAGTCTATTCTCTCCAAATTTTTGCTTTACAGCACTAATGACAGTAGTAATGTAGAATTTTTTTTATGTATGGACAAGCTTTGAATAGAAAGTAAAATTTTACATCATATAATTTACTAGTATTTCATGGTTGGCAAAACATGCTAAAGTCAGTTTCATGTAATGTAAGTTCCATACCTAAATTTTTTCATTACATCCCTGTGTTATATGTCAAAGCTTAGCTAGGCTATATGAACTGTGGTTTCTGTTGTTTGTTGATATTTATCAATATTTGGCATAATTGGTTTCATAAATAAGCTAAAATGAAAGGCAGGTGCCATTTTTATTATCTTAAAAAAAACCATCATATTAGTTATTTTTTTAGATTCATGTGGACTTAAAAAAAGAAGAAAGAATCACCATTTCCAGTGAACATGTCATGCTGAAGACTATCCATTATATTTTCACTTTTGCCTTTTCTTACTCTAAAATTTTGCCATGCTATTTTTTTTTATAAGGGATTTTTTTGTCAGAATCTTGTTATTTTGTGTGATGTCAACACAGAATGTTAATACAGGACAAACAGGAATTCTAAAAATAGTTTTCAGGAAAAGTAGTTGTGCAATTTTCCTCATGGTTATCATTATATAACTCAGTATGTCAGTCAGTGACATATATACTGAGATATGAAACCTAAAGATGATTTCACTGTCTATTAGAGTAGACATAATGCCAGCTGCATGGGCCTTTTCTTCTCAATCCAACTTTACTTGAAGATTCTTTGGTATTTTGGTCTTTCACATAATTATATTTTAAAGCACAAAGTGGAGAAAGCTTAATATATATGTTCTAGAAATTTGTCAAAAATGTACCCATTATCAGTTTGTAAAGAATTTTTTTTTGTTAATAAGTTCCTCCCAAGATATCGTTTATATTTTCAAGAAACAGATGATACTATGATAATTTACTCTCTGCAGTTGACATATTCGGATATTAATCCATACATGGAAATTCAGTGATTTCTTAATTATGCTTTATCAGGCTGTATATACATATTTTCTGATTTATGAAACCAATGCATAATTTTTAGGTTCTACAGGATGTACCAAAAGATTCATTGTGACTCTATATAATTGTAGGTTCTACGGGATATACCAAAAGCACGTCGGGAAGTGGACCTTCATTGGAGGGCGTCGGGATGCCGACACATTGTGGCCATACTCGATGTATACGAGAATGTTTACAGTGGACAGAAATGTCTCTTGGTTGTAATGGAATGGTTGGTATATTTTAAAAGAGTTAATTTTGTGTAAGTTGTTATGTCCTCTTAGGTTTTAAGTGTGTGCTTGGCATAAAGAAAGAATGACGACTCCGAGAGGCTTTTTTATTTAAAATCTGAGAAAATAACAAATTTTTAAATCTCTCTAAACTTTGTGTATTGTAAAAAGTTAATGGTGAATCTGTATGTGAAGTTTAAAAATGCTGAAAATTAATCATGGTTCATGCTAATTATTGTAACAAATTCTTAATGCTGATGAACGCACCTTTTTTTTTTTTGTTTATTAAACAGCATGGAAGGGGGTGAACTGTTCAACAGAATACAAGAGCGAGCAGACTCAGCATTCACAGAAAGAGGTATGAAAAACTGCCATGTCCTTTCAGTTCTTTGTATATGTACCAAGTGTACTGTATTAACATTATTTCATAATTTTTTTTTTGTATTAATTTATTGGAAATATGCATAAACATGTAGTGACTTCTCAGGTTTATTTTCTGGTCTTTGTAAATTGATAGATACAAAATACTGTTTCTAATATTTGGCAGATTTTATACAAAAGTGATACATGTAAACACACAAGTCTTATTAGTCATGTTAATAAGCAAGTAATGAGGAAAGCTTGTAATTATACCTCCTGCTTCAAAGTTAATGGGCTTACAAGATATGTACGAATCACATATTTCCATGCAATCTTGTCCAGACTGTATCTTTACAAGAGAGAATCTTTTGAAGCACATACTTGGTACAAAGATTGTTTATGACTTTGGAGTGTTACATAAGTTCACGGTCACTTGCAAAGAATTGTTAAGTTTGAAAGTTTTCCAATGGAAAGATAATATATATATCCATTTTTCACTGATTCAGTATTACTTATGAACAGAGAATTTACAGATTGCAAATAGACGTTTAAAAATATAGCAGGAGGGAGTGTAATGGATTTAATGACCTCTAGTTTTAAAAAAAAAATTGGGTGGGATAAATGCAGGAATGGAAGTGAATAAATTCATTTTCTGTAAAGCTATTTTTCAACCCTCAAAACAAACTTTAAATGCAACCCTGGATTATACATGTAATGATTTTCATTTCAGTTCCTGGTACACATATAGCTAACAAAAACAAAGTAAGATGACATTTAAACAGTTTAATAGAAAATACAACATAAACAATTCTGTACTTACAGCAAGGTGTTTGTGTCAGTGTTTAAGATGGAATTTCCAGAGGTTTTCGTTCACATTAAAAAAGCAAATTTCTGCAAATTATCCCATGTTTCCAACTATCGTTAATGCCTTGGCATACCCAACAAACTAGACAGTGATTCCTTAAATAATTTGGCAAATTATCATTAAAAAAAGAGAAATTCTTATAATGACCACCTGGCCCTGTTGCAGTTAAGTTTCATTACATCAGACAACGTCATTATTTCTCTATGCCCACTCCTTCTGCCTCAATACAATTATCTTGATGAAATTCTCATGAGAATTTTATCAAAAAGCTCCTACATTTTATCAAGTTTCAACCTATGGAAAAAAACTAAGTTTTTGTAAAATTTTACGGTTATATCTGATATAAGTACGGATATCAACCTATGAAATTTACATCTTTTTTAACAAACCTTCAAAGATTATTAAAAAAAAAAAAAACTAATGGAAACCTAGAAAATATTGAAACGGGCTACAGAAAAATAAAAAGCATATAAACCTTTCTTGCTTATACAGTAAAACTCATTTAGTACGAACACGGATATAGCGAATTCACAGATATAGCGAAATTTTTATGGAACCCCAGCAAAATTTTGTAAAATTTTACGGTTATAACGAACTCTGATATAACGAATTTACGGATATAGCGTAAACTGATAATTTGGGTAGCCTGCCGAAAATTTGAGGTTAAATATAATGAAATTTACATCTTTTTTAACAAACCTTCAAAGATTATTAAAAAAAATGGTAAATTGAACTTACTTTATTTCCTTTTAGCATTTGTATATAAAATTCAATTCATAAGAAAACCTTAGTTATCGAAGATATGTCTTGTAATATTTGCTTCACTAACGTAGTTGGTTGTAATACTTGAAGAAAAACATGCATAGTGTGAATTCGCTGTAATGGTTATACGAATTCATTGTACGGATATAGCAAATTAAATTCACCGGTCCCAGGACTTCGCTATAACCGAGTTTTACTGTATATGATTTTACAATCTCTTGAACAGTTGATTTCAGTGCATATATATTGCATAGGAAATGATCCAAGCTTGATTATGTCGTCATAATGCAGTCGTCGAAGTTCAATCTCTACCACACATAACCAATGTCACTTTTCAACATGACTGGCTTTTAATACCCTTACATTAACTATGCATCTCTTCTCTCTCAGTATCTTAATAATTTTCATTTGAGAATAGTCAACTGTGAATGCCTTTTATTTTTCTGTAGCTGGTTTTAATATTTTCTAGGTTTCTGTTAGTTTTTTCCATAGGGTGAAACTTTATTGAATGTAGGAACTTTATGATAACTCCTCATAAATATTCCATTCGAAATGAAAAAGATAAATAAATAACGGAAAAAAGGAGGACTCAAGGAAGTTTGATGAAGGAGATAATTGCTTTAATAAAATTAAGTAACCAATAAATAAAAAGTGTTGTTAATTTTAAAATTAAATTAACACCTCTATATTAAACATGTTACACAAGTTGCCATTTATACATGTATAAAAAAAAAAAAAGAGCAGCATGCTTGTAAAATTATCCCACTAATTAGAAAATATCACTTTGGAAAAAAAAATGCACATTTAATAATATTTTTTAAAGTCATCCAAATGATGACTTTGGATATCTAGCGTGATATGGAAGTCATGAAAATATAATGTATATTTTCATGTATTTTTTTTCCCACCCAAATTATCTAAGCAAAAAATGGGTAGTGTACATGTATTTTACACCAATGGGCATTATATTCAGCCAAATACATTTGATACTAAAGTATATTGTTTTTTTTCTGAGCAAAACACATGTTTTATGACGTGTATTATAAGATCAATCTTTTAAAAAGCTAGCACGCATACAATAACACATAAATTATTTGAATCATCAAGCATGCAATATATGTCTAGTGCAAAAAAATGCACAAGACATAATGCTTGAAAAAGAAACTATAAAACGAACATAAGAAATAGAGAAAGGCAGTGAAAAGTTTTGTTTATTTATTTTAGAGGCAGCAGCAATTATTACAGACATTGCCAAAGCCATTCATTTTCTTCACTCTGTCAACATTGCCCACAGGGACTTAAAGGTAATTATAGCGTCAGGAAAAATCTCTTATAATGTCGTGTCTTG
Organism: Saccostrea cuccullata; assembly: GCF_032062105.1. NCBI lineage: Eukaryota > Metazoa > Mollusca > Bivalvia > Ostreida > Ostreidae > Saccostrea > Saccostrea cuccullata. The sequence goes on from NW_026938715.1 coordinate 308,038, forward strand.
TTAATTTGGATGTTTGTGTTTCTAAGCAAGTTGTCCAGAGTAATAGAGTCTAGATTTCTTGAGATACATTTTTTATGAAAAGAGTTAATTTTCATTTATCAATTTAAGAAAAAAATCACACTTGAACGGGGCCTCAGCAGAGAGTTAAAAATTTATAAGTAGAATGTTATGCCTTGCACATTGCAAGAATGTATCAGACAGGTATATTACAGACCCTGCATGGAATTTTTTAATTTGAATTATACCAAATCTTTGATTTTCAAAAAAGAGTAAAATCCCAGGGTTAGAGATATCAGGGTAAAATATTTAAAGATGAAGTGGTTCAGACATAAAAATCACTTCAACATTTTCATGTTTTGTGGTCAGGATACCAACATTTGAGATATTGAAGTTCAACTTAATTATTGGTTCATAGTTGTAAGAAATTTGAAATTTGTTTGTTTTTCCAGAACAAAAAACAGCAGGAAAGAATTTGAATTTTTTTTTTTTTACTTACAATATGTAATGCCTTTGTGTTAATAAAATTGTTCATCTTACAGCCAGAAAATCTTCTGTATACAAAGAAAGGAGCAGGAGGGGTTCTGAAACTGACAGATTTTGGGTTTGCCAAAGAGATTCATTCAATAAAAAGTCTTCAGACCCCTTGTTACACTCCATATTATGTGGGTAAGTTTTCAGCTTACACTCAGGCTTAACAGACATTTATCAGATCATAGGCTTGAAATACTGTGGTTTCATCAATTTTCGTTGCCATCAATCTTCATGGATTTTGTAAAACGGATGTTTTCGAGGATACGTAAATTTGTGGACGAAAGCATTGTCTATACAAATGAACAGCACATTTCTCAATTCAATATTAAAACATTTAATTTCATGGATATGCTCAACAACAAATTCCTCGAAAATTGGTGCACAGCGAATATTGATGAAACCACAGTATACAGAGCATATGAATTTCTTAAGTATGTGAATGGTGTATTCTCTTGTATAAGAAGATCAATAATAGCAGGAGAAAATACCACTAATTATTGGTAGTTAATGAGTTTTGCTGCAGAGGCATCATTATTATCTGTAACTTAAATTGCACCAAAAAAAATTATAGGTTGAGAAAATGGAAATAATGATGATAAAATTAGTGAAAAAAAACAGAGAATTATGAGAACCTGAAGAACAATCCTTTTGACTAATTACATTCATGATGACAGTGACTAGCTAGTTTTCTTGGTAAACAATAATAATGGTCCATAAGCCAGACTTTAAATCAGGTTAACCTTGAATTGTATGTTTTCTTTTATTAATTAAAAGTACATAACAAAAATTGATTTTTCATGCGTATTTTATAGCACCTGAGGTTTTGGGTCCAGAAAAATACGACAAATCCTGTGATATGTGGTCTCTAGGTGTAATAATGTATATATTGTAAGTACATAATTAATTAACAAAAAGAATTAGGTTGATGTTGTTAATAGAAAGTTTTCTCTGATTCGTTTATTGATTCTTGAATTCATCCAATAAACTTCACACTAGAATTTGTCTTGCTTTTGCAATTACATTAAAGCACACTCATAATAAAGTTCCATGAACATTTTTTGAGCATATTGATTGAATCAGCAATTTGTGAAAATGCTGAAGTATAGAAATTAAAAACATACATGTATAATACATATTTAAGAAAAAATTTAAATAAATATGATATCATTTAAATGTACCGAAGATTAATGCTACTAGTGTGTAATTTTCTATTCAAATGATTTGTATGCTGTGAGAGTACAGTCATTTTCTCTTGTATGGTTTTTACATTCAGAAAGTTGCCTTTATGTAAATGCTATATTTGTTACAGATTGTGTGGTTATCCCCCCTTCTACAGTAATCATGGGGCAGCTATCTCACCTGGCATGAAGAAACGAATTAGGAATGGACAGTATGAATTTCCAAATCCCGAGTGGAGCAAAGTATCAAAAGACGGTAAGATAACAATTTAAACAGCAATAATTTAATAATTAATGAAAGTAAATTTTGTTGCAAAAGAAGTATTTTTGACTTTTAATTGTTAACCCTTGTGTATTTACTTCTACTGAGATTTACATTTAGTTGATCAGCCAAGGTTGCTTTTAAGAATATTAGCACAATAATGATTAAAAGAAGAATTGAGAATCAGAATATTTAACAACAAATGATTACAGTATTTATGCTTGTTGCATCAAAGTAAGATAAAATTGATTATAACGAAGCATTTCTTGCATTAGCCATTGTTAATTTTTGATCGTTTTAATCTATGTGATTCTTATAAGTGTAATTTGACTATTTTAACAGCAAAAGATTTAATACGAGGTCTACTTAAGACGGTACCCGAGGAAAGGTTGTCCATAGAAGATGTGATGAGAAACAAATGGGTCGCTGTACGTACTTCTTATAAATAATTATCACAGAATTTATGGAAATGATTAATCAGAAGAATACATTACTCAGTTCTAATTAAAATTAAGGCCATGGACTATTAAATAAAAAAGATGAATTTCCTTTTTGGAATTTCATGTATAAAATTATTGTGAAATTAAAGTGGTAGTGTGTTAGAATAGTTGAGCTAAGAATTGCACTGAAACAGAATAGCAGTATAAACAATAATAATGGACAACTATTGCTATAAATTATGTGCAACTCCTTTTATAATAGAATTGAAATCAATTGCAAAAATTGTTGAAATTAAGTTTTAAAATAAATGACACTGGTTTCAACTATTAAGACAAGAATGACTTGAAAGAGACAGAAGTAAAATATTTTAACTTCAATTTCCCTTATACAGGACAATACTGAAGTCCCTGCGACTCCCTTGTTTTCGGCTAAAATACTACAAGAAGACAAGGATATGTGGCTAGATGTCCAGGTAATTTTTTCCCTGTGTTATGCTTTAAAATTTCCCATGTGTTTTATTTGTGTATTTCCCCTGTGTTATACTTTAAAATTTCCCCTGTGTTATATTTGTGTACATGTATTTCCCCTGTGTTATACTTGAGAATTTCCCCTGTGTTATATTTGTATATTTCCCCTGTGTTATACTTGAGAATTTCCCCTGTGTTATATTTGTATATTTTCTCTGTGTTATACTTGAGAATTTCTCCTGTGTTATATTTGTATGTTTCCCCTGTGTTATACTTGAGAATTTCCCCTGTGTTATATTTGTATGTTTCCCCTGTGTTATACTTGAGAATTTCCCCTGTGTTATATTTGTATATTTTCTCTGTGTTATACTTGAGAATTTCCCTTGTGTTATATTTATATATTTCCCCTGTGTTATACTTGAGAATTTCCCCTGTGTTATATTTGTATATTTCCCCTGTGTTATATTTGTATATTTCCCCTGTGTTATACTTGAGAATTTCCCCTGTGTTATATTTGTATATTTTCCCTGTGTTATATTTGAGAATTTCCTCTGAGTCATACTTGGAAGTTTTAGAAGTTCTAAAATATATCAGATTGCTCAAGTTTTGTCCCACCAATTTTTCTGAGCATATTTGAAAAGGAGGAATTTGTGGTATAATGAATCATTCCAATTGATGTGTTTGTTTGTGTGTGTTCTCTGTAATATTTAATATATATGTCAATAAAATGGCTAGAAATTTAAGAAATATTAGCAAAAGATTAACACTTTTGAAATGAGACTTGACCTTAAACACATTTTGAATGCAATTTTTTTTCTTTGAATTTTAGGAGGAGATGACGAATGCACTAGCAACAATGCGAGTGGACTATGAACAATGCCAGATCAAGAATCTGGAGGACTCGGATAATCCAATACTGAAAAAACGCAGGCAGCAAAGGCAAGAAGGGGACCAACCCATGTAGTTCAAACCATAGACTAGCAGCAAAGAAATACAACTCATCTGATTGGCTAATCATCTCTGATCATGTGACTATAAATTGACCCAGGAGACATTCCATTTATGTTAAATCTCACATTTTTTTGAATGCATTTTAGAATTTGTTCAGGAGGATAATACCCCTTTTATTTGCATTCTTGCTTTGATCTTCTTGTTGAATTCAATCCCACCATTATATATCTTTAGTGCACCTTTTTATCATTGAATTTAAGGGTCATTTGAATGTACAATATTTTGAATTTTCCTTTTTTACAGAGAGGAAAAAAAAAATTTTTTTTGAAAGATTAAAAGTAATTTTAAGCAAGCTGGATAAATTGCTTGCTTATGTTCATTGTAAACCGGTATATATTCTACTGCTCAATTTCTGTTCAAAAACAATCAATCAATAAAAGTACAAATTTTGTCTATCTTGCTGAGAAAAGCATGCCTTATTACAGTAAATTGAAAAGCTAGACTGATTTTTTATTTTGCATTTTCTATATGTTTCTGAAATGCATATGTTTTAAGTAAACATTTTCCATATTGTGATACAATATGTTATTGGTAGTTGCAAGCAACTTTTTGTATTGATAAATTGATTAATATACTAACTTTTCATACTTTCCCTATTTATAGAGGAGTTGTATACCCCCCTTATGATCATAAATGTTAACATGCAATGTGTGTATTAAGTACTAAGTTAGTACACTGGTGGACAACAAATTATTGATAAATGGTCATATCAGATTTTGTCCATTCATGGACAAGTAAATTCCACAAGCGTTTGTATTTATGTACATCATAAATGAGACCTTCTTTTACCTTTGTTAAATATATTTGCTGATTTTTTTATGTCGCTTTTTGTTGTCCTATATTTGCCTATATAAATATTGTAAAGATTCTAGGTATATACATGTATGTTTAATTTTACCATTGTGTTGTGTTTTATATTTCATATGATTTTCAATCATTTAATCTCATACTGTAAAATTGTAGCGTTTATCCTTGTTGGAATGCACTTAAGAGGATAAAGAAAGTATGTAAATGTTATGTATGAATGATTTCGTTAGTGTTTGATTTTTCTCTCTTGTTTCACAAGTGCCTTCTTGGAATTTTTTTTTTGGTTTTCATGCTACATTTGTGGTTTCTTCGTTATAACTGGAATTTTTTAAAAAAGTCCTTCATATTTACATGAATTTCATTTTATTTCAAGGAGCAGATGAATATTATGTATGTACAATCTATTTATCTATGTATATACAAAAAATATGTTCATAATAATTATATATGAAAAAAATCTTTCATCAAATTAAATAGAGACATTCCCCTCCAGGAGAAAAATCAGATGTTTAAATAATTGCTAAATTTCAATAAAATTGGAGAACCTTTGTGATGGAATGATTTGTCTTTAAATGCGACCTCATATTACTTCATAATTACAGAAGAAATACTTTGCTGTAAGGAGAGAGTTGTTGCCCCTTTCTAAGTGCTATTGCAGAATACAACTCTTTCATTTGGCATTTCTTTTTGGATAAAGATAAAAACTAACTTAAAATTTTGACATTTTTTTCTTTAAAGGGAAATTTTTCTTCATTGAGAAAAGCACTTCGTTTTTCTAGGTTTTAAGATATTCGTATTCTATAATGTAAAGATTGAACAAATATAAAAGTGTGCTTTTAATTCAATATGAAAATATCTTGTAGAAACCCCTGATTAGTCATTTTACACAAGATGTCTCAAATCTACAGTGAAGCAAATTTCAACACCTGTTATCTCAATCTTGTTATTTGAGGCAATTCAAGATTTTGTTAAAGTTTTATAATCATGTAGAGAAGGTTTTAATGCATTTAAAAAACATTTTTCTTTCCATTTGTTAGAGTTATTTTGATGTGAATAAAACATCCATATAAACATATATCTCGGGTTAGTTTACAATTACAAATAGCTTGTGATACTAAGGTAGAAGTGAATATCTCTCTAGTATATACAGTGTATTCATGTCTACTGGTACAAATTTGAAGTAATTCTGCATGTAATTATGTAAATTTTAATATAATGCACACCTTTATTTAGTTATTTTCAAAATTGATGCATTTCTTTTATCAGTTATGTGTTTCAGTTTTAAACTATACCTAAATCTATGCAGAGAAATGCTCTTTAACATCAGGTTTCCTGTAATGTATTATTCAACCTTAAAATATTGTTTAAATTTACAGCATTCAGAACATTAGAATATCCACATTTTTAGTTATATATATACATGTTACATACATTTTTCTTCATCAATATTTGTGGACAGATTAGACTTTTTTTTTTCAGGTGCATTTTTGAAAACAATGAAAATTACTAAATTGGAATTAATACCTAATCAACATTTTGTGAAACTTCTTATTTTGAACGAAGTGTACAAAATGTTATTTTTGATGTGTTGAAAATGGCATCATTTACAATTCATTGTTTCCTACAGTTATTTAAAAATAATATACCGATAGTGTTTACACTAGTTAAAAAAATCAGAGGTTTATTACTCAAATAGAACAAACTGTGTGAAAATCATTAATCATTTATAATTACATCTTCTGTAAAAATGTCCGTCTTGTAAAAACCTGAACATTTTATGTTGTGTTTTCTTGTTTTGTTTTCACTGTCATGTTTCACACGTCATAATAACACACAGAATTTGACATTTGTACACTGGGTGATATGTAATGTGTACATTTTATTGATTTGTTTATTGCATTTTACTATTCAAAGTAGGTCAAAATTAACTTTTTGAAACTTGACTTTTGATTTTGAACAGATAGAATGAATTGCTAAACTGATAATGTTGTAGTTTTAAATATATTGAGAATTCAATACCTGTGAGACTAAAAGATCATAATTGTTAATTTAAAGGTCCATTTCTGAAAAACAAGAAAAAATAAAATTGATGAATTTTACTTTGAATTTCTCTTTTCTTTTATCTCAAGGCAGGAAAGAAACCACAATATCTTTATAAAAAATGCATTTTGTCCGAGGTCATGTGTGTGTGTCATATGTGTGTGTTAATCTGTAAAGATTTTCAGCTTCTCTAAAATCGTTAAACCAATGTCAGCCAAATTTAGCATATGGCATCTGTGGGTGTAGTGGAGCAAAATTTGTTAATTTCATGCCTAACTCCCAGGACATCAAGCAGTCAAATTGTTGACGTGATTGTAATACACGTAAGCATTGAGCCCTTACAATTTTGGTAAAGCATTGAGCCCTTTTACCAAATTGTGAAATTCGTGGCCCCAGGATTAGGAGTTCTGGAATTAGGATAGGGCTCTGTTGATCATGTGAAAATTCATGAATTCTATGAAAATCCTCTCGTCTGCTCCTGGGTTTTGATTAATGAAATATATACAAAGTTATAATGAGGAATGATGCCTCCTCCAGAATTTGTCTGAATCATCATTTTCAACTTGGCGTCAAAATGACCAAAAATTTTATGAATTCTATAAATGTTTTCATATAAAAAGAAAAATTGGTCACTTTGTCAGAATATATCAAAATTCAAAAGAAATATTGTATGAAAAGGCTGAGGGGCAATAAAAAGCAATATATCCTTCTGTCTTCAATAATTCGGAAGTAAGAAAAAAAAAACTAATTAAATTACACAAACAATGTTTAGTGGTCCGAGCTGACAAAATTTGAAAGGCTTATAATTTTAATTGAATTTTTGAGGAACTTGAATTTCATTCTGTAAGAGTTTATCCACTTTATAATCAAAATAATACAGTACATGTTTATATACGTTTTTAAATGTTTTAATATTCAGAAAACCAATTTGAGTTTGAATTATACTTTACAATGCTGAATTTCTAAACTACTAGTACAAAAAAAAAATACTTACAAAGATAGATGGTGGGTTCTGAAGAACAATTTCTGTACAACAATAATATTATATTATATTTTTAATCAGAAAAGGAGTTTATCAGATGTTGTGCTTAAAAACTCCAGGAAACTTTTAGAAAATTTGAACTTAATTTTACCAAAATTAATAACATCAAAAGGTACAAAACTTTATAAAACTATCCCCCACGATAAGTTAAAGTCCAGGTTTTTTGACATCACAGACAGTTGCTTTTTTTCAATAAAATTGGAACTGTTAAGCTAATTTTCCTTGCCATTGTTCATTTGCAAAATTTATTTGCCAAAAACATTCTGATTGTACACACAAGAAATTCTCAAAGACAATATCGGTGTGGTTTTAGGAGACCAGGTATTCCAACAAACTGTTGGAATTCCCATGGGTACCAATTGCGCTCCGTTATTATATAGTAGACGTATTTTTGTATTCATAAGAAGTAGAATGATTTATAAAGATCTTATACATAAGAAGAAAAACTGGCGAGGCATTCAATTCGACATTAAGTTTAGATATATCTACGATGTATTATCATTCAACAATAGTTATTTCTATTCATATATATGTCGATACGATATATCCGAGTGAGCTTAATAGTCTAATAAATCTGTTTCATGTTTGGATTATTTACTAGAAAAAGAAGGCAATGGTTTATGTATTACCCAAAATTTTTGAAAACTCGTGATGACCATAACTTTTCAATATAGTCTACCCCCCTTACCCATGCAGCAATATATCCATATTTTCTGCATATGAGGTTTATATCTCTCAGCTGAATCTGTCGGTAAGCAATAACATGCTCTAGATATGAATAGATTCTAAAATGAGGCCATTTATTGACAAACAAGTTGATGAATACAAACAGTTGCATTTCCTTTTTAAAGACATTATTTCGCTCTATGGTCGAAACAATTAACCATGTCAGCAAATGCAATCTATCACTAAGTCAAATGCTAGCTAAGGTTTTTAATTTTTGTTGTTATCCCATTATTTACACACTGAATAGTCTATGGATTTTACCAATTTTTTCCCGGTCATGACAAGGAGCACACGGCAGGTATGATCGGTCGGAAGAGAGGCTCCCTCTTTCATGACTCTTAGCTGATCCCACCTCTGATGTTTTAGAGGTCCATTTTTTTCTCCTAATTTGTATTGTTAAATGAACTTTTGAGCTTAAATTCTGATAGTCATCTCTATATATATCATTAATTCAATAAAGGCAATTGCAATAAATTTATTTACACTTTGATCAGTTCAAAAACACTTTCACAAATGTACTAGCAAATGAGGTTGAAAAAACTATTTTGCTTTGTTTCTTAAAACAGATTTGAGAAAATTGTTTTACAGAAAAGTTTTATGGATAAGAGAGCAAATAAAGTTCTTTTAATTAAATCATCTCACCGGTAAACAACGACGTGAATGAAAGAAAAAATCTAGTATTGCAGGTTAAAAACTTTTAAAAAGCAAATAATCATTTTATTTAATATCTAAAAAAAGGATATATCAGAGGTTGTTTGGTTAAAAATACTCTTCTTCATATACATTCATGTATCTTAGCCTAGTAATTTTGTGTATTCATTTGCCTAGCGATATTTTCATCTTTTTAAAAACAAATGCAATGAAATGCAACACATTGTTTAAAGAATAAGAATAGTCCTTTATTTAACTAATAAATGACAAAGTATTATGCCAGAACATGTAAAACTTTACAATAAAAACAACCAACTAGAGGCAAAACTACACTTCATGGGAAGGAATTAATCTTTGTCAAAAAAGGGACTACAGTAAAAAAAGTATTTTAAAGAAAAAAGCAAGGACTTACAGCCTTTTTTCAACTGAATGTTTAAAAACAATTTTAATGTTTAGGATTCCTACCTAAGGCATCATCTATTGATTAGTAAAAATTTGAGCATCATTTGTTGATTAACAAACAAGATACAGAGCCTAAAGTTCTTCATAATGTAAACAAGGCTCGTGCCTTGCTTTTGTTTACATTTAGAAAATATCATATTTATAACTAAGTGAAATTCAGCAAATCAATAGTAACTGTCGAATCATATTTAAAATTAAGAACTTTTATGAACAAATATTTCTAAAAGCCTGTTTTCTAATATCCAAAACTCTGAAAAATATATATTATCATGTGTTATTAACCCGTGTAAACAAAAACATTTCACATTACCTTGTTTACATAACAAATTAAGGTTTAGAGCTCTAAATATGTCTCGTATCTGGACAACTGACGTCCAAATTTTTGATGATCATAAGAAAGACCCTGGTAAAATATTTGTAAAAATGAAAATATAAATTTTGAAATTTTTGCTGAAACTGTGTCTATGCCCCTTTAAGAGAGCAAATGAAGGATATGGAGATAACGAACAGTATTCAATATCAAAGTCCATAAACCGGCGAATACAAAATAGGATATTTGACATCAAAATAAAAAACGTTCTACCTGCAAAGAAAACGATAGAATGATTTAATGGTGATGAAATTCACCTTTGTCAATGCACTACAATATTAACTAGTCCCTTGTCGACCGGTCACACCCGCCGTGTGCTCCTTGTCATGATTGGGAAATAACGGGAAACCCTTCGTCAATTCAGTTTATAGATAATGGACTAACATTTAGTATGAAAAAGTCAGTCAGCATTTGACTCAATAAACTGCATTTGCTGACAAGGTCATTGTATCGACCATAGCACTTACGAAATGATAACTTTAAACGAGTCTGCTGATATTCTTGTTTCATCAACTTGTTTGTCATTAATTAACCTCGTTTTAGAAATTGTTCATACGTAGAGTATGCTCTTGCGTATCGTAGCAACTGAGATATATAAACTCCATATGCAGTTGATGAAGGTATATTGCTGCATAAGTAAGAGAAGTTGACGATAGAAAAGTTAAAGTCATCACGTTTATCACAGATCGCTTGGTTGTTAGCCGCTTTAAAGGAATGTTTTAAATTTCAAAGAAATACAGAGAAGATACTGAGATTTTTGTTTTAGCCAATCAGTGCCCAAGATGCATGCGCGTGAATCGTGCTAAACCAGTCTTTGCCTTTCTGTACTACATGTAATGAAACAGACAGAGCAATTTGTACTGTAAAAACAGTGGTTTAACAGTGGTATAAATTATGAGAGTGTGTATAGTTTCAGCTTGATTGACCAAGGTCTTTTTCAAGCAACTCGACATCTTTGTTTTGTTTTGAACATATTTTATTGACAATGTGTCAAAAAAAGGGATTGGAACAAGTTAATAACAACTTAGTGCTAATAGTCCTCTCCCATACATAAAATCTGAATAGCCATACAACATTTACAAAATTTTACAATAATATATACATGTACATAGAAGAACAAAGACAATTGTTTTATGAATAAGGAAATATCAATTATTAATAATGGTGATAATAAATACAGTGTTGATATTATAAATATATAATAATTTCAATAGAGATAATACAATTCAGTGTTAATTAAAATGACCTGATTTCTGAATAAATTTTTGAACAATGCCGAATATTTTTTTCATTTTCCTGCGAAGATAAGGAATCATCTCCCCATAGCAATTTGTGCACATTAATCATTTTTACATTATGAGTTACAAGTATAGTGCATTCATCATTAAGCGTCTGGGTTCAAAATATTTTCTACAAACAAAGAAAAAATGATGACTATCCTCTTTCATACCACAAGAACAATTTGGATTACTTATGACATTACATCTATACAGATCATTATTCAAAATACAATTGTGTCTTAATTTTGTATGTAAAATGTTCAGATACCTTCTGCCATATGAAAAATACTTGGGAGGCTAATATATCATTATTATTACTCAATTTTCTAAAATTTAAAAATTCCTATTGATGGTTATTTCCCTTGTTTCGTTGCTCAGTGAATTCCATTTGCGCACAGTATGCGCGAGACAAATGATTTGTTGTATAATTCAAGCCTGCATTTAGGTAAAGAATTATCAAAAAAGTACCCAGGAAGAAGTATTGTAATTTGAAACAGTGTTTCTAACCATCGGTACAATGTTTTTTAAGTAATCAGGAGCTAGGTTATTGCGGATTTTAAACATTGTTAAAAGTTTGGCTTTGTCTCTTCTTATTATAAATTTTCTTTGCAACCTGTTTCAATATACAACGAATTTCTTGATGCTAATACTGAAAGACCAGTATATACTTTAATATACTAAATATAAAGCTTTTCAAGTTTAAAAATATCTGCATTCAGTGAACAGCCTGACCAAACTTCAGATGCATACTCAAGTTGTGGTCGAATAAAGGAAGTGTAAAATTTGGATAACGTACGTATCTCTAGACACTGAAAATTTAAGTTTTTTGAGAAGTCCTAGTTTTTTGGAGCCTTTACTGATAATACTATCAAATCTGACCAACCTAATTTAGTTGAGAAAATAACACCTAGATGTTTATGATGTGATACATATTCTAACTGACAGTCTTCAAAAAATAATTCAGGTAACTGGTTTGTATTTTTTAAGCTCAGATTGCAAAATGATACTTTTGTTTTACTTGGATTAAATTTCTATATAATAACCATTTTTTGGACCATCAAAATCATCCAGAATTTTCAAGTCATGATTTAGATGATGTTCAATGAGACGCACGTCACTCGAGCTTTTTTGTAAAGAATTATCGTCTGCAAATAGTCTGCAAACAGTTATCATGTTTTATATCAATTACATCATTCACATATATCAAAAATAAAAGAGGGCCAAGGACAGAGCCCTGGGGTACCCCAGCATGCACATTTTTCACAGAAGAAGATAAATTTTTATACATAACTTTTTGTTTTCATTGTACAAGTAATTTTCCAACCACGTGCTAACATATTACCGCAAAGATACATACATTTTTAATTTATAAATCAAACCCCTATGCCAAACCCTATCAAAAGCTTTTGATAAATCACAAAAAACCATACAACAATATTGCCCTTCATCAATATTTTTTACAATAGTATGATATGTTTCTAAAAGTTGCTACACAGTTGAGTGACCAGGCAGAAAACCTGCCTGATATTTGTAGAACAAATTATTTGTGTGAAAAAAATTATATACATGTTTGAATAACATCTTTGTTTACAACACTTCTCATATTTCTTGATATTGAAGTTGTTTTTCCATCTTATTGTCCTAGATGAAATCCAATAATCCATCAGTGATAATGGAGGTTTCACCGCCAGTCTGGTACTTTGGCTTGAATTGAGTGCATTTATTGATGCAATTCCTTATGAAAGGTCTCTTATGACTTTCCAAGGAAAATTTATGACAATTTATTTCTATTACCCGACATAAATATGTATCTTTAATGAAATAATTCCCATCAGTCTTCCACTATTTGATTTTAATGCAATGCATTGTGAATTTAGACTTCATATGTTAAGAAAATGGATCTAAAGGTAACCTTAAGGTAACAATAAAAAGGCAAAGAGAAGTTAAAGATCAAACATCTTTGATGTGTAGTTCAACATTTGTACAAATGTATCAGAAAAATTAAATGAGGTCTGATTTGAGAAAAGTGAGGTACACAGAAAAGTTGTATGGATTTATGCTAGTAACAGAAAAAACTGTAGAATTTTAATCATCCCGTTTTAAATCATTGTCTATGTGTAAATTCACAAAAAAATTCCGCTAAAGCTCTCGACTACTTTGTTAAAAAGACAGTGAATATGTTAATGCAGTAATACTCTTCTTCATATACATGAAACTTTAGCAGGTAAATTTTCGGCGAATTTCATGTAGGCCCGGTAATTTTGTAAATCATCTTTATGGATAACTGATAGGTTGGTGGTCAGGTTGACGCAAAGCAACACAACACATTTTTGAAGGAATAAGAATAATAATTTATTTATTTGTAAATGACAAAGTATTATGTCAGAACATATAAAACTGGACACAAAATACAACTAACCCAAAAAAAAATAAAACCCAAACAATACCATATTCCATGAGAAGGAATTGTGACAAGTTAAAAATTCAAAAAATGCCGCAATTCTAAATGAGAAATACAATATAACAATTTTTAAAGACATTATTGAAAGGGGAATATGACAAAAGTTACAAGACGAGAAATTTTCGTAGACACAAATAGTATACACAAGAATTGTGTCAAAGATGAGGTATCTTTCGCTACAGTAGAAAGGGGGAATAAAACATGAAAAAGGTGAGGAGGGTACTGGTAAAAACTTCCACCCAAAACATCAAATAAAATGGTGAAGGATGCTATTAAGTTGCGCATGCGCAAGCAGAAAAATAGTTTAAGACATTTTAGAACATAAGACATAGAAAATATGAAAAACATAAAGCAAAAAAGAACTTTTTACTTATTTTCCCCACAAATCAGTTTATTTAATGTAAGCATAAAAAGATTTCTTTGCAAGATTCTCGTTTATTTAAAGAAAGTATTTGTCTTATATTTTCTAAAACTTAACTCACTAATTTGCTATTTCGTTGACTCATGAAAATCCTTCAAGACTTTCATTGTTAAAAATATGAAGTAAATTCAGTATTTTGTAGTAGATTTGAAAAAGGTTTCCTTCGCCACCATTGAAAATAATTTAAAAATTAGTCCCTACTAGTTTTTAACAAAAATTTCAATTTATATGCCAATTTCTGCATTTGTGACGGAAAACGTATGTTGTAAATTCCAAAAATTAAAAAAATGATATTATACTTTATATATCATTTCTTTAGTACTTATCATATTTCCAATAATCAGAAACCAGACAGGAATCATTTTTTAATATAGATTTTCTTTAGTCATCGGAATTTCTTAGAAATTCAGTTTACCTCTTAAAACATAGAAATATATTTTTAAGACACTGTATCCGTTGCAAAATTTTGTCTCCGAAGCGCAGTGGTAGAGTGTTTGCGTCTTTTGTCACTACAAATAGGGCTCATCTGTTGCAGTTTCGAATCCCACCGCGGGATATGAGACACGTGCTTCAGATGAGACCATTTAAAAAAGTGCAGTCGGTTAAAACTATTTACCCTTATTTATAGATATTTGCAGGTAACCAACAACTGCAAGATGAATTTACTAGTATATATTTTGCAGAAATTCATATAATAATTCTTCACAATGGACTTGTTTAAAACTAAACAGAATTATAAAAAATTAAACGTCTATTTATAGCTTTTTCTGGTTATATTCCTTTAAAGGATTTTGTACTCATATTCAGACGCTAGCACTTCCTGTGGATGACTGCAAATTTTATACTCGGCATGGTGAACAGTGATGGATGTTTTACGTGTCAGCACTTACTGCGACATTGAACTTAATCTGGTTTATGCCGTCTCATCTGAAAGAAGTGTCTCCACACCTTACACAGTGGCTTCGAACCCGCAATGAAAGGTCGCCACACGTATGACGCTATTTGAAATATATGGAGATAACGAACAGTATTCAAGCTCAAAAGTCCACTAAACAAAACAAAATAGGAGCAGAGCAAACTCAGACCTCCAAAAAAAATCAGAGGTGGGATCAAATACCATGGAGGAGTGAGCATCCTCTACCGACCGGGCACACCCGCCTTGTGCCCCTTGTCATGATCAAGAAATAACGGGATAATTCGTGAATTCAATATGTATATAATGACCTAACAATAAGTATGAAAAATGTCAGTCACCATTTGACTAAATGGTAAATTGTATTTGTTGACAAGGTCATTATATCGGCCATAGAGCTAACAAAATTATTATTTTTAACGAGATTGCTGCCAATATTGCTTAAGCAACTTGTTTGTCAAAAAGTTACCTCGTTTTAGAAATAGTTCATACGTAGAACATACTCTTGTGTATCGAATCGAATCAACTGAGAGATATATAAACTCCGTACACAGGTGATGAATTTATATTGCTGCATAAGTAAGGGAAGTTGACGATTGAAAATTTAAAGTCAGTATGATTATCATAAAGCTATCATAAAGTACTAGAATACTAGTATTACAATGCCTTGTAAACATATTGATCTATCTTGGCCTAGTTAACCACAAATAAAATTATCACAAATAGTTGAAATACATGAGCACAAAACAGGTCACTATAATCATGACAACACGTACTTTAATTCTATACAACAGAAAGTAAACGAAAATAGGTATAACATTTACAATTGGCTCAACCTTGGTTATATTTATGCTTAATTGTCCGAAGGAAGCTAAGACTCCAAACCTGATGTTTCCATGGGTATTTCACCAGTACAACGTGAGCTCCTTATATTGGACTTTCTATGTTTAAATTTATCGGGTACAACCATTTCTTGAATCATACGCTTGACCCTTTCATTAAAAACGAATGAAATCATAACATAAAGCCCCTGTGATCCATTAAGAACAGATACCAAGTAAGAAAACGGAGATATTTCAAAAAGTCCATCAATTATCTGAAAGACCCATGTTATTCCTGTGAGCAGAAACAGCTTCAAATAAATGGAAAGGTAATTTCGCGAGGGACCATTTTCAATTTCAGGAGTTCTGTGAATTTTAAAAAAAGTTACCGAGAACAACAGGAAGTTAACAAAGCAAAAGACTGAAATTGGAATGATAAAAATGAATAATTTGTATCTCCCGCCGTTAATGAAACAAGCGATACCCCCAAAACCAGTCAAGAAGGAAGATGAAAAACTCGCATGATATCCAATAGTGACAACGATAAAAACCAGAGGAGTCAAATATGTGAAGAAGATGTAAGTTAGGAGGGTACGATTGCAAGGTTTTTTATTGTTGAACTGGGCATCAGAAGCAAAGACTCTGAACATGTGAATGCAGCAAGAGGTTGCACAAGTAAACGTAGAAAGCCAAAAGTAATACGTTACAATACCAACAGTTGCACAAGCCACATGATCATAAGTGAAAAGGCCCTTAATAAGGGAAAATAGTTGTGCAAAAAAGAGTGAAAATACAAAACACATCAAAGTTTGACCAGGTATAGTCCGCAGACTATTGAGAATGCCGTACACGGTGAAAGTTATTACAAGCGAGACAAGAGAAATACTTGTTGAAATGATAGTAAGTACTTGAAGCAAATTTAAAGAAGTTTGACGAGAAAGGGAAGGACTATTACTAGACATGTAATCACTGGCACAAATCCGTACTGTGTTGTCCTCAGCAATAGAGAATTGATTATAATAGAATGTTCTACTCAAAACTGGAACGAAAATTTGAAGTCCATCATTTGAAAAAGTGAATTCCATTACTGAAAGTGATATTTGTGGACAGAGAAGAAGCTTTGTAATATCTCGACTAGTTTCATCGACTTTCCTTCTTTTTACCTGAAAGCGCTTATTACAGTATGAATGTAAAGGTAAAACCCTCTCTACGTTTTGCATAAACCACCCTTTTACGTCGCTAAAATATTCAAAAGAAACGTTTCCAATTGATCCTGTTTTCAAAGTGGCTTTATAAAGGCGGTCTTCAATGAGAATTAGATCTACAATTTCTTGTTGTTTTATAAACATGTTATGAACGTATATTTTCATGAACACGGTCAATATTAGTGGATGTGTCCCTGAAAACGTCACGATCTTTTGACATTCCTTGTTAAAGCGAAAATGGTATTCTAAGACTGTGAGAAACAAATTGGTATCTTTGAACATTTGATCTGTAAAAGAGGTCGTTATCGATTTGATTAATAAGTCGATGTCCATTTTCTTTGGACCTACTTTACTGCTATAAGTGGCAGTAAATGCAACATTGTATGCTGTAGAGGAAAAGGTTGAGAAGAAATAAATACATTCTCCATTTACAAGCAGCTTTCCGGAGGAACAGAGGAGTTTGCGACAACGTCCCTGAAAAAAATAAAGACAACTAAGAAATTATAAACAGCGTTTTGTCCAACGATTAAGATGTTTTAGGAACTGAAATTCTGTCCAGGCCATCGTTAAAAGAACGAATTAATTCTCTTACCAAACTGACATGTCTGCCGCAAGTTTGCAACAAACAAAATTGCTCGTGGTAAGAAATATTCTTGTTCGCAGATGATTGCCGCTAGCTGCGATTGCAGCAATTGCTGCAAGCTTGCAGCAAATTCGCAGGAACCAAACATGTTTGCAGGAACATAGCAAGAAATATGCAAGCCAATCTAATGTAAGCAGCAAGTTCGCAGGAAATAGTTTGATTGTTCGCAGGAAATTCACAAGAACAGTAAACAAATCAAATCAGCCAATGAAATCAGATTGTACTGGGTTAACACAGTATTCGCAATTTTGAAATGTTTGAATTGAAGTTGTATGCAGATTTGCCGCAAACCTCATTTGCATGGTAAAATGTTTGCAGAAAGCTTGCTGCATACTTGCCACAAACTTGCTACAAACAATATTGCTTTGTATAGACTGTCATATCTTCTTTAGCTACTTTGCTACAAGCTTGAGACAATGTCTGATGAATGTTTGCATCAATGTTTGCTGCAGACTTGCAGCAAATATTTGTAGAAAGGCAATATTTTGGTAAGGTAACTGACAAAAAATTGCCCCACTCAAAACTTTTTTTTCACATTCCAAGACACGAATTTTCCTCTTTTTCTCTTAATTTCTAAACAAATATGGCGAATTTAGTTGAAAAAAAAATATCTTCTCACATACCGACCCAATAATTTTACTTCGAGTCGACAGAGGACAGGCAAACATTATTTTAAAGATGGTCTGAACATCAAAATTTTATATATAAGAAGAAGAACCTTACCTTATGATTATCAAATATTTCATTAGATGAGCATTGGCTTCAACAAGAACGACCAAACCTTATAATTATCAGATATTTCATTAAATGAGCATTGGCTTCAAGAAAAATGACCATACCTTGTAATTATCAAATATTTCATTAGATGAGCATTGGCTTCTGGGGTTTTTATCATCTGATTTATCATCGTTTTCTAATATCGAGAATATTGAACGAAGATCGGGGTTCCTATCATCGACATCTGGGCAGTTTTCACCAGCTTTACTAGATCGTTCACAAAGGGAACAGTACAATTTTTCTACTCCTGAAAACTCGCACTTTGGTGGTAAAAAAGTCAGGTATGGATGGACTGTTATAGAACAGTTTCTTGACATACTTTTTTGCATCATGGACTCAAACTTGACTTCGTGTTTAAAGTTGTAGATGTTTGGACATTCAAGGTTAATCTTCCATGGAATCGTTTGAATCTGCTCTGTATCACTCGTGTTCGAATTAAAACAAAAGAAGCAAAAATAATTTTTGTAGGTTTTAAGTGTTTGGATCTCTGTCACTGGAACAAAACTCAGCATATTAATGTACTTATCTGATTCACAAAGATTCCTTATAACAGCATTCTTGTATTTATTAGGACATCTACTTATCATAAAAAAAGAAGTTGGTCGAATGTCATAGGATCGTGGAAAGGATGTCGGCTCACATCCCCACTTCCTAATTTGCTTCAGTATACTTCCCTGAGCTTTACAACAACTGTTTTCTTTACTACAGTTAGAGATACAGGAACAAGGAGGTTCATGCATGATTTGACTCAAAGTTCGATTATCAGGAAAGAAGTATTGTTTTGCTTTACGACACCATTTCTTCTGCTTAATCCAACCGAATTCTTTCTTATCCAGTGGAATTGTAATAGTTTCCATTATTCCAAATTTAATTTTTGGTAGAAATTGACTCATTGTGGGATTTTTTGAATAATTAATTGTAGTTATTGTTATTTCTGATAAATAAAACTGGTATGGTGATTTCGAGGATTTTTGGACTGGTTTGTTGTAGATATTGACTGATATTACAGCGTCGGACATCTGAATATCTCCAAGTTTTGTTTTCACCAAATTACATTCTTCACAGTGCTTGTTTTTATATGGATATCGCAACAAATCCAAATTTTCATTGAGACATGTTTTCCGTAAATCATCATCAAAATTGCCCATCCTTCCCGATGTATTGCACATAGATATCGGTGGGGGTATTGTCTCATCTCGAATGTTACACAATAGGCAAAAAGGGTTCTGGAAAACTCCCGTCGGCTGATATAAAATGGCGCAGGCTTTTTCAACATTGTAATGAAACATACTAGTATAATTACGTGTCACACCCGTGGCATTACATCGCTTGATAAGAGAAGCATCGCATCTTTTAGGTTCTATCAACTCAGCCATAATTTCGATCGAAGGAATATAATGAAAGGAAAGATGCTCGTCCAGAATGAATTTCCACAATTCATCCTCAGAGGTGAAATCCTTCAGTTTGACGATGCATTTAGTATCACCGATCCAAGGTAAAACATCAAAATCATTGTTACATCGGGCACAATAAATATTACTATAAGTAATTTTGGTTGATTTGGAAGTAACTGGATTTTTCTTAAGCATATTTTCATATGTATTTGTAATTTGGCATTTGCTGATAAGTTCCTCCTCTGCGCCCGGGGGACAATAATTTTTCATATGGTACATTTCATCGGGCCACTCTGAACCGTGCGATGTTTGCACGCACGAGCTGAACGCGATGTCCAAACAACAGTTTCCAGTTTTTGAGCATGAATCATCACAGCTACACTTCAGACACGTCATTGAAAGGTTTGCTTTTGAATTTGAATATTCTACCGGAGTAGTATCGTAAAGAAGATTTTTATCACAAATACTTTCATTGCCACAAACATAAGCATACTCCTTTAGAATATGTTTCCATTCTTCATTAAAATTCACTGCACTTGTGCAGGACGCCAAAATCCATAATGGGATTATCAGCAACCTTATTATGTCAGCATACTTTTCACCTGCTAATGAAACACAGGAGGTATTTCATAGATATTACTTTTTTTAAAAACCATGGAGGTCAATACAGTGCCTCTTCAAACGTTAAAAAGCATCGTGCCTTTGTGCCATTTTACTGCTTTACTTTTATAGAGACTGTGAGAGTTCGTTTAAAAATATTTGAAAATGAACTATGGAATTTCATAAACGACGACCAACTGTTTACTGCCGATTTGTTAGTGCCAACTACTAGTACTTGAGCACTCCTTCAGGCACGTAGCCACGGGGGGCCAGGGGTTGGAGGGCCTGGCCCCCCACTTTTTTTGCCAACAATACTTTTACTATTGAAAATATTCGTCTAAAGACTGGTTGCCCCCCACCCCCCTTTTATACTAAAGGTAAGTATAATAGGAAGGAAATGTAGTATTGTAAGCTTTAAAAAATGGATATTGAAAGGAATTGGTAGTGAAAAAAGTTTGCCTCTACACCCCCCCCCCCCCCGAAATAGGATACTATAGTATTCGACTTCGGAGAGGTTTTCTTTCTTTCTTTCTTTTTTTTTTTTTTTTGCTTGTCAACTTCTTCAGGTAAGTAAAAAAAAATTCTGTGGCTGGCCCCCCACTTTCAAAATCGATCCTACGTGCCTGTCCTTCATGTCAATTTCTATACTGATTACCGATGATAAAATTAAACGAACGCCTCTCATAAATATATTTTCCAAATAACCAAAGAACATATCAGTGAAATTATTATCTCAGACTCTTTAGTGTAACTAATTTGACTTAATCAACCAAGTTTTAAACTTTTGAAATGTGTAAAACACTCAAAAAATATTTTCTTTTATAAATTGATATGTAAAATAATCCAATTTACGAATACATTTTTTTTTAACAAAAAATGTTCCATTCTTTTAAAATTTAGTTTGATTATTTTGATAAATTATCAATTAAGGTTTTTTAAAATTTTGTTATGACATGTATAAACATTTAATTTATTTGAAATCCATATGAAAAAAAATTCGGTTTACTTACACATGGTGGTTTCTGTCGTTATGTTGACATAAAATTATAAATTCCTTTTTATTTTCACCGAGATGTTATCGTACAGTCTTACTTTACTATTTGGAATTGGCGCTATGCAGCGAAATATATGGAATTTATACTACGTTGTGCTGCTATGCACACGGCACTAAATTGGAATGGATCATAATGAATTTGAGATCAATTAAATATAATTATTACTTAAATTCATTAGAACATGGTATTGTCAAAATTTTAATCTGCTTGTATAGGAACGTTTTTGTCCAATGTACTGATTTAAAATATTTGAAGCCATTGTATCGTCTCATTACCCATCACTTAACATTGTATTTCTTAATAAGAAAAACAAATTAATCTAACTGAAAAATTAAGCTTTATCCACCGAAATTTAATTCTGTTTTAACTACAAAAATTAACTTTGGAAAAAGTATTAGGTTTCGAGTTCAAGAAGATTAGAAAAAAAAAGCGTGAATTCGAACCATGATTTTATATATGTACTTACATGTATATGATATGTTTCGTTAGACGTTAGATTTGAAGACGTTGAAAATAAGATCATGCAAATACTTTTAAATATATTTTCTATATCTAAAAATTGCTGAAAAATATGTTGCACCTGTTCCCACCTTTGGAAGTTTTATCCCCTCTTAACATATTTGTATTATGTATAGATTTTTTTTAATCGAACACAACTACTGTTTGTTATTTTCACCTTTTAGATTGTAAAGAATTTAACAAAATTGTTATAACCGCTCAAATTCGGAATTAAATTTTTCTACCCATTGTATCAGTTAGGCTTATATCTTTATTATACATGCAAATTTTTATCAGAAAGCATAATCTTTAACTACTTAATATTTGAAAATTAATTTCTACAATTTTTTTTATTTGTTCAGAGTCAGACGAGTTAAAAAATGGCTTTGGACAAGTAACATTTGTTGGCAAATCATCCAATGAACAGGAGGATATTTCTTGTGTAAAGACAAATAATGACCCCGACAGTTCATGTTGAACTCTGATTTATATGTTGTTTATTATTCTAGAAGAGAAAGTCTAATCCAGCAACATTCAAAGCAGATCTTGCATTTTCCTTGACTTATTACCCAACCAAATTTGGAATATTTCGGCTTATTTTTCCTTGCATGCCCTGCTTCAAGACGTTTATTTTAGTCTTGTCGTTTATCTGAAAAATATCCAAACTGTGACTGATAATGTTCACATGTGGATACTCTCTATCCATGAACGTTAAGCTCACTGTCCATGGGAATGGACCCTCTACAAAACCATTATGTGTGCGCTCATCATAAAATTTAGCTCATATCCAGCTCTGAAGCAATTCTGGTAGTGGTCATCTCTAGATGCATCATCCTTGCACGATTGGTAAAGGTAGAGCTTATATTGTCCGCGTAATACTTATAATTAACAATTTAGATATCTAAAAATGACTTAGAGTCATAAAATACTAATACATTAGGTGGAATATATGGAGATAATGAACAGTATTCAAGATCAAAAGTCCATTAAACAAAACAGTTTTGAAGCAGAGCAAACATGGACCTTCCGGCAAAACATCAGAGGCGAGATCAGGTGCCATGGAGGAGGGAGCATTCCCTGCCGACCTGTCATACACGCCGTGTGCTCCTTGTCATGATCGGGAAATAACGGAAAATCTGTAAGCAATTCAATGTGACTAACAGTTAGTATAAGATGTATTTGCTGACAAAGTAATTGTATCGAGCATAAAACTTACGAAACGATGACTTCAAACGAGACTGCTGATATTCTTGTTTCATCAATTTGTCTGTCAATCATCTACCTCGTTTAGAAATTGTTCGTGCGTAGAACATGCTCTTATGTATGGAATCAACTGAGAGATATACAGTGTATGCCCCATATGCAGTCGATAAGGGTACATTGTTGCACAACTTAGGGAAGTTGAAGATTGAAAAGTTCTAAAATTAAATCATCACGTTTATCATAAAGCTTGGTTAGATAACCATTAACGTCTTTAAATTTTTAAGTTAAATATCCAAATATGATAAAGATGTGTCAGACTCTTAGGTAACTTATTTAGGTCAAATTTCTACATTTCAAAAATTCAAACTGATTTCGGTTACATGTACATGTACTAGTTTTGAAATTAGATATTTTAATTTAAAAAAATCTTAATTTTCAAATTTTCAAACACGTTTTTAAATATAAGGTTTTTAAATTTTTACATTAAATATTCAAAAACATTTTGGTATTTTAAACATTGGAGTTTTAAAACTATCGCTTGTTCAGAAAGTGTACGCTTAACAATCTTAAGTTCAGAACCTTTTTTCGTTTTTTTTGATATTTAAAATCTTTTGTCTGTGTAACACTTATAAAATCTTAAAATAATTTGGAGTTTTAGAATTTTAATACAGTAGTTCAAAATTCTAAATTAGAAGAAAAACAATGTACGAAATCATTTTGAGTTTTTGAAATATAGGAATTTGATCTTATTTAGTTTATGTATTAAAATTCTAAAACACTAAATCATTGTAGAAGTGAATTGTTGAGTGTTACATGGACCTTTTTGCCCTAAAATATTAAATTTCAATATACGAAATCGGTAAAGATTTTGAAAATAAAAATTCTATAACTAAATCATTTTAAAAATTTGTTGGTTTTTTTTGTGTTACACGGACCACTTTAGCCTCAATATCTCTAATCTATGGATCATCCATATCATTTTTCCATGGTTGCACAGAGTCTGAAATCATGAGGTTTTATTGTACATATTTATATCAATTTATATAATATACAAGGTACATTGTACAATTGATCTTTGGTATCTTGAACACCGATTACTCAGTACCTGCATTGAATACCAAATTTGAAGATTTTCCAAGTCCTAATCACATATTCTTATACATGTAATAGGTATTCAACACATGCTATCTTGCAACCTCAGATCTCTCTTTTTATGCGCCTGAATTTATTCGGGGCGTATATTGTTTTTGTCCTGTCTGTCTGTTTTCTGTTGTCAACTTTAACCTTCGCCATAATTTTTGAACCGTGAGAGATAGAGACTTCATATTTGGTATGCATAGTTTACTCCACTAATTAAGCATTCTCAACTGACATTAAGGTCAATGACCTTGCGACCTTGACTGTGACCTACATGCTAAAAATAGCTTTTTCGAACTTTCGCCATAACTTTTGAACCATAGGAGATAGAGACTTCATATTTGGTATGCATACTCCACTAATTCAGTGCTTTCAAATGATACCAAGGACAATGATCGTGTGACCATGACTGTGACCTATTTGCTAAAAACTGCTTTTTAAAACTTTGCTGCCGCCAGGTGCATAGTGTTTCACAAACACATCTTGTTTTTATTGATTCCAACAAGCTCAAGATAAATAGATTTTACTGTATATTGACTAAGCAAAACAAATTATGCAAGATTTGTGTAGGTTTTATTTAAAAAAAAAATAATTCATTATTTGAGAAACAAACTTTCACATCAAATACGGGAAAGAGAGATTTCCCCATTGATACTGTGCACTACATATATATTGCTCCTGGGTTTCATTTGACGCTCCCTTGCATTGAAATGAATCAATTAAGAACATTTTAACTTGACAAATGAAAACCCACATGTATATGTCAATACATGATTATGAAGCACAAACTTTAATGAGTTTACATGATGAACATGGAGAATAGGACTAAGAAAAATGTTCATGGTGTAACATAGACAGAAGTGTGAAAAGTTAAATTTCCATAAAAAATTCTTTAAAATATAATTCATCCACTAATTGTGAAATTTATACAGGATTCTCAACAACTTTGACTATGAGAAATAAAAATTCATCCAATATAGTGAAAAAGTAATTCTTAAAAATATAATTGATCATTTCCATGTACAATATGCACCAAAAATGTTTTTTCCAACTTATTCTCTTCAAAGATGAACATAAAAAAGAATATTTTTTTTCTTTTTATTTAATATTTTACAGACAATCAAAAAGCATGAATAATAAATACACATATTTAAAACTTAAGAATATATACATTTCATATACATGTATATGTTAAAGAATGATCCTGCTGTGTGACAGCAAACATTCAGTAACACTGAGTACATATTATCCACAAAACATCTGTTTGATAGTGATGTTTCTTCTACTCTATTTAATAAGCAGAATTCTACTATTTTCACTGTAATTCTGCTGCATACATAAAAAGTGTGTGATATGAGCTGGTACAAATGGGTACATGCACTGTACAGTACAAAATCATAACAACATTGAAAGGTACAGATAAACAAAAATAATTAATAAAAAGTTCAGATCCCTTCTAAATCGTCTATTCACTGATGTTTTTGATTTAACACCCAGTGTTTCATTTCACAGTATTTTCAATCCCACTATAGTATTTTCAATACATACATTCTTTTTTACTGTGCCTGCATCACTAACACCTTTTGTTAACAAAAAATACAAATTTTAAAAGATAAAGAAATCACATTTTTGAAACATGATATTGCATTTATTATATATAAGTCCTCTGGACCCTTACTCTGTTGCTTCCCAACCCATCTCTATTAAAAGTTATCACTTGACTTTGAGAATCCATTTCTTTAATTGTTTCTATCAATTCTTGTATTTTGTTTTGCAAATGTTACACCTACTGAATACACATATTTCATATGTAAATGTCAAATTACATCACAATTTTACAAAACAGAGCACAATACTTTTATCACAGCAAAAATGCATTGTACCATACGTCATGATTGTACCCACATGTTGTCAATGAACTAGGGCTGTCACGGTTAACCGAAAACTCGGTTAACCGCTCCGAAATGGCATTCGGTTCGGTTCGAGTCAGGTTTTCCGGAATTCGGTTCGGTTTTTTTTTTTATCTTTTATATAATACTAATTTGCTTGCAACACGCTTTGTGATTGGTTGTTTATTTCAATGAAGGGTTCTTTAACCAATGAAAATACAAGTAACATCGAAGACATTTAAACATGGCATACACATGTGGAAGGAAAACCAAATCACAAGTGTGGGAATACACCACGTTTTGAATGTTTCAATTGTTTGAAACAAGATAACTCTAGTCAATAACTATATTTATTTTATTTTAAACAAGAAGTTTATTAGTTTGTTATTTTTTGTTACATTTAACAACTTGTTCTGTTGAATAAAATGGATAGAAATTTGTGTCAGCAAAATAGTACTTTCTACAATGTCCTTAATCCTTATTATCCTTTGATATATATAAAGATGTTTTATTTAAATTCTCAAAATGAAAACCGAACCGAAAAAACCGAAAACCGAGAATTTATTTTCTGAACCGAACCGAACCGAAAAATGTCTGAACCGTGGCAGCCCTACAATGAACACCATTCTTTTTTTAAATATATATACATCAGTCACTTTCCTTCACTTGTTTGATTCTTATCACCTCAGAAACAGAATGTAGAACGCCATTAATATGCAAGTCAAAGCCACAGGAACATGAAGTCTAGTACCAATCACAGACGCTGAAAAGAGAATCAATTAGAAATTTATTTTAAAATCAACAATTCTTTTTTAAAAATGAAATAAACACGATATCAAGATCTTTTTCATATTTGTTGTTGATGAAGCAATCTTCCACCCTTTTAGTTACAATAATCGAACTATGTTTTGGGACAAGCCCTCACCACAGCTAAAATAATTTTCTCTGGATTGTTTGAATTAAATGCACTGGGTTTGAGTAATCAACTTTTTTTTATTTTGCTACATTGCCAATACATGGAACAAATTTCATCCCTAAACCAGGTCCGTAAAACAATGTCATTTTACTGAAAGAACATTCTATCTACCACCCCTCCTCTTGTTAAAGGCCAGTCAGGTATTATAAAGCTCCAAAGGGACTTAAAATATTTATTTTAGTTTTTAACCTTATTAAAAAGAATGTTTGATCTTGAACACTTTTTATTCTCATTTACCTTTATAGAACACCCCAAGAAACCCCTTTTTCTCTGATAAAAACCACTTTTTCAGTCGTGGAACTCTTCTCATGTAGGCACAGGTGCAGATGACCAACATACTGAACACAATGATTCCCTCGAACGAATATGCTAAAATAAATAGCAAACTAAGATAAAGTCATTGATATAAAACTACACTTACAAAATATTAATCTATTTTCATTTCCTTTCAATTTCATATTTTACATTTGATTATCTTAAATTCTCCTCCTTTCTGTTTGTTGTTTTTCCTTGAATTAAATGAAAGAGGTAGTTATTGTACATAATTATAAATTCAGCTTACCGTTTGTCATTTTGCCGTATCAGAATCTTCTAAATAAAATGGTATGCAGATTCAGACACAGTCAACAAACTCTACCGTGGCATTTTCTCAAAGCGGAAATAAAATTTGTTCGCTAAAAATTAGAGTAAAGCGGTACAAATTAATATATTCCGGTAGAGAGATGTACCGTTTAATTGGACTAAAATGATGAAAGCTTGTCCACTTCTCTAAACAGAATATGATGAGTGTTGTTGAAGAAAATATAAAGTTTTTTAAAAGCTTCTCATGTTAATTTATGTAAAAATCATTCTAGCTTCTTTTCTGCCACCCCCCCCCCCCCCAACAAAAAGGGGGGGGGGGCATGAAAAAAATTCACAAAGAGAAAAAATATTATAACATGCCCGAAAAATTTATTTCGTGTGTATAACTGTCTGAGTGTGCGTGGTTGTTTCTCGATTTCATTCTTTGTAAATTGCAACAATTAAGATTTTAGAAGAGAGGCTTTAATTAAGATGAAGCGATAGGGAGAGGAGAGGCCTAAAATAAGTTTTGCCTGCTGCCAGCGGATGCCCCATTCACTTTTACTTGTGAATATAAAATTGTATGAATAAAAATCATGCAGCGATTTTACTTAAAGAAAGAATGCCCCCCCCCCCCTCCACTGATCAAATTTAAACAAACAAACAAACTTTATAGTAGCTGTTAACCTTTCGATCTCACTCTGGTCCAGTCGTCTTTCAATGAATTCACTTCAGGGAAGTAAATTAATCGAGTTGTTCGGCATTTACGTTTTGAATGTATAAATAGAGAGATCGATAATATGCATGCATGCATCACAATTCTGGTATTTTTTAATTTTCATTTAAAAGTCTTGTCTGCAGACAGTAAACGGTAAATCGATGTCAGCAAAGAAAACAGATACTCGCAAAGAAAACGTAAGTGACCATAGTGACAAATATAAATTCTTATGAATTTTTTCAACTTTTTGACTTTTGATGATTCTGAGTATCTTTTTTTCATTCAAAAGGAATATATCCCATTGATTAAATCCAAAAATGGGAAAACAAACATAGGTAAAGTATATACTAGTATAGCTCTTTTTCGATCACGTTTATATACGCTGTACAGATGCGAGAGAATTTAACAAAAGGACTGACGTGTGTAAAAATATTAACTGTTTCCTTTTTAGCATGAAATGTTCTTATTATATTTTTTTGCTTACAGTTTTTGTGCATGTCATAAAGGAAGGGTAATCACAAGAAAGGAATTGAAGAAATCCGCGTCATAGAAATATTACAGTATTATTTAAATAAAATTATAAGGATTTCTTTGGATAATTTAAACAAAAAAATTAAGGACTTCATGTCAAGGCACGGTCTGCAAATCGGTTTAAAAGGTGAGGGAATTGATGATTTGTAAGTTTGACCTCGAAAATGATTCCTGTATGCATGTATGATGCAATCATAATCTAGGTCACTTAAAAAAGATCAATACTTTTAATTAGCGATTCAAAAAAATTTTTTTACATTTTTTTTATATAGTTTCACGATACATGTAATTTGATTTGATTAATTCCATTTCGCTGCAACAAAATTAAAGCAGAGATTTTTTTTACATCAAAATTTAAAAAAAAAGGAATTGTTTTTTTTTTTTTTTTCTGGCAACCAATCTTCAATGAGGGTGACATTCCTGATTTTATAGAATGAAGAAAACAAGCATTCACAACATTTTGATAGGTTGTCAAATCGCAGTATAATTTTCCTTTATTGCATACATGTACCTAAACAGTGAAACATGAAAAATATCAAGAAAGATCAGGCGCGGATCCTACACACGCCTTCCCCATCGGGGGGGGGGGGGTGTTCTACCCATTCATGGAAATTGGGGGGGGGGGTGTAGTCGATCGCTTCCAAACCGTCATACTGATGACTTTTCTTACCAACTTAGGTCCATGATGTCTACGGCGGAGGGGGTTCTGTCATTGATCGAGGTAACTTTTCTCGGTTTGGATATAAGGGTTAAGACCCCTAATTAATTGCAGTAAACTAATTGAATTAATTTGATTTGTACATCTTACCCCGCAAATTCCGCGTGTGTCTGTGTGTGTGGGGGTGGGGGTCCTCTGGATCCTACGTGCATTAAGATTTTAAGGTGAAAATTAAATATAGTTCGGATGAAAAAGAAAATCGGAAAAAACGCATCTACAATGATGGTTTTAGGTTTTATATAATTTATACTTCCGGTACACATGTTTTATACCGGTACAAACTGATGCAACATTTGTGAAAGTATTCCTCGGTTATCTAGCCTTGCGATGGTCCATTCCTCTTAAATTTCTCAAAATTAGCAGGTTTGTATCTTGTAAAAATAATCAATCTTTTTAAGATGATGTAAGAAGGCCAAGTTTCCGTGTATCCGTTTCAATGCTCAGTGACGTAAAGTATGGTTGAATTCCTAAAGCATGTACTTTCATTTTGATTCTTTATATTTTTTTTGTTGCTTTAATTATTTTTTCTTTGTGTCTGAAAGCAATTAATCTAATATTTCAATAAATTACTGGCAACTAGTATTTGAGCTACATGTTAGCTGCAGATATCTGTATGGAACCAGCTGCCAGAAGACACCATCACCACGGCCATGTCCCTGGAGTCCTTTAAGACCAGGATTCAGGGAAATAAAGCACCGTAAATGAAGCAGGGCATGTTTTAATCAGATTTAAAAATTGTAAATAGACGCGTGGACTACCCCACACATACATGTTTTTAAGCAAAGTGAGAAAATGCTGCAGCAGCGGCCCTTCACTTCATAGGAAGAAGAAAACTTTATATGCTTGAACTATCAATTCAAATATTACTCAGTTGATGGGCAAGTGTTCCTAGCATACATGTATGCTGTTGACTTCAGGGCTCATTATTTTCTCTTTACTTCAACAGGGTTAGAGATTGATTCAGTGCTTCAAGTCACACTAACTTTTAGATTGCTAAATAATGACCTAAAAAATTTTGGTCTTCATTTCAGAATTTCTGGTCGCCATTAACAAATACTTCTCTCGCCATGGCAAAAACATATACAACAAAAAGCAATATTCTTTGATTCCTTTTCTATAGTGAGATATACCTGAAATGGCACAGCCTGTACCTTCCACAAATATAAGTTTTCCAGATGAGGAGGAGAAGGTCCTTAAGTACTGGAAAGAAATTGATGCCTTCCGTACATCATTAAAACAGTCTAAAGGGAAACCCAGGTAATGAGGTGAAAAAGAATATTACCGTAAATGATTTAATTTGTCTCTCTATGGACACTTAGGAGAATTCTTATCCAAGAAATGTCATATGTCAAAGGTGGTGAAAAATCAATTCTCAACTGGGACATGAACCCAGGGCCTCTGGCATACAGTGGCAGTGCTGTAACCACTGAGCTATATATTGAGACCCAATATATCGACTAACTAGTGACACATGTTCAAGAAAAAGTTCAAAGAACTGTGTACATAAGCTTCTAAATTGAGTTAAAACCCAGGGTTCCAAACCCTTAAATTGATAAATGATAACAAATTTAAATTGTGAAAACTTAATAACTATAAGAAAAAGTTTTGTTTCCAAAATAAGAATGAACAATTTTCAGCACAGTCAATTAATGGAAAAATAATTATTACAGGTACACATTTTATGATGGACCACCATTCGCTACTGGACTGCCTCATTATGGACACATCTTAGCAGGAACCATAAAAGACGTAGTCACCCGCTGGGCCCACCAGACAGGCTACCATGTGGAGAGAAGGTTTGGATGGGATTGTCATGGTCTCCCAGTGGTTAGTTCTTAATATCCTTAAGGCTTAATTGAAACTAAAATTTTAAAAATGAACCGACTCATTTTTTTTAACCCCCAGGGAGAAATTATTTTTTTTATACATTCTAGAGAATATGTTTTCAAATTTTATTATTCAAATTGAAATTTTCAGAGAAAATGATTTTTTTACCTAGTGTTGGTACGAAGTGTTGGAATATTTAAATCTTTATAATAGGAGTATGAGATTGACAAAACATTAGGGATCAAAGGGCCAGAAGATGTGGAGAAGATGGGGATAGCAGCTTACAATGCAGAGTGTCGCAAAATTGTCATGAGATACTCAACTGAGTGGGAGGTGAGATAGATATAAATTGTCATGAGATACACAGCTTAGTGAAGGTGAGATAAATTATCATGTAATTTTCTGCTGAGCTGGAGGTGAGATAAATATAAAACGTAATGAAATCATCTTCTGGGTTTAGGGCTGTGTATTGAGCAAAAAATTTCGATACGATACAATATTTTTTGAAGTGATATCCGATATACTGGATTCTAAAACAAGTCCATCAAAAAAGGCTTATTAATCATTTAATGTATGGATTTCATAAAAAAAATTGTGTTTTATTACCCATTTCAAAGTTCTCATCAAATAGTCAGTAAATAAAACACTTCCAATCGAAACTTTTAATGACTGTAAAATCAACATGTTAAAATAAAATTGTTATGCAATTTACAATAACTATAAAACTGTGTTATTTCTTTAATAATATGATTATTGATCAGTTTTAATTCAAAAAAGTTAAATATAATCTTTGCTGATTAAAATTCCCATCTTTTTAGCCGAATTAGAAGAAAAACTGCTTGTCTGATACGTATTGGAAGTAATTTTTCGATGCGATTTTTTTCTTGAATATCGATACGTATCGATATATTGATACAGCCCTATCTGGGTTCAAGGTGAGATAAATCAAATTTGTTGGGAAGTATTCTGCCGGTTGGGAGATGAGATATATGCATATTCAAAACTAGAATGATATTCAATTCCTCCCAGCACAATTAATTATTACTTAATACCAGTATTAATTAATTATTAAGAATTATACTACACATACTGTACTTTGATGGTCATTGTAGGAGATTGTGACCCGCCTTGGACGCTGGATTGACTTTGAGAATGACTACAAAACCATGTATCCCACTTTCATGGAGAGTATCTGGTGGGTGTTCAAGGAGCTGTACAATAGTGGACTAGTTTACAAAGGGTCAAAGGTCATGCCCTTTTCCACGGCCTGTAACACCCCCCTGTCAAACTTTGAGTCGGGACAGAATTACAAGGATGTGGTGGATCCAGCAGGTAATTTTTTTTTTGAGCAACAATATTAGACAAAAAACAACAAAGATATAAGAAAGGAAAAAGAAAAAGAAAATATATTTCTTTGGATATATATGTAGATGAACTTGTTGGTAGATGATCTGAAAATTAATTTACATT
Organism: Saccostrea cuccullata; assembly: GCF_032062105.1. Taxonomy (NCBI): domain Eukaryota; kingdom Metazoa; phylum Mollusca; class Bivalvia; order Ostreida; family Ostreidae; genus Saccostrea; species Saccostrea cuccullata. Next base: position 341,124 of record NW_026938715.1, read on the forward strand.
TTGCCTTTTTTGTTTTATTTTGCAAGTTATGCTGATTTTAGATATAAAAAAAAAAAGAAAAAACAAAACAGCGTTTTAAATCTAAGCTCTATGTATTTTTGAAAAGCATTTTAATCTTAATTTTAGTCATTGTGAACTTTCCCCTACTTGATGAACCTGGTGTAGCAGTCATTGCCTGGACGACAACGCCTTGGACATTGCCTAGCAACTTGGCTGTGTGTGTGAATCCAGAGATGATTTATGTAAAAGTCAAAGGTACATTCTCTGAGTAATAGTCACCGTAGCTAATACATGTAATATGCTGAAGATACTTACATATATAAACTCCCATTTTGTCATAATGATATGGCTCTAATAAATTAAAATTTTTGTTGTTGATAGATAAAGCCACAGGAAAGGTGTACATAATGATGGAAGCTAGACTTGAAGCTTTGTTCAAGAAAGAAGATGAATACACAGTTTTAGAAAAGTAGTGATTTTAATCAGTACATAGAGGATCTTGCTAACGAGGTCAACCGCAAGAAAATGCATCTGAAAAATGACTGATGAGATGTTTCAGATTTAGCTTTCAATTACTTTAAAAGCAGAAATATTCCTGGAAAAATAAATTTCATTTATAGTGTTTATCACAACTATCGATCAGATTATTTGTATGAATGTATATATATGAAAAGGGGATTCTTTTGAAATTCAGCATTTACAGCCCATGAATCCTTTCAACCCAAATCAATGGAATTTTAGCTCTTTCATGGAGAGACCTATAGGTCATTTTGTGCATGTGTTCTTGCTGTCCATGTTTATATGTCAGGCAGATTACATTTATTTGAAAACTCAGACTATCAATTCATTATTTTCACAGATTTCAAGGAAAGAAGCTGGAAGGCAGAAAATATGAACCAATTTTTCCATATTTCAAATATGTGAGTACCATGCCTTGGTATTTCCATATGCTCTATCCTTTCAATCTTGAAAGTATCATCAATTGAATAACTGACAAATAAATAATGAACTGCTTTGAAGGAAAGACTATTTTTGTAATAAACTTACATGTATGTATGTATAGATGAATTAAATGAAAGTTTTTGATCCAAATTTTAAAAATTTGATTGACCTGTAGATGAGAGAGAAGACTGACGCCTTTAGAGTCTTGATGGATGACTATGTAACCGCTGAGAGTGGTACAGGGGTTGTTCACCAGTCACCATACTTTGGAGAGGTACCTTAATTTTTGTCTTGCATTGTGTTTATATTCTATTTGTGAACATACATGTAACTCAGTCTCATTTTAAATAATGGATCTTTTTAAAATGATGAATAAATCATAAGTTGCATATAGTATCCCCTGTTTTCTAACAAGTGTACTTTTTGTAAAAATTTGTAAAGATATGGTAGTTCAAGAATGTACATTGTATTTTAGATCAATGCCATTCCCCTGTTTATATTTGCCTGTATGTTTGCAGCTGCAAATTTGGTCAGAGCTTTTAATGATAATATGAGATAGACACTATGTTTTAATTATTGAAGGTTAAGGTCTAACAAATGAATGTCAAGGTTACATTTAGAGGTGAAAGATTATATATATTAACAGAATCATAGGAATTGCCAATGAAATGATGTAGAACAAATATACAGGTATTTAGACATTTGTTTTTGTTTTTGACCTGTATCATGCTGTTTTGTCCTCCAGGACGATTATCGAGTGTGTTTGAGGTATGGTGTCATCACCCGAGACATGAAAATCATATGCCCTGTTGATGCCTCAGGAAAGTTCACTGAAGAGGTCACAGACTTCAAAGGTCAATATGTCAAGGTAAGTTAATTTTATTTCTTGAATTATACACTACATATATTAACTATAAAGAGTTAAAGCATTTATTTATTTATTTGTTTCATATATATCTGCGAGTTCATGAGGTGCATGGACTGCAAGTATGTAATTTTTGCAGGAAATTGAAAATACATATACGTCTACCTGTATATAAATAGGCATTGAGTCTTTAATATTTGTAGTGAATTTGTTTTGATGTGTTGCTGTTCTTCTATATAGGATGCAGACAAAGCAATCGTGAAAAACCTGAAACAGAGGGATCGTCTCGTTCATCAGTCCACATTTAAGCATAGCTACCCATTCTGTTGGAGGTACAAGCTCAAAATGTCACTTTGTTTTAAATTTTTGTAGTGGATCTTTTAAAGCATGAAAAACATGTACTTTGTCAGAAAAAAAATGTTTTGAAATTAGTTGTTACAGTACAAATGAAATGAAAATACACTCACTGACTAGGTATGATCTTATATAGGATATTGTAGCAATAACTTGGAATCTTTTATTCAGGTCAGAGACACCATTGATCTACAAGGCTGTGCCCAGCTGGTTTGTGAGAGTGGAACAAGCAACAACACAACTTCTAGAGAACAACCAAAAAATATACTGGTCAGCAAATAACCATTTCATTTTTCATCGAAATAAAATTACCAACTACCACATAGTATAGGAAAACTCCTTTAGTACAAACACGAATATTGTGAATTCACGGATATAGTGAAGTTATTTTGGGTCCCCAGCTATATACATACGGATATAACGAATTACTAAATAGCCCGAAGTAATTACACAGGTCCCAGTTACTTCGTTATAATTGAGTTTCACTGTATACATAAAACTTTAATTTGCTTCTCATGGATTAAATCAGTTAAGAAAACTTACATATCTTTTTTTTTCAGGGTGCCAGACTTTGTGAAGGAGAAGAGGTTCGCTAACTGGCTGCGGGAGGCGCGTGATTGGGCGATATCACGTAACAGGTACTGGGGGACACCGATCCCCCTCTGGATCAGTGAGGATGAGGAAGAGGTAGGATTTCGAATACAGAAATGTCTTTTATAAATAAAATACAAACAATTATAGCATAGCTTGCGGGGCAAAATTGGACAAAAAAAAAACCACTTGAACTTGACAATTCTATAAAGGAATAAGAGAAATTTATGTCATTAAGAGTTATCTCTCTTATTAGAGTATCAATGAACCTTAAAAACCTAAGAGATTTGTCAAGATAATTACATTATGGCATGAGAATTCTTCTGATATCCATTTTTTTTTCTAAAAAGACTCATGAAGTAGCAAAATTATTACTGATTAAGAAACTTTATTGTAAAAAAGATGTTCTGATGTACACTGTATGCCTTTTAAAAAAAAAAAAAGTGCTTTATTTTGTTATGTGAATTTCAGATTGTGTGTGTTGGGTCCGTGGAGGAGCTGAAGAAGCTGTCTGGTGTAGAGGTCAAGGACCTTCACAGAGAATCGTAAGGGAGATTCTGTCATTACATTCAATAGTCACATAAAGGAATGTAGACACTTTAAGGATCACAACCCCTCTGCTCACTCATACAAAATATTTTGTAACTCTTATGGTTTTTTGAAGAGAAATGAATTAATTTTGTTGAATAAAATACAAACAATTATAGCATAGCTTGCAGGAACAAATTGGACAACAAATACACTTCAACTTGACAAATTTTTAGAGGAATAATAGACATTTATGTCATTAAGAGTTATCTCTCTTATCACAGTTATGATGAACCTTAATCAAATATTGTCAAAAAAAAAGCATATGTTTACTTTATACAGAGAACTGTGATGCATTCCAATTGAATAGAAATGGAAATAAATAAAAATTATTTTATTATTTAGAAGGAGAAATCTACCTGAACATTAATTGAAACCATGTGATTTTTTCAAATTAAATTTTTGTTAAGAGTGGATCATATCACCATTCCATCTAAGATGGGAAAAGGAGTTTTGAGACGCACCCTAGAGGTGTTTGACTGTTGGTTTGAGAGTGGGAGCATGCCCTATGCCCAAGTCCATTACCCGTTTGAGAGGAAGAAAGAGTTTGATGATGCGTTTCCTGCCGACTTCATTGCAGAAGGAATAGACCAGACCAGGGGATGGTAATTCTATAATGAACTATACAGCAAAACTCCTTCAGTATGAACACTGATATTGTGAATTCACAGCTATATATAGTAAAATTAACTTTGATCCCCAGCTATATAAATTTAACAAATTCCTTATATGGATATACTTAGTTGAAATATTTTTCTACACTGACAACAGTACTGCAGGGATCAAACTTAACTTTTTGAATTATGAATATAGCGAAGTGATTTCACAGGCCCCAGTGACTTCATTAAAACCAAGTTTTACTGTATTCAGTTTTCATGATTTGTTATATAATACCTTCATTTGTAAATCTGGACATTTAATAAATTTAGTATTATAGAAGCTATTTCTAAAGTAATATTTTGAAAATAAAGATGTTTTGCTTCTTTTCTAGGTTCTATACCTTGCTTGTACTCTCCACACTTCTGTTTGGAAAGCCCCCATTCAAGAATCTCATCGTCAATGGAATAGTGTTGGCTGAGTAAGTCATTCTAAAAGACAAACCTCTCAAAAAATTCTGGGATGCATCACACATACATAAACATAAATGAAAAATCATTGTAAAAGTTTTGTGTCAGTTTGTGCTTTCAAACTCTTTGTTAGAGACATGGATAATATACATTAAAAATTTAAAAATACTTATACTGATATGAACATTGAAAAATTCAGGGATGGAAATAAGATGAGCAAAAGATTATGACAATATAAAGAACTACCCAGTTATAAATCCAATGCTGATAGTCCACAAATATGGTGCTGATGCACAAAGGAATTAACAGGTAAGAATATAATCAGTCCAAACATCTGGAAAATTACATAACTTCTGTTGTATCATTGAAATTCTCTTCAAAAAAAGGGAAAAAATGTTATAAAGTGTACTGTAGGTTTAAAGGACATTTAAGTTAAAGTTGAAAAGGTAGTTAATAGAGATAAATACTTATTTAGCCTGTATGAAATTTACTTAATCTGTAGGTCATGAATTACGTGATTTAGAACTGTATTCCTCTTTTTATCTTTACACCTTTGTGAAGTATTATTGTGTTGGTGTGAAACTACACTAACAAAGATTTTCATTAATTAGTACCACAAATTTTCATGGGGAGAAAATTTTACAATTTGTCGAATATTTGTGCTCTTACACTATTTCTGTTTGTGAATCTTTGCTGTACTGTTGACTTCATTAAAACCAAGTTTTAAAAGATTTTCATTATATCTGTCTATAATTCCTGGCTGTACTGTTTCAGACTGTACCTGTGTAACTCCCCCACTGTGACACTACTGTAGATTTTCATTATATCTGTCTATTATTCCTGGCTGTACTGTTTCAGACTGTACCTGTGTAACTCCCCCACTGTGACACTACTGTAGATTTTCATTATATCTGTCTATAATTCCTGGCTGTACTGTTTCAGACTGTACCTGTGTAACTCCCCCACTGTGACACTACTGTAGATTTTCATTATATCTGTCTATTATTCCTGGCTGTACTGTTTCAGACTGTACCTGTGTAACTCCCCCACTGTGACACTACTGTAGATTTTCATTATATCTGTCTATTATTCCTGGCTGTACTGTTTTTTATTTTACCTGTACCTGACACTACTGTAACATTATATCTGCTGTGACACTGTTTACTGTATTTGTGCTCCACCTGCTGTGACACTATAGATTTTTCATTATATCTGTCTTTATTCCTGGCTGTACTGTTTCAGACTGTATACCTGTGTAACTCCCCCGCTGTGACACTACTGTAGATTTTCATTATATCTGTCTATTATTCCTGGCTGTACTCAAAACAATTCTTCTTTCAAACTGTGACACTGCCATGTGTAACTGGCCCCCTGTACCTGTGACACTACTGTAGATTTTCATTATATCTGTCTATAATAAGGGTACCTGGCTGTACTGTAGAATTATACAATTCCTGGCTGTACTGTTTCAGACTGTACCTGTGTAACCCCCCTGCTGTGACACTACTGTAATTTTCATTATATCTGTCTAAATTCCCTGTACTGTTTCAGACTGTATTGTAACTCCCCCGCTGTGACACTACTGTAGATTTTCATTATTTCTGTCTATAATTCGTGGCTGTACTGTTTCAGACTGTACCTGTGTAACCCCCCGCTGTGACACTACTGTAGATTTTCATTATATCTGTCTATAATTCCTGGCTGTACTGTTTCAGACTGTACCTGTGTAACTCCCCCACTGTGACACTACTGTAGATTTTCATTATATCTGTCTATAATTCCTGGCTGTACTGTTTCAGACTGTACCTGTGTAACTCCCCCACTGTGACACTACTGTAGATTTTCATTATATCTGTCTATAATTCCTGGCTGTACTGTTTCAGACTGTACCTGTGTAACTCCCCCACTGTGACACTACTGTAGATTTTCATTATATCTGTCTATAATTCCTGGCTGTACTGTTTCAGACTCTACCTTTGTAACTACCTTTGTAACTACCCCGCTGTGACACTACTGTAGATTTTCATTATTTCTGTCTATTATTCCTGGCTGTACTGTTTCATACTGTACCTGTGTAACCCCCCGCTGTGACACTACTGTAGATTTTCATTATATCTGTCTATAATTCCTGGCTGTACTGTTTCAGACTGTACCTGTGTAACTCCCCCGCTGTGACACTACTGTAGATTTTCATTATATCTGTCTATTATTCCTGGCTGTACTGTTTCAGACTGTACCTGTGTAACTCCCCCACTGTGACACTACTGTAGATTTTCATTATATCTGTCTATAATTCCTGGCTGTATTGTTTCAGACTGTACCTGTGTAACTCCCCCGCTGTGACACTACTGTAGATTTTCATTATATCTGTCTATAATTCCTGGCTGTACTGTTTCAGACTGTTGTGTCTGTGACACTACTGTAGATTTTCATTATTTCTGTCTATTATTCCTGGCTGTACTGTTTCAGACTCTACCTGTGTAACTACCCCGCTGTGACACTACTGTAGATTTTCATTATATCTGTCTATTTTTCCTGGCTGTACTGTTTCAGACTTACCTGTGTAACTCCCCCACTGTGACACTACTGTAGATTTTCATTATATCTGTCTATAATTCCTGGCTGTACTGTTTCAGACTGTACCTGTGTAACTCCCCCACTGTGACACTACTGTAGATTTTCATTATATCTGTCTATTATTCCTGGCTGTACTGTTTCAGACTGTACCTGTGTAACTCCCCCGCTGTGACACTACTGTAGATTTTCATTATATCTGTCTATAATTCCTGGCTGTACTGTTTCAGACTGTACCTGTGTAACTCTACTGTAGATTTTCATTATTTCCATTCCTGCTGTACACTACTGTAGATTTTCATTATATCTGTCTATAATTCCTGGCTGTACTGTTTCAGACTGTACCTGTGTAACTCCCCCGCTGTGACACTACTGTAGATTTTCATTATATCTGTCTATAATTCCTGCTGTACTGTTTCAGACTGTACCTGTAACTCCCCCGCTGTGACACTTGTAGATTTTCATTATATCTGATTCCTGGCTGTCAGACTGTACCTGTGTAACTCCCCCACTGTGACACTACTGTAGATTTTCATTATTCTGTCTATATTCCTGGCTGTATATCTGTGTAACTCCCCCGCTGTGACACTACTGTAGATTTTCATTATATCTGTCTATAATTCCTGTCTGTACTTTTTCAGACTGTATCTATGTAACTCCTCCGCTGTGACACTACTGTAGATTTTCATTATATCTATCTATAATTCCTGGCTGTACTGTTTCAGACTGTACCTGTGTAACTCCCCTGCTGTGACACTACTGTAGATTTTCATTATATCTGTCTATTATTCCTGGCTGTACTGTTTCAGACTGTACCTGTGTAACTCCCCCACTGTGACACTACTGTAGATTTTCATTATATCTGTCTATAATTCCTGGCTGTACTGTTTCAGACTGTACCTGTGTAACTCCCCCACTGTGACACTACTGTAGATTTTCATTATATCTGTCTATAATTCCTGGCTGTACTGTTTCAGACTGTACCTGTGTAACTCCCCCGCTGTGACACTACTGTAGATTTTCATTATATCTGTCTATAATTCCTGGCTGTACTGTTTCAGACTGTACCTGTGTAACTCCCCCGCTGTGACACTACTGTAGATTTTCATTATATCTGTCTATAATTCCTGGCTGTACTGTTTCAGACTGTACCTGTGTAACTCCCCCGCTGTGACACTACTGTAGATTTTCATTATATCTGTCTATAATTCCTGGCTGTACTGTTTCAGACTGTACCTGTGTAACTCCCCCGCTGTGACACTACTGTAGATTTTCATTATATCTGTCTATTATTCCTGGCTGTACTGTTTCAGACTGTACTGTGACACTACTGTAGATTTTCATTATGTAACTACTGTTTCCTGTACCCTCCCCCGCTGTGACACTACTGTAGATTTTCATTATATCTATCTATAATTCCTGGCTGTACTGTTTCAGACTGTACCTGTGTAACTCCCCCCTGTGACACTACTGTGACACTATCTGTATTCCTGGCTGTATGTTTCATTATGTCTGGCTGTGACACTACTGTAGATCATTATATTCCTGGCTGTACTGTTTCAGACTCTACCTTTGTAACTACCCCGCTGTGACACTACTGTAGATTTTCATTATTTCTGTCTATTATTCCTGGCTGTACTGTTTCAGACTGTACCTGTGTAACCCCCTACTGTGACACTACTGTAGATTTTCATTATATCTGTCTATAATTCCTGGCTGTACTGTTTCAGACTGTACCTGTGTAACTCCCCCGCTGTGACACTACTGTAGATTTTCATTATATCTGTCTATTATTCCTGGCTGTACTGTTTCAGACTGTACCTGTGTAACTCCCCCGCTGTGACACTACTGTAGATTTTCATTATATCTGTCTATATTCCTGGCTGTACTGTTTCAGACTGTACCTGTGTAACTCCCCCGCTGTGACACTACTGTAGATTTTCATTATGTCTATAATTCCTGGCTGTACTGTGACACTACTGTAGATTTTCATTATATCTGTCTATAATTCCTGGCTGTACTGTTTCAGACTGTTGTGTGTAACTGTGCTGTGACACTACTGTAGATTTTCATTATTTCTGTCTATTATTCCTGGCTGTACTGTTTCAGACTGTACCTGTGTAACTCCCCCGCTGTGACACTACTGTAGATTTTCATTATATCTGTCTATAATTCCTGGCTGTACTGTTTCAGACTGTACCTGTGTAACTCCCCCGCTGTGACACTACTGTAGATTTTCATTATATCTGTCTATAATTCCTGGCTGTACTGTTTCAGACTGTACCTGTGTAACTCCCCCACTGTGACACTACTGTAGATTTTCATTATATCTGTCTATTATTCCTGGCTGTACTGTTTCAGACTCTACCTGTGTAACTACCCCGCTGTGACACTACTGTAGATTTTCATTATATCTGTCTATTGTTCCTGGCTGTACTGTTTCAGACTGTACCTGTGTAACTCCCCTGCTGTGACACTACTGTAGATTTTCATTATATCTGTCTATTATTCCTGGCTGTACTGTTTCAGACTGTACCTGTGTAACTCCCCCACTGTGACACTACTGTAGATTTTCATTATATCTGTCTATAATTCCTGGCTGTACTGTTTCAGACTGTACCTGTGTAACTCCCCCACTGTGACACTACTGTAGATTTTCATTATTTCTGTCTATTATTCCTGGCTGTACTGTTTCAGACTGTACCTGTGTAACCCCCCGCTGTGACACTACTGTAGATTTTCATTATATCTGTCTATTATTCCTGGCTGTACTGTTTCAGACTGTACCTGTGTAACCCCCCGCTGTGACACTACTGTAGATTTTCATTATTTCTGTCTATTATTCCTGGCTGTACTGTTTCAGACTGTACCTGTGTAACTCCCCCACTGTGACACTACTGTAGATTTTCATTATTTCTGTCTATAATTCCTGGCTGTACTGTTTCAGGCTTACCTGTGTAACTCCCCCACTGTGACACTACTGTAGATTTTCATTATATCTGTCTATTATTCCTGGCTGTACTGTTTCAGACTGTACCTGTGTAACTACCCCGCTGTGACACTACTGTAGATTTTCATTATATCTGTCTATAATTCCTGGCTGTACTGTTTCAGACTGTACCTGTGTAACTCCCCCACTGTGACACTACTGTAGATTTTCATTATATCTGTCTATTATTCCTGGCTGTACTGTTTCAGACTGTACCTGTGTAACTCCCCCACTGTGACACTACTGTAGATTTTCATTATATCTGTCTATAATTCCTGGCTGTACTGTTTCAGACTGTACCTGTGTAACTCCCCTGCTGTGACACTACTGTAGATTTTCATTATATCTGTCTATAATTCCTGTCTGTACTGTTTCAGACTGTACCTGTGTAACTCCCCCGCTGTGACACTACTGTAGATTTTCATTATATCTGTCTATAATTCCTGGCTGTACTGTTTCAGACTGTATCTGTGTAACTCCCCGGATGTGACACTACTGTAGATTTTCATTATATCTGTCTATAATTCCTGGCTGTACTGTTTCAGACTGTACCTGTGTAACTCCCCCGCTGTGACACTACTGTAGATTTTCATTATTTCTGTCTATTATTCCTGGCTGTACTGTTTCAGACTGTACCTGTGTAACTACCCCGCTGTGACACTACTGTAGATTTTCATTATATCTGTCTATAATTCCTGTCTGTACTGTTTCAGACTGTATCTATGTAACTCCCCCGCAGTGACACTACTGTAGATTTTCATTATATCTATCTAAAATTCCTGGCTGTACTGTTTCAGACTGTACCTGTGTAACTCCCCGGCCGTGAAGGCTGAGGGTCTGAAGTTTAAGGAGGAAGGGGTAGAAAGAGTGCTTAAGGACGTCTTCCTGCCTTGGTACAATGCTTACAGGTTCTTCATGCAGAACGTTGACAGATATCAAACAGTAAGTTCACCATAATAGGAAGTGTTCTTATATCTTATCCAATATCTGTGATATAAAACTGATTGTCCAGATGAAATTCTCAAGTTGTGAAAGCAAAATTTTGTGCCTAAAATTTTCGTCTTGGAGGTGAAGCATTTTTAAAATTTTTGGCTTTTGGATTATGACTATGATAAATTCATTGTTTGTCGATCAACAAAGGGACTGAAGATTGGGAGAGTTACTTTTTTTAAATAGAGTACATCTTTTTTTCTACCAAGAAATACATGTAAAAAATATTAATACTATTTTCAGGAAGAGGGATTAGAATTTTTGTACAATGAGAACAAGATGACTAAACGAGCCAACTACAAGGACCGGTGGATTATGTCACTGGCTCAGTCACTCATCAAGTTTGTCAGGGTGGAAATGCAAGGTATGTTTAAGATAAGGACATCATGATATGGCTCTTGGATATTCTTAATCAAAAGCAGAGCTTCAGTATTAAATATATGCATATTTGTAGACCTGCTACTGTGATGTATTTGGATTGTTGTATTTTGATAATTATGTTGATTTCTTCGTCAAAAATTGAAGCTTGTATTTGTACAATTACTATCTTAATGAAAATGTTAAATATCAAAATTAACTTTTTTTTCATACATCTTTAAATTTCATAAGGAAATCTTACATGAACTCTGTACATAATTATGGTGAAGAGTGAGTATGATACACTGTTATCATGGTAATCAGCTATTATTTTTATTTTACAGCCTATCGCCTGTACACAGTAATGCCTAGACTTGTCAAGTTTGTAGATCAGCTCACCAACTGGTATGTCAGAATGAACAGAAAGAGGCTAAAGGTGAGGATTATAGCAGGGAAAAGAAAACGTCTGTAAAAAAAAAAAATCATATTTTTTCATATTCTTGAAATATATAAAAAGGGTAAAAATGGCAATATTTCACAGTGTATCTGTGTTAGCATTAATGATTTACTGTCGAATTTGAATAGGAAGCACTCTCAGTTATAAATGTAAAAATACTGTTTTCTGTATAACAGGGAGAGGGTGGCCAAGATGACTGTAGGGAGGCCCTGGAAACTCTTTTCTCTGTACTGATGACCATGATCAGGCTTATGGTGAGTGGTAGTGTGTTTATTATCAACAATTATATCAGTTGCTCAAAGTTAGATTCACAAATACTTCCTTCCAGGATGTTCAAAAGACTGATCAATCTATATTGGAAAATGATTTATTAAATAGACATGTTCAAGTGTACATTCATTTTGATTCATCTTTAAGATTTCCCTAAAATTATGTATAATTTTTGATAGTAAATGATGGTAATCAAATACACTTCAAGTATCAAATATTTATTTTAAATCTATTGCAGTCTCCGATGATTCCATACATAACAGAGCACATGTTCCAGAACCTGAGATAATTACTATATAAACACTGCCACAGGCGATAAAACTAAGGAAACCCTAATAGTAATTACTGTATGTACAAGTGAAGCGTTAACCGGGTACTCGTTGACATCCCTATTAAATAGACATGTTCAAATGTACATTCATTTTGATTCATCTTTTAAGATTTCCCTAAAATTATGTATAATTTTTGATAGTAAATGATGGTAATCAAATACACTTCAAGTATCAAATATTTATTTTAAATCTATTGCAGTCTCCGATGATTCCATACATAACAGAGCACATGTTCCAGAACCTGAGGAAGCTGATAGACCCCGAGTCGGTGGGAGCTCAGGACATACGTAGTGTCCACTTCCTCATGATTCCATCCTACCGGTTAGTAAAATCAGTACATGATGACTTAGTATGTATCAACAATGGTACACCTTGTGTGACTTTCTGTGATATATGAAATAGTTCATGCATTTTAGGTCTTGACATTAGTCAAGTATTCCAGTAGCATTCCTAAACATGTACATGTGTATATTTCTTCTAATAATTATGAAAGCATGTCCTTTGAACATGAATTAGATAGTCAATACCATCATTTAGGTTTTCAGTAGCCCAACCAGCCAGCTGGCAAGAAGACTAGTAATGGGTTCAATGTGAAAACGCCATGTCAAAGTCATTTGTATTATATTGTATAGCATAAGACTGTCATTATCTAATAAATTTGAGTATATGCATGTATATAATATTACTCGTATGATACATTTTGATACTTTTATGTTTAAATGCATGAAGTATAGATTTCAAACTTTCAAGAATATTTTTTTGTATTAATTGTAGTGAAGATTTCATTGATACCAGCATAGAGACAGCAGTTGCCCGTATGCAGTCTGTCATTGAACTGGGGCGAGTGACCAGGGAGAGAAATACATTACCCCTCAAGTACCCCCTCAAAGAGGTGGTTGCCATCCACCGCGACCCCCAGGCCTTAAACGACATCAAGTCCCTCCAATCGTACATCATGGAGGAGCTGAACGTCAGAGAGGTCAAGGTCACTCAGGACAAATCCAGTTACGGAGCACATCTAGTAGCCGAGGCAGATTTCAAAACATTAGGAGTCAAGTTGAAGGTGGGTAATTAATTTACCTGTGATCTCTTTGTTGATTTTTTTATGCTGAAATTTTTACAGCTGAATTTTTTTACTAATGTCAATGAAGTGATATGTAAAAATTATGAATTTTATGATAATATTTAAAATCATAAATCATGAGAAAACAGTATTTTTAATAATAAATCTTGATATAGAAATCTAATTTTATATTCATTTCTTTGATTGATATTTTGATACTTTTTGTAGGGAGCTGTGAAGACAATTTCTAAAGCTGTTAAGGAACTAACCGATGGTCAGCTTGAAGAGTTCCAGATGACAGGAAAGATAACTGTTGCTGGACATGAATTGGTAGAGGGAGACCTTAAATTGATGTACAAGTTTGACAGTTCAAAGGAAGGAGCTAAAAGTTCATATGATGCCCATTCTGATAAAGAGGTGAAGAATCTAATACATATATCTTCTATTAAATTTTTGAACTGAAAATTTCAAAGGAAAAATTGGCTTTAGTTTACTTTATTTAGTACATGATATATGGTCATGAACATGTAAATTGGTAAAATTTTTGTAAAATTTCATTGTTGGGGCATTGTTTCATTTAGTTAAGGATTCCCTATAGCTGAATATATACATTGTGCTTTCTGCTCTTATTTCTGATAAGAGTACATGTATTAAAATCAGTGAATCGATGTAGATTAAATATTATTTGTCATTTGATTGGGGGGGGGCTAAGAAATATTGAAATTGTTATTTCCATGTTTTAATCCTAAATTTTGTTACTGTAGTTGATTTTGTACATTGGTAGATGTTGTTTAATGGTTGACCTAATTCTTGTTCAGGTGTTGGTACTACTAGATATAGTCCCCGACCAGAGTATGCTGGATGAAGGAGTAGCGAGAGAAGTCATAAACAGAGTCCAGAAACTACGGCAAAAGGTGGGACAGAATTTTTGTTGGTTTTGTTTTGAATTAAAAACAGAAATTCACATGCTGTTATTGCTGTTGAATTACTGATTTATTTATTCATTGATTTATGTTCATTTTAAAAAAAAAAACCCATTAATACTAAACAAATACCTATAATGAATTTAAAGAGAAATTATTCTGTCTTTGCTTATTTGCATGAATTTGTTTAATGTTAAAAGAACTGTAGTTATAAAGGTTAAAGAGAAATTTATATTTGTGTAATGTAATTTACATGAATTCGTCTTTATAAAGGGAGGTTTGGTCCCATCAGACAAGATCACAGTGTATTACAAGGCCTCCGAGAATCTGGAGAAGATAATCCAGGAGTTTAATGACTACATCTGTAATGCCATAAAACAGCCCTTCTTACCATTCCCTGTGGCACCCTCAGAAACCGTCTTCCTCCAGGAGGCCATGAATGTAAGTCTTACAGTTTATGTTTGGTTCAATGAATGGGATTCAGATTAAAGATTTCATTAAGCTAGCTCTCTGTATTAGCAAAGGCTGTCTGTCTTAGCAAACTTTGACATACCATATATTAAGTAGAATTTTTAGAAAGGATTTAATTTTGGCATTATTAGCGAGGGTGCTGACATCGCTAAAATTGAATATCGCTAAAAATTAATTGAGTATTATTTGTAATAACTTCTTTAGTTAGCATTTTAAAATCGCTAAAATTTCTTCTCACTAAAAATTGAATACCAGTTCTTAAGTAGAAATCGCTAAATTTGCATCTCGCTAAAATTTCCACTTTTACGGTAATTATATTTTGCACTTCAAAAGCTTGTTAAATATATAAAAGTGATTATTGATTGGACACAAGGATTCAAAGTTTTGTATTATTTATAAAGGATACACTGCATGCATGTGAATTTTATATATGTTTCAAACCAAACTATTTGAATACATGAATTTACATATTCATCATTCTAATGATAAATCCCAATTATTCACCCGATTTCAACAATTTTTGCAGGTGAAAAAGGACAAACTAGAGATGGCCATAGTAAAACAGGATGAGTCCAGTGGTCCTAGTGAGGCTGTCAGCTTCCTTCCTCCTGCCCCAGCCAACGGGGCCCCATTCTGTAGGTTTGTGAATGCTGTCCTGGTGGGGATGCCCTCGCAGGAGGGAGTGGAGGGGAACCAGGCCACCGTCCTTCTAGAAAACCCCGCAGGAAATGTGGTGCCAGATCTTCAACAGCTGACTGATCAGGTAGGTAATAAGTCCAAGCAAGAACAAAGAAATGATAGGGTATTTCTGGTATTCTGTGTTAGTTTAAGTTTGAAGCTTTGTGTATGTACATGTATATTATATTCTTAACCATGAGGATATTTTGTCATGATGATTTAAATTTTCCTTTGACCAAGTTGTTAATTTTTTCAAATATTGTAAATCTGAATAATTTTTCATCATTTGGGTATTTTATATATTAAAGTCATGAAATAATCCTTTTTTTTTAACTTACTCATTAGATCAAAGCAGTATTTGGAGTTAGGGGAAGACGAGTCCATCTATACACAGACTCTGGACTGAAAAATGAACTCCAAGCTACCACTAAACCAGAAACCTTGGCAAGTCAAACGTTATACGTGGCGCCCATGGCAGGGGCACAAGGCGTCAACTACACAGCAATGGCCACACCAGTATGTCATTTTGTGAATGTGGAATATTCAAAGGGAGGCAATAAAAAAGGGACACTACTCTTAGAAAATCCAAGGGGAAATAATCTGAATTTGGAGCAACTACTTGCACAGGTATGGCTGTTTTTGGGCTTGTACTTATATAAATCACAATTTAAGTGGAACACTTGGGTATTAAACTTTGAATTGCAAGTTTCTCTTTAGCATTGATGTACTATATGGATTCTTTATTTTAATTTTTAAACCTGAGCATGTGAAATAGATGGTACATTGTAACAATGTTAACAGGGATTTTGTCACCATTATTTAATTTTAGTACTGTCTGCCTTCCTTGCAAGAGGTCACATTGAAAAAGGGTAGATTTCAAATGACAGCCTCATCTCTTTTACACAACATATAAAATTCTCAAGTGTGAAAGGGCAAAATTAACCCTGTATTCAATATTTAAATGATTTAATAAATAGATATTTATTTTTTCATTACAGACAGCAGCTGTGTACAGTCTGAATGGCAAGAATGCAGTGCTAAGTCGGACGAAGGATAAGTCAGGAGCCTTAATTGCTGATAATACAAAGAATATAACAGATTTACATGGCTCAACGCTTCAACTTCTAGTGTAACGACAGTCATAGCTAGACCTTATTGACTTTAGGAGGAACAGAAATAATTGCATTATTTATTTTAAGTTAATGACTACATGTAACATATAATGAAAGACTGCGGAATTGAAATATATACATTGTACTAATGATTATGAAGTTTTGTCATTACTAAGAGTGCTAATCTGATTAATGGAATTTATTGAAGAATTTTTTTATTTCACTGTGACTTAATATAATGCTTGGAAATATTTTCCTATGTAAAAAAAAAATAAAGGGAAAAAAGTAAAGTTTATTTCCTGATTTTTTTTTATGTTTCTAATTTGTGCTCTTTCTTTTTTAAATGATTAATTTAAGAGTGGGTTACAATAGGACAATATTCCGTCTAAATCATTCAAAGGGATTTAATACAATCTGCAATTATGTAGCCCTCTCCCCTTTTTTTTGTTGAGGGGGGGGAGAGGGCTGCAATCTTTAGGATCTCTGTAATGATGCAAGTGTGGGAGTGATTCACAGATTGAATAAAAATTTAGTCTGTTATAAGTTAGTTGATTGTAAAAATAATTAAATAAATTTTATTTTGCCGGCAGTCGCCCGTATTTGAAAGGTATATCTGCACAATTACGGAGATGCTGTAGAATTGTATCCCTCTCCAGAAAATATCATATAAAAAAATCGGAGAGGCCTACATTATTGCAGCTAATTCCATACATGTTTAGAGTAGTTTCTAAAAGTAAAAAAAACTAGGGAAACATGGTGTTCTGTTATACTGTGTAATAGTATTTTCTGGCCCTGCTCTTTAAATTTAATTTTAATGAATCTTATATTAACAAGAAGCCCATTGGCCACAACACTCATCCGAATAACTTGTTCTGTTCACCAGATTTTTTCTCTCGTTATACTTAATGTGGCTGAGAACCTTACCACAGGGGTCATGATTTGAACTATTTAGAATCTACATCACCTCAGGAAACTTCCACATTAAAGTCTGGAATGTTTTCTGGCTTTATATTGAAATTAATAGGAAAAATCTTTAAAGAACACCTGGGCTAGAAATTCTAAAACTTGTGTGGAAGCATCCTTGGGTAGTAAAGATTCTAAATTGTTCAAATCATGACCCCGGGGGGTAGAGTAGGGCCACAATAAGTATTACAAAGCAGAAAATCTGGATAGCAGAAATACTCAGGTGAGCGTTGCCAGGGTGCACGGACCTCTTGTATTCGATATTAAAATCTTCTCTGATTTGGTACATTTTAAAATCACATGAAATAAAAAAAAATCAAAACTTAATTGGAGAGTTCAAAATTCCAACAATGAAAAAATATAACATTTTTTAAAATTATATCTCTTTATTTTGTTGTCAACCATCCCATAGAACAGCTATACATTCTTTGAGTGGTTTGTTTAAGACCACAATTTAGATCAGTACCATGAACTCACCATTCTAATGGCGAGTAGTATGCTTTCACATCCCTTTGAGGAAGGGACGGCTATTCATATCTCTGGTTGTCACTCGGAATCAGGGCGCATTAATGCAGGAATTCTTTATGTACCTCAATATCCGCGCCTTAGTTTACCTACAGGTATCTTTGCATCTTCCCAAGTCAAGGATGGGACAGGGTGGATCAAAAACGTCTGACTTGGGAAGATGTTGTCTCAGCGAATAAACTGATATTAATTTTGATATTGTTTAATACTCTAGACATACCCTGGTAATTTAAATTACAGACTTAATGAAATTCAACAAAATATCGGGGTTTTAAGTTTATTATACAATTATAGCCTTTTGATGAGGTCAATCCCTCGATATATAGACCTTAGAGAAAGCATATCGAAGTGCGAGGTAGATATGCTTTCTCTAAGGTCTATATATCGAGGGACGAGGTAGATATGCTTTCTCTAAGGTCTATATATCGAGGGATTGACCTCATCAAAAGGCTACAATTGTTTTATTATTTTTTATCAGTAAATAAGAAATGTCTTTAAATCCTTCTTTCTAATACTTCAGTACCTTCTCATACAAGGTATTTTTATGTCATTTGCATTATGACGTCACAGTAATGAAAACCAGCTGCAGTATCTGTTTTTAGAAACATTCAGTTTATAAAGACTATTGTGACGTCAGCACTATTGTTGCTTCGCAGAAGAACGTTTCCAATTTTAGAAACAGCGGGTTTATAAATTTCTGTAACACTTTTTATATTTGATCATGTGATCCAGTTTGAGCCAATCAGATAGTTGGAACAATAAAGAAAAATAATAATAACCTTTTTGGCATATTTATGGTATGTGGAAAGCTCCAACTATAAAATTAAATAATTATTTTTCTTAAGGTCAAGATCTAGTAAATGACTTTAGAATAACTTTTTGGTGCTAGATCCATTATGACGTCATAATCACTTTCAACTTTCTTTTTCCCGTACTTTACGGCTCTAATAGAATTATGTAGAAAACAACCTATTTTCATGGAATTCAATTTGAAATCACATGAAAAGTAGTCCGGATACCTATATATTTTTTGACATTATTTTTAAAAAGCGCCACAGAACATACAAGTTACCGTTTTCTGAGAAACTGTAGGCAATCTGGATACATTTTCTTTGTCTGATATGGAAAAAAAACTCCCATTTTCTTGACTGATTTTTGTTAATTTTTCATTAGAAAAGAGAGTTTAAAATATGATTTCTCATCTTGTTTCCCTACAAATTATGCCCCGAAAGTCCTTATTTGACCAAGCTAAAGTTATAAAGCACATTTAAAGAAATTAATTTCTCAAATTTGATAAATCTGTAGACACCTTTCATTCACTAGATCTTGACCTTAAGTGACCGTTCCACCGTTTCATTTAAAGAGCTTTAAATGTCAATGTCCTTTTGGATTTTCCGTAACGATAGGAAGGCTGAATGTTTTTCAGTATAGCTGCTGTGATTTTTCAATTAAACATTTTAATTTTTATGTGAAGAGTGAATGCATGGTTGAGTGTGTTACATGTACTCCTTATATGAAAACGTTTCATTTACATATTTCTTTTTTGACTGACCCGATGAAATAAAAAAAAAAATAAACGGAGAAAAAATTTAAATATTCAAGAAGTATAACATCATATTGGTTAATTTCCCTATATATATATATATATATATATATATATATATATATATATATATATGTATGTATATATATATATATATATATATATATATATATATATATATATATTTGATTTGATCTAGCTAAATAACCCTAACCAAGACATTTAACCTCAATCCTCAGATTCAAAGTCGATCCTTAACCCTTACCCTCAACCCTCATACACTTAATTATCATCAACCATAATAAACAAATATATAGACATTGATCACGGAATAAATGTTTCATTCCAGCAATTATTGGGATGATCTATGGCAAGCCCTTTTGCTATTTATTCGGAAAAAAAAATTTATCTTAAAATTTTAGAGAGAGATATCTCTTAAAAATAGAGATATCTCTCAACTTAAAGGGATACATGTATCTCTCATTTTTAAGAGATATCTCTATAAAAAGAGATATTTCTTATACTTAGAGAGATATCTCTTATACTAAGAGAGATATCTCTTTTTATAAGAGAGATATCTCTCTTGCTTGAACAGATATATCTTTCTCCTTGAGATATATCTCTTTTGTGAAAAGAGATATCTCTGATTGTTAAAGAGATATTTCTTACACCTAGAGAGATATCTTTTTTTACTTTTGGAGATATCTTTCGAAGTTTAAGAGATATATCTCTTAAAGTAAATTAAAGAGATATCTCTCTTAGTTTATCTTAAAGGATATCAGAATCTCTCAAAGTGAAAGAAAAGTGTCTAGAAGAAATATCTCTAAAACAAAAAGAGAAATCTCTTTATTGCAACGAGATATCTCTCTTCATTATTTTTATGTAAATTCAATTTGAAATGACTTCTCCCTTTACCGGAAGTAAGCTTTTTATTTGCGGAAGTACAATAAAGTATTTCTTTTTTTTTTTAAATTTCGACATATTCATGATATACTTCATTATACGTAGCTTTACAGAACATGACAGGTAAATCAGTGTTGTTTAGATTTCAAATTAGTAATGGTTGATTATTCAATAAGCAGAGAAAAATTCGGTCCATTGCATTTTAGATTTTATGCTTATACTTTCGTTTTCCTTAATATTAAACTTTTAGCAGTTTTATCAACGAAGTTGCCATTATGATTTGTTGTTTCAAACAGGGATTTATAGCATTTTTGTCTACATAGTACATATATTATTCTGGGTATTGCATGCTCCGTCTTTTTTCTTATAACAGCGAAATTATTCGAGAGACTTTACTTCCTGTTTCGCTTTCGTTTTAAAGGGAAGAATTAATAATTTTATTTTAAGGATGACTGAAAAAGAGATATCTCTTTCATTAAAAGAGTTATCTCTTTAGCTTAGAAAGATATCTCTTTTTGAAAATCTAAAGAGATAACTCTCTAACTAAGAGAGATGTCTCTTTTAACCTTGTTAAAGAGATATCTCTCTAACTTAGAGTTATCTCTCTCGATTAAAGAGATATCTCTCTTACAAAAAGAGATATATATATGGCAAGCCCTTTTGCTATTTATTCGGAAAATAAAATTTATCTTAAAATTACTGAGATATCTCTCATTTTAGAGAGATATCTCTTTAAAAATAGAGATATCTCTCAACTTAAAGAGATATCTCTCATTTTGAAGAGATATCTCTATGAGAAAGAGATATCTATTAAACTTAGAGAGATATCTCTAATACTTAGAGAGATATCTCTTTTTATTAGAGAGATATCTCTTCCACTTGAAAAGATATCTTTTTCTCCTTGAGAGATATCTCTTTCGTGAAAAGAGATATCTATAAACGTTAAAGAGATATCTCTTTCACCTAGAGAGATATCTCTTTTACTTTTGGAGATATCTCTCAAGGAAAAAGAGATATCTCTTAAAGTAAAAGAGATATCTCTCTTAGTTTATCTTAAGAGATATCTCTTAAAGTGAAAGAGGTATCTTTCAAAAGTGTCTAAAAGAGATATCTCTTTCACTTTAAGAGATTTGTCGCAAAGAGATATCTCTATTCATATTTTTTATTTAAATTCCATTTCAAATGACTTCTCCCTTTACCGGAAGTAAACTTTTTATTGACGGAAGTATAGTTTATTATTTCATAAGCTGAGAAAATTCGGTCCATTGCATATGCTTACTTTCGTTTTTGTGAATATTAAACTTTACGCATTTTTCTCAACGAAGTTGCCATTATTATTTGTTGTTTCAAGTAAGGGATTTATAGCATTTTTGTCTACACAGTACATGTATTATTCAGGGTAATTCCTTGGTCAGTCTTTTTTTCTTATAACATAGAAACAATTCCACAGACTTTACTTCCTGTTTCGCTTTCGTTTTAAGGTGGAGAATTAATTATTCTATTTTAAGCATCACTGGAAAAGAGATATCTCTTTCATTAAAAGAGATATCTCTTAAGCTCATAAAGATATCTCTTTTTAAAAATCTAAAGAGATATCTCTCTAACTAAGAAAGATATCTCTTTTAACCTTGTTAAAGAGATATCACTCTAACTTGAAGAGATATCTCTCTCGCTTAAAGAGATATCTATCTAGCTTATAAAGATATCTCTCTAAGTAAAAGAGATATCTCTCTTACAAAAAGAGATATCTGTTTTGTTTAAAGAGATATCTCTCTAAGGTATAAAGATATCTCTTTTAGATAAAGAGATATCTCTATAAACTAAAGAGATATCTCTTTATGTTAGAGAGATATCTCTCTTATTGAAAGAAAATTTTTATTTCACGAATAAATAGTAAAAGGGCTTGCCATATATATATCTCTCTAAAGGTATAAAGATATCTCTATTAGTCAACGAGATATCTCTATAAGTTAAAGAGATATCTCTCTTATTGAAAGAAAATTTTTATTTCACGAATAAATAGTAAAACAGGCGCGGATCCAGAAATTTTTTCCAGGGGGGGTCCACCCCAGTCAAAAAAAAATTCTTGACGAGCAAAAAAAAAAAAAAAAAAAACCTAAACTCGCCCAAACGTCAAAAACCTAGTGGGGGAGGGGGGGGGGGGTCGTGACTTTTATTGCCTCAAATCTTTCACTTTTCATACCCATTTCACACATATTCGAGTTTATCCTGCAACTACCCCTTGCATTGACCTAATAAAGATAACCTAATAAACCAAAGCTTTATCCAGTCACTGCCCTAATAAAGCCTCGTGCTTGTATTCCGACGTTCTAAAATCATTGTGACGTCACGTATACTGTAATTTTTACGCCATGGCGTCATAGTTTCAACTGCAGAGATGTACCTAAATCTGTCGGAAATAGCTTGTTTTGGACGTTCAAATGTAATATTTTGTTGCAGGATAAACAAAATACATGATAACTGTTTTGAAATATTAGCGATATTTGGGCTCGGGTCGAAAACGTAAGAGGGCTCGGCAAGCCTCGCCCTCTATCACGTTTTCTTACCCTCGCCCAAATATCGCTTTTATTTCAAGACAGTAACCATGTATTTTATATTTACCAGAGGGGGGTCAGCGTTTTCCAGGGAGGGTCCATGGTAACTTTCTTCTTGTTTTAGTATATACATTTCTTAACCTGGTAAATTCCAGGGGGGGGGGGTCCAGACCCCCCCCTGACCCCCCTCTAGATTCGCGCATGTAAAAGGGCTTGCCATAATGATCACTCACTTTTTTATTTTTTTTTTTTCAAATTTATTTATAACTGAATAAAGTGCACCTTTTGAGTTCATATTTTTTTCATTAACACATTTATTCCGTTATAAATTTACCTCGGAGTGTTAATTAAGGAAGAAATGACATGGTACATTCCAAGCAATCATTAGAACAATCACATGCACCCACCCCTCCTTCAATTTCTCACAATTTCCCCCCTAAAAATATTTATAACGGAATAAAGTACATCTTTTGAATTCTTTCCATTTTTCATCAATACATTTATTTCGTTATAATTATAAATATTAAATTCACTTAGGGGAGGAAAAAAATCAGCAATTATTAGTACCCCCCTTTCATATGTTTACTTACTTTACTTAGGTTTACTTAGGTCAGTTTTCCGATTCAGGATCAGATTTGTTCCTCTTCATCGGACTCTGTTTCTAGTACTTCACCACTTCCGGTTATTGTGGCTTTATATTTGAAGTCATTGTATAATTGCTCTTGATTAATCCAGTATTTGTCAAGTCTGTTTTTGATTGAATTAGTAGTGGGTGCTGTCACAAATTTCCAGGTAGGTTATTCCATGTAACTTAGCTGTTCTGATGACAAATGAGTTTTTCCTGATTTCTGTCCTGGCTCTTTGAGGGTATAATTTCATTCTATTTCCCCGTACCCCTGTTCTTGATGTCATATCATTCCATAGTTTAATAAACTGTGCAGCTACCCTGTCATATTTGTGATTCAATATTTTGTATATATCTATCATATCTCCACGGGTTCTTCTGAAGTTCAATGATGGTAGCATCAATTTCTCTAGTCTTTCAGTATATGTAAGATTTTTTAATCCTGGTAGTTGTTTTGCTGCTCGACGTTGGACATTTTCAATCATATCAATATGCTTCATTTTATATGGATGCCAAACGGAACTTGCAAATTCAAGATGGACTCTTACTAATGTTTTATAGAGTGTTACAAATGTGCTGGTATCCATATATTGGAAGGTTCTTCTCAGCAGTGCAAACATTGAATTTGCTTTGTTTACTTTTTCACTGATGTGTTTGTCAAATATGTATTTTTTTCAAATTTATTTTTCACGAAATAATGATTTTTTTTTATTCTTACCATTTTTCATAAATACATTTATTCCTTTATAAATTTACTTCAGAGAGAAGAAATTAAACAATAATAATTCATACTTTAATCAATAATCTTTCACGCCATTAACGTCAAAAACGTCAAAAAATATCAGCATCGCAATGCTAATAACAGGATAATATACAATTATGGACTCTTTTGGTGTTGAATATGGTTTGTTATCTACCAGAAAAATATTCATATTGACCGAGGCGGATGCCCATTATTATATAGTCTATTTATATTCCCTATATATATAAGCTATTCAAGCGCAAACGGTTCATAACACTACATATTCACCGGATTTGAGGCCGTATTCACCGGAGGGTCATTGAACTATTCCCCGAGGGCTTGCCCGATAAGTCATAAGTCGTTTTTACAATAACTTGCCTAAACTTAGCGCTCAAAATCGGTCATGTTTCAACATTAGATCAGGTTGATTCCTCCGAACTTTCGTTCATAAAAAATTTTTCCTGTTCTTTGTAAGCAAAAATTTATGAACTAGGCCTAACCCAAAGTGATGGAGATGTATTTAACACAGTTACGATCTCTGAGAAACTCTAACCCTGATCCGTCGATCGCATACAATTAAGAAATGAATTTAATTTTTGAAGATTCATGAGGTTATGAACTGCGACGCTTCACGCCGGCATATTTCATGAAGCGCGTTATAGCACTTGATGATAAATATGCCGGTGTGAAGCGTTGTAGTTCATATACCTCATGAATCTTCAAAAGATTAAATTCATTTCTTATATTTACATTATTTTTCTGATGGCTTGCCATTGATTTACGCCGTTCAACTGTCATTTTTAAAACAAAACAGTTTGCACTATATTTTTTGACTTTTTGACGTCAAGAGCGGTATTATGACGTAACAATGGAGATATTCATGCTTATTCGTGGTACATACCTAATGTAGTTCATGAGAAAATATACTGCATTTTATTTTGTAAAGAATCATAGGGGAAATTTATTGGAAATGTAAATATTACAACGCACCCACATTTCATTAACGGTTTTCTTAATGTTTTAACTTTTACATGTTTCATACTTTATTCCGGTAGGATAATATATTGGCACTATTCAACATTAGACTGATTCATGCAAGCTTTTGGTCACAAATGGCACTTAGCAATGCCTTTTGTAAGCAAAAATTACATGAATTAGCCCAAAGTCAGGAAGATTTCAAAAATTCTATACGAAAGCCAGGAACCTTGTCAATGTCCTTAATTACAATAAACAAGCTATGAGGCAGCAATGTTTATTTACAAAATTAATATTTACATTTCCAATAACTTTCCAATATGATTCTTTACAAAATAATATGCACTTCATTTTCTAATGAACTAAGTTACATTACATATATGTACCACGAATAAGCATGGATATCTCCATTGTTACGTCATAATACCGCACTTGACGTCAAAAAATATAGTGCACACTGTTTTGCCTTAAAAATGACAGTTGAATGGCGTAAATTTATGGCAAGTCATCAGAAAAATAATGTAAATATAAGAAATGAATTTAATTAATTAACGCGCTTCATGAAATATGCCGGCGTGAAGCGTTGACATAGTTCATAACCTCATGAATCTTCAAAAATTAAATTCATTTCTTAAATAAATCAATTAAAAACGTAAAAAGGTGCGATGTTGTTTTGAAAAGTGATAGAGAACTGAGTTGCCACCCGTACAGTTTATTTGAATTTAATTACATTCAAATGCACTTAAAATGCATATATATGTTAAACAACTACCTAGCCCGCTGTTTCATCAAACCGAGAAGAAATCAGATTTCACGACGGTAGGAGTGCAGTTGAATTAAAATTTCGGGTTCATTTCACATAATTGATTAATTCTTTTATATACTTGCTTATGGAACGCCTGGACTGTCTTAACATGACAAAAAATAAATTTTTGATGTGCATTTACTTGTTTATGATGTGTTTTTATCATTTTATGATGTGCTTTTGTCATTACGTGGTGTACATAGGTCATTTAAGAAATGAATTTAATTTTTGAAGCTTCATGAGGTTATGAACTACGACGCTTCACGCGCGTTAGCGCTTGATTATAAATATGCCAGCGTGAAGCGTTCTAGTTCATATACCTCATGAATCTTCAAAAATTAAATTCATTTCTTATATTTACATTACTTTTCTGATGACTTGCCATAAATTTTCGCCATTCAACTGTCATTTTAAAACAGTGTGCTATATTTTTTGACGTCAGGTGCGGTATTATGATGTAACAATGGAGATATTCATGCTTATTTGTGGTACATATGTAATGTAGTTCATGGGAAAATGAACTGCATTTTATATTGTAAAGTATCATAGGGGAAATTTATTGGAAATGTAAGTATTACGTGATGTGCTTTTATCATTACGTGATGTGCTCTTATCACTGTGTGATGTGATCTTGTCATTATGCAATATGCTTTTATCATTTCGTGATGTGCTTATTAGTTTAATATGACACAAGTGTGCATGGGAAAACAGTGGTTAAGTTTCATACTTACTGTATTCATTGATATTCTTTCTTGAAAAACTATTCTCCCCCCCCCCCACTTTCAAAAGGCTCGTTGCAGTGTAGTCAAAGAAGGGTAAGTGGTAGTGTTTGGGGAAAAAACCTATCCCTTCCCTTTGACTTTAAACTGTGTCTGATATTTGAATTCCGAGTCGGGAAATATATCGGTTATTGTTTTAAATCTCGGATATCTATTGATTAAAATTGTGTAATTCACAGGAAAGTCCTATCTTTACATAACGTAACAAAACAAATAGGAAGATCTTTTTAATTTTAATTATCAAGTCTGAATTTATCAAAAATACGCCATATATGACTTAACTCAAAAATTATCGGACAAGGATTTATTGTATGAAATATTCCTTTTATACTAAATTTTCATTTAAATATATTTCTAAAACAGATATTTTGGTTTTAAGTTTAGTGAATTCAGTTTCTCCTAGAGTGAAATATCACCCTAGCTATTTGTAGTATCTGCCTAAATAGAGTAACTACATACGCAGATCCAGGAATTTTAAGGAGAGCATTTTTTATTTTGACAGATATAAGGGAAAAAAACTCGTAAACGAATTTCTTCAGACATGAAACCTATTTGAGGGGTGGCTTGGGTTTGTTGTGCTATATTAAACTAGAAAAATAAAAATGAATTAAATTCAGAGAAAGGGGGGGGGGGCAGAGGGAAAAATCAACTTACTGAAAAAAAATTTATCCAGCCAAAAAAAGGGGATGCCAAACTTGAAAATAATATATTTCTTGAGGGGGGGATTTCTTTCAGTACCAAATTTCATTTTTAAACTACCACATTACCCTTCTTTGACTTGAATGCACAAAAAGTGTTGGGGGAGGGGGGAGGGACCGACCTGTTCAATAGTAAAAAGGTGTGTTTAGAAAAAAAAGTGATGCTAAGTCCTTTAATTTAAACTTTTCGAATAAGGGGATTTTTTTTCATGCAAATTATATACTAGTCAAAATTTCTAAGTCCCCAGGCAAGTTTTTGCTTTACACCGCTCTTATATTGAATTATTTAAACAATATAATTTAATAAATATACAGGATGAAAAAGTAGAAAACAATTTTTCTCACTTAATTTATTTTTATTGAAGCACTTTAACACAATATGCAGAAATGTTAAGGCACCCTAGAATTAAAAATTCACAACGTTAAATACTGCATTATCCTCCATTCAAACGCATTCACAACAAGACATCCGTTCCTCAAAGAGTTCACACTATTTAAGAAAAAATCTTTTATTGAATGTTTTTCAATGTAGAGACTAGGTCGTCCTCTAGTTCCGGTAGATTCTGCTGCTGGAAAAAATGTCTCACACTCCGGTCTATCTTCTTCAATACACGTTAGGTGGGGTTGGGATTAGGAAGACAAGGGGGTTTTCTGAAAGTGCCTGTGCATTGCCGACAATAGTAACATGATGTCTCATTACATGTATTCCCCACTCCTCCAGTTTGACATTGAGGGGAGGGCACTTCCGGTTCCGTTTCCATTGATTTTTCCGGATAAACTCTAGGGTGAATTTGTGGTGTTTGTTGAAAACCTAGCCATTTCTAATGATTAAAAGAAATTCAGTTATGCTTTGTAGGTTTTTTGGGTAGTAATTATAAAGGTTTTAAGTAAAATAAAGTCATACAGTGAAAGGACACAGCACTCTTGTTAACTACGACCAGTTTGGGCCATTTCAACTTCACTTGCACATTGTGTGGACATACACCGCATTTAAATCAAACTTTTTTCTTTTTGTTTTTCGTTATCAATTAAAGATGGAGAACACATGGAAGTAAAAAATATGAAGAATACACCCGAAAAAAATATGGAACTCGAACTTCATGCTTTTTAACAAAAACGGTCACGGTCGAGTAATTACACATTCAATTACAATTGTTTTGGCCTTGACAGGTAAATATTGCAAATTAAAGGCAAATTTGTTAGCAACTAGCAAATTGATGCTATGGTTTTTATCTTTTTGAAAAAATAAAAGTGGGGACTTAGAAATTTTGACAAGTATATATCTATGTTGATTTTTTAAATTATATCGTTGTAAAAGTGAGGGAAAACGTTTCCACCACGATAAAATTTAACTTGCACATCACGTAAAGATGTTTGCACCACACATGAGGACTTTTGAACACGACGTAATGGCTTTTGTAAGTACACGATCTAATGAAATATACACTTCACATACTGAAAAATGCACACCATATAATGACTAAATCACGCAATATAATGACAAATGCACATCACATAATGATATTGAAAGCACAACACAGAATGATAAAAGCACATCGAGAAATGACAAATGCACATCAAATAATGACAAAAGCACATCACACAATGATAAATGCACATCACATAATGACAAAAGCACATCATGTAATGACAAAAGCACATCATATAATGACAAAAGCACATCACAAAAAAATAAATGCACATCAAGAATTTAATTTTGTCATGATAAGACAGTCCCGGCGTTCCATACTTGCTCATATAATATCCGTACAATGACACCTCTTTTCCAGTAACTGCAGTCGACGAATTTGTGCTGAAAAAAGACGCCAAGCTGTAAGTATTTAAACTTTTATTTTATATTTTAGAATATTTTTGCATTTTTCTTGGTATTTTATACTATTTAACCCCAAAGTATGCTTTAATTTTTAGATGTATTTTTACTCTTTTATATAAATGCATTACTTAAAAAATTACCTCTAAATTACTTATTATCTTAATATATATAGTCAATTTTGGTATGTCTGACCGTATTTTTAGAGCTTTATAGAAGAATGATAAAAACAAGTTAAAAACAACATTTCACTGGGTCTTAACTTGCTTTTTCCCATGCCTATATTCGAACTGCCAACGTAGAGACATTGAATTTCTGTATTTATTCTAAACGCTGTACCAACATACCTCTAGACACATGTATATTTCTGTTTCATAGGTCTGAAATTGATTTTCATGCACTATTTGTTTTTTTTTAAATTTCATATGCGTCGGAAGCAAATTGAAAAGGGGGGGAGGGCTAAGTGACAGAGAAAAAAAAATCAATCCTACAAAAAAACTTGACAAGCAAAAAAAAAAAAAAAAAAAAAAAAAAAAAATTGAAAAGGTGTCCATTGGTCCATTCTCCAAACATGGAAAAGCCTATTTCGGGGGGGGGGGGGGGGGTATAGGATCAAACTTCTTTCAGTACAATTCAGTACAAATTTTTTCTCCAAACACTACCACAAACCCTCTTTTGACCTAAACTGCAACGTGTCTACTGAAAGGGGGGGGGGGCTAAACCTACGCCCTGATGTTCACTATATTATATCTATCTTTACAAAAAAAAGTGTTTAAATGAAATTTTCACTTTTTCACTGTGAAAAAAAGCATATTCCTGTAAAAATAGTAAATGTATTTGATGACACAATTTACAGCATTTCACGGTTGAAAAAGCTAAGTAATGAACTTTGTAAGAATGTGCACATTTTTGATCTTCTATGAAATTATTTTTTTTTTTTTTAGATTTATATGTCCAAAGGAATAAAAATCCTTTCGGATCGCCGGGCACCGGCTATAGTGTGATTGACCTTTTAGCTTAAAATTCCCGATTTTTCAACAAACTTGTTTGGTACATAACATATATCTAAAAGTTCTTTTAAATGTTTATATATTTCGTCCTATTTAATTTTTCATTCGACCATTTGCACCCCCTGCAGCTTGCCGTTCATGAATGTCAAATGCTTTATCTCTTCTCCCTCGGTCTCTCTGTGTGTATATCCTATTTTATTTTTTTCCAATTAAAATTTCTTTTCCTAACTTAACTTTGGACGAAACAACCTTTACTAGATTTAATTAAGGAAAGTTTTAAAGTTTTGTGTGAGTTATTGGCGAGTAAGTCAGGCAGACTTATCACGTACAGGCATATTTGATGAAGCGTGCTAGAGCTTTATGAAAAATATGCCTACGTATGCAAGTCTGCGTGAATTATACAGCCATTAACTCACACTAAATGAAATTTAAAACATTCCTTATATTTACATTTTAAATCTTTAAATTCCTCCCTGCACTATTTAGTTTCATTTACATTTAAGCATCCCTGATGTCTCCTTTGACCTTCATGAACAGCAAGATACAGGACGTGCGAATGGTCGAATGAACAATTAAATAGGACGAAATATAAACATTTAAAAGAACTTATTTGAAGCATTGATATTTTAAAATGAATGAACTATTTCTGCAGGGAAAATATTTATGTGTTAAGTGAAAAAAAAGGTCGGATCATTTATCATATATGTAACTGTTATTGTCAACAACCAAAACAGAACAAACAAACAAACCATGTTAGATATAGTTTTCTTACAGAGAAAGACGAACATGGTTTCTACCGATCCAAATCATGATAAATATAGGAAGTAGAGGTTTTTTTTTTAAATATGGATCGAAATGATTCGAAAACAATTCTAATATTAAGACTTCAATAATTCAATTTCAGATATAGTCATGAATCAGACACAGGAAATACCAGTAGCAAATATTAGTTTCCCAGACGAAGAGGAAAAAATCCTTAAATATTGGAGAGAAATAGATGCTTTTCAAACTTCCTTAAAACATTCATCAGGGAAACCAAGGTACGTTGTTGTTTTTGATATGGATTAATATTTTTTTTATTAGTTCACCTGAGTAACTCAGGTGACCTATTGCTACCTGTTTTCGTCCACCGTTGTGCATCAAAATTGTGAATTTCATGGCCTCTGGTTTAAAACACGAAGCAAATTCAATTGTTGGAAAGTTGTTGCATGATACTCAGGTGACCTATAAGGCCTGTGGGTCTCTTGTTTATTTATTTTTTTGTTTGTTCAACTTCACTTTGAAAATTTTTCATTCGTATTGAGACGCCAATTTTGGTATTGTCCTTTTTGGTATTGCTTCCTTGCAAAGCCAGAGATACTGTGTCAACCCTTTGCCGTCCATGCAGAAAGAACAGTATTTTACCAGTGGGAGGAATTCTACTCGTGAACATATTCTGCTGAAAGATTAAACTGTTACATTATTCTCGATTCCTTATAACAAAACGACTCGAACAAAGAAATCGATAATAAAATAGAAGTATAATTACTCTCTCAGGTACACATTTTATGATGGTCCACCCTTTCCAACTGGATTGCCTCATTATGGACACATTCTGGGAGGAACAGTAAAGGACGTAGTTACCCGCTGGGCTCACCAGACGGGCTACCACGTGGAGAGAAGGTTTGGATGGGATTGTCATGGTCTCCCCGTGGTAGGTGCAGACTGTTGTGTTTATCAGTTTACTGCTGCGTTTATCAGGGTCGTATTTGGTTATTTTACCAAAAAAAATTACGATACTGCTTTTTCTTACAATAAAACTTTATGATAAACGTGATGACTTAATTTAATTTTTCTACTCACAATTCCCATAATACCTTTTCACCTGCATATAAAGTTTATGTCTCCCAGTTGATTCGATACAGACGATTTCTAAAACGATGCAGACTACATCTTTGCTAGCGTATCAGAATCCATTGGCTAGCGAAGATGTGTAATCTATTGACAAAGAAGTTTAAATTAACAATATCGTCCATCATTTTGTAATTTCTATAATCGTTACAATGACCTTGTCAGCAAATACAACCTATCATTAAGTCAAATGCTGGCTGACATTTTCATGCTAATTGTTAGGAAAATATTTACACACTGCATTATACAGACTCCGTTTTTCTGGTCATGACAAGGAGCAAACGGCAGGTGAGACCAGCCAAGAGGGGATGCTCACTCCTTCATGGCACCTAATCCCACCTCTGATGTTTATAAGCCCCTGTTTGCACTCCTCCCAATTTTCACTGTTTTAATGGACTTTTGGCCATGAATTTTATTCATTTTCATACTTGTATTTCATTTAAAAGATTTGAATACCAAAGTTCTTGCCAAACTTATATCATTAAAGATTAAAAAAAAAACGCGATTGCAACATATGGCAATATTTTTCTATATACGTTTGTCTCTAAATGATGATTTATTTCTATGACAGTGAAATATGTACTTTAGTACATTATCTACAAGTGGTAATCCACTTATACTCATACTTCCCTTTCTAAGGAAGAAATTCTTCAAAAACATGTGTCAGTTTTGAATATTTTTGATATTCCACACAGCCAAAATGAATTTGAACTACCTCATATATATTGGATTCCGAAACTTCATAAGAATCCTTACAAACAAAGATACATTGCGGGTTCCAGTAAATGTTAACCAAGCCTCTTTCGTTATTCCTCACTAAGATATTAACAGTAGTAAAGGAAAAACTTCTAGAGTACTGTGCAACTATATATTCAAGAAGTGGTGTGAATCAGATGTGGATTCTAAAAAATTCTAAAGAACTTTTGGACAATTTGAAGTAACATGATTTTACAAAAATCAACAGCTTAAAAACTTACGATTTTTAACTTTATACACAACAATTCCCCATGGTAAATTAAAATCCAGGCTTTTTGATGTCATTGACAGCTGCTTTTTCAATAAAAATGGAACTCGTAAATTTACTTACCTGGTCATTGGTCATTTGCAAAATTATTTTTCAAAAACAGATTCTGATTGCACACACAAGTACTCTGAAGTTGACATCAAGAAGATGCTTGAGTTTCTGATTGACAATATCTATGTGGTTTTTAGAGACCAGTTTCTTCCAACAATTTATTGGAATTCCCATGGGTACCAATTGCGCTCCGTTATTAGCAGACCTATTTTTGTATTCATATAAAGCAGAATTTATGCAAAATCTTATGCGTGAAAAGAGGAAAACACTTGCTGTGGCCCTCAGTTCGACATTTAGATATATCGATGACGTATTGTCAATTAACAATGGTAATTTTTATTCCTACGTCGATGCGATATATCCAGAAGAGCTTGAGATTATAGACAGGGCAGAGTCTGACACATCTGTTTCATACTTGGATATTTTACTTGAAAATCTTAAAAAAAAACGTTAATGGTAACCTAACAACCAAACTATATGATAAACGTGATGACTTTAACTTTTCTATCGGCAACTTCCCTCACTTATGCAACAATATACCTTCATAACCTGCATACGGAGTGTGTATATCTCATTTGATTCGATACGCAAGAGCATGCTCTACATGTACGTATGAACAATTTCTAAAACGAGGTAAATTATTGACAAGCAAGTTGATGAAAGAAGAATATCAACAGTCTCGTTTAAAGTCATTATTTCGTAAGTTCTATGGTCGATACAATGACCTTGTCACCAAATACAATTTATTATTGAGTCAAATGTTGACTTGCGCTTTTCATACCAATGGTTAGTCAATTATTTATACACTGAATTGACGACGAATTTTTCCGTTATTTCCTGATCATGACAATGAGCACACGGCGGGTGTTACCGGTCAGCAGGGGATGTCCATGGCACCTAATCCCACCTCTGATGTTTCGGAGGTCCGTGTTTGCTCTGCGCTTATTTTGTATTGTTTTATGGACTTCGAGATTAAATACTGTTCGTTATCTCCATATCGTTCTTTTGTGTAATCTAATTTGTGAATGTGTTTTTGGATTTCGTTAATAAAAGTTTTTAATATTTTACTATGCACTATGCACTAAAGCTACATATATGTGATAAAGTTATTTTCAAATCATGAATACTAGTATTAAATTGATCCAGTCTTTGTATATGTACATAAAAACATATGCATAAGTATGATATATATATGCAGAAAAAATTAATAAAACAGACGTAATTGAAACTTGTTCTTTTTCTGATTTATTAAAGGAATATGAGATAGACAAAACTTTAGGAATCAAATGTCCCAAGGATGTTAGGAAGATGGGGATTAAAGCTTACAATGATGAATGTAGAAAAATTGTCATGAGATATTCCACTGAATGGCAGGTAAGTCCATTAAGAATAATTCTGCATTAAAGAAGCTTCAAAAGAATACAAAGTATCGTCTGATTTTATTTCATCCTCCGAAATTTTATGCTACGCAACTATTTTTTTATATTACATCCCCATAATAAAAAAAAATCTATTAATAAAGAATTTGCATCACGAATAAATGAATTATCATTTATAATGAAATTAAACAAAAACAATAAACTGAAAGCAAAGGAAATAAGATCAGATTTAAAATATAAACAAAGCAAAAGAAACAATCGGACCTTAAATTAAGAAACCTCTCTACACTAAAGAGTTCCGATTCTAAGGTATTTTTCTGCAGTTAGAGTGATCTGCCCTTAGAAATTTCTAAAAAATAGAAATTTACACAATATTACTCAATTTGTAATCAATTCAAGTATTCTCAACATTTTAAAAGGCCAGGATAAATTAACTGAACGTGTTATTTACATGTATTTTCTCTATTGAAGTAATTAACAGCGATATCTATTCACTGATACTGTGTTGTTTTTGAACATTTTTCCCGGGGGTAAATGCCACGCACCATACATTGAAAATTACATAGATAAGCACAATATTTACTCCTTTATGCAATAACTTTTTCTCAATGTCCAAAGAATATTTTGCACTGGTGTAGAGAGGGTCCAAAAATGCGATTTTACAGGAGATCGTGACCCGACTGGGACGATGGATCGACTTTGACAACGACTACAAGACAATGTACCCCTCCTTTATAGAGAGCATTTGGTGGGTGACTAAAGAGCTGCATAGACGAGGTTTGTTGTATAAAGACACAAAGATTGTGCCCTATTCCACTGCCTGCAACACCCCTCTGTCAAATTTTGAGGCTGTACAGAATTGTAAGCTTGTGGAGGACCCATCAGGTACTAATTATTTCATAGACAATTAAATGTTCTTCAAGTGATTATCATGCGAAAAGAAATGTGTTCGATTTTTCATTATTTTGTGCTTTTTCTTCTTGAAATTTAGAATTAGATTTTTTTAACCTACTTGCCTTCTCTATAATTATTATATTTCATGACATATGGAGCACAGGAAATTTGGTTCTTTAATCGAAGTAAAATTATAGTATCGTTCATCCGTAAGTTTTCAAATATACCGTTCGTATCAAAATATATATTAAGCGTGGTAACATAACTATTCTGATAAAATTTAAAATAAATCTTCCTTTATGTTACTCTTTCAGTAACTGAACTACTGAAAGAAGAAAATAAAGCCACACTGTATTAAATTCTAAACGTTTTAAATAGTAAAGTTATAAATACAGTTGAACTTCAATATCTCAAACTTTGATATCTCAGATGTAATAGATATGTCGAATTGATTTGAAAATTTCCGTCACGTATTCTTAAAGCAGTAATTTACGCCTGAAATTTCGATTCTATGCGTATGTCGAAGATTTTTTGCAGTTCCATCGATTTCGAGATAACGAGGACTGACTGTTTGTACTAGTTGAATGACACTCACTAACTATATTTGCAGTCATTGTTACATTCCCTCTACTAGATGAGCCAAATGTTGCTTTGATTGCTTGGACAGCATCTCCATGGACATTGCCAAGCAATTTATCCCTTTGTGTGAATCCAAATATGAACTATGTCAAAATTAAAGGTAACTTTCGTTTGTAATTTACTTGTAATTAATAATTAATTGCTTTTTTCGCATCTAGAAATTAAAATATCCACATTTGTATCATAAATGCTTTTGTATACCCATACATTTTAACGAATTCAGCCTTCATTGCTGTTTCAGTTGTGGAACTCTGTTGTATTTATTAGAATTTGAACTGTTTTTGTCAATACAGATAATGCCACAGAAAAGGTGTTCATTATGATGGAAGCTAGACTGGAGACTCTATTCAAGAAGAATGACGAGTATACAGTTTTAAAGAAGTATGGTTAATTTTTTTTAACTGTCAATTTCTACAAATTAGAAAACGATGAAGGAATTCGAAGGATGCAACTAAAGAATCAATTTAATGATATGAAGCATGTTGAATTTTATATACGAGGGGTGATCAAAAAGTTCGCGAACTAATTGAATAACTTTCGTAAAAGAAAGAATATTTGGTGTCAATGTTGATTATATTTTAAAATAATCTTATCCGATTTTATTGCACATCAACCATCGTTCTGCGCATGCGCAAATCACGTGATATTTGCAGTCACGTGACTCCCTCCGTAGCGTTCTGTCACAAAAGCCGAAAGATTTTTCTGAGTTTTATATTTCTTTCCATGTAAGTTAATTTTTATGACAAGAACAGTTCATTTGTCAGAAATGGTCAAATCTCGGCAACAGAATGGGTGGATAAGAATATCCTTTCCAGAAATAAGCATGGTGAAGATTTAAACACAAATCTTCTGTCTCGGGAGACGTTTATTCAAGGTGGATAGAGAATGGGTGCCCACTTTTTATCATATCTAATATGTTTAAAAAATCTAAAGTAAACGATATCTTACGTATTTGACAATTATATTATTGTTCAAATATTCAACTATTTTTCAAAGTGTAAATTGGAGGTCTTTGATAGCAAATTGCTTAATTAAAAACACATATCTTTTCAAACTTGCTTTCACTGGGCAACATGACAAGTATCATTTTCAACCATCTGCCTTACTTCACTAAAACGATCAATCCAATCATTGATTGAATTTATAGGAAGTCACTTATCTTAATAAACTTTGTACAAATTATTATATGATACTGCACAGGGATTTCTAAGGTATACAATATAAATTGTACAGTCGCTTGTTGAACGAGTTCGACTGAGACAACCATTTTTCGTCACAAGTGACCTATATAGTGACGTCATTTACACATTTGACGTCACAAACAAGGAGTAAAACTTTATTCAGCGTATGCTATTTATAGAACTTGTTTATGGCTATGTGTGTACCAAATTTTATTCTAATCTG
This sequence comes from Saccostrea cuccullata, assembly GCF_032062105.1. Lineage (NCBI taxonomy): Eukaryota > Metazoa > Mollusca > Bivalvia > Ostreida > Ostreidae > Saccostrea > Saccostrea cuccullata. Next base: position 378,982 of record NW_026938715.1, read on the forward strand.
AATTGTGGTTTTGTAGATATAGAGATAGTACGCGAACTCTTTGATCACTCTCATAATTATATAAACGTATGATGTATGAAAAATTTATGATAAGAACAAAATTCTTTGCAGATATGAAGGATTGGCTCTTGAAGGCTTGCGATATAATCCAATCTTTCCATACTTTAAATATGTAAGTTTTACTTTAGACAGCGATTGCATCTTTCTTTACCAAGCGTCCGACATTAAAAATGAACGTCACGGGTCTCTCGGATAAAAAACCGAAGTTCCTTCTCTGCAGTTTTTTGGTACAATAAATAGCCCTTACAGCTCAATGGCTGTCTGGAGGTGATAGGTATATTGCTGCATAAATAAGGGAAGTTGACGATTGAAAAGTTAAAGTCATCACGTTTTTCATAAAGCTTGGTAGTTAGATTACCATTAACGTCCTTTTCAATTTAACATATCTAAATATGAAACAGATATGCCAGACTCTGTAGCATCTTTTATTTCAAGCTCATCGGGATATATTGCATCCACATAAGAATGGATATTACCATTGCTAATTGACAATACGTCGTCGATATATCTCAATATCGAGTTGAAGGCTAAAGCAAGTGTTTTCTTCTTTTCACGTAATATATGATTTAGTACAAATTCTGCTTCATATGAATACAAAAATAGGTCTGCTAATAACGGAGCGCAATTGGTACCAGTGGGGATTCCAACATATTGTGGAAGACCCTGTCTCCAAAATCCACATAGATATTGTCAATCAGAAACTCAAACATCTTTTTAGTATTAACTTCAGAGTACTTGTGTGTACAATCAGAATGTTTTTTAACAAAATAATTTCGCGAATGACCAATGACAACGTAAGTAAATTTAGGAGTTCCATCTATGAAAAAGCAGCTGTCAATGATTTCAAAAAGGCTTTCAATATACGGTGTCGTCTCAATATTAGTAAAGAAATACGTGATTGAGACTAAAGCAGCATACTATAAGATAAAACAGTCAATAGACCGATCACTGTGGCCTTGTGTCCTTAGTCCTGGTTGGGTAAGCGGAAATCAGTGTTAAAAATGTCCTAACTGTTTGTATGAAAGATATCGGTCAATGTTCAACTTAACGATAGATTGTCATTGCAAGCAAGGTATATCTTATACATGTATATTATATACAGTATATTATATACGAGTATATCTTATATATTCTTGATATCAAATACTTTATTATGTTCTAACACTAAGTTTTTAATATAGGCCTACTAACACTGAGATATTTGAAGTTTTGTTAATATCGTGTTTAAAATGATAAAATTAATGTGATATAGATATAACATTTTATTACAAATATATTATGTCGTTTAAAGGACACATTTTAAGACTGACCAATCGTTTGTTTTAAAATGAAACAGTTTTCCGATAGAGGTCTCAGAAATGAGAAATTCTCAAGAAAATGGACGTACATATTTTCTTAAACAACATTTATATACATTATATAATTATGTAGATATAAATCGAAAATTGAGAAAAATTATTGATCAAGTTTCACTATTCAATGTCATTTTTAGGTCGGTCCTGGTGGTCAAGAGACATTTTTAACACATATCCAATCTCAGTAAAATCGACTGGATCTACCTATTACTTGCAAACATAATTTTTGATTTACATGTATATTTCATCTTTTGCAGATGAGAGAGAAGACAGGGGCGTTTCAAGTTCTACTTGATGAGCAAGTTTCATCTAAGAGTGGGACAGGGGTTGTCCCCCTGTCACCCTACTTTGGAGAGGTACTATATATCGTCTTTGTAATAAGAACAAATTAGAATCAAATCAAATTAAATTGAAACAAGGAACGTATAAATGCATTATTCAGAATATTTAAGCATTGGATTTTTCTTCGAATATATCATCATTAACTATGTCATGAAACATACATGTATAATTGAAATTTTGTCGTAATCAAATTATTAAATTCGTGTCACATGAAACTTGGACTCAGAATCATGAAACAGACCTCGATTTAAGTCAAAATTTCACAATCATCTATAAGATGTTAATTGTTTTTAATTAAATTCTTTAATTATTGAAAGGAATCACTTTCCAGTTAGTATAGTATGCCAGGGCATCAACAATTATGGGAAACATGGGATAATTTGCATAACGGGCGAAGCCCGTTATCCACAGATTATCCAATGTTTCCCACTATTGTTGATGTCCCTGGCTTACTATACTAACTAGACAGTGATTCCTTATATTTCCATTTCATTGTGAAATAAATTTGTAGATTTAGACTTTAAAAATGCAGACATACATTTAAATTACACGAGGATTCCCATCTCAATTTAAATAGTCCTCACCATCTGACGTCAAACACAACGGCAGCCGCACGAGATTTCATGCATATTTGGCCTCGTTAGCGTCAGACTCAGAGACAGATGCACACGAGATTTGCATGCATATTAGGCCTTCTTAGCTCCTGACATATTGACCTGCCTAATTTACATTCCGGTAGAATTATCAAGAAATTAACTCCGCTAACTTTCAGAAAGTTATATCAGAAAGAAAAATAAGAAATGGAAGTACTAGTATAAGAATATAACAGCAGATTTAAGATGCAAAATTAAAAAGCATTTTCTTTTTTGCTTGCTAAACATTCAAATAATTTTAATGCTACAAATATTTTTTGACAATTATGCTTAAGAAGTTTCATGATCCCTGGGCCAGAGTTTCAGTCTTTCAGAATTTCTTGATATTTAGCTTACATTCATGAGCAAGTTGTTAAATATTAGGATGATTATCGCGTGTGTTTGAAGTATGGTGTGATCACCCAAGGCATGGACATTATAAGTCCTGTTGATGAAACTGGAAAATTTACGGATGAGATTGAAGATTTCAAAGGATTGTATGTCAAGGTCATCCATTTAACTTTATCATTATTTTGTCGTATTAATTTTATAACTCTTTGTAAATTCAACAAGTATTGTTCTAAACATAGGTCAGCGTAAATTAATATTATTCACATGTTAAAAAACTTTTTTAACTTTTCATAGGATGCCGACAAATGTATTATTAAGTACTTGAGAGAAAAAGGTCGTTTGGTACATCAGGCAACTTTCAAACATAAATACCCATTCTGCTGGAGGTTAAGTATTTTATGCCCTGTAATTATTCATTTCTGTCTGCAGTTACTAAACAAAAAATTATATTTTTCATTCACTATTTACTTAATGTTGAAGAAAAACAAATGACAATTCCTGGTTTCATTTTTTTTTCAAAATCAGTATGTTTCATTACAAACATTAACATATTATTGAAAAGGTCGGAGACACCATTAATCTTCAAAGCTGTGCCCAGCTGGTTTGTAAGGGTGGAACAGGCAGCATCCCATCTTCTAGAGAACAACCAGAAAACATACTGGTGAGGAATGAGAACGTCGATTATCATAACCAAAATACCCTCTTTACACAAACATATGTATCACCTAATTATAATAAACCTTTTTCAAAAAATGGTTCACCAAACATGACGTATCTTTATTTTACACTACCTCTGTACAATTAAAAAAAAAAACTTTTTTTTCAAGGGTTCCAAATTTTGTGAAAGAAAGGAAATTCGCAGATTGGCTCCGTGAACCCCAGGACTGGGTAGTATCCCGTAACAGGTATTGGGGAACACCCATCCCTATTTGGATCAGTGAAGATGGAAAAGAGGTACTTGTATATGAGTGTAAGATAAAGAATACTCAACAACAACATAAAGAAGTGAAACAATAGTACATTTTAATAGTTGAAGAAATTATGAGTACATGCCGTGAGTAATCAAAAACAAATTTCACAGCCATGAAAAAAATGTTTTATTGGATTTCTGAAGTTATAAAATGCAGCTGATGTCGGCCGTTCATTCATTATAAATAATGTTGGCGACTTTAATTCGTTCATTATTGTTTATGCATTGCATAAATCGAATCTTTTCACTATATTTCGAGTTTACGGTGTTCCAGACATATCGTTATTCATTGTCAGTTAAAATCAGTTTTGGTAATTTCTTGCTCACTTAAAGATTTCACAATTCTATCCCAGTAAGAGAGCAAAAATAAAATAAATTAATCAGAAGCAAAAATAGAAGAAAGAGGGTCGTACATTTAGTGGAAGACGCAAATTATTCACCTACCTTTTATTTACAGATTGTTTGCGTCGGATCATTGGAGGAACTGAAGCAGCTGTCGGGTGTAGAAGTCACAGATCTCCACAGAGAATTGTAAGATGAGAAAAAAAAACTTTTTCAAATCAAAGTAGCAAAATAATCATTACATAATATAAATTTAATACAATGCAATCTGACATAAAAGCAAAGATTGTAATGAATTAACTTCAAATTCTTTATATTAGTTTGGACAATGTCACCATTCCTTCCAAACTCGGAAAAGGATTGCTGAGACGTACCCCTGAAGTGTTTGACTGTTGGTTTGATATTGGCTGCGTACCGTATGCGCATATTCACTATCCCTTCGAAAGGAAGAATGATTTTGATGATTCTTTTCCTGCCGACATCATTGCTGAGGGTCTTGATCAAACAAGAGGATGGTATAGGATTTTAATCAATTGTAGATACTGATTAATTAGATAATTTCCAAACCAATGGAAATGATTAGATGTAATCTGCAAAAGTACAAGTAGCATTATTTATAGAAGTCTTGAAGCATATTTTTAATTATCATTTATCATCATTAATTAAATTTTATTTCAAAACCACTAGCTTTGAACGTTCTTTGAACGTTTAATTTCATAACACAATCGTATATCGATTATCCTCAGAATTTTCACATCAACTTGGTAAACTACTGCATTCTACTTTTTAGACTTTATTGTTCTGTTAACTTACAAATGCTTGTTTGTTTAGGTTCTACACACTGCTTGTGCTATCCACTCTACTCTTTGAAAAACCGGCATTCAAAAATGTCATCGTCAATGGAATTGTCTTGGCTGAGTAAGATCACTTTTTGTATCATTTGTATAATTATTTTTGTATGACCTTTATTTACTCTAAAATTAATAAAAAAAGTTATTGCTAGATATTAAATTTAATAATAAACTCTCGAATGTCACAGAAGAAAGTAATTTGGCTGACATATTTCATACCAATTGTAAGACCTTTGTTTTTATGGAATAATTTAATGATTTGATTTGATTTTATCTATTTTATATAATATAACTTGCCTACGTCACATTGAGTTACGTCAAAAAACGTTTTACTCCGCTTGACATTACTTTTATTATTTAATCAATGTGAAGCCTGAAAAATGCATTGAAATTAAATTAAAGGGTTTATTTCAACTCATGGTACGTTTTCTTATAAACCGTTTCGCGGTTTATAAAGCGTAAACTGCCCCAAGTTATGTTATATCGTATAATATAAATTGAAATAAGCTTCATTCCTAAATTTGTATGACAATTGTGCATTTGGTCGGTTGACAAATGGATGTTTACTCCCCCTAAGAACCTAATTCATCTCTGAAACTTTCAGGGGTGTGTGTTTTATATCCTGATTACAGACTCGTATTGTTAATCAATTTTTTGAGACCGATTACAGTTTGTTATCATGGCCTTTTTCATTTCAAATATTAGATATGAATGAAATATTTCCTACATGTGCTGATGACATTTGTACTGGGATTTTATTAGCAATGATACATACTTGAAATTCATTGATTTAAATGCATATTTAACAACAAAAAAAACATCTTCTCACAATGACAGTACGTTTTATTGTATTTCAAAATGGCTGTAGCAAATTGAATAATTGATCAAAGCAATTTAGAGAGTCTCAGAAGATAAATTTTTACAAGACATGTTAGTTAACACTGACATAAAAAAGCAACACAAGTCTTTCTTACACAATTCTAAATAATTCCCTGTAGTACATGTATCAACTTATTCTTTAAAGGGATGGAAATAAAATGAGCAAAAGACTGAAGAACTACCCAGATCCAATGCTGATAGTCCACAAATACGGTGCTGATGCACTCAGGTATTAAAGAAAGACTGGACTGCAAACATTTCTAATAAGAGATGCAATTTAGGAATCAACAGTTCTTGGCACTTTCCTCAAACATGTCAAATGTACAGTTTCCAATAACTATATAATATGTTTAAAAACTACAACTTCTTTAAAGCATGAAGGAAATATGAATGTTCTTAAAAGCCAAGTAGTTGTGATGTGTTTATGTATGCATGTATGTTACATTTGTACACAATGAAATATGTCACACTCTATCATGAAACCTGTCAGAGATTATAACAATTCTAAATTATGCTATTATCAAGCTAATTTCAAGTATTTTATTACAGGTTTTATCTGTGCAACTCCCCAGCTTTGAAGGCAGAAGGTCTAAGATTCAAGGAGAAGGATGTAGAAGGAGTGGTGAAGAATGTGTTTCTTCCTTGGTATCACGCCTATAGATTCTTCATGCAAAATGTCGACAATTATCAAACTGTAAGTTATCTTACATATGTGATAGATGAGTAAATTTATACGAGACGTTAATAAAGAGTTTGTCAAAGCTACTTAAACATGTCACATAAAAATCTGTTTTTCTTATATAATCCATTGGGGAAGAAAAATAATTTTCCAATTTCAATTTTTTAAGAGTTTGACTTTTTAAAAACGTTTAGAGCATGTTATTAAAATTTTCAATATTTTTCATATATTGATATACAAAAGACAAGGATAAATAAAAACTGTTAGGGCAAATAAAACATTACAAATAAAATATTACATAGAAAATTCAAAGAATACATTATTAATATATTGTGATTTGAAATAAATATAAATCAAAGGTAATTTACCATATTGCAAAATCTACTTGAAAATCAAATATATAGACAATGGATCTGTTTTGTGTAATATAAATGGATTTTTTTTGCTTTGAAATGATTGTATGGTTTTGTTTTAGGAAAATTGTTTAAATTTTCTGTGCAAAGAGCATAAGATCAGGAAACGAGCCAACTATATGGATCGCTGGATTCTGTCACTGGCACAATCACTTATCAAGTTTGTTCGAGATGAAATGCAAGGTATCTCAATTTTGATGTTTCATTTTTAGCTCTACTGGTCAGAGACCAGAAGAGCTTATGCGATAGTAATGCGTCCGTCGTCCGTCCGTCTGTCTGTCTAGCTGTCCGTCTGTCTGTAAACAATTTTTCAAAACGCTACTCCTCCTACAGTTTTGATCTGATTTCAATATAACTTGGCACACAAGTAGACTACACAAAGATACATAAAATGGTGCATCGGATTTTTATTTCAATGACCGGTGTTGCCATGGTTACTAAAAATAGAATTTTCTGTGAAATTCCTTTAAAATGCTACTCCTCCTACAGTTTTGATCTGATTTCAGTATAACTTGGCACACAAGTAGACTACACAAAGATACATAAAATATGTGTATCAATTTTTGATTTTGATGAATGATGTTGCCATGGTTACTAAAAATAGAATTTTCTGTGAAATTCCTTTAAAACGCTACTCCTCCTACAATTTTGATCTGATTTCAATATAACTTGACACACAAGTAGACTATACTAAGATACATAAAATAGTGCATCGGTTTTTGATTTCACAACGGTGTTGCCATGGTAAAAATAGAAATGTGTGAAATTCCTTTAAAATGCTACTCCTCCTACAGTTTTGATCTGATTTTGATATAACTTGGCACAAAAGTAGACTACACAAAGATACATAAAATAATGCATCGGATTTTGATTTCGATGAACGATGTTGTCATGGTTACTGAAAATAGAATTTTTTTGTGAAATTCCTTTAAAACATTACTCCTCCTACAATTTTGATTTGATTTCAATATGACTTGGCACACAAGTAGACTACATAAAGATACATAAAATAGTGCATCCATTTTTGATTTAGTGGTGTTGAATATAATGTGAAATTCCTTTAAAACTCTACTCCTCCTATAATTTTGATCTGATTTCAATATAACTTGGCACACAAGTAGTCTACACTATTATACAAGAAGTGCAATTTTGAGATGAACGGTGTTGCCATGGTTCTAAAAAAAGAATTTCCTGTGAAATTCCTTTAAAATGCTACTCCTCCTACAGTTTTTCTGATTGCAATATAACTTGGCACACAAGTAGACTACTCTAAGATATATAGAGTAGTTTATCGGTTTTTAATTTTGATGAAAGTGTTGCCATTGTTACTAAAAATAGAAATGTGTGAAATTCCTTTTCTCCTTCTACAGTTTTGGTCTAATAGCAATGGCTTCTTTTCTCATCCTTTGTTATAAGCACAAACCAGTAGAGCTACAGTCTCAACAGAGACTTCTGGTTAATAATGCTTTGACATAAGCAGTTTCCATAACAAATGACAATTTTTTTTATTATTTTGGTAAGAACCTATATGGATTTTTTTTTAAAAAATATTAATTGTGCTTAAGATACGCATGTGAACTTGAATTTTATATGAACGTCTGCTTTTTCTTTCAAAAGCTGTTGAGGAATAATAGGGTTTCACCAAATATGTCAAGACATGTGCCAAACCCCTAGAAGGATGAAGTCTCTCAAAATTATGATAATGATAATAAACCAATATTTTGATCTATGCACTATGTCATTCCTTCTCGTTTCATATTAGATTTAAATAAAGTAATACTGTGAAAGCAGAAATATTTGTTTGGGATTAAATTACGTTTATTTTGCTATTAACCATTATGAACGAAATTAAATCCCACACGAAACTTTTATATGACTATTTATCATGTTTATTGAATAGGGTTAAAAGATGACAAATCAACGAAATTTTACCCCCACAAAAATTTGTTCTTATACAGTATGCTGTTTGTGTATGACATAAGATTTCCTGTATTTTCCAGCTTATCGCCTGTACACGTTGATGCCAAGACTCGTACAATTTATAAAGCAGCTTACCAACTGGTACATTAGAATGAACAGAAGGAGGATAAAGGTAAAATAACAAATGAACCGCATTAAGGGTCAGTACTATAACTAGGGGTTATAAAAGTTAAAGGTAAATAATTGTCTTTCTGGAAACAAAATAGGAAAAACCTTTCAATAAATGAATTGTTAAAGCACATTACAAATTCTGTAAATTGTTATGCTATTTTCTTTAAATTCTCAGGGAGAAAATGGCCCCTCTGATTGTAGGATGGCCTTGGAAACCTTATTCACTGTTCTAATGACCATGATTAGACTTCTGGTGAGAATTCAAATTGGTGTTAGTAGGTTGTCATATCATAACCTTAGATAAACTGTTATTTCTTAAATTCATCTTTCTTTGCATGAAAGTTGTTTGATCATATACCACAAGGGTTAAAAATTAACTTGGTTTATATTTGGAAGATGCATAAAACATTCAATATATTAATTTGTGCTGCTAGGGAAATTTTTTTTTCATTTTCATTGTTATCATTTAGATCATGATTTTATAAATCTGTGAATATTTCCAGGCTCCAATGATTCCATATATCACGGAATATATGTTCCAGGGTCTTAGGAATTTTATCGATCCCGAGTCAGTGGGAACACATGACACTAGAAGTGTTCATTTCCTTATGATACCCAGTTACCGGTAAGAAATGGAATCAATTCCAAGCCTTATAGATTAACTTGTTTTATTAATTTCAATTGAAACTGGTTCATCTAATTTATCATCTGCCTTGTTACTTCTGCAATGATAAAGAATTATGATTTAAGCCTTTATTTTTCAAGTCAATCATTTCAAAATTTTTTAATGTTCGACGCTTAAATGTTACGACTTAGATTATTAATTACATGAACAGATTGTATGTTTTTCTTAAGCACTAAAACTCTATAGGAAACAGAATTTATTACTTATAATTCAAATATTTATTAGAATTTTTTTTAGGGAGAAAGTAATTTACTAAAAAATAAGTTATACTTTGGATTATTTCACAAGGCCTTAATTAAACATGTTAAAAAGTCATTATTTAAAATAACTTTCCTATCTTTAGGGAAGACCTGGCCGACAATGCAGCCAAAAAAAGCCGTGCTTCACATGCAATCTGTCATAAAACTGGGACGCATTATAAGGGCAAAGAACAAAATACCCCTTACGCATCCTCTCAAAGAGCTCATCGTCATCCAAAGTGACCCCGAGAATTTAAAAGACATTCAATCACTCAAGTCGTACATTATGAAGGAACTAAATGTACAAACGGTCAGAATAACTGAGAAAAAGTCCGATTGTGGGGCACATCTTGCTGCAAAAACCAACTTTAAGTCATTAGCAGAAAAAATGAAAGTAAGTGGACGATAACAAAGTAACTGTTCCAATTATTCTGATTATGATTTTGAATTAAAAAAGAAAATAATTCTTTTGGTGATAATATATTAAGACCATGCATGTTAACGATCCTGAAAAAAATGTTGCCCTTACCACAAGGCTGCGAATTTAAAACGGGGCGAATTAAAAAACTTCAGTATAATTTCTTAAACAAAACTACGATTGGGCGAATTCAAAACGGGGCAAATTTGTTTTAATGTTGAAGTGCGAAAATAACATAAGGTGAAAATAACCCATGCAGTATACAGGTAAATTTTTTTTGGTGATGATATATAGAGAGACCATGCATGTTAATTTCCATGCAATGAATGATTAATTGATTGTAAAAAAACCCTTCTCAGAATTTTTTAGTCATATTGAGAGAGTGTACAGGAACTGTCAAATGGAGAGCTGCAATTTTTTCCACACGGGAGGACACTCAGGGCAATGTGAGGGGAGAAGAGACATTAAATTAATGTTGAAGTGCGACAGAGCTAAGGTGAAAAGTTCGTACGACGCAAATTGGAATAAGGAGGTAAATCTTTTTGAAACAGATTATTGATAGAGAGCTGGTATTTTCAACCATTTCCATGCAATCTGAGATGAAAATATTTGATAGGATTGCCCAACTGAATCAATTTTTAATGTAATTTTTTCCCAATACAATGAAAGCAGGAGATATAATTAGAGAAAAAGGAGTCATGTGTCGTTTTTAAAATAATATTTTCTAGGTTCTTTTTCATAAACTTTGTAAAAATTCTGTTTTGTTCTCTGATTGTAATTGAATCAAAGTGTTCATTTGGTGTTAAATAGGTGCATAAGAAAGGGCCTTGACACTTGAGTATTTGTCTTTTTGTAGGTTTTAGTTTTAATCGACATAAGTCCAGATCAGAACATGCTGAATGAGGGTTTAGCCAGAGAGGTCATCAAAGGAGTCCAGAAACTACGAAAAAAGGTCAGTCAATATATATTTTAATATACAAAGCAGAGAATTTATAGTTAACAATGAAACTAATTCACCCAAAAATAAATTAAGAGGGTTTTTTAAAAAATTTTTTTGATTGTCTGTTTTACATTGCTGTTTGAATTTTTTTACTCAGATTACTCAAATATCACATATTGCATATTCTTGATAACTCTTTGTGGGTACGATATCGAATCCAATTACATAATGAACGTTTCTTTTTGTTTAACTCATGTAGAAGGCGCAAGAATTTAACTGCAGAGCAAATCACATTTAAATTAATTTAATGAAAAAGAAAATTCACATGAATTTTAAAATGACAATTTTCTTATAGGAAGGTTTAAATCCGTCAGATCAGATTTCTGTGTATTACAAGGCGTCTGAAACTCTGCAGAGGATATTACAAGAGTTCAGACATTTTATCTCCAATGCCATAAGACATCAAATATTACCCTTCCCTGTACCGGTGTCACAAAAAGTCGTATTGCAGAAAGCAGTGAAGGTAAGTACTACAATATAGAAGAGTTAAAAACTGTTATATTTCTATGTGTTCTTAAACAATAACTTTTATAATATAATTTAAACTTTATTTATTAAGAGATGTGAAAACATACTAGCATAAGAGATCAGAGTCAGAGACTGAAGAATGAAATTATCTACTGCTTTGTCAGTTATGTGAAATATATTTCAGAAAATATAGTATCCCGTTCAAAGACATCATTTGAGATCAGAATAGCTGAACAAATCTACCATAAAGCTTTTTACCCTTTTACTTAATTTTACATTTGTGATCATACAATGCTATGTATTTGCTCGGTGATAATTTTATTTCATGAACTGTATTATTCTTCATGTCACTTAATAATTACCTTTGCCATTGAACACAATGAATATTTGAACCTTTGACAAATCTGTATTTATGCATCACTCAGCTAGTAGTCTATAGGTTACAATTTTATATATTTGTATCAAAATGTGAGCACAAGTACAAGGTTTCTTCAATCTTATCAAAAAACAATGCTCAATACATAATACAACATATATCTCCTTTATCTCATTAATTTACAGGTGAAAAGGGAAAAATTGGAGATAGCCATTGTAAAACTGAGAGCAAACAGTGGTCCAAGCAAAAACGTGAGCATTCTAGCCCCTGCCAGAGCTAATCATACCTCCTTCTGTAAGTTTGTTAATGGCGTCATAGTCGGTGTACCCCAGTAATAAGAAGTAGAGGACAACAAACAGGTTTTTCCTACGCTTTTTCAGAAAACCTCACGGGCAACACAATTCAGTGCCTTCTGACTTATCATGCATAGAATATATGTTAAAAAAAGTGGACATGATAAATAATCGTAAGTTTCTGATTATGATGGGAAATGCTTTACCGTGTCATTTTAGCATTTTTTTTTACATTTTGCTATTCATATTGGCTATAGGTAATTAATTACATGTATCGCAATAGAGAAGCTAAATATTTACCTTCAAGAATTGGGTCATATAACAGAAATAACAGAAACTCGTAAAGTCATACGTGGCACAGAACTGTTATAACTATGCTTATCAAAAAAGCAAAATTATACAATTTTATTATTATGCCCCCCTTTGAAGAAGGTAGGGCATATTGCTTTGCTGCTGATTGTAAGTCAGTATGTCGGTCAACTTCTCTGTCAGTCGTTCCACCAACAGTTTCCATTCATTTTCCTTTTTGCTGCTGAAATTTGTACAGATTTATCAGAAGTATTGATTGATTGTCAACTCTCCAGAATATTTCACTGATATGGAGACGTCACCATTGCCGGTGATGGGCTGCAAATTTGGGCCTATGTTCAGGGCCATTGAGCAGGGAGTTATGCCACACCTGCTGTGGACTTTAAAATAATCAAGTTCTATTATTTTTTTTTTACAGAGTTATACCCCTTGGACTTAGGGGGGGGGGGGGGGGCATAAGTGTTTCACAAATATTTCTTATTTAAGTTGGTTTTATTTTTGTTTTAGAGTTGCTTTATAATGGTAAAAACTAGAAATATCTGACTAGTTCTACTGGCTTGTACTTAATACACAGGAAGAAATAAAGTTATTTAGTTGAAGTTTTATATATAATTTATATATATATATATATATATATTAATCTGATAAAAAGATACATATACCTGGTATTGGTTAAGTCTATTTGTAAATTTACTTTGAATAAAATACTGCCATTATCATAGTTGTCTTTTGAAAGAATATTTTTTAAAAATCTAGATTTATCAATCTCGTCAACACTCTCATTGATAAAAAAATATAATGAATGTTTCACATGCGTACCAAATAAGTTGAAAATTGATCAAATTTATAGAGTTAATGTGTTTCGAAATTACAAAAAAGTTCACCGCCTGCCAAGCAGATAGCTAGAAAGGCAAACAGACGATGAACATTTTTCATGGCACTTACATGTACTCTTTTCATTTTAGAACTTTAAAGCTATAAAACCGTCACGGTAGCTCAATCGGTACAGCACTTGTTACGTTATCGGAAGTTTTTGAGTTCGAATCTCAGCCAAGACTGGCCTAAGTCCATAAAAAATAGGTACATGTAGCAACTGTTCTTTCACCATGCGCTAGGCACTTTGAAATGAATGTTGCGGGTCATTCAAATGAGACTTAAAAACCGAGACCCCGTGTCACAGCAGGCGTTAGCACGATAAAGATCCCTCACTGCTCCATTGCCCTGAGTGCCGATTAAATGTCAAAAAATGAAGCCCTTCACCGGCATATGGTGACGTCTCTGTATAAGTGAAGAATTCTCGAATGGGACGTAAAACACTATAAAATCAATTAATTAACCAATAAAACCATAAAAGCATAATGTAGGTTCTGTAAGGTCCAACGTCCCTCTGATAAAGGATACCGGTAACTTCAGAATCGTATAATTCCAAAGTATTCTACAATTCTTATTATTATTTGACGAAATAATCTATCAAAGCATTTGCTCAGTTATAATATTTCTTTGTTGTAATCATGTCAAATTGACAAATAACAAATGATGGAAACACCCAATTATATTCCCTTTTTAAGAACAATTTTGATAGTTACTCATACGTTTTGGCCTAAAATTGTTCACCCCGTTTTATTACCAGTTACAATTTACGATATTTCTATATTTTCATATAAAATTTCATTTCTAGGTTAAAATTTTATGAACTATCTAATAGTATTTTTATTTTTTACGACACAAATGCACTAGTTTTGTTCTTGGATGCATTTTTTGAAGCATAGTCAAAAATGTGATATTTTCTCTCAAAAAGCATCGCCTCATTATATGTTATCTTATATGAATTTATTACGTAACACACTCAATATCGTTTGTGTATGTACCTCTTCTTTAATTTTGTAATAAATGATTGATAATTCTATTTAATGTGTCGGTTTTCCTTTCTTTAAATCATGACTTTTATCATAAAGTGTTGTTGTTAGTTTGCTATTAATGTCTTACTCTCTCAAATATCAAAATATGAAACAACTGTTTTTGACTCTTTAATTTCTTTGATTTCGAGTGCGAAAAGGTATATTAAATCTATCCAAATCTGAATATTGGTCTGTGCCAATGCTTGTAAAGACCACAAATTTTACATCTTAATAATATTTTTTTCTAACATTTGAATAGGAATATTATTACATCATTATAAGGTTAACACTAAAGGGAAGTTTAATACAGACTGATGACTGATAAACTTATTAGTCTGTGTTGTTTTATGCATTGCAGTTTGACGTGTACTCGGTGGACTTGTTTATTGACCAAAGCGTTTTCTTATCATTAATCACACGTTGAACGTGTATATTAAAATTGTTACAACTTTGTGCTCCCTTTCAATTGCTTGTAGCGAGCAATACCATTTTAAAGACCATTTTTACCGCACAAATAATGCTAAATTTATGTACCTTAATTAAGTTAATTTGAAAATTTCTACAATTTTATGTAATTCTAATGTGTCAAAATTCATTCTAAGAAATAGTTTGAGTTCATTCTTGAACATTTAAGCTGTCAAATGTTAAGGTTTATATACACTGAAGAAAAATTTTAAAATGTATTTATACGTATAATTTAATAAAAATATTGCATCAGAAAGGAACTCTAATAACTTTCCCATATTTTGTTGGGATGGGGAGTGTGGAATCTAACCTGTAAGTTTTGTAATGAAATTAAAGGCAGTTATATTTTATTTTGATACCTCTTACTGCAATAAACTAGCCAATTTCACTAATAACTTATTCTTTTTAAATGGTCTATTACATTCAGTAGAAATAAAGATTTCTCGGAATGTAGAAACAAAAACAAATGTTGCGATTTACTGTATGTGTACTTAAAAAAGCGGGCTTCATATTTTAGGGGCTTTGGCAGGGACACTGATGCACTAATTTATGAATATCGCTAAGAAATGATTTATAAGCACAATATACGGCGCGGAAGTGTATGGCGCTAATTTATAATTACGCCAACAACGCCATACCCAGTGGTTGCACTAAAATTTGAATGCGCAGATTTATGTACACATACAGTACCTCTTTCCGTAGCTGTACATTTTATAGTAGTTTTAGATGAAAATGAATCGTGCATGCATTTTCACATTTAAACACTTATTCATTAGAACTTTAAGTCTGATATAAACCAAAGACGCCATATCAACTTTTTTTGCTTTTATCAATTTTTCTTATTATGTAGCAGTAAACCTTTAAAACCTGCATATAGAGTTTATGCCTCCCAGATGATTTGATACACAAGGCATGGTCTACTAGGAACAATTTCTAAAACGAGATGGACTATTAACATACAAGTTAATTAAACAAGGATACCAAAAGTCTCGTTCAAAATCAATATTTCGCAAGTTTTATGGTCGATACAATGAACTTATCAGCAAATACAATCTATCACTTAGCTATACTTATTGTTAGTTTAAGACCATTATTTACGCGCTGATTGTCTACGGATTTTGTCGAAGAGTAAACAGCCGGTGGGACCACTCGACAATGATTACTCCTCGATTGAACCTGATCCCAATTCGGATGTTTTAGATGTCCGTGTTTGCTCTGTTCTCGATTGTATTACATGTATTTCATTGGAATTTTGAGGTTGATCATCTCTGTTTTGCAGTATATTGCTTCAGATCTGTAATTCTGTATTCAATTTTATAACCTATCAAATTTTTATTATTTGAAATTTCATTGTCATTTTAATAATCCTAATGTACGTACAAGTGAAATTTACTAAAATAAAGAAAAAAAGTATATTCTTTTCATTAAAGAAAACAGGCAGTTTGGAATGAAAGGATGTATTCGCTTTAACAAAAGAACTGACCCATAGGAGAGAACAATTTCCCGGAAAAAACAACATTTAAAAATCAATCTTTATTTGTTGTTTTCTACCGTATATATGTCTAAATTTTTCAAATTTGTATTTGATACCTCAAATTTATTATTTACAACTTTACAATAAACCTCCAAAGTTGACCGAAACACCATTTTGTCCATAAAAGCATTGATTTTTGCATGAATTTTGGCCTTAAGTCCTTCAGGGCAGGCCTGCCCCTAAATAAAATTGTGATATTTTCATAGGTTAGGATGTAAGGAATAAATTAAGATAAGATTTTTTTAGGGGCACTCCTGCCCTAGGGTCGAAATTCACAGAAAACCTACAAAAAATAAGGAAACCTGATTTTCATCACCTGCTTGAAATTTATGCCACTCATTCTTATAGTCAGACTAGCTCAGTTGATATAAGCGCTGACTTTTGCACCCTTGGATACTTTCTTTTTAATGTCGGGGGTTCGAATCCACCTGGTACAACACTTTTAAACTTTTAAATTTCGCCTTTTCAAAGACTATTTAGATTTTTTATATAGATTTGTGTATTTTCCTTCAATTATCTATCCTTTATGCATGCCCATTCTTGATATATAAGAAACACTAAAAGAGATATCAAATCCTAACAATCCAATGTACAGTTCTCAGTCAGGCGGAACAAACCTCAGTATAAGCACACTTTCTTCGAGGACAAGAATAACTCACTCTGTGTTCCTCAATATAGGTATTCTTGGCAGGATTGAGCTGCGATGAATTTCAATTGTATATATTCCTTATAATTAAATCACATTGACTTTGGCTACATATTTCAGTAAATGCATTCCCTTGGATATCATTTAGGTCTATATAATTTTGCATGTTTTATTATATCCACGGATAAATGTCCTAGACATGAAAACAGAATTTCAGAGACAGTAGACACTACCTTTATGAACCATGAGAAGTAAAGACAAATATCAGTTAGTACATATGGAAATTACAAACTCAAAAAATCAATGAAAGGGTTCCTCCTACCTGTACTAACTGAAATAAAAATTCAGGAAAAACAAATTATTATATGTATTTAGCCTAATGTCATTAATCGGAACGGAAATCGACAAGCTTTTTGTAGAGAAAAAAAACCAAACCCGGTCCTATAGGTCAGATCCCTATTTATAATGAAGTGATCCTTTCAAGAAAAACAAGTCAATTTTTAGATCATTTATGTTCAGTAAATTTATTATGCATATTTTCATCTTTCACATAATTCATCAAGCATATTAATTAATGCATATAGACATATCTCCTTAAAATCATTTCCATTTAATTAACATACTTTTCTTCTTACTTTTGTCACCGATATATGTAAGATTCACTTTGAAATAAATATTTAAATTATTCAGAAATATTTTCAAATATTAATTGAAACAGATATTTTTTCAAGATTAACGCATGACATTTTTAACTCAAAAATTGCTATAGGAGTTGGTTGACAATATGTCTTTGTGTTATGTTAAGGAACATTAAATGGAGATTGAATTTTTAACTTGTATCCTTTACAACTGTTTCTTCATCTTCTATTTCTGTATCGCTGTCACACTGAGTGCTCATATCCTTAGTGCACGTGTCCTCCTTTGTCTCCATTTCAAAGAAATACATCGCTGCTTTGAATCGGTAGAAAATCACAAGTGGAAAAACAATTTTATTGAATATTTTCCACCAGATGTCATTGTAAAATTTTTGTGATGAATATGTAAAAGGAGGATATCTTTCTTGTGCTAAGGAATCGACCATCCAAAATGCTAAGTTATTGATGGCAAGCAGGAAAAACATAACGCCCAAGTGCTGCTGGTAGGTTTCTTTGTTCTCATTATGATTAAGAACAACCAGATATGTAGTTTGAAGGAAAGTGTTTAGCATTACAAGGATTGCATTTGCCCCTCCAACGTTTTGTCTAATTGAAAAAGCACCAAAACAGCTAAAAAAATTATATGAAATGTTTGCAAAGGCGCATATTGAGAAGACGATTGTGTCCAAATGCATGTTTGCCTGCCAAAACCAAGGATAGGTTGCAATTATAACTATCAAAAGGAACAAAAATTGTAATATTTCAAAACCAAATTCAGTATTGCAATAAACATGGTATACTTTCATATTCAATTCACCAGGCTTAGGTTTAACAATCACGACAATTATTGCAAATAAAACGAATAGAAAAATGAGGAAACAAAAGATTCCTTTAATTGTAAATTTGATTTGCTGTTTATCATTTAATTTTAATAAAATCTTCTGAAGACAATTTCGGTTTGTCACTACTTCATTCGAGTGAGTTCGTCCCATGCAGGTAGGGTTTTTGTCGTCCAGTTTCGATGTCAGTAATTCTAAAGCCATGAGAAAATATTCGATCTTTAATGGTGTTGAGAAAGGATCAATTGCATCTGAAATATCGTCATAAAGACTTTTCTGTTTTGCATTTCCGGTAGCATTTGAACTAAAATTACCGGAATCAGATATATGGAAAATGTTGTAAATTTCCTCTGTTTCTGTATCCAGCCAAATGCATAAATTTACCGCCATTAAAATAGAGAATGCAACACTGGTCAGTTTATATATTTGAAGAAAATGGGAATCACTTGAACATAGGTAAAACGTTTGAATAGTCGTAAACGTACAACACAAAATGATATATAGTAACGGGCAGGAGTTTTCACTGTTGAATGCCTCAGCTAAGAAAGATGCGATTGTGAAAAAGCCAAGGACAAGAAAAAATAGTTTTTGCACAGAGACAATGACCTTTCCCTTACAGCCACTTTTTAGGAAGGTGGCAATAACCAAAACGAGATAACAAAAGTTTCCAGCCGCAGCAATGGTGGTTAGAATTGGACAAAGAGGGTATAGGTATTCGGTATCGCCATGTACTTCTTTCGATAAATCAGATAGAAATCGTAAACATAGTATCGTGCTGGAGACAAGACCAAAGGAAAACAATGTCATCAAATATACACAGCATTTGACGTCACTTTTGTTGTCACCAGCTGTAATAAAAAAAAAATGAAAGTAAATAATTCAATTAATCTTAAAATTGAATAATTTCCATGAAATAAGTGATATAGGATTTAAGTGTTAAACATGTCTTTTAAAAGAAGTCAACTGCAACCGTTCCACCAATGCGCGAATCACGTGATCTGGGCGCTCACGTGACGTGCTCCGTAGCGTTCTGTCACAAACGCTTAAAGATTTCTCCGACCAATGCAAATTTTTCATCAAATAACGAAAACAGTCCACTTTTATTAAATGGCTTAGACTCGACAATGGTATGGGTGGATAAGGATATCCTTTTCCATCATAACCCGAGCCCTTTGTCTTTGGAACATCATGTATTCAATGTGGATAAAGTATGGGTGTTCCGTTTCTATCAAATCTGATATGTTTAGTGTCTAAAATAGACGATTTTAAAAAAGAATTTGATAATTACACTATTGTTGTTAAGATATTCAACTATTTTTCTGACTGTACGTTGGCGATCTTGCATAACAAATTGCTTAACAAAGGACACATCTCTTCCCCAGCTTGCTTTCACTGTGCAACAGAACAAACATATTTTTTAAAATCATATCCCATCCTTTCTTAAAACAATCAATCCAATTAATAACTAAACCTGTGGTTAATCTTTTATCTTCATAAAACGTTTGCAAATTATTATCTACTACTGCAAAAGAATTTCTAAGACATTCGCTTAAAGAAAAGCCGTGACGCACAAAGGGGGAAATTGACAAATGTAGAATTTTTGCAAAATCTGTGTAATTTTTTCTCAATTCCCAAAAGTATTTGGTTTCAGAAAATAACAGGTTTCAGAACGTAAAAATATCTATTTTATGGAGAAAAATAAACGTAAAAATAGTTTCAGTATGCCCTATAATAAAATATCGCTTTAAGGTAGGATGCCTCTCCAGTTTCTGAGTAGATGAAATGTTCAATGTATATTTGCTTATATGTCTTATATATTTAGGTGAAAGAGATTTAAAAGACCATATTTTTCTTTCTTCATCACAATTTTACAACTTTAAATAGAAATGGTAAATTATGTTCGAAAACTAGCAGGGACTATATTTTTGGCGGAATGGTGTCGAATGAAAATAGCTTCATTTCTGCCCCTCAAAATTATTATAGAACAATGAATTTAGGTCAAAATTTTTACACAATCAAAGACTAGAAAAATATTGCAAATGTTAGCTATATTAATAATAAGGAACTTAAGCTTTAAAATTTATCAAATAAATATGAATTTCCAAACAAACTACAATTATGTTAGCTTTTAAAAACTTCCAATCTAAATACAGATATGAGCCAAAAATCCATAGAAAGTGTTTTTACTCTCTTACTAAACGGTCAAAACTTTTTGTTTTTGTATCATTTTGTATCTCTATATGATTTCTTTACCATATGTGAAAATAAGAAAAATCTAAATATAGTGCACATTTAAAAATAACTTAAATATTCTAAAAATTTAAGAAAAATAGAGAAAATTCGGATTAGCCAAAATCCATTTTGTGTCAATTAGGTAGGATCATCTTATAGACCCTATAAAGTAATATCTTTTTATGCAAAAAGAAAAACATTTAATATTTTGAGATAGAAGACCCTATCTCATGATTTGATGCAGTTATTTTTATTCTTAATGACCAGGGTAAAGGTAATGACCTTGACTTGACCTTAACTCTAATATAAAACGGTCAAAACTAATCTAATTGATACCATCACTTAAAAATATTGTCTTCTTGATTATGTGAAAATTTCATTAATTTCAAATACAGGAAATACAGTTTTGGGTGAGAAGAATCCTACCTTGATTAATTCTTCCTCCCTATTGTACATGTACGCGTGAGCAGAAAAGTTTGATTGAGTTTCCATAGTTACATATGCCTCTAGGTGTGCCAAATTTAATTTTGATTTGAACTGTGGATTCGTAAATATAGAGATAGTTCGCGAACTTTTTGATCACCCCTCTTATATTAAAGGGTTAGTTATTAATTAGTTTTTGTTTGTTCAAAAATACATGTGTAATTATTATATTAAAATACCCGGACGGTAAACAGCATCTTTCACTTTATCTCATGAAAAAGTTTTCCTTTTAGTTCTATTATATATATATATATATATATATATATATATAGAGAGAGAGAGAGAGAGAGAGAGAGAGAGAGAGAGAGAGAGAGAGAGAGAGAGAGAGAGAGAGAGAGAGAGAGAGACTTGCCTGAAGCAGTTGGTTCGGTTTCTTCTGCTTCTGTCTCTGATTGGGGAATAAGATTAGAACCATCCCAAACTTCTATTATATTCTCGTCAAAATCCATTCTCAAATTTCTTTCTGCTTCTTATTCTTGTAATCTGTAGTTAAATTGGATGTCTTGTCGATTATTATAGACATATATTATTTTTCTTCTCTATGTAAAATGAATAGAGATAATTTGCATATTTTTACAGGTTATTTCGATGGCTCGAACATCGATCGTTAAAAATCCTCGATAATCTCAAAATAAAAAAACAGCTTATTTCTGGTCCCTGTATTCTTAAGATTAATTTTTTAATCACCAAAATCGAAAATTAGGAAATATATAGTTTTACGCTATCCGTCCGTCTATCTGTCTCTTTATCTGTTTGTCTGCACAAACTTTAACCTTGTCTATAACTTTTCAGTGGGTTCGGCTATGCCTTTCATATTTCACACATGAATTTCATACAACATTTTTTAGGTAGCTCCAAAGACCTCTTAACTTTGAAATTAATTGTAAATGTATTGTTTCAAACAACACTCAGAAATGTGTGAAAGCTAAAGTGCAAATAGGAAAACAAATCTTACATGTATGTTCACCGCAGAATCCCTTTGAAACCAATTTCTTTGTTAAATTCTGATTTGATGAAGGGGTTTTGCAAACTAGACGTGAATACGATTGTTCTATGGTTTCGAGTGCCAAATGATGTCTAAATTTGTGGCTGAAAAGTTCTCAAAAGGCTTGAAACAACATATAATCAGTCGAATAGCACATAATTTTTGGAAGAAAAAAAATGAATTAAAGATTCAAGGCAGATAAATGAAAACATTTCCAATTGTTTCTTCTTTTGTTTTGCCTCGATCACTCATTGATGAAAAAGTACGGAAGCCCAATAGTGCAAACCAAAAATAAATAAAGAAAAACGAAATTATTAAATAAAGAAAAACGAAATTATTAAATAAAGAAAAACGAAATTAATATTTAAAGAGAAATGAAATTATTAAATAAAGAAAAACCAAATTAATATATAAAGAGAAACGAAATTATTGAATAAAGAAAAACGAAATTATTAAATAAAGAAAAACGAAAATAATATATAAACAGAAACGAAGTTAATATATAAAGAAAAACGAAATTATTAAATAAAGATTAAATATATCATTTGGTTTTTCTTTATTTAATAATTTGGTTTTTCTTTATTTAATAATTTGGTTTTTCTTTATATATTAATTTGGTTTTTCTTTATTTAATAATTCCGTTTCTCTTTATATATTAATTTCGTTTTTCAAGTAGAAAACTGAAACTAAAATACGGAATTTACAGATGTGCATGATAAGGGCCTTAACCCATAAATCATTAGCGCACGCGTCTGTTAGACCTGATTTTGTTTGCCTTTGCACTCACCGACTCCCACATCGAATACACAACCATTACAATAATGTTTCAAAGAAAGTGCACGTGACTCTCATCAGCCACGTACCTCAAATCACTTGACTCGACACTAATCTAGTGTTTCGGCGGTGTGATATATACGAGGTTTAAGATTTTGATATTTTAATTAGCTGCAAATCCGCCATCATCAGGAGCCTATTTGCACATCTGTTATACAGATTATTAAATTAGTTAGAAGAGGAGCATATAACTCAGATTTTTAATGACACAATAGGTTATTCTTGGAGGATTGTATTGCAATCCTTATATATTTCTTAGAATATGCCGGTACTTTAATAATTTTATACATCGGTTTTATTAGCGAATATCGCATACAGAATGGGGTTTCTGACTTAGACCCCATCGCATATTCAGTTATTTCTTTGTACATGAATGGTTAACATTTAGTATCTTAATAGTAATATGCCTAGATTTGTGTTTTTATCATGCATTAACATGATTAATGTGAACTTTAACCAGTCTGATAATTTGGCCAGTAATTCGGTGAGATGTTGACTTTAACAATTGATTTAATAACATTAGCTTTCTTAAACCCTCTGCTCGAAAGGTCTAATGATCAGCAAATAATGAATCTTGACACGCAAATAATGACTTTGGAAATGAAATATTAAAGAGATAATCAATAAATTGCACAAATATTTAAGATAAACATGAAGGTTAAGATTCCGTTGTTATGTACTGTTGAATTTTTAACATTTAGTACATGCATTAGAAAATGCCGTAAAATAATACGTTACCGATCTGTCTTTGTGGGTTTGTTTGATATTGTAAAAAAATGTTGAAAGAGAACAAGTGAAAAAAATTAAACAAGTCAAAGTGGTTACAATAAGTAGATTTTAATGATTGCTCACTGTATAAGAAATAAAGCAAAACACTTCTGATGTCCTGGTCTTAATAAATGTCAAATTCTCAGTCTGTACTATTTATAAGTCAGTGGTACTTTATGACTACTATAGAACTTGATTTCCCATATTCTAAATGACAAACTCTCAATCTGTATTTATAAGTCAGTGATATTTGTGAACAAACAATGCACACACTTGCATAAAACAAATCCCACAAAGTAATCAAATCATTTTTCTCTTTATAGTTTCAACAACCTAAGATGTATGGGTACACAGACAGGACGCTAGGTTATGTTCATGGGAAATCAGTAATACGATACTCAAGGTCTTGACCTTTTCGCGATTCACGAGCTTTATTGGAATGTCATTAATTTTATGCAAACAGAAACAGCCATCCTCGCTAAGTCCAGGCTTACAGACTCCAACAATAATGTGCGGATATGGAACAGCAACAAATTCACGTAAACAAAATTGAATAAATTATGAATTGTTTACGGAAATGGGAATTTTAGGCTGTGTGCACATATTTTTTCTACGTTTGTTAATTTTTTGATATTTATATCTTCTTTAATTTTTCATTTCCACTACACATTTGTAATGTCGAGATAAGGCGTAAAGAGTTACGAGGTGATGCTTTATAACATGTGCGCTTTATGGAATGATTCATGGGTTCAGGCCCTTACCATGCACATCTATAAATTCCGTTTTTTTTTTCCAGTTTTCTAATTGAAAAACGAAATTAATATATCAAGAAAAACGAAATTATTAAAAGTAAGAAACGAAATTATTAAATAAAGAAAAACCAAATTATTAAATTAAGAAAAACCAAATTATTAAATATATCATTTCGTTTTTCTTTATTTAATTATTTGGTTTTTTTTTATTTAATAATTTCGTTTCTCTTTATATATTAATTTCATTTTTCTTTATTTAATAATTTCGTTTCTCTTAATACATTAATTTCGTTTTTCTTTATTTAATAATTTCGTTTTTCTTTATTTAATAATTTCGTTTCTCTTTATTTAATAATTTCGTTTTTCTTTATCTAATAATTTCTTTTTCTTAATAAATTAATTGGTTTTTCTTTATATATTAATTTCGTTTCTCTTTATTTAATAATTTCGTTTTTCTTTATATATTAATTTCGTTTCTCTTTATTTAATAATTTCGTTTTTCTTTATATATTAATTTTGTTTCTCTTTATATATTAATTTCGTTTTTCTTATTTTAATAATTTCGTTTTTCTTTATTTAATAATTTCGTTTTTCTTTATTTATTTTTGGTTTGCACTATTGGGCTTCCGTAAAAAAGACCTATAGACCTCAAAATCTGGGTTTTAATTCCTATGAAGAATATTGTTTTCCTATATCCAGATAGAATTACCGATTCATTTCCATAAAAAACTTCTTTATAAAAAAATCATCTGATTATAATATATTTTCCATAGTATAAATATAAATAAACATTACATTAGACTATTTTTTTCCTCCAATACTTATCATCTTTGAGGACTGCTCAATAAATAATTTCCTCGGTAGTCAGAAAGAAACAAATTACGCTTTTCAATGCTTTTGTCTTAATTATTTCACTTTAATATTCTCTTTTAATTAAAACAAGTGTCAGTAAAATTCTTATCCAATTTCTGGTTTTTTTAGAAGAAATTTTTGAGTATGGCCCTTCTTATACTTGAATATGGCAGATCTTCTGATTTCCTTTGGAAAATGAAACAAATCAAAGGGTGAAAGATCTCGCGAATTTAATGGTGTGACAAAACTATAACTTTCTGTTGATCCCCCAAACTCCTTTACTTTTCATGGCGTGTGGCCGGGATTGGACGCTGACATGAAGAAATTTAATGCAGTAGATTCCTTATTCTGGTTACTTCCTTTCATAAACCTTTCGATTTTTTTGGCAACAATTTTGCTTTCTAGACTCCTCCAGAAATTGAACTGCCTCCCCAAACAAGAATTTGAACCACAAGACCACTTACACTTAGGAAAACGGCATATAAGACTGTTTTGTGCTCTTGTGATTCTTTGCTCTTTTCCGACCTTTGCTGTTTTTGTCAAGTGCATCTTATTGTAAATTTGTTTTGAGGGTTTAAAGCAAGGTTAGCTTCAAGTTTCATTATCTGTTTGAATTTTAGACAAACGTGCATAACTACATTTTTTTTTTATTTTTAAAAGTGATTTTTTAGATATTGTTACTTGTTGTCGTTTTCACTCACTTTTCAAAACACATGGTGACCATTGAGTACTAAGCTTTTTTTTACTGTCAACTATTTCTTTGAAATAGTGTGAACTACCCACAAAATAATATTCATTAAATTTGCTATGTATCTTTAAGACAATCAAAAATCATCAGTTATAATTTGTTGAATTTTGGCAAACAGTTTATTTGCCAGGAAAGGTACCCATTTTTATGCCCATTACATAATGTTGTTCATTGATATCCACCTGCTCATGCGTCTATTAAACAGACATTGGTTACTGTTAATTTCACATATTTCAGTGAACATTTCATTGTGATTCTTAACAAGTTTTACAACAGCTTTAATATCGCGTTTAATTTCTATTTAGTTTACAGATTCTTTATATCATTCATTTCAATGCAGCGTCTCGAATAGCCTTTGTTTTCCAGCTTCTCACAATGAAACGATGTGATGAAAAGTGGTCACTTTTAAACTGTAATCAATTCATTAAAGATTTAACCATAAGAAAAAGTCCAGCTTAATGTCATATGATTTCTATGTTGTATGTCATAGAGCTCAGGATATCATTTATTGAACAGCCCACGTATAATCTACTACTTAGTAATACTGTACACCTTACTTATGTTTTTAGCTCATGAATCGTTTCCGAAAACACAAGGAAGTAAGTTGAAGTAAAAGTACATCAAGGGCTTTTATACTTATCTGCATTGTAGAGAATACTCTTTTTTCAGTCATTTTAAGATAAATACTGTTTCATCGTTTCCGTCTAGGTCAAAGTGAATTGTTTTCCGTTAAATCGCATTATTTTTGACTGCAATTTGATAACTTTTCTGTCAATGTTATTTATTGAGACTAAAATTCTTTACAATATTCCATTTCCAACAAAGTCAATGTAGATAGAATCAATATACATATACTTTTTAACACATTTGATGTCAGTTAATTTTTTGAGATGACAATGTTTCAATACGAAGAAATATACATTGACTGTCTCTAGCAAGCATGTCTAGGCATACTCTTCCTTTATTTTAACATATGTAAAAACGACATAGGAATAAAATTTTACCACATATTATGAATGATCATGGTATTCAATAAATGATGACTTTAAACGAGGTTGTAAAAATCCCTGTAACATCCATTTATCTGTGAGTAGCCTGTCCTTTTGTAAAATTTATCGTACTCTGAGCATGCTCCCGAGTACAGAATGAGTTGGGAGATATAAACACAAATACATGGGAAAGCGGAATAGGGAAAGTTGACAATAGAAAAGCTGAAGTCATATAGATTTCAATTTAATCTAATTGTCAGTTGCTATAGTCTGTGAAACATTCAAATATGAACAAACTATGGGGATGGACTTTGTGTGGTGTCTTTTATTTCATCTTAGGTGGTATATCGAATTCACAAATGAATGGCATTAATTATTGCATTTTGATAAAATGAGTGATATACGTATGTACATTGTTTGATACAGTTGAAAACCTTGTGACACCTTAGAGCTCTTAGTATACGTAAAGTGAATCATTCCTCATTACAATGTTGTTTAAATATTGATGATGTTTTAATTTTTTATTTCATTTGATATGCAATAATGATACCATAATGTATGTGATTTTTTTTTCCGAGTTTTCAGACATAAGCGTGCTGTGATTATTTAATGGAACTGGTTTGTGTATTTTTCATAAAATATTAAATTTTACAATATTTTTTATATGAAGATAATGAATCAACCAGTGTGAAATCTAAAGGAATAATAAAGTAAAGTGCGTTAACTTCAAAGCAATATACATTGTTTTAAATTAAAGATATCAATCTCTTTGCTGAAACATGGATGCATTTTAAACTGAATTTTCATTAAACTTTAATAATATTAATTACCGAGTTCGGTCTCCCTAATTCATCTACATACATCCTATATACTCCATATATATTCTGTCTTCAATGAAGACTTTCATCAAACTGAATCTACAGTATACGTAACATCAGTTATTCTAACCTAATTGTTTTTCTTTTGCATGGAGCTGAGGAAGATTTTCCTTTTAGTTTATTCCACTTACGTAGCTATAGATTCATTAAAACAAGAAAAATGGAAAATAAATGAGGGAATGAATGACGTCAACACTAATTTGTCCGTCAGTTCCTACTACCCAAGCGTTTCCGGCTTAGAGTGTGCCATGAGGTCCTCGCTTGAAAATCGTGGAGCATTTTCGTATCACAATGGCAGACAGATTTGTGTCATATTCGGTGTGTGTCATGTCATGACTCTCCTGCCTTCAGGGGTTTGGAATTCTGAAGAAGGCTGGAGATATTTCTGTAAAAGTAAGAACTCTACAGATTAAAATTTGTCCGCTAACTTTGTCTGTTTTTAGCCTATATGCAGAATTACTATTTTTTATTCAGTCATTATTTCTAATAAGCTATTTAATTCCTTTTTAAGGGTTTCTATTTAGTTTATCTTATTTTTGGTTTAATAACCTACATGGAATGATATTATCTTTTTTTCATCGTAGACATGCATCTTACAATACAGAAAAACCCTTCTTGGACTTACACAGGGATATCGTTAGCAAGAAGAAACTCGATTCGATTCAAGGTAAAGATATCACAAGACGCAGATATTGCCCTGTCGTCCGGTAATACAACCACTGACCCTGGGTAATGGATCATATTAGGAGGTGTGAACAATACAATGTCATGCATCAGAGTTGAATTCAAATTTGGCGCCACTTGCTACTTGCTATATCCGGGATCTGTTTTAAGTGGGTCGACATTTAGAGACTTCTGGATCACGTGGAGAAACAATCGTGTTCGAGTTGGTACCGGGGATATTGTCGATGTTAGCGTAATCATGGACCCTACTTTTGCCAATGACTTTTTTGTCAAGTCCCTTTTGATTAAAAACGCATACACCGCAACTAGTCAGTGGATAATTTACTTATAAGCACAGAAAAGAAAAGAGATTAACATGTATTTCATGTTTAAAAATAATTATTTTACATTTGTTAAATGTTTTCTAAATACATTCTTGTGAGATTCTTGGGATAAAATATACTGAGCAAAATAAGTTCAGCAATTTAAGACATTTAAAAACAAATTAAAATAAATAAATACAGTACTTAGAAATTAATTTGTGATGTGAGCTTAGATGTGAGACAAGAATAAACTAAAACCCAATAAAAAGAATGACAAAACCTGTTTATCATCGGGTTTTTAAAATGTTCGAGTCTGTGAAAACCGAAAGTCCCGAGGAACCATTTCCAGAAAGCGAATAAAAATTTTTTTATGAATTTAAATTGCATGTTGAATATAGATTGCTGTTTTACTAGTATGTAGAAGTGTTTTTAGTAATCTATTTCTTTTAATTCAACAAAATATTTCTTCAAAGGATTTAAAAAATATCAGTAAGAATTTTTAACTAATGAGATTGCATTAGCCTACAAGGTCATTGTATCGACCATGGATAGGAATCAATGAAATCTTAATTTTAAAAGATACTGTATACACTTAACAAAACTTCCAAGTGTTCACTTTAATAAATGTATTTATTTAAAAACTACTTTGTAGAATGATGTGATATTTTCAAATTATTACAACAAATGAGTCTTCTCAACAATTGTTGAAAGAAAATTAATATCATTGAAAACCAATGCTAAAAATAATAAATGACTTTTGTTTTGTATAATTAGTATCTTTTTGTGATTATTATCAAATTTTAAAAAATGGTTTCACTAAAAAACACAAAATATTGGCAAACTGAATATAAAATTGGAATGTTGATATCTGGACAATCTTTGCACCACGTTTTACTCACTTTTATTTTAGTGCTTAATTGTACTTGATATTACTTTTAAAAATTAAAACCAGTATCAAAACCCATTTAAACACGTTTTCCTATAGGCTGTGTGTCATTTTTCATCACCAATTTATCACAATTTGAAGGTTTTTGACAAATTTTAACCAAACCGGAAGTGACCTTGATTTTCGTCTGAGGCCAAAATTTCGCGTCACACCATGTTAAAAGAGTGTTAAATTATCCTGAAACAATCTTAGAAACATGAAAACAAACAATTTCAATCGTACGAAAATGATAAGAAATCGGTGCTCGTGACAGTCTAATATCAGCTCAAACAGTCTGAATTATCCTTAAAGAGGTGCACTTACGTGCTAAACACCTTAGGATATTGACCAAAAGGCAATTTGTGTGATGCTACACTCTCAAATTCCCGGATCTGAATCCAATTTAACACATTTGGGATTTTATAAGAAATGTGTCCCCCCCCCTTTTCCACACAATTTCAAATGTTAATAATGGGACAATCTCCTATTCAACATGGTACAACTGTTATTACAGTCTTGTAGTATTTAGAGCGAGTGATGGTCTACTCCATAGAGATTTTTTATGTGAATTTTCATTTTGAGGGTACTTCGTTTCCTTGAACACTTTGCTTAAAAACTTACATGAAATTTACGCAACATCCAACTCAAATAAGCATCATTAATCAGGAATTAAAGAAATTATTTATTGTTTGCATTTGTTCTTTAAAACTTCAAAAATGTTAGGTGAACACTTAGAAGTTTGGTTCAGTGTATATTCATGCTTTATGACTTGTTTGTTAAGAACTATCCCCGAATATAAAATTGGATGTACGTAGAACATGATCATGCGTATCAAATCAAATTGTAGAAATGAATTTCATACGCAGATGATCAGAAATTAAAAACAAGAACTATACGTTCTGATTGTAATAATGTTAATAATAAAGTATAACACAGCTTTGAACAATGAAAATACAAGATTATATAATTAAATGAATGTTGCTTTGGAAATATTACAGAAAATGTAATTACAAAGTTTTTTTTATTATTTCCTTGTAAGAAATGTTTCCAGCTTCATTTATTATAAATAAAATAGTTTACATGCATTCAGCTTCATAAAAATATATTACATTAAGCCGACCCAACCAGGATAAATAAAATCAGAAGTGTCACCACCTCGAAAGGCACTGGAAAATAAAGAGCCAGGGGTATATAGATGGTTATAATACACAACTGTACCACGTGTCATCCACCCCGCCCACCAACCAAACGTCCCGGATGACATAATCACGTGATTACACAAAGATAAGATAGCCATATCAATAATTGGAGCATTGTCATGCAGGAAAGAAATATTTTCTTCCTCATGAAGTTTTTGTTTTAACCATTCAATCTCATTTGAAGCAACAATAAAGAAAACTCTCTTTGTTTTAAATCTTTCCCTAAAATATGTCATAGCATTGAGATAATACGTTTCATTTGGTGTGATGTAGCCATAATTTTTGGCAGGTTTGGACACGTAATCGCCTCTTCTCGAGTGAATACCAATAACGACATCCTCTGACGTGTCTTTGAATCCCATTTCATATAAAATAGCGGATAGTTTTTCCTGAGCTTCGTCCTGAATATCGGTCTTGAATGTGAAAAGTTCCCTGATTTCATCTTCATATTGCCTCCAATACTTCCACGACTGAAAATATCCATGAAAATAAACTCTTTTATTCTTGGAGAGTTTGAAAAATTTCTCATCATAAGAACACGGCCATCGTTCAGCTTCACGAACAACTGTGTTGCATTCTTGTCTTCTTGCACTCTGCTCTTGAGATTCATATTGAGGTAAATTGAAATATCTAGACAACTCAAAATCTTCGGGAAATATAGGATATAAGTTCTTAATTTTGGACATAACGTGGAGAAAGGCATATTTAAACATGAGATTCCCTATCCTCCCATTAAATGTCATGCATGCAATGGACTTATTCCCTGCGGTGTAAGCATGTGCATTGCGAACAAATGTAGACTTCGTTGTATATATTTTCAAAACGTCAACATGTTTTGTAAGCATTCTTTCTTTCGTATCATTGTGGAGAAATACTGAGGTCGAGTGGTATGGAATCTCATTTTGGTTATTCTTCTGCAGAGAGAAATTTTCATTTCTGTTTATTTGATTTTGTCTCAAATAAATGTTCTGGACAGAGAGACAAATGATGGTTATAAGTAACAGCAATACACCTGAAAAAAGAAAAACAATAATTTTCTTAAAGTAAGAAAAAAAAATCGTGAGGAAATATATCTTCTGTAAAATAAAAAAATAGTGGTAACTGCATATATTTTTATAGATGGTTTGTGATTTAACTCTTTCTTTTTATTATTACAATTGGTTATCACATTTGTTTAAGTTGTAATTTAGGAAACAATGCTGAACTTAACCTAAGATGTGCCTCTTAAATGTGAGGGAGATATTACATGTAAGAATGAGCAACGATTGACAACGATATCGAAACATGTAAAAGTGCAGCAAACATATAAACGTGCATTGTCTGATATGTATTGAAAACCATTATTAACAATGTAATCATCAAACATAAAAAACTGCAATCAAAGAACTTTGCAGCTCAATAGATATTTGTTGTAGGTGGGTGAAATTCTTATTCTTAGTTGTAAAGAAATTTGTGAAAAGGCCCACTGGCCATCAAAATGCGGTACATAAAGATACACAATGCATAAATAGCTTTAAGCTATCTTGATAAAATATAATAATGATTCATGATATTCATGATCCCACGGTGATCAAGATGGCAGTCTGTTCGAGTGGCACAGAGGTTATGACTTTCCCTCTAGGTCGCGGATTGAGGAGTTCACCCTTAGTCGCGGGTTCGAATCCCAATACAGAGAAAGGTCCGAGGTTTCGAACGTAATAGGGGAAAATTCTTGTAAAATGTTTGTTGTACAAAATTATTTGAATCAATCTATAAAATTCAAAACAAGTTCACGCGCAACTCTGTTGGTTTAATCCATGTTTTCATATAAACTTATAATTCATTTAGTTTTTCGATCATAAAATTTTCTAAATAGTCAAACGATTATTATCGTTCTTTTGATAAAAAAACAAAACTAAGCAAAAATTCCTTCAAAGACAAAAGGTTAAATTCAACACTTTGCAGAAAAAAGCAACAAAAGAAGATCATGCACAAAAACACACTGTTTTTATTTACAGTACAGTTCTTTGAAGTGTGTATATTCAAGCATCCACTTATTTATCAGAATTCTAATCTAGCTAGGTGAGGGGTCAAATAAGTGCGATACATACATCCGGGGTTTATATCCTATATACGGGATGTTATCATTCAAAGCTGTTTCTTACGGATCTGACCAATGTATAGACTATTCAAATTTAGATTAGATAAATTTAATATGTATAAATGTTAAAACTTTCTATCTCATAATCCTTCCAAATGAAATTAATTTTACTCACCCAATTTAGACTTCGTAAAATTATTCATTATTTGCCTCCCTCTGCATTCCGTTGTTAACCTTTGTATTGTGTTTACACTGATTTATCAATGTATGAGTTTGATAAAGCATAGATATGAATCTTTGGTGGAGTCCCTTATTGTTCAATGATAAATAAATATAATATTACAAACCATGTGATGGTTTAAACAAGAAAAATAATCATATTTGTAAATAAAGCATATTGAGTTTTACTTGATGGCATTTTTGATGTAATCAAGTATAATGATATAAGCATAGACATAAAGCATTTTCAGATACATAACATGTGTAGGATTCGTTATTCATGTTTAACTTCTGAATTGCACAATTACATGTACATTCTACGCTTTATTTAAATAAACCCTTTATTCACTATACAAATATTGCTTATTACAAAAGATAATGAGCCTTGCTTTGCTATACATAAAACAGCACCTAACATTTTCAATCTTTTGTTTATTATTAGCAAGGCATAATTCTGTAAAGTCCATTTACAAAGCTGTGAAAAGTGTTCTACAAATTTTTTGTAGAATAACAAAACACGAGAAAACAAGAGTCTAGATCTCTTGTTTTAGAAAATTTTTGACAACCGAAATTTAAAACACATTGGAACTAATTAACCAATACAAATATTATACAAAATTCATTTTTTTTAAAAATGTCAATAAACAAGAACTATGAGGGAATATTTCTCATGGTGGAAGAATATTTAGAAGAAAATTCTTTAAATCTATACACATAAAGTTTAAAAAATTGAATATCTTGGAACTTAAGCTGTACATTTTTTACTCAAAGAATTTTCATCAATATTACACTGTATATGCTAGGAATATTTATCATAGGTTTCAATGAATAATTCAAAACAAACAAAACGCATCCACTGAACAGATTTTGTCCAGGAAAAAAACATTAAGATAAAATATAAGCTCTTTTTGGCATTAAAATTACGTATTTTTACCGAAATCTCAAAACTAACAGCACTGACCCCACCTAATACGTACTAGTTCGTTATCATGTTAACTTTGCAAAGATTATGACTTAGAAATAGAAAATGAAAAGTAATGATCAAAATTAAAAACAGATATACTTGTATATAAGAATCAATTATTCAATGTTATTTAAAACAAAAATGATACTGATTCAACAATTTGACTTACAGCATACCAAAAACAACATTTAAAAGAAAACAAACTAAAACCCTAATATTTTTAAGTCAATCGCTAATCTGTTATTGCCCAATACATTAAGATACTGTACTCTCTTGCATTGTTTATCTCCCATTTTCGCGTGCGAGAAATGTCCGGTAGTTTTGCGACTTTCTTTAACTCGCATATATTAATCGACGCGAACAATTTATTTCGTATATTGTGCTTACAGAGAATGTTTCCGCAGTCACGAAAATTAATTATCGGGGATAGATTTCAAACTGACGAATAGTGAATCAAAAGATGACGCGGATAATAGTTCTTGATGTCTTGAGTTTAAGAATCATTTCTACATATTTGATACACATGTACGTACAAAAACTAGAATCGATCAAAAGCTAATCCACAAAATAAATAATGTTCACCAAAAATTAAAAAAAATATCTGCAGCATACAATATAAATAACTCAAACAATTCTTTTTTTCATTTTAATAAAAATCATAATATTTGTATGAAATGAAAACTCGATTCATACACGTTATTGATAACATGTTTATTAAACTCTTATTCGAGGATTCCGGATATTTTGTAGTTATATCTCTGATTTGAATAAATTAATTCATGAAACAGGACTTCGTATACAAGCATCTAGATCCTTATTTATTCTGCCTACAGCATTCTCCGTGTTTCAAACTTTTTACTTTTTCTAAAGTCTTTACGGATTTTTATACATATTTTCTTTTGCGAAGATGGTGAAAACCGTGAAGGAGGAGTTTCAGGTTAAGTGTTTAAAACTCGATCATGCCGAGCCAAGGAATTTTGTCATTTCTAGAGTAAGTCCTTCTATGAAAGTATTTTATCTCTTTCTAAATATTTACGTATAATAAAAATTCATTTTGTTCTAAGGTACAGTAATAGTGTTTAAAGTAATAAATATATTTTGAGGAAAAATGGAAAAGGAAACTTTTTACTTTTCGGAGTACACTGATGTAATCGTAAAAATGTATTATTTGATAGATGATTCAGATACTTTAACTCTGTCATGTTCGGTTAAGATATCACAGAATTCAACTAATTATCACCTAGATTTACGTAGAAAGATATGCATAAAACAAAATTAGCATAAAATACCGTATATCCGTTTTTTCCGCATTCCTCTATTTTTCGCTTTTTCTGCGATCATTTTTATTTCGCAAAATATGAAACACGCAGAAATTATGCTTGCTATAAAGTGACATAAAAACATTACCAGTTTAAAAAAATTAAAAACAAAATCTTAGATCTCAAAAAATAACTTAATAAAATGAAAACCGCACAATTCTACCCCCTTTTTGCAATATTTCGAACACGTCAAAAAGTCGGTTATACGGTAATATGTACTGTAACACTTTTGAGATTTTAATTTTATTTCAAATGCCTATACTACAGACACTTTCTTGTTTTCCAGTTGATGCACATGTTTTTCTACCCAATATGGGCAGGGATATGGGCCGTTTTTCATCTAGTCAATTTGATCCTGATGCCATACTACAGAATAGACCTAGCTCCCTACCCCCAGCCCTGGCCGTTTTACCTGTCTAATTGGGTGTGCCTCATTCTTGCTGTCCATGCGGTATTAGACTTCATTGTTACATTGTACGTCTTTCTGAAAAAGCAACCCCTTCTTGTTCCTGATCCAGGTAAAAAATATCACAAGCGCATTGCACATTATTATAAAAAACAACAACAACAAAATGATGACGTCATAAGATGTTGATGTAAACTATAAGATAATACATTTCTACATGAATTTGACAAGTGACATAACCTTACACACCAATGTTTAAAGAAATACACATTATTCATTTTTAAAGAGGAAGGTGGTTATATTATTGATGTGAACATTATCAAGATTTTGCAGGTAGATAGTGTAGTTTCTATGTGATATGGGTGTTAAGTAAAAGAAATGATTGTAAATAATACATGCATGTTATATTTCAGCCGGTTTGATGGACACTCCCTGGTATCAGCAATTACTGTGGGTGACGTACAACATTACAAACGTGACAACTCTGACAATGACCATTCTCCTCGGCTCTCTTGTAACTTTCCGTAAGTTAAACTACGTACTGAACCACTTCATGATATTCGAAAGTATTCATAAATTCAGTCCCTTGTGGAGATAACGAACAGTATTCAACCTCGAAAGTCTATAAAACAATACAGTACAAAGCAGGAGCAAACACGGACCTCCAAACCAAACCTTCTCGTCATGATTGGGAAATAACGGGAAAATCCATCGTCAAGTCAGTGTGTAAATAAGGGCCTAACAATTAGTATGAAAAACGTCAATCATCAATGGACTCAATAATTCTTGTCTCATTAATTTGTTTGAAAAAAATCTACTTCGTTTTAAAACTTGTACATACGTAGGACATACTCTTGCGTATCGAATCAACTGAGAGATATAAACCCCGTGTTGAGGTGATAAGAGTATATTGTTGCATAGAGAGGGGAAGTTGACGATAGAAAAGTTTAAGTCATCACGTTTATTATAGAGCTTGGTCGTTAAATTACAATTAATGTTTTTTCAAGTAATATATCCAAATATGAAACAGATGTGTCAAATTCTGTGGTATCTTTTATCTCCATTTCAGCAGGATATATTGTATCGACATAAGGAAGGAAATAACAATTGTTAATTGACAATACATCGTAGATATATCTAAATGTTGAGTTGAAGGCCACAGCAGGTGTTTTCTTCTTTTCAAATATAAGATTTTTGTCAAAGTCTGCTTCATATAAAAACAAAAAAAGGATCTGCTAATAATGAGACCCATATGGGAATTCCAAAAGATTGTTGGAAGACATCTCTCCAGAAACCACTAACTTATTAAAAGGATCCAACTGGTCGTTAAAGATCTTGATTAACTTCCCGTTATCTTTTTTTTTTAATTTCAAGAATTAATTTTACTAATATCATGAATTTTATGTGCAATCACTACTGTTAATGGTAAAATTTGTCAGACCATTTGTGCCATTTTATATGCTTATTCAGATAATTCATATATTTCACAGGTGATGACGCCCCAAGCATTATAATACAAATATTCAGCTCCTTCTACATCATTTTTAACATCTTAATGGGAGGCAAGGAAACCCGGATTCTGCATGTTTACCAACCAATGATTTATATGTTCCTTTACCTCCTGTTCAATTCGATTTACTCGGTAGCTTCCGGTAAAGCGATTTATCCATACATGGATTGGGTGAAGACGCCTGCACACGGACTCCTCTGGATTTTCGGTATCATCCTGCTTATTGTGCCTTTGGTCCACCTTTTTGTTTATGGCCTTTACAGACTCCGAGAATGCATTGCTGACAAATGTAAGAAAAGTGACGTACCGGCTGTATAAGAAACTTCTGAAAATGTTCATATGATGATTACTTTATTCACTGTTTGATTATATATATTTAGTGACCAATAATATAATAGTCATATTTAACCATACACATGCAATTTACATGTGACATTCCTAAAATATGATGTACATTTTAATCTGTCTGTTTTTTTTATTTGATCGTATTTACTTCCACAAAATGTAGGTCAAATCTCTCAATGATTTTTTGCGCTAATATATATATTGAAAAGTTTTTTAGTTACTATTGATGTATGATGTAGATTGTTAGCTGTCTTGCATTGTTATTTTTATTTGATTGTATTTATTTACAGAAGATGTATTTCAAATCTTTCTTTAGGATTCTTTTGCAATGTATAAATTAAATTGCATTTTTGTTTACTTACAATATCCATTCATTAAATCATTGCATTTCAGACAATGAAAGTTTATGCAAGTTTTCTTTCTAATTTTTTATGTTTGAATAACACATTCGATTTTCATCATAAAAACAGATTCTAGCATAACAACAAGAGACATTGATAACAAAATGGACTTCAGAGAAATATGTTAAGTGTATCGGATATATACATGTATGAATATTTTGTGTGCACACATTTTGGATATCGGTAAGGCATGCACAATGGCAACGGAAAGGTGCTTTAAGATAACTAGGAGTTTTTTTTTAGACGTCTTAATATGTTTTATGCCCCCGTAAACGAAGTTTCGGGAGTATACAGTTTTTGTCGTGTTCGTCCGTCGGTATATAGCTGTCTGTTTTTCTGTTTGTCCGCAAAAACCTTAACCTTGCCAATGACTTTTGACTGGGTGGGAATATGGCTTTCATATTTCACAGTGTATTCCTTGTGACAAGACCTTTCTTTGGGCACCACCAAATTTAACCTCTTGACCTTGGAGTTTGACACACTTTTACACCAAATTTTCGAACTTTAAACTTGGCCATGACTTTTGAACGGTACGGGCTAGGGCTTTCAAACTTCAAATATGAAATCCTTGTGACAAGGCATTTCATTGGATTATTTTGACCTACTTTTAAAAAACTTAAACCTACGTTAAGTGTATCGGGTATATACATGTATGAATATTTTGTGTGCACACATTTTGGATATCGGTAAGGCATGCACAATGGCAACGGAAAGGTGCTTTAAGATAACTAGGAGTTTTTTTAGATGTCTTAATATGTTTTATGCCCCCGTAAACGAAGTTTCGGGAGTATACAGTTTTTGTCGTGTTCGTCCGTCGGTCTGTCTAGCTGTCTGTTTTTCTGTTTGTCTGCAAAAACCTTAACCTTGCCAATGACTTTTGACTGGGTGGGAATATGGCTTTCATATTTCACAGTGTATTCCTTGTGACAAGACCTTTCTTTGGGCACCACCAAATTTAACCTCTTGACCTTGGAGTTTGACACACTTTTACACCAAATTTTCGAACTTTAAACTTGGCCATAACTTTTGAACGGTACGGGCTAGGGCTTTCAAACTTCAAATATGTAATCCTTGTGACAAGGCATTTCATTGGATTATTTTGACCTACTTTTAAAAGACTTTAACCTTGTCCATAACTTTGGAACGATAAAGGCTAAGGTATTTATAGTTCACTTGTGTAATCCATGTGACAAGTAATTACACTGGATACTAACAAGTTTAACCTTTTGATGTTGTTAAGAAAAAAAGTTAACTTTTAAGGTATGTCACTCGTTAGCCTTTTAGAGAAGTTTACGCAGAACCCCTTAGTTCAAAACTATTTCTTAAAATTCAATTTTTATAACATATTTAAATTTAACAATGTTAATGTTCTAACATTCAACAAAAAACTGCTCAAATAGCTACAAAAAAAGCAAGATTTATGAGGGATTATTTCTTGTGGTGGAAGGATATTTAACAGATAATTCTGCACATCTGCACATATATCAAATTTAATATCTTGGAACTTTAGCCTCAGATACTTTTACTCGGAGAATATTATTTTCCATTATGATATTGCTAGGAATATTTAATATTGGTCTCAATTTATATTTTTAGAACAAGTTTATCACCTTCCTTCAACAACCTTTGCCAAAAAATGAAGATACGTCAAAAAAGTCAAGATAAAATTTACACCATTTTTTGCCTGAAAATCACATATTTTGACCAACATTTCAAAATTAACATCACTGACCCCAACTTTTTCTTTCATTATTTTAAAGTACTCGATATTTGTGACTGATCAGTACTGAAGCCGTAAAAAGCTTGATTTAAGAAAATGTTTATTTCCTATTTAGTTTTTCAATATCTCAAATATGTTACTTTTTATTGCAAAAATGTCACACAATAATTTACGCGCATTAATTTGCAAGATTTGTTCAATGATAAATATTGTTCAAAATTATAAATTATATTTATTGCCATGGTTACATCTGATAAAATATGATAAAGGTTAAAGTAAGTAACCAAAGAGTCAAAATTTATGTGCAAAAAGGTCAATTTAATTGTACCATAGATCAGTAAGATGCACACTGACACCAATTTTCTCTGCGATTTTAAGTCACAGTATATGAGACTGATCAAAAATATACTTCTCAAAAAATCCTTGATTTAACAAATTTGACGAATGACATACATATACCTTAAAGTTAAGATTGACCTACTTTTAATAACCTTAAACTTGGATATAACTTTTGAACGGTAAGGGTAAGGGTTTTTATACTTCACAAATGTAATCCTTGTGAAAATACCTTTCATTTGATACTAAAAATTTTGACTTTTTATATTTGACATTGGATATTGACTTACTTTTAAAAAAATCTTACCTTGGCCATAACTTTGATACTAACAACTTTGAAATTTTGACCTTGACCTTGGAGATTGACCTACTTTTAAAAAACTTAAACCTTGGCCATAAATTTTGAAAGGTAAGAGCTCAGGTTTTTATACTTCACAAATGTAATCC
Organism: Saccostrea cuccullata; assembly: GCF_032062105.1. Lineage (NCBI taxonomy): Eukaryota > Metazoa > Mollusca > Bivalvia > Ostreida > Ostreidae > Saccostrea > Saccostrea cuccullata. The sequence goes on from NW_026938715.1 coordinate 420,130, forward strand.
TTGTGACAAGACCTTTCATTTGATACTAACAATTTTGACTTTTTGAATTTGACCTTGGAAATTGACTTACTTTTAAAAAAAACTTGTCCATAACCTTAAGGTTTTTATATTTCACACGAAATTTGTGAAAGGATACTAACAACTTTGAAATTTTGACCTTGACCGTGGAAATTGACCTACTTTTAAAAAACTTAAACCTTGGCCATAAATTTTGAAAGGTAAGAGCTCAGGTTTTTATACTTCCCAAATGTAATTTTTATGACATTTGATACTAACAATTTTGACCTTTTGACTATGACCTTGGATACTGACTTGCTTTTAAAAAACTCTATCCTTTGCTATAATTTTTAAACGGTAAAGACTACGGTTTTCAGACTTCACATATGTATTCTTTGTGACAATACCTTGTATTGGATACCAACAACTTTGACCTTTTGACCTTGACCTTGGAGTGACCAGTTTTAAATGAAAGTTAACCTTGGCAATACCCTTTAATGGCTTTCAAAATAAAATGACATTTCATTGGATAGAAAACCTTTTAAAGACATCCTTTTAATAACCTTTAACTTTGACCATTACTTCTAAATGGTAACGGCTAGGGCTTCCATACTTTACATATGTTATCCTTGTGAAAAGACCTTTCAGTGGATATCAATAATCTTGACCCTTTGACCCTCACCCTGGAGCCTGACATACTTTTAAAAATCTTTAACCTTGGCCATAACATTTGAACGATTAGGGCTACAACTTTCATACTTCCCATATGTAATCTTTGTTTCTTTCTTTAGAAAACAACAACCTTTACCCTTTGACAATAAAGTTTGATCTACCTTTAAAAACCCTTAACCTTGGACATAACTTTTGAACAGAATGTGATAGGATTTTTATTTCATATTTGTATTTCTTGTGAGAAAGCCCACCTTTGGGTATCAACAAGTTTGATTTTCATTTGAGAAAATCTAACCTTCGTTATGTTGCCATACGGGGACATCAGTGTTTCATTAACACATCTTGTTTTATTCATCTAAAAATTAATTTCAGATGCTTAAACCATAAATCACTGGCGCCAATGTGAACAGGGAAATGATATTTACTCTCAATAATGTGATGCTTGAAATGGTCTTCGAGAAATGAATGTGACATGTACACACCAATTACATGAACAAATCTACTTCAGGGAATAGTGGAATGAGGGTAGACACATATAACCAGCTCCAGTAGGATTGTATTATTATATAATTGTTTTTGCTGACAACAAAATGTGTCGATGTAGCCAAAATTGTAATAACGATAGGTGCATACTGTTACGGGATTCTTTTAATTTCTAGATTCTTGGAAATAAAAGATAAAGTTTTTATCTAATTTACTGGAAGTCTGTCATCAACAAACAATATGGTGTCAGCACTGTACAGCATAAAGTCGTAACCTTATTCAGGTTGAAAACGCTTCTCGTTCCTTATTCAGTAATGTTTGCCTTATTCAGGACTTTCTTGGCACCTATTTCCTTATGCAGGAACTATTGTTCTTATTCAGAACCACGCGAGCCAACAGATTGACAAATGAACAAAAATTATGGTTTATATAAAAGTAATAATGATCACGTTATTAAAGCAACATCTATACATTGAACCAAAGAAAGATAATCATAAAATAAACATTAAAATTATTAAACTTAATATTTGTACAGTCACAGAAAGTATTATCAATAAAAGCCATTATTAATAAAGTCCGCATATAACAATACATGTTGTCGACATCATCAATATATAACCCCACCCTCAAAAAAATCTACCATTTAAAAAGGTGAGCTAATCATCTTACCATATAATGTTAATGCACACAAATACTCATTTTAACCCCGCTCAACACGTAAACAGACATGCAATTGAACAATTTACACCACAGAGTCAATTCACATCGACATTTAAAAAGGCGAAAAAACAGTGATGACAATATGCAATTAGATTACTGAATTTCTGTATATTCGATTCAGCAAAATAAACATTTAGTTTCAACTCTAATTATGTACACATAATAAAATTATAATATTTTTCTTCATAAATACAGTACGAGTTGTAATCAATGCAGGCATATTTACACCAATCTTCAGTTTTGCGAAAGCACAGGGGCATAAATCTCGTTTTTCTGACAATATATCATTTTTTCCGTCTGTCTGTCCGTCTGTCACAAAAAAAATTAACCTTGATCATAAATGTTACAGTTAAGACTTTCCGAGCATGCTTTGATTTTGACGCCTTGACCTTGACTTCATGTTTGACCTAATTTTCAAAAAAATTCATTTTGGGGCTCAATTTTGAATGACATATAATAGGGTATTCTTATTGGACACATGAATATTAACAATTATTTGAATTTGCTTGTTATTACAGTGTCGAAACCGTTAATTTCAGTTTTTAACATACCAAAAAGAAAATCATTTTTATTGTTGAAGTTTACATCCCCATCTAAAGTACAAAACAATTTCATTTTTTTTCCATTTAAACAGGTCGGAGAGAATACTCGAAATCGGGTATAATCCGTGAAATCGCGTATAATACTCGATATTAGGGTATCGTTGAATCCGCGGAATCGGGTATAGGAGGTGTAAACACCTAATAAAACTTAAAGAATGGGATGGCGCATGTTGCCGAGTTAACTTTCATCTAGATACACATGTTTTTAAAGATATCACTAGCCAAGTAAGAATTTGGATTTCAAGATTAATGCCTTGACAACAATTACCCGTGGAGCTAGTACATTTCATGATCTGCACACAAAAAGGCGTTCGATTTGCCTTATATTTTACCTTATGTTGAAAGTATATGCCAATGTTCATTCCCAACACAACAAGTATCTGAATTTTAATAATTCCACATGCACGACAAACATAAAATTTGTAAATAAATCAAATGAAACACATTTCACACACCAGATATGATGCCATGTATAAACAAGAGATTGTCTATTCTATCTAATTATGCGTAATTAATTCTTTCACATTCATCTTGTGCATAAAATCAAATTTATTTTTGACAAATGAAAATGATAAAAATTAAAATGTAAGAATGCTTTTTTTTTGAAAATCTTTTTTTTTTATTTACATGTTCAAACATATTTGCAGAATAATCAAAATTTTAGCAGAGACAGTGAGAGTTTCAGGAATACAATTTATGAGAGAACATAATGATCGTTTAATTCACTAGGTCATCAATATTTTACCATTTCCAGGCGACTTCAAAAAATTTCTTGACCACCTCTGACAAAACAACCTCGACTGTTTTTGTCTAAAAGACCTCTCTTTGAATGTCACAGGTTTTGGTCACATATTTTTAATCGTTGGGTTCGAACTTTAACCTTAATTTTTCTCCAAAACCCATTTTTAGCCTATACTGGATGGCACTGTGGAAAGTGGGGGGGGGGGGCTTTACTATGTAACAAGGTTCAATGGAGTATATATTGGGAAAAAAAAAGCCGCAGCCAATGATAAAAAAGGAAATGGCTACGATTTTTATGAAATTTTAAATGGATTTAACCTTAAGTTTGGCAATTGAACATCCATTATTTCAGATTGTTTCAGATTAACATGTTCATAAACATATAAGAAATGTGAAAATTATGTAATTCATATATTTCTTCTATATGAGAAATTCAATGTATTTTAACTTCATGAAAAGATGTACTTTTATTTATACCCCCCCCCCCCTTACGAAAATCCTGCATTTTTTGCTCTCTGTTTTCACAAAATGAATAAAATAAAGGGTATATTTTTTACATAAATGCAACCAATTTGTCTTTGAATTAAACAATATATAAATTGACATTTCGCTTCAATTAGCTATTTTCAAACTGTTTTCCGTCGTATTTATTTCACAAAAAAATTAACCTTGATCATAAATGTGACAGTTATAGACTCTAACTGTTAGCATGCTTTTATATTTGACGCCTTGACCTTGACTAAAAATACATAACACGGCGTTACCTAATTTAAAAAAAAATCATTTTGGTGCTCAATTTTGAATGACATATAATAGGGTATTCTTATTGGACACATGAATATTAACAATTATTTGAATTTGCTTGTTATTTCAGTGTCGAAACCGTTAATCTCAGTTTTTAACATACCAAAAAGAAAGTCATTTTTATTGTTGAAGTTTACATCCCCATCTAAAGTACAAAACAATTTCATTTTTTTTCCATTTAAACATTAATTAAAAAATTTCTAAAAGTTTTTTTTCATTGATATAATTATGTTTTCGTTATTAATGCATTGAAAAAATGGTGAGGTGATTTAAAAGTCAGGCTCTGAAGACATATTCATTTTTACGAGGTTATCGTTAGGCTTTACCTATTGCCCTTTTTCTGTTTATAAAGCCAAGGGCACCTACATATTTCAGTATGTAGATAACCTCGTGGACAAATCAAATCTAGCGTATAATGTCTTATCAATAAATTTGACAAATGTAGCTTTCGGCTGTTATCGACTGTTACTTGGACTTGAAGGTATGACATTTATTTAAAATATTAATTTAAAAAGGAATTAAAAAGTATCCATTTTGAAAAACCTTATTACAGAAATGAGTGCAATTGATTTGTTTCAGAGTAAAGTACAATTCATAAAAAAATAGCCCGATCAGGTTCAATACCTTTCTTTAAATAAACTTGTGAAAAGAACATTTGACCCATATTTTTAAGCTCCCACACACATTTCCGGAGAGTCAAGTTTATATCATTGATATTTTCTAATAAACATTAAAATGTTTTCAAACATTGCGTGAAAGAGATAGAGAAGACTTTTTAATAATTTAAAGCAATATGAGCTACATTTTTGAGAATTTTTCTGGTAAAATGTGTTGTTATGATATATGTATTCTAAACCCTTAGGGTCAATAAGACCAAAATAAAGTTTTAAAATGTTTCAGAAGATATGATTCTGTACAACCGAATATACAGTATTAATGTACAGGACGACAATAATTCAATTTTGCTTTAATCAAAGCCTATAAAATGTTCTTCCATAGCAAATATGAACAACAGAAGTTTATGAACGTTCTTTATTACTGTAATTGATATAGTTAATTACAAATTTGAAATATTTTTTCCGATGTCTAACATGCAGCTCATATGGCTTTAAGATTTTAATCTGGGCCATTTTTATTGTAATCTTAATAAATAAAAGTATAAAAAAAAAAGAATAAATGGTTCATTAGATCTTGTTTATTTATCATTTTTCTAAAATCAATTTGTCTCAGATCGAAAAACTTTAGAATGGCCAAAACAAAAAATCACGTTTTTGGGATGTTGGAGTTGTATTATATTCTTGCCAATTTTTGCCCTCATTCTATTTTCCCCCATTCATTAAAATGGAGCTTTGAATATTTTTTGCAGACGCAAATGTGAAATGTAATTTTCTTTAAAACAATTTGTTAAGGTACATTATTCTGAAAAATAAAAACATATTTTAAAAGATGTTAAATAATTTTTGAATTAGAAAAATAGGGTAAAGTAAACTAGTTGAAGGATATTGAGATAACGAACAGTATCCAATATCAAAGTCCATAAAATAATAAAAATAGAAGCAGAGCTAGCAAACTCGGACCTCCAAAACATCAGAGGTGGGATCAGGTGCAAAAAAATCTCAATATTGAAGTTTATTTCAGTTTTTTCATGTTTCTTTAAATTACTAAAAAAGTATATCACTTTACAGCAACAACAAACATCATTATCAATGAGAGAATAGGCTACTTTGTTCGACAACTAAAAGGGTGGGAAAAAGAAGTACAACCACAAATTCTATCAATGTATAGAAGGTGCCATCATGTTGGAATATACACTTGCAGTTTTGATTGTGATTTTGTGTGGATTTACTTTTGTTAAAAACTTTCTAATTAAATCAAACAGTCTAGGTCCCCCGGGACCAAAAGAATGGCCAATCATAGGTTCGGTGCTAGATGTCGACATCTCAAAATTGCACTTAAAACTTTATGAATGGACGCAACTGTATGGCGATGTATTTCAATTTCAATTGTTTGGCCAAAAATTTGTCAGCATAAATTCGGTAGAAATTCTGAGAGATTTGTTTTTAAAAGAACCAAATGCCACTATTGCTTCTGACTGTCCTTTGACATTCACCGGTAAATATGCTTACAATGATTATGCAGATGTTGGATTTTCATCACCAAGTGTACTGTGGACAAAGCGAAGGAAACTTGCATTCCAACTTCTGCATACCTATGGAAAGGGATTAACTTGCTTAGAAGGTCAAATATTGAAAAATCTACAGACATTTAAGGATAATATTCGGGTTTTATCTGGGAAGAATATTTACCCTGTGGATTTCGTGGATGACTTTATTTTCAGTACTGTTGAAGTTTTGGTAAGTCTTTGATACCGGTATATGATACGGCATCATTCTAAGAAATTTGAACTTAAAAATTCACCAGCTTTAAAATTGTCAAAAAGTGCTGTATCCCAGGGAATATAAACGAGAATAGTACGAAAATTTGACATTCGTTTTGCATATAAAAAAAATAAAATTCAAGCTTTCTGGGCAGATCTGTTTCAAGAAATAGTATACGATTGATTGATTGTGTACTGTTTAACGTCCCTCTCCAGAGTATTTCACTGATATGGAGACGTCACCATTGCCGGTGAAGGGCTGCAAATTTAGGCCTATGCTCGGCACTCAGGGCCATTGAGCAGGGAGGGATCTTTATCATGCCACACCTGCTGTGACACGGGGCCTCGGTTTATATGGTCTCATCCGAAGGACCGCCCCATTTAGTCGCCTTTTACGACAAGCAAGGGGGTACTGAGGACCTATTCTAACCCGGATCCCCACGGGGCGAAATAATATACGAAAGTTTTATTATATCCAAAATAGGAATCTGCACTACATTAATTTTAAAATCTGGCATTGGTAGACAATAGATTTTTCAGTACAACAACTGAATATAAAAGCGGAGATTTGAATGTAAAACAAATATTCCTCTTCCATAAATTTTTTCCTATTCTTTTTATAATTCTTAAGTCTATTTTAATTCTAACGTTAAGAAATAGATTATTTTTTTTTTTAAATTCATACTTAATGAGCTGAATCATTCTTTAAAAGAATGCATTTTTTTCAATAAAATTAATTACGATTAACAGATAATTGGTCGTAGTTTTGGAAAAGGGAGTCAGCTGAGAAATCTTCTCATAAAACAAAATGATTTGCTGAACGAAGTTGCTAACCCAGGCACCGATTCCATCTTCGCTCTGTTTCCCTTTCTACGACATTTTCCTCTGTCTGGATCATTGGCCTTGTGGGAACTTAAAAAATCACAGAGTTGTTTGTTGGATCTATTAGATACGCTGTTGGTAATGCAACATTTTTTTCTTATTTTGATTTCTTCATTAGTAAAAATTGCCATTTTCATAGAGAACATACTAAATTAGAAACCTGAAGTTTCTTTCTTTAATAAAAATAACGAAAAATTGGGACAAAATCAGGCATAGACGAAATGTAAATTAATTTCAATAAATATAAAAATAACCATTATTCTCTTCGATCATCAAAGAAACATTATTTAGATAACCAAATTTTAACCTCATAACCCTGCATAATCTGAACATTCCTATTTGTTAAGGAAGAAGAATGTGAAGAAAGAGGAATATATCACACAATGAAGGAAGTAATGAAAGAAGAAGACAAGAACGGGAAACCCTGGTTCACGAAAGTAAACCTGGCAGCATTATTACTAAATCTTGTTACAGCCAGTAAGTAATTTCAGCCATTTTTATTATTTTGTATGCTTCATAAGCAAGAGGTCATCCAATTAACTTTAATTTTTGAAAAAAAAATATTTACAGTGGATATACAACCAAATCTTGACATTGATTTCCTCTTCACTTAAGTACAGGGTTTCCCATAATATATACCATTTCATGGAGTTATAAAATATAATGTAACGAATATTGAATTACAACAAATGCACTATAAACATTGCATATGTTGTCCAATTTTATTCACAAAATTTTGTGGACAATGAAAGGAACAGGACAAAACGAGTTCACTTTGAAAAATCCTATTGTTTTTAACAAATGTCCTCTGAATGACATCCAGTCTGGGTAATGATCACGTCTACACATTGCACAAAATACCATAACTTAAGACAACAATGCGCTTTTCTTTACTTATAATCTAGATTTTCATTGGATATATACCTTTTTAGATAAATTAAAGATTTATATTTAGTTTTGGTAACAATATTTTGAGACTGGATTTGATAATTACAGTTTTGAAATGAGGGTATCCAACTTAATTGATAAATCAATTTTGGCTCAGATGCAATATTTAGCATTTTTTTGACGTAATTATGTGGCTACATTACTCCAACTATGTAAAAAAAAATTTAACTGAAATTATTTGTTGCTAAAAATTGTATTCACTCAAATATTTAATGAGACAAATTTCAAAGAAATTGGTCTAGACCTGCGTTTCCGACAATAATTTAAAATGGTATCATATATTATGGGACACCCTGTATATTATATCAAAATGCGTTGATAATTCAGTGTGTATATAATAGCCTAATAATTAGTATGAGAAATCTCTGTTCACCCTATCATGACAAAGAGCACATATTTCAATTTTCTAGCATCACATAGACTGATAAAGGATCAATTGGCCTTTGACTATATTCTTTAATTTCATGTTTCGTAGTTATAAAATTTCAATGACATTACGATGCGGAGAAGAAGCTGTATAGTATTTCAAGTATATAACATTCAATTAAACATAGAAATAAAAACTTCATACAGTTCTCGCGTTATTACAGGTTTCCTGACAACTAGAGGAACACTTCTTTCACTAGTACATATACTTGCAAAGAGACCAGAACTTCAGAAAGCCCTACAAAAGGAGGTGGACGATGTTATAGGAACCAGACGGGAACCCAGACTGTCTGACAGGGAAAATTGTCCGACGCTCGAGGCTGTCATTCTAGAGACTTTGCGATCCATTTCCCATTTACCAGTCTTTGTTTTCCACTCAAGCTCCGATTCTTTGACAATTGGTGACTATCAAATAGATAAAAATACAGTGGTAAGAAGATGAAATATAATTTTATTATGAATTAAATTTTTATCATAATTCAAAATCATTTATTTATGAACTAACACATCTAGAATAGAAATGTAAATTTAAAACAGCTAAATTTCTCTCTTGCATTCAATGCAAGGGAGAAATTTAGCTTTTTTTAAATTTACATTTCTATTCTAGATGTGTTAGTTTTACATCCTGCAGAAATTTCAGCTTAAGTTGTAGACAACAAGTTGTTAATATTTACTTTGGTAGCAATAGTTGTGTCTTGTTAACATATTTTTTTTTATAGATTATTCCAAATGGATGGACAATGCATCATAGCGAAAAATACTGGGAGGACCCGTTCACTTTTAGACACCAGCGCTTTCTAGACAACGATGGTCAGCTATTGGCTGCAACTCATCCAATCAGGAAAAGGTATTTTCAGGAAAAAAACGCAAACTCATTGGAATAAAAGTGATATCAAAACTGAATAAATTAGTATATACTTACACATATATGTGTATACTAGTTCACATACATGTATACAAACATGCATGTGTACAGAGTAAAATGTTAACAGAGTAAAATGTTAAAAAATTATCTTTTGTATAACCTTTTTATAAACAGATCTAAAGAAAATTTGTGGAAGTAAATAAATGTATTAATCTGTTGAGATTAGGTATAGTAGCCTTACTACGAATCTACATTTAAATGTCGAAATGGTATTATAAAGCATGCTTGTACAAAATATTCATTATTAAATCTCAAGGAAACGATGTAACCTTATAAAACATGATAACATATTATTCAATGCTAGCCCCTGAATTGAAAATATTTTGTTATTTCTACCCAGGTTGGTGGCATTTGGACTAGGCAAAAGAAGTTGCATAGGAGAAGTATTTGCAAAATCCCGTATCTTTCTTTTCTTGTCTACATTGATGCAAACAATAACGATAGCTGAACCTGAAGGCAAACCCTTACCAGACCTCGATCCGAGAGAAATGATTCCAGGACTTGTCTTACAAGCACAACCATTTGAAGTTCGTTTTTTACTTCGAAAGACTGAAAAATGACTGGGTAGAGTCAACAATGGTAAAATACTATAGCAAGGAATGAAAAGCTTGCTACTATTAGCGATCGTAATATTATTCCCTTTAAAAATATACAAAGATTACCCGCATTGGTACTTTTTTTTATTTTATGAAATCAACAGTCGCCTTTCTATTTGTTATTTGTGTTTTGTGTGCTTTTATTTATTTACTGCCATTTAATTCGGATATAACGAAGTGACTCTATATCCTACATATTACATACAAAAGTTGTAATCCGTCATTAAAATCGGTAAAACACAACTTGGAATTTTATAGATTATATTATTTTGATAAGAAATGTGCAAGTATATTCATATAACATACTTAACATTCATTCATACTTTACACGCAATTCACTAAAATTTTAAAAACCCATCAATAGCACACTTATTATATCGACTATATATTTAAATGAATTTAAATAAATGTATATACAGTGTATCTTGAAAAAATAAATTGTTACAAATAAATATGTAAAGTCCATCAAACAATACAATGAGGACCAGAGCAAGCATGGACCTCTAAAACGTCAGAGGTTGGATCAGGTACCATGGAGGAGTAAGCATCCCCAGTCAACCGCTGTGTGTTCCTTGTCATGATCGGGAAATAAGGGAAAATTCATCAACAATTCAGAGTGTACTTGTACATGTAAATGATGGCCTAGCAATTTTCATCAAAAATATCAGTCAGCATTGGTCTTAATGATAGAATGTATTCGCTGAGCAAGGTCGTTGTATAGACCATAGAACTTACAGAAATGATACCTATAAACGAGACAGCTGATAATCTTACTTTATCAACTTGTTTTTCAAATTGTTTGATTAAAGAAATGAATATTTAGATAAAATCTTACATCAACCTATATCTTCATTAATGAGAGAAATGATATTTAATGTGCTTCTACCTTGACCATGTGCCTTGGATTTGGAGGACATAAAATGTACATGTCCAATATACAATGTATCAGTTATTGTTTAAAAAGCTCTCTCAACCTTATAAAAGCTTCAAAAAGTCCAATTTCTGACCCGGATAAAAAATATCTTGATCCCCACAAAAGAAAAAAATTCCCTTTAGTTTTAAAACTAAATTAGAAGCTTTCTGATCAAGTTGTTGTCTATTTTAAATCGTTACAGCCATGGATGAATATATTTGAAATACTATGTTATTTCTTTCATACAAAGTCCAGAATACAAATCTTGCATCTATACTTAACGTAAAATTATTATGTTTTTGCTGGATTTTTTTAAGAAATAAGGTATCATTTTTTACTTTTATTGGGATGTAAAATGGGTTGGTCGCGTGATCAAATCCCATAAAACCCGAAGGGCTTTTTTTTTTCAAAGAATATTATTCAAAACTTATATTTATTCCTCTCACGAAACATTTCATATAATATATAATATACTTCTCAACACGACAATGTACAATGTAGTAGCACTTGATCTACACGAGTGCGATAGAGCAATTGCACTCATAGCAGTAGCAGTTGCGTCTATAGTCCTATGAATTCAGTTGGTGCCTACATGTTCATAGTGGGAGAGAGCAGTGGATATGCAAATATTTAAAACAATAAAATGCTTTCTTTGTTTGTTATTACTGAATTAACGGAAGCAGCTGTTGCAGGAAAAATACATAACCTGCGTAAGCGGGTTATGTTAATGTTTTCTGCCATAGCTGCGACCGTTAATTCCAGTAATATCAAACAAAGAAAGACATTTTATTCTTTATATTTATATCTGCTTAAATAATCATTTAAAGTAGGATTAAAAAGATTAATTATTGTATTAATGATGTGCACGTCTTTATACGTTTCATTGATGGAACGGCAACTATCAAGAAATCTGTACAGGCGACATACCGACTGTAGTTCATGCAGTGATTAACGCAATGGGTTTTCTTAAGAAATAAAGGAGAAAATATTCAGCGGATGTAAATATACAGTTATAAATACGCTTGCTTTCAGTTGTGCTATATAAAGGAAAACATTTGCAAATGTAAATATTGACTTTTGTTGTATATATTAGATGTTTTATAGAATATTTGTTGAAACTCGTCTGAATTAAAATTGTACGCGTGGGTACACAAACAAGTAGACACTTTAACAGATGGTATACATATATGTTAGTCAATTTTTTTTAGAATGATGTAACTTATTATTGAAAGGGTATTTAATTAAAATGAACGAAAAATTACTATTCTTAGTTGTAGTTAAGCGAGAGGAAATTCACACGGTAAAGTATTCTGTTACCGATATTATTTGAAACCCGATTAGATATTGTAGGCCACGGTTAAAAACAAATCTAATTGATCCTAATTAATCTAAATAAGATCAAAACACCACTAGTTATTACATGTATGTCAATGATTTAATGTTAAGAGGCACTCAACAAATTCATTCGTCCATATTGGATTATAGTGACGCATGTTTATTACGGAAAAACCAAGATCAGGAGAGGTTATTAGCAGATTATATTAGAAAAATTAATAATTCTAACTAAGATTTTAATAAAACTTTTATAGAACTTAGATTCCATTCTGCAGATATAGTCAATTTAAAATTATTTTCGTTTATAATACATATAAAAGAAATTCCTTATTTTATATAGACTTCTGTCTTAAACTTTTTTTTCTACCTAACTAAATATTTTAAAAATAATTAAGAAAATAAATGAATAAAAGTATAAATGGTTTCATGTAAATGATTATTATTATTTCTTTCAATAAAAATGTTTAGTCATGATTTTCATCTTTAAAAAGAGAACCCTTAAGTTTCACGCTGGCAAAATGAAAATTAAGAAACTCATATAAAGGTCAAGTAAGGAAAAAATGGGCAAGCAACGTAATTAGAGATAGGTAAATAATCATGAACAAGTTTTGAAAACTGACACAAGAAAAGAGTTGATAATAGTATGTGCGTTACAGAACCAGTCGCTCCAATTTAATCCCACAATGCGTATCAGAATGTATCCCGCGTCGCTTCAGCGTTTTCTTTCCAACCAACAGAAACCCTAATCCGTGTTACAGATTGTACTTTTATATGTCCCTACAGCTACTCGCCTTTGTAACAGTTATGAAAACAGATTAAAGTATTTAAACTCGCATCCGCTCGTCGTAATTATTATAAAACCTTTAATACCGTGGTCATTAAAAAAATTTTACTAGAGGGGGCTTATGGTTGTTTGAAAATGGTGTGGTGGTACTACTTGTGAAAAGAAGAAGTAATCTTGTAAATAAGAGCGTAAAAAATCCCCGGCAAGTGAGGTTTAACATAGATATTAGAATTCCGGGCCAGTAGGGCAGCTCCCCCAATTTCTTTAACAGGATATTTGTTCATTTGTTCATTGCCGTATAAGCGGAAATAAAATGAGGTAGATATGAAGTAATACTTATTCAACATCGCCATATCGTTCGACCAGTAACAGTCCATTGACGTTTGGCGCGGGTTGTTATGGAATAATGTTTAATACTCCTACATGAATCGTGTGGAAAAAGATATCAATGAAGACTTGCTGTGTTTTTGTGGGAATAAAACATGACTTTCAAACAAGAAATTAGTGTGGATGCAATGGATTCTTGTCGCTGTCTAATCCTAAAAGAAGAGTTCAGATTGCGCAATTTATCATTAAAAAACAACAAAGCAAAAGCTTTCGTGACTTCTCAGGTATGTAAGCGTGATATATTTTTGTTTTAATTTTAAACCTAAAATCAATCTATTATATTATAATTGCCAATTTTTTGTTTCATTTTGTCTTCTTTGCTTGTGTTTACTGAATATGTTTTTTTTTTTATTATTTGTAAATTTAATTCTAAAACATTTGTATTGATAACTTTTAAATAAATGCTTAGTTTTAAGTTAAGAAACTTTTACCATTGGATTTTAATATTTCATTTATGCAATATAATTTAAAGAATTTCCTTGCGGAAATAAACAGTACTTTGTTGACCATTTAAATTCTACATTATATGTACAGATGTAACTAATGATCGATTTCTTCAAAGTTTGCTTGAGAGTAGACAATTGCAAGTATCTAGATCTGTTTTCTCCATTTTACTCAAAATATCCACCATTTCCTTTTTCTTGATTCATTTTTACCGAGCACCTGGTGACAGTTACCCCTTTGCTATACTTTCCCTTAAAAATAAAGGAAATTGAAATCAAACTTATTCCCAAAATCATTATACAATATGTAGTTTGAATATTTAGTTAGTAATAAGTATGAAAACCTTACCAGTGCAATGTTCTATTGCTTCCATTTTATTTGTAGTGCGGACCACGGTTTTTCTACCCTGTATGGACAACATTTTGGGCACTGTATCACCTGTTAAACCTTCTGCTCATGCCTTACTATTCTACAGAATGGCCAAATAACCTAGCTTGGCCTTTGTATTTGACAAACTTAGGATACGCAGTGCTAGGAATATTTTCAATTTCTGATTGTGTTGCCACTATTTACGTGCATATAAAACGACCGGATATTTTGTCTGGTAAGTACAAATACTTATAAATAAATGTAATGTAAAACTGATCTTGCTGTTTTGTTGCGTACATTTTTGAAACAGTTTTTTTCTATATCTCTTTGAAAAAAGAACTGAAGATTTGTAAGAAGGAAAATAATCTCCAAAATTTAATCAAAAAGATGCTTTTTTCTTTCATGTATTGAATGTGATGAAATATCTGAAAGTATTATACAGGAGAGACCATTTTAACTTTTCAGGGAGTGCGAGTGAATCTCCATGGTACCTTCAGTTGGTGTGGTGTCTATACAATATCAATAACGTGGTGGCCCTAACGATATCTCTGTCATATTATGGTCTCCTTACAGTCAGTAAGTTAACACTATAATGTACCTTGCATACATGTAAAAGTAATACATATTCTCATTTTGTACAAGACAAGTTGCTTCAGAGAAGACATTTTACTACGAATTGTTTGCACATGGGCGATAATTATTTTAAAACTTTCTTTGGCTTCAGTATAAGTATACGGAAATTTCAGGGATTGCAGGGAATTATACTAGGCAATTAACATACATTTTAAAGATCCTTATAAGCTTTCTAACCCTTCATTTATCTTATTTAAAAGAGATGCAAAATCTTAGTATAAATGTGCATGTGCACTAAACATTGCATTAAAAAAAAACCTCACTTTAGTATTATTACTTATTATTCTTTTACTATGTTTTGACAAGTTATAAAAAGGTTAAAATTACCTACCAAAGATGGTTCGTTAGCAACTTCGTCTTCTGGATACATCTGCATGAAAATAATTCTTTATAACGGATTGGGTTTTTATAAGTACTTCTGTTAATTTCTGATAAAAGAAAACGTCTTTTCGTATATGATGTTCATGTACGTTAATACATGTATTAATGAATTTTATGCTATTAAAAGCTTCTTTTATCGAATCCCCTCCCATATTAAAAAAGTTTCTTAACTTTGTTGATATTTTTTTTCTCTGCAGGTTTTGATCCACCAAGCATTATCACTCATATGATGAACGCTTTCTTCACATTTGCCAACATTTTAGTATGTGCCAAGCCAACAAAACTCTTACACGCATACCAACCTCTTCTGTTTTCTGCATCCTATCTCATTCTCTCCCTTATTTATTACGCCGCGGGAGGATCAGCGATCTACTCTGTGTTGGACTGGAACAATTTATCAGTGGCTCTTCCAACGGGACTGGTTGTAGCATTCGTTTTAGGATTACTGGTGCATCTTTTTGTGTTTGTATTGTTTAAAATTCGTGTGCTATTTCATGAGAGACTCTGTAGTCAGACAAAAGTTGACGCAATACAAGTGTGCATCGTTGAAAAGGAAAAGGAAAAATATGCGATTGAAATTCCTAAAAAAGTTGGACCATAATATACATACTAAATGTATATAATTTGAAAATACTACCTCTTGTAATTTATTTATGTCTGTTATGTTCTAGTGTATGTTTTTATCAATCTATTTTCAGTTATATTCAGGGATAATAAATAAAAAGATCTTTGAAAACAAATTAAAAATATTTATTAACTACAGCCAAAGCTGAGCGTGCCTTTAAAATTTCACAAACATTTTGCTTTCCTTCAGCAAAACATCAAATAATTAGATAAATGTGATATCATGGAAAGTAAAATAAACTATGTTGGCATTGCTTTCTGAAATTCTATTTCAAATGAAGATGGACTTTACAAAATATGCAGTGATGGTAGATGGATATTTCGTGATGCCGTTTACATATTTTTTTTTATATATTTTGTCGCCTTCTATAAATTGTTGTTGATGGTGACAATATTTGTTTACCCTGACTGCATAAATTGTCGTCAACCGGTACATGGCGATAACATACATGTATGTCAAAGTGAGCCTTAAAATTAAGCTTGCCTCTCTTTTATCTATCTCTGCTGAAATGGCAACAGGGTGTACTTACATATCAGTTTATTGTGGAATCATCATTATTGTTGTGTACCAATGCTCATGAATTTCATTGGGGTGCCATTACCCATCCATACGAACATTTATTTTGTAAACATTATTGAATCTACCAGATAAACGAGTTACCCACCAGAAATTACACCCCCACGAACAAGTACTTTGCAGATGACCAAAAACATATTGCCCCAATGAATGAAAAAAAGACAAATTTTCCATACCTTTTCCCTCCAAATTCTAAATAGATCAATCAAATAAAAGCCTTATCCCAATTATTACAATACTGTAAACGTGGTTATATTGACGAGTTGAAAAATTGACAATTTTGTATTTATGAAAATTGTCGAGTATTAAGGACATACGCAACGTACCTTACCTACTGATAATTTTTCAAGATATTCTAAATTTTAACTTACAATACCATTACATGTTCTTAGACAAAAAATCATCATGCGTTACCAGGGGTTTTGAAAAGATATCAAATTGTGAAAAATTTTGCATTATTCAAAAAAAAAATGTTCAAAAATTACAAAACATAAATTCCAGATTTTTTTTTATCAAAAATTGTTTTAGAAGAGGTGTACAAATCCATATACAAATATTGAAATTATTGCACATGGATCCTTCATTTAGTAGAACTCTTCAACTCCAGGGAAGAACCAAAAAAAGTTCAAATTACATTGCGTATGACCTTTATTTTGACGAAATATTGAATCGAGAGTTATGTATCTTTGATTTCACGAAGTAACAAAAATGAATACCAGAGTTAGAGTTAGACCAACTACAGTGTGTAAAATTATACAAACCTTAAAACTGCATGTGTAAGATTCAATTACCCTTTTGTATTTTGCATTTATTTTAAGACGTCGAGCACAGAATTGGGGCTGATTTTCTAACGTCAAAATACACTTTTCTGACGTTATTGCATATGTCGTTTAAGCGTAAAAACGTCAAAAATTCGAAAGCGTAAGATATCAGACTAGACATTCAATTTTTGCTCCTGTTTTTTTTTTTAAAAAATGGCCTACTTTTTAATGTTTCTTTAAATGCAAAATTTTATGTATTTGCACATTTTAAAAATAATATTTTATCTGTTAAAAGTTTTCCCAGCTAATAAAGCTCACATTGGTGTTAAGCGCCCGATTAAATACCATAATATGCATATTTGTGTTGTAGTAACAAAACCGACTAGACATCAAAATCGCTCAATTAATCTCTCCTACCGCTTGCTTATACTTTTTTAAAGAAATATTTGACTTAAGCAAAGCCAATTAATTGTTATGTAACTTTTTTATAATATGTATTGTAGATTTTAGTTTTAGTCATTTGTTATTTGAATAAATGACAGTTTCACTCATTTGTGTTTTTAATGATTTATACAAGAGGTTAAGCAAAAACAAGCTTCGAATAGCCAAAGTTGTCTTGTCTCATTATCAGGATTATTTGTGGATATAAAAATCTTTATCAAACATTCTATCTTTTCTTGTAACTTGTCAAGATTACGGCATGTTACGGAATCCTATTTTACGAACAGTCGAAACAGTCTATAAATTAGAAATTTATTAATGAATGTTGTGTGACAACATCACGGAAAGTTATAGAAGTTTGGTACAAATTGCCAGAAATATCCATGTAGCCAAAACGATAAAACGACCAAAAATACCATCGCCGGTCGTTTACAGTGTTACATGTTACGCAATTTCAAACCCCAATATTATGCGCGACGTCAGAGCGATCAGTTGCCTGAGGTGACAAACTTGGTCTAGCACGGCGTAATGATTACGCTAAGTTACACATGCAAGCATTTGATACACTAGATTAGAGTCAATGTTTTTTAAAAAGTGGGATTAAATATCACTATGTTTTTATAACTGACTGCAAAGGAAATTAACAGTAACTTTGGTCCAGTTTTAATAGGGGAATTGTGAAAATTTAGCGGTAAAGTTGTGCAATGGTCAATGTCAGTTGTTACGCTATATATATGATTTGAAATTTGACGAGTGTAAATTTTGAGGAGGAAAGAAAAATCGTCAATATAGTCAAAGTTAGCACATCATCAAAATTTCCACGTTTACAGTATGTGCAATTCTTTGATACACTTTGTGAAAGATGTCAACATATATTATGGGACCACAAATATCAAAAAGAAATCAATCAAAATTGAAGGGAAAAACTCTTTAATAATTGCCTCGGCACTAATTTTGTGATGATTTCATTCATTAAGACAACGTACTACATAGGCTAGAAATCTTCACCCAGAAAAGTAAATCCTTGAAAACTAATATAAAGGTCGGTCTTATCTTATCGTGAGCTCGACAAGCAATTCAGCATCCTTCCATTGTTTCCTTGCTTTATTAGTGTTTGTAATACACTCAAACAGTCCCTTGAGATGTTTAAAGAATCAGGATTTTTCCATGACATCAATTCTCCAAAGTGTCAGCTGCTTCCATTCAGATGTATTTGAAATCCTTTCTGTTCATTATTAAGGTCTTCCGTTTCCAACGGAAGACCTTCTACTGATTCTGATGATTAAGATTATTCTTATTAAGGTCTTCCGTTTCCAACGGAAGACCTTCTACTGATTCTGATGATTAAGATTATTCTTATTATTCTTTTTTTTTTTTCTTCCTAGACGCCAACTATGAGGCCTCATATCTCGCTCATTTCTCAATGGATTTTGCTCAAATTTTCAGACATTATCGACGATAATAAACCCTATCAGAATACTGCCTAACATTTCAAAAATTTACTTCCGCTTATGAGTTATTCCCCTTTAAACGAAAAATTATAGGCTTTCATTTCCAGATAAAGGCTCAGAGACCACTAAAGATGGAGCAGAAATTTTACTGTTTTAGATAACAGAAGGATTGAAGTTGTGCACATCGGTTTTTGTTTTTCGATTTCTGTATTCAAAATGGCGCTATATAGGGGTCAAAAATTAGAACGCCTAAAAAAGCGAAAATTTACACATATTTTCCTTTATATCTTGAAAACTAAAAATATTTTGTTAAGACATGTAGAACAAAAGTTGTGCATAATTGCAGGGGCTTTCATATAATACTACTCAAAAGGGGCTGGCCCCTATAATTAGGGATTTAGGGAACGTGAAAGCTTTTGATTTATAACTCGAAAACGGTAAAAATTTCGATCTGGATCTTACGATCAAAATTGTTCTTTGACACCTTTTTGATCTGATGAAAATGTTGTTTTGCTCGATTATACCGGGGGTATTGCGTAACACGAAGAAGAAAGCAGGCCAGGTAAACAGGTAGCGTTTTTTATTTGGAAAGGAAATCAGACCTCTTCATGTGTATAATTTACACAGACTTCCTATCAATAATATTCCCTATGGTATTTACTGTTAAATTTCTTCTAAAAAGGTCTTTATACATGCTTTACGGTTCACTATTAAATTTTTTTATAACAATTAGTCTTTCTTTTTATGTATTATTAATTAGTTTTATAGTGAACACGTCTTCATCGGAATATATTTAATCTATCTTTCTACATTAATTATTATTGTAAGTAATTTTAAACTTTATTAATCGAATAATTCACGATCATTTAGTTGATCTTCACGTTCGCCTAGCTGTTATGTAATCCAACGCGCTTATCCCACGGTGCCTATCGAGGTCACTAGTGTACCAGCCACCTGTTGTCGTAAACAAAGCAAGTGTCTGCATAGTCTGTGATCGTGTATAAAATCCATTGTGTACAAAGACCCATCAATTAATAGAAAATTGTGTTTTTAATTAATCGAATCAATAAGAATAATTCACCGATCGTACACTAAATCACAATTTCTAACACTGCATAAATCATTTTGAATTTTGATCGCTTTCTTTGGCCTGTTCACCCAAAATTGTTTCTCTATTCCGTGTTAATGTATTTTATTAAAATTGTAATTGAAAAGGGGCTTCGGCAAATAATTATAATTAGTGATGGAAGTCTTGAGATAGGTAATGTACTATATGTACGTTTTATTTTTACCATCACTCTTTTGTTTCTCCATTATTTTTTTAACGTGCGTGGCCACAGAGAGCCGCAGGCATGTCGAATGTTAAAAATACATCGTGTACTCCAATAGTGGAATCATGTCGCCTCTTTCATATTACCGAATGACGGGAATTTTTTTAGGTTTATAAATCCGTTAAATTTAAACGCGTAAAATTTCACATAATTTATAAAACGGCTCGTATAAATTTTTAACATGGTATGTGTAAAAGTAATGCTAATTGCTATTAAGCTCATGTACTCCATGGAGGCTATACTGTTAGTATTTTGAGCACTTTTAAGCCAATCATCGATTGGGATCATACAGGTAAATCTAAATTAACTTGTATATAAATTATAAACACCGTCAATTTATTTATCAGTTAGACCTACCTGGTTACTCGTTTTAAGTTTTTTTTTCGAGACGCATAACTTCTGATAAATACTGTTTTCTGTAAATATACCAGACGTGCACGTGTGCCTAGCTATGTGTTTAAAAAACATGAATAAATGAATGGTACATTGCTTATGTATATAAAGGTTATTAAAAAAACTATAAAATTCATTATGTAATTTGTTGCATCGTTTATATTGATATATCAATTTAATAACTCTCTCTCTCTCTCTCTCTCTCTCTCTCTCTCTCTCTCTCTCTCTCTCTCTCTCTCATAGAGTTTTTGGACACATTATTTGTACGAATGCATTCAATATGATCTGGAATTTTAGTCTGATGTTTTTAATTTTTACGGACATATTCAATTCGTAAAAGATCAACATGTAAAAATTTAAATCACCATTTTTGGACCGAAATTCGTAAAAATATACAGCAGTAAAAATTACCCGTTATATGGTATTTTATTTCACTTTATCTCATATTTGTTTTAATCAATCGTATTCGCTTGTGCATTTATTAATTTCAAGTTTTATACCTGATGGAATCAGGTACTTTGGATCTTTTTCATGCCAGCACCTACATGTACCACGACACAAGACCTTGATTTATCCGGTCTCATCCATAGGATCGGTCTCCACGCATAATTTCACAAGTCTCCAAATTTCAAATAAAAACATTCTCATTGAACCTTTGATGCTTCCCCATAAAAAGGCTGGGCATATATTGTTTGTCATGTACGTCTCCCATTTTCCGTCTGTCCCTCCGTACCGCTTTGCATTAACCTCAGTTCAAAGCTCAATTTAAAAGAAACTGTTCAATTTTTTTTTTATATTAAACGTCCTATGCTGATTAACATTGATGAGAGCTATTTTCGTGCATCGACATATTTTGACTTTGACCTTTCCTTTGAACTTAATCTCACCTTTATTAAATCTGTCTAAAGAGACCATTCAAGATAGTATCATCAAACTTCATGTGCCGATACATGTATGTACTGATATGTGCCGATACGTACTATAGGCTACACGTTTGTAACTGTGTCACAAAGTAAATCTTACTAAATTTATTTAAAATGCAACAGAATTTTAATTTATTAAAAGACTTATTTTTAATTCCTGTTTTTTAACATATGTCGAAAATTATTTATCAGTCAATTAATGTTTAGACAGTAAAAAAGGAATTTGTCACTCAATATTTATTTAAGGAATTAGTGTCAATCCTCTACCTCAAAGAGCGTCCGACTTGTATGTGTGATAATTGCGTTAAATGTGTTAATTGAAGTTTGAGTGAATCCCGTATGTGGTATGAGAGAATCAGTTTTAGATCCTCCGTGGACTATCCCGGACGTGAATATTAGATGCACTATACATTCCGTCATCAAGAAAATACAGTTTTACTCTGGACTATTCCGAGTTACCAAATCGTTTGTGTGTGTGTCCGTATGTGAGCGTTTTCATTTGTCTTTGTTTTATGTGACTTGACTTGATTTATTTTTCAAAATACAAACTTTAACTTTTTCTTGCTTTACTTTCGTTTAATAAATTTTCATCACAAGTTCACTTGTGTTAACTGCATCAACATTTTGTTTTACCTTTCCTTTGACCTTAACCTAACTATTCTTTAATTCAGTTTATTATTTACTATTGTTTAACTCAGAAGCATATAAAAAAAAATTTTTTTACTTGCCTGAAAAAATTTGACAAGCAAACCAAAAAAAAAAGTTTCCCAAACTCGAAAATCCTATTTCGGGGGGGGGGGGGGGGGGGGGGGGGGGAGGTAGTGGCCAACTTTTTCAAAGGCAAGTTATCTTCACCTCCAAATTTTTTTTTACTACTTTTACTACATTTTCCTACAATTCCTTCATATCACTATACTTTGGTAAAAAGTGGGAAGGCCAACCATCCTTTCAATTAACATTTCCTTTACTAAAGGTAATGTTGATGAAAAAAGTGCCCCCCCCCCCCCGGATGCTACGTCCCTGTAATTCAGTTAGTATTTAGCTCAGACAGTTCTGAAGAAAAATATATATTTTTACTCAACATCATATACTAATACACACTTATGAGAGCTATCCAAACCTTAGTGTGGATTAGATGCTCTAACCACTGTGCCTCACGGGCGACCTTCGGTTTTGAAGAATCCATTCAAGACATTTTTATCAAACTTTAGTATCCTGATACATTTTCAGATGATTTTGATCTTCACTTTCCTGTGACCTTGACACCACCTGTCTTAAATTTGCAATTTGCTTAGTATTTAAGAAACCATTTGAGATATTTTTATGTAAGTTTATGCCTATAATAGGCTATATGCATTATATGAACGTATTTTTATAATCTATATCCATTTTCAAGATTTCAATTTTTAAGAAACTATTAGATATATTTTCAACAAACGTCAATACACTTATACAGATTTAATGTTGCATTATTTACTAATATACACTGGGCGGGGCATTCATGTCCTATAGATATATTTCTAGTAATAAATACTTTGGATTCGATATATGTTCAGAAAAAAATTTGACTGAACATATCCAATCTTTTGGACAAGTCACTGTTACTGACAGAGAAACTTTAAATTCTCAATCGTATTTGTACCAGTGAAACATTGCTCATATAATGCAGGGTGGGGCATGACCTTCACTCAAGTTCAAGGTCACTTAAGATGAGATGTTTTGGGTAGATATGTGGACTAAAGGAATATCTAAAAAAAAAAACATACGGGAACTTTTCCAGTCGGTAATACACAGATTATGTATTTTTATAACAGAGTTTGTCATTGCTTGTCGCAAGGTCATTTAGAAAGTTCAAGGTCATGCACATAACATTTTCCTGTATAAACATTGTAAGTTGCTTCCTTAACAAGCCTCTAGGTTGCTTATTTATTTATAACTTTAGAATTGTTTGACCTAGACTCAAGGTTACGTCTTCCATTCCGTAGCTCCAACGGAAGACCTATTCGTTGCTTTGCAACGAGCTCGGCTCTAGTTATTCTTTTTTTTGTTTTCTTCCTAGACGCCAAATTTGAGGCCTCATAACTCACTCATTTCTCAACGGATTTTGCTCAAATTTTCAGACATTAAAGACGGTAATAAACTCTATCAGAATGTTGTCTAAAATTTCAAAAATTTACTTCCGGTTATGAGTTATTTCCCTTTAAACGAAAAATTATAGGCTTTCATTTCCAGACAAAGGCTCAGAGACCACTAGAGCTGGAGCAGAAATTTTACTGGTTTTAGATAACAGAAGGATTGAAGTTGTGCACATCGGTTTTTGTTTTTCGATTTCTGTATTCAAAATGGCGCTACATAGGGGTCAAAAAATAGAACGCCTAAAAGAGCGAAAATTTACACGTTTTCCTTTTTATCTTGAAAACTAAAAATATTTTGTTAAGACATGATGAACAAAAGTTGTGCATAATTGCAAGGGCTTTCATATAATACTAATCAAAAGGGGCTGGCCCCTATAATTAGGGATCTAGGGACCTTGAAAGTTTTTGCTTTATAACTCAAAAACGGAAAATATTTCGATCTGGATTTTACGGACAAAATTGTTCATTGACACCTTTTTAATCTGATGAAAATGTTTTGTGTTCGATTATGCCGGGGGTATTGCGTAATAGGTAGTAGAAAGCAGGCCAGGTAAACAGGTAGCGTTTTTCGTTCGGAAAGGAAATCAGACCTCTTCATGTGAATATCTTAAACAGACTTGCCATCAATTATATACCCTACAGTATTTAATGTTAATTTTCTTTTAAATAAGGTTTTAAACGTGCTTTATGGTTCACTACTAAATGATTTATTACAACTAGTCTAACTTTCTTTTTTTCTTTTTTTGTTAGTTTAATAGTGTTCAAAATTGGAGAATATTAAATATATCTTTCTACATTTCTTATGACAACAAACTATGTACAAGTAATTTTAAACTGTATGCATTGAATAATTGACATCATTAGCTGTATGCATATTACAATCTCCCTGTTCAGCTCGATGTTTTAGTTATGTAACATAACACACGAATCCCACGCTGCCGATCGGTCATCAGTGTATATACTAGCCACCTGTGTTATAAACAAAGCAAGTATCTGTGATCGCGTTTAACATCTATCTTGTACAAAGAACTATTAACTAATGGGAAATTATGTTTTTAATTATATCAAATCAATAAGATTACTTTGCCGATCTTTATATAATCTTATTCCAAACACTGGTTGCGTAAAATCATTTCGAATTTCAATGGCTTTCTTTGGCCTGTTCACGCATCAATACAATTAAAAAAAAAAAAGACAACAACAACATTTCTCTATCCCGTGTTATTGTATTTAATTAATTCTTGAAAGGGGGCTTCGAGTGACGGAAATCTTGTGATAGGTACGTACTACGCATGCTGCGTACATATTATTTTTACCATCATTCTTTTGAATCTCCGTTTATTATTTTTTGTTAAATAACATTGATAAATACATAAATAATATTGCTTTCAAATATACTATAATTCACATCTTTGTAATATAGCAAACAGTGTTATCCAGCTCTGTCACGTTGTGTCTAGAGTGTTGTAGCCCAGTCCTACATATGCACGTTGCGAAAGAGAGCCGCGGGCATTCGATGTTAAAATACGTTGTGTACTCTGATAGTGGAAAAAACGGGTTTGAAATCATGTCAACTCTTTCATTTTATTCAATTTCACTCTATCTTACGCTCGTTTTAATCAGTCGTAATCGCTTGTGTTTTTACATGTATTCATTTCAAGTTTCATGCCTTGTAATAGCCGAATAAACAATAGCTGCATGGGTTTGCAACAATTTATTTTTCTGTATTCATCGAGGTGGAAATAGTTTTATGGATCTTAAACTACACGTACACATGCATGATAATTGTAAGTGGGGGTGAAGTTTCTAATTCACGGGAAAAAAATCATCGAGTAGATCGCAATAATGTGTGTTTAAACGATCAGCATACCAATGCATACGGGGTTTTCATTCATCGTCCATATGCAAGTCAATTACACGAAAAAGATCGGAAAATTATATTGTGAATTATGATAAATATTATGAGACTTTTTCCCATTCAAATTCACTTCGATGAACGAACGATTTTATTTCACAGTACAAGACTTAAGTGTTCTATATAATACCGCCATCTTAAAATGCCTTAGAATTTATTTTTTGTACAAAACGCTGGGAAATTTATATTAATCAGTCTCAGAGCTGTATTTTTTTTTTTTTACATGTTCGTTAGCTCCATATGTAATTTTACTTTCATTTTAATGATACATTGCGTAAGAACTACCGATCTGCAGTTACTAAATACTTTAATCATGATTTAATAAATCCGTTTTCAACACAATTTTTCTAATACACATTCTTTCCCCATCATAGATTATTTCCATAGTTATACCATCTTTAAACTTTTATAAGAAACTTCCGAATCATATGGATAGAATAATAGTCAATGAAATGGATTAAACATCGATAGGTACATGTAACTCTTGCACGTCTGAACTTCAAAAGCGACTTCTGTGCTCTGCAATGCCTATTTATATTACAGGTTTGGATGAAATACCCCGATTTCAGCATTTATGAAATAAAAGCATTCAACTCATATGGTCAAACTGAACAGCTTGAAAACAGGTTTTAATGTGAAGTCACTAGTCAGTACCCCGGTAAAAGAGTATTAGGACCATACCTGCCAACATCATTTGTTTTTTTTATAATTACAATTATTCAAAACCCGTAATTTTTTTTAGATATAGCATTTAATTTTCATTTGTTCCGTGATTAAATATCGGTAGCAGGTTATACATGTAAGAAGTAATAAACCTGCATCGTATTTTCAGAACTGAAAATTTAAGAACTTTTATAACAATCTGTAACTACTGAATATTACAAAATCATTATTACATGTAATTACTACATTTTTACGACTTATTCTAATTGTTAAAATCATAACCGGTGTCATATAGTGAGACTTCCGCCATAGTGAGACTTCCCCCCGGAAGTCTGGCTATATAGTGAGTCTTCCCCCTAGGGGGAAATATGGCTATATAGTGAGACTTCCCCCCATAATGACTATAGTGAGTCTTCCCCCTTCGGTTTTCGGTTTGGATTTTATATACATTGACATAATTAAATATTTATTGTATGCTTTAGGGACCTTTTAACTTTTATAAATTTTATGAAGTATTTTTAGGATTTGTATTTCATTTTGAAATTAAATTTGCGTGATATTAATGAAATTACATCACTATAAAATCAAATAAGATGGATTTGAGTTCTAATACACTTTAAATCAAATTCTGACTGTCATGCATATTTTACCAAAGGCACCGGATGCATGGATAGGGCTTAACCCCCCCCCCCCCCCCCCCCGCTTTTTAAATTTATGACCGGAAAAATTGTATGAAAATGTGTGCACCCCCTGCTCATCACACCAATACATCAATTCATACAATTATTTTTTTCATTTTGGTCGTGTTTTAAAAATTATTTATTTAAAGATATTTTATTAAACTGGGTTTGGACGATTGGATGTTTGAATACACGTATAAAAAATACGTAAAATTAAAAAATATATATATATACTGCATTGCAATTGTTACTTATTTTACATTTCAGCATATCTATTAAATGATGCTTAAAATTATCCTTAAAGTAGATTTAAACTTTATGTACATGAAACTTTCGATAAATATAGTTAGGAACTAAGAAAATCATAATTGAGATTTGGAATGCATGTTTTATTTTTCACATTCGAGCACAATTATTTTATTTCTCGCATAGTCTTAAAGTACTATAAATTTTTCTTCTTTTCGCTACATTTTTTATTAAATCGGGTAACCATACCTAATGTGTAAATAGCTAATGTTTGTACACAAACAGAAAAACAAACAAACAAAACTGCTATCAATTTTTTTTTTATTCCAATGCTGAAAACAATCAGAACATTTCATATAAGTGACTCGTGAACTAATAAAATTATTCGTTATCAATACATGTAAAGGAAAGGGTATACATATTATATATATTATATCATCTCTAAGTACATGCATATGTTATAATGGATATCAAATAGTTAAAACGATATTCAAACTGTTCATGCATATAAAACAAATATATAAATACATGTATATATATGGAAGATAATTTCGTCATAAATTAACACTGTTCGAATTTTTTTAAATAATAAAACAATGTTCCGGAAACTATAATAAGAAGGGGAAGTCTCGCTATGAATGGGGGAAGGCTGGCTATAAAGTGAGCCTTAAGAACGGCTATATAGTGAAACTTCCGTGGGGGAAGTCTCACTATATAGCCATTCTTACTATATAGCCAGCCTTCCGGGGGAAATATATAGTGAGCCTTCCGGGGGAAGCCTCACTATGGGGGAAGTCTCACTATACGACACCGGCAGCATAGTCAAACCATTTGTATCGTTTACCGTATATACACCATGTACATGTAATATTGAGTATTTTCTTTAAAATAATGAACTTGTATCTTACGCACATTAATTTTTCTTGGTTAAAAAATACGTGAATAAGAGAGAGAGAAAGACTCGCCTTGCTCATATACATACACGTATTTATCAGATGGTTCTTGTATCAAATATATTGTCAAAATTATTCTATTAAACGTTATCTCCGTTTCCTATTTTAATTAAATTTATTTATAGATTTTATTCAACTTCAAGCACAATATGTAGTACTAAAATAAAGTCCATGCATGGTGCTGTTGAACATCCGGAATTTTTCTTTAATCTTTTATCCCTGCCCGTCCTCCTTCACGGAAAAAATGTAAAGAAATTGAACGGCGTGTATAAACCGACGTGGTTTCGGTTAGGCAACGTGTTATTGAACATGATGAGCGACCTTTGGGGGGGGGGGGGGGAGGGGGGTATAAAATAAAGATAATGTAGAAAAACGATTAGCAAAAATAGGAGGGGGTCTTAAAAAAAATTATTTTTCTCGAACTTCTGGGCAAGAATGAGAAACCATACTTATGAAAGCTTCCTGAAATACATGTAATAAAGATTACTGTTTTTCAAATCATGACTGGAATAGGTATTCAAAATTAAACATAGGAAGTTGTACCCACGCAAACAAAGTGATTGTGTATTTTGGGGAGGTGGGGTGGGGGTGGATGGGTTAGAAATAATATTTTCTGTTTCACTGTCCAGCTGTCCTACCTTCTGCCTCTCAAGGTTTTCCCAGAAGGCAGGCTTTAAATTTATGGATAATCTTGGAGCTCATACTACTCGATACAAAGATTTCCAATGATTCTAAGGTGTGTCATGGCATTGGTTCAAGGGAATATTATGGCAAATTCAAGGTCACTATAGAAAGAGTTAATGTTTTGTACGAGCCATTTATATATGTAATCGAGAATATCTGGAAGCTCATACTTGATACAGAGATTTTTTGTGACAAAAAGGTTTTGTATCATTTGACTCAGAAAATAGTATAAATTCAATCTAGCCTTTTCTTTTTTAAATTCAGACTTCATACAGATTGCTTATGGTCCTCCGGTTTCAGATAACTAAAAATAATGCCATTTTTTCAAATTCAGGGTCACTGACAGAAAAAGTTGTAAAATTCCTGTCAGGCTTATGAATTTCTAATTACTAAAAGTTGTTTGAGATTGAGGTTTTGTCTTGACACAGATCCAAGGTTATTCCGTAGAGATCAGGGTCACTGACAGAAAAAATATTTTCTTTTCCACGCTACGAATCAATAAATAAAAATCATTGGAGGCCGTACTTGAAACATAGATTATTTATAAATAGAAGTTGTGTCATGACATTGATGAAGGCAAATCAAGGTCACTGACAGAGAGAAAAATTGTTCAAGCATAACTTTGAAATTAAGATTTTCAAGAGGCTAATCCCGAGAATAGAAGTTGTTCTTATAAAAAAGTAAAGTGACCTTGACCAAAGGTCGGCACTTCCTGTCCACAGCTCCAACGGAAGACCTACTCGTTACTTTGCAACGAGCTCGGCTCTAGTATTGATTTAACTTTTGTACTCCTCATGACGAAAATAAAATCAGATCTTGTTTAGAAACTACGTGAAGTATAAAGACATACCACAAAGATAATATGTTTTAGTGTATTTTATTTTTTTTTATTCATATAAATACGATCATAACAATGTAGACATAAATGCTACGATAATGCAATGATTATACAGCAAAACTCGGTTATAACGAAGTTGCTGGGACCTATGAAATTACTTCGTTATATCCGTAATTCGTTATATCCATATATGAAATTCATTAATTTTCTATAGCCGGGGATCTAAGATGACTTCGCTATATCCGTAAATTCGCAATATCCATGTACGTACTAAACGAGTTTTACTGTATATAACGAATACGATGTACTTTCAAATACATTTAATCTCATTATTTAAGTAATCCCTGATTGTCAGATTTAACCGGAAAACAATATGACCATAAAATAATTTTTGCCATGTATAAATGAGTAACAAGTGGGGCTTTCATCTTAAGTTGCACATACTCGTAACACTTACACGAAAATGATTATATGAACGAAAACATTAATCTATATTATATAAACGAAAACATTAAACGATATAATAACAAATAATTATTTAATTCGCCACTGAACAGAGTAACAATTTATATGTTCCCAAATGTATATATCTATCTTAAGATACAATGGATATACCGGGGTAATATACAGGGATATTTTGGCAGTTTGTACTTCTTAGAACATTCAAAGAACTAACATTTACAACATATCAAGCATAAAGATACCGTATAAGCAGAATGTTTAGCGAGGATTCAATTTGAATCTGGCTTACAATTCATTGCCTACTATTAGTAATACCTTTTACAATGAGCATTTTATTAGCGCTAAAATTATTTCTCGCTAAAAACATATACATATTTTTAAGGATAAATCGCTTAATTTGCGTCTCGCTAAAATTTTCACTTGTACGGTAATATAAAAAACAGGATAGGCACGAAAAAAGATATTTCGATTTTCATGTGTTTGTCAATAATGCACTAAGTTACACAAGTGTAATCAAATCATAACATGCTCCTATCTTTTAGATTAAGAAAACACTGACAAAGCAAGGGGTTCTTTCCTGAATAAACAACATCTTTGACATTTGACCTTGGAACAAAAGAAATAAATAAATGGATTAGCGGTAACTTTGATGGAACTGAAGAAAAATGTCACATTAAAAAGCAATGGCCCATCTACCTTAAGCGAAAATGTGCAGAAAAGTTCCAGAAACTTCAAAATATCGATCACTAAAGATGGTCCATTTGCAATAAAATAATTTATCAAAATGACGTAAATTGATTTCGTCATTCTGGACGTCACGCGATCGGTTCTGACATTGACACGGAGACTTGTAGCACGCAATCGCTTTATTTTACTGCGATGAATAACGACCAACAAAATTAATGTTACCACCCAGAACGGAATACCCAAAGCACCAAAGAATGGCAGAATACAATTTGCATTCCTCTCTTTACATATTAGTTGAATTAATATGATTAGAGCACAAATATTAAATACTCCGGTTATGAATAAGCAAAGAAACGATTTTACAAATATTCTTTTTGGTGTTTGAAATCTAGCATACTTAACTGGATTCTTCATTAGAGAATATCTCTCCATAGCAAACAGCACCATATTCTCATTGGACCATATTACAGTTGTCGCCATGGCAAGTAGGATATTTCGATCCACTATTTCAAATATTTCTGAGAACTTGGCACTGTCTATTGCTTTTGTATTAAGATCCACCGAAGCGGCCATCATAGAAATTGATGCACTGATATCGCTAAGAGCCAAGACAAAAATGCAAGCAAAAGTGGTAGTATGGTAGGATCTCTTCCAGATGATCTGAAAACAAAGAAAGCAATTGGCCGCTGTTCCAAGGGTCAAGTTGACCATAGTAAGAACGAAGATTCCACATAAGTACCATGGTTTGTTCCGACATACAGAGAACCTACATTGCAACGAAGGTGAAAGATCTCCACTATTTTCAATTGTTGTTAGATGGAAATCTGATGAGTTTGTTGTGTTCATTGGTCTGAAAAAATACACGATTTTCAATATACAGATATGTACTAAAACGTGAACATGATAAAGCAAGCGCACGTAAAAGAAGCTATACAGCTCCCAATAGACACAGGTTTTTTTTTTCAAAATATTGCAACACTTTCATTTTGTCAGTTTATTAAGAAAAATTCTACAGGAGAAGAGGAAAACACATGCTGTCGTTTTTAGATATATCGACTAAGTAATATTAATTAATACATTTGCTTCCATTCATATACCGACTTGAAATATCTCAGTGAGCTTTAATTAAATATACAACAGAGTCACTACACTTAAATGTATTTGGATATTTTACTAAAGAAAATGTTAATAGTAACGTAGCAAACAAGCTGTTTTGAACGTGATGATTTCAACTCTTAAATTGCCAACTTACTTGTATACATACATGTATAACTACATGTATATAACTTTATCACCTGCATATAGGGTATCAGTTGTTTCGACACGCAAGAGCGTGCTCTATGTATGAACGTTTTCTCCAACGAGGCAAGATTATGACAAACAACTTATTAAAAAATATATCAACACTCGTGTTTGCAAATCATAATTTCTCAAGTTTTGTCGTTACCATTCTTTGTCGACATTGTCAGCAAAAACAATCTAACATTGAATCAAGTGCTGACTGATGTTTTCGATGCTAATTGTTAGGCTATTGTATACACAATGAATTGTAGACAGAATTATCCATCGCCCCTTAATCATGAAAAGGAGCACACGGGTGTGACGGTCAGCAGTGAATGCTCACTCCTCCGCGGCACCTGATCCCACCTCTGATGTTTGGGAAGTCCGTGTCTGCTCTGCTCCTGATTTGTAATGTTTGAAGGGACTATTGAGTTTGACTACTGCATGTTTACTCTTGAACGAAGGAACGGAAGGAACTGAGCCAATATTCCCTGAGTGAGCGTTCAAACCCGGGTTTGACTGAAATCATCCTATTACTAGTAATTAGGATTTCTTCTTGAAAAGTTATGTTCTTTTTAAAAGGAAAGAACACAAAATCATTTTTATTAAAATTACTTCAAAATTAATCATTTGGATAAAACAATCATCCTACTCACGCACATGTAGTTAAAAAAAATATAAACATGCTCGTCATTACCTCGTTTTGGAAATTGCACATGCGTACAGTCTGATTTAAACTAGCCCCCTTCTCCTTTCACTCAGTGAAAGTGAAAGTAGAAGGAGCTGGTTTTAATCAGACTGACATGCGTAAACTTTGTCTTTTTCTTCTTTTGCAAAGCTTAGAAAATGCTTTGCAGAAAATACACATTTTGGGATATTTGAAAATAATAAACTGTGAAACCTGTCTAATCCGACATGCACTGGGACATAAATTTTATGTCGGAATAGACAGGGTGTCGGATTGCACAGTGTTAAAAACATGGAAAATATTAAAATGGGAGAGAAATCTCAAGTCGGAATTCTCAATGTGTCGGATTATTCAGGTGTCGGATTAGACAGTTTTCACTGTATATGTATAACAAAGTAAGATTGTTTCATTTCGAAAAAAATGTATAATTATATCAATTAAATGCATAGCCAATCAAAATGTATATATGTATTGTTTGAACTCTTAAATGAAAAAGCTGAAGAAAACGAGGAACCTTTCATTTACAATGGATGTGTGTTCTTTTTTCAGGAAAGAAATAGTTTCAAACATGTTCAGTACAAACGACCTCCCCGATTGGTAAAAAATAAAAAGAATTATATTTTAAAAGATTTCAAATTTACCATACAAATAATATTTATTTGGACAGAGGTATCTTACACTAATACATTGTTTTAACTCTAGATCTGTTTTCACAATTTTTAAAGTAAATAGATGAATCCCAGAATTTGAAAAATCCTACCTTGTAATGCTGTCAACATCAGGATCTAAAATGTCTGTATGGCTTTACGCGCTCCTTGAGTTATCTTATTTAAGAACAAAAATCGATAGCTATTCATCAATGTTAAATCGGTCTCTAAACGAATGCCGTGTCTCAAGACTGGAAAACAATAATTGTATTGACCAATTTTAGCATAAATATCATTATTCCATCAATTTAATAACTTTAATCATTATTCCATCAATTTTATAACTTTTAAATGTTATTCAGTATTCAAACTTTGTAAAGAACACCGATCCCGCTTTTGATGTTCTTTGTGATGAAGAAAATAGAACCGTACAATCCAACTTCTTTTTATTTTATAACGAGAACATGACTAAAAGAGATTGTGTATGAAAAACAGCAAAAATCATAAGAAATTAAAACAATCTTCATTAAATTTTTCGTCCAAGCTTTTTTCCCCAAATTAAAAAAGAATAAATTGCCATAAGTGAGATTTTAGAAAACCTAGAAAAACGTTTTATTCTAAAGATATAACAGTATTCTTTAACAACTTTCTGTCAGAAAATAACTATTTACTTTATGGTTGTGCTAAAATATTGATATAGCAATTTTTTGTTTAAGAAGTTACGAAAATTTTTTAAGTAAAAAATTAAGCAAACCGAACCATTGGAATCAGGTATTTCTCATATTAAAAATAAACAGTGTTTAATTCATTGTGTATGTGACCAAAATATAGAGTCGTGATCGGATTTAAATATCTCATTAATTCTGCTTCATTTTAATCTCAGGAAATGGTCTGAGGGCTGTAAAGCGATATTAATGTAATTGAAATTGTGCTCACTTTGGGAGTTGTAGCAGGGACAAAAGGAGATATTGTATGCTTATGATTTTGAAGAGTTATTTTGTTACAATAAATGAGAAACAAGAAAGACCCAGTCTCACATATTTAGAGGTCCAGTGGGAATTGTAATTTCAAATGTCTAAGTAAACGTACTTCTTCATTAATATTTATTTCATTTTTGCTACGTCCTTTATTGATATTCGTTTGGGTCAATTTACGATTTATATACTCTCTGACATTGGACAGAAGGACCCAAGGACATTATTTCAGTAAAAAAAACATTTTTGACCCAGAAAGAAAAAAAAAATTAAAAATAAGAAAGATTAAAACGGTGAAATATGTAACAAAAAAAGCTTCAGTAGTTTATGATTTTCTTTAAATACCTATTATACAACCATGATAATCTGAGAATTTTTCTTTTCTGTATAAATTTGTCAATACCTCCAATATCCATAAAGTAATTACATATACGAGCCAAAACAAGACCGTCAATGAATTAACGTGTAAATAATGTCCAATTAGTTCTAGCGATGGACATTTGCATTCCCATCTCTATATTTTATTGACTATAATAATATTACTTGAAAGATGTATGGCGTCTTTGCACGTTGATAATTATTAAATTCTAAGCATATCCATATAAAGGCTTCTGATGCCAGGAGAAAGAGTGCACTTACAATAGCCCAATCACATTTTGCAAATGTTGTTTCCATTTGCATGGTCGACCCAAATGACAATAGGGAAAAAACAATGTTTCACTTTTTGACAATTGCGAACAATTTGGTATGCTGCAATAAAATTGAATTTTTGTCATTGTATGAGAAGTCCGACGCATCCTTAGAAAAAATCAAAATGAACTCTCTAACATTTTCAAGTCAAAAGACAAAATTTTTACTATAGTGATTCTTAAAGTTTGAAAGGTCATAGGGAGATTCTATGTTTTTTTCCATAGAGAGAGAATTCTTGAAAAGCTAGTGCGACTGCTTTTAAAATTATTTTGAAAATCCCTATTTATTGCTTGTTTGGTGCCTTCCAGATTTAAGCGTTTCGACTCCAATACAAAAAATATGTAAAACAACTACTATATTTTAATTGGTTTTCCCCCAATGCACTACATCAGAAAGAGAGAGAGAGAGAGAGAGAGAGAGAGAGAGAGAATTTAAGTCTGAATGCTGAAAATTCATGACAAATCTTATTTTTCTTTATTCTCACTTTTAATTCATTTGCTGCCCTTTAGCATACACAGACATTCAAAATTGTTCAGTAATTGTTCTTTGAAGACGAGTAACTATAATTCTGGATTCATACTTTCATTTGAATTTTAATAAATAATACCGGTAATTCTTTCTGATATTAAATTTAATTCTTACTTCTTCAGCATCAGCAAGAAGATATAATTATAAAACTATTAAATGTCGAAATATAAAGTCAGTCAGCTAGATTCTCGAAGGGGAATTATAAGGACACGAATTTTAGAATATTCAATATTCCAGAAATTAGTGACACCTTGGTACATTGTTGGCTTTATCACTCGAACACATTCATCCAACTATTCAGCCATTTAGCTACTGTTTCAAATTGATTTTATAACAATGATTGACATTTCACGTGTAGGGAATGGACAGAACTATATGTGCAATTATACTTTTAAACTAGGGCATTGTAATTATGGCAACAAAGTCGAACTTTAACGCAAAACAGCCACCCACAAACTTTATCTTCACCATAAAATGAATCAAAATTAATCTATTATCTATTTTATCTATTTTACAAAAGACAAGCAGTTAGGGTAAAAACGTAAATAAACTACTAGTAATTGTACAGGAGGAATATTTCTGGTAAGGTTATTTTTCTTCAAATTTTTTCGCCATGTACGAATGTACAATCTTTTCTTTTTTGAGCTAAAAAGATTAAAAATTATAAATCAAATATCCTGCTGAACAAATGTT
This sequence comes from Saccostrea cuccullata, assembly GCF_032062105.1. Classification (NCBI taxonomy): domain Eukaryota; kingdom Metazoa; phylum Mollusca; class Bivalvia; order Ostreida; family Ostreidae; genus Saccostrea; species Saccostrea cuccullata. The sequence continues at coordinate 456,814 of NW_026938715.1, forward strand.
ATCTCGGTTCGATATATCCCAAATTAACTTGAAATGACATAGTCTGCCACATTTGCAAGTGTCATATTTAGGGTAAGTGTTGAATGAATATAGATGAGTAAATTTATAACAACTAAATAGATCATAAACAGATCTTTCGTCCTTGACTTTCCTGCTTTGTATTGGAGCATTTCATCTGTTAGACCTGAACACAAATATCTGTAAATGACAACTAACTATATTAGAACTGCCTCCACAGAAAGCTTGGTTTCACTTGCAAGTGAAATACGAGACCTCTCTAAAAGTACATCATGCTCTGAGTCATATACTGTAGATCACTACATTTTCGCGACACCTTATTTTCGCGAGATAGTCATTGACTCTTGATTAGCGAGACAAAATTTTCACGAATTCTGGTTATTGTTCTATATAATCTTAAGGAATACTATTATGCGCGAGAATTTAATTTTCACGAGCATACTGTCTCGCATAATTACGCGAAAATAAAGTTCTCGCGAATAAAAAGTGATTTACAGTAACATTAAGATCATGTCTGTATCCGCAAACCCTACATCTGGAAGGAAAAAACTATAAAACTCAGGGTATTTCCTCTTTTGAAGAAGAGAAAACACAATTGTTTCTGCAATCAGCTTTGGACTTCTCGCCAAAACATAACCCTTCACTATATCATCTGTGAGAATTTCCCATTAGGATTAACTGTTTTTCCCTCCAAATTCTCAGCAATAAGGTCTTCCTTGATAAGGATGTCTACAGAACCATGCCATACTTAAGAATTACCTGCAGAAAAAAAGCAGCAGAGTAAATGACCTTCATAGTTTTCATGAATATTTCGTAGCCCGTGTGACGCAGTGGTAAGAATGTTTGCTCTAGAGTCACGGAGTAATGAGTAGATCCTTAAGTTGCGGGTTTGAATCCCACTTTTGAACTTGGGACCAGATGAAACCGTATACATCAAGGTCCTGTGTCACAGTAGGCGCTGGCACCAAAGAGATCCTTCCCTGCTCAATGGCCATAAGTGCCATGTATAGGTCAAAATTTGTAGCCCTCCATCTGCAAGTGGTGGCATCTCAATATGAGTGAAAAATTCTTGAGGGACATTAAATAAAAAAATAATAAATCAATTCTGAATATTCTGTAAATGAGCTGATTTCAAACTCATGAATTATGAACTGGAGTTCTAAAGGGAGGCTTAAGTCAGTTTATACAAAAGTTTGGTATGCTCGAAATGCTTTGGCAAAAAAAGAACCTTGCTAAAACACAAGATACTGGAACAAAGTAACTGGAAAAAACAAGGTTATACCATTTTGTTATCAATTATCCCCCTTCTGTCTCTTAAAAAAGAGGCCAATGGACCACATCGCTCAACTAAGCACTTTGGCTAGTAAACCAAGAATAAGATCAGTATTGAAAGGATAAAATATACACTGTAAAAAAAGTGGCATGAATTAAATTTACACTACCTGAGGGTGCTTCCACATTAAAAAAAAAACATATTAAGCAATTGTGCACGTATAATTATAAATAAGAGTTATCTCGCTTAAACTACTGTAATTTCATTCAAAGGGCGGCAACACACTTGTAACCCAGCATGCCCGCTATCTCTATTGTCATCTCAAGGGTGACAACACTTGTCACCCTGCGCGTGAGGGAGTCATCACGAATTATCACATTTCACGTGACATGCTCTAAACCATTCAAATAGACTGTGTAATTCTGTAGAATAATAAAACAAGATATATATATATATATATTTGGACCTGTGGTTTTTGGAAAAATATTATTAAAGAAGCCATTATTCTTTCACTGATTTCTAATTATCTTTTCTGGAATAAGGTATGACCATTCATTTGAACTTAAATCCCCTTCACCCAAGAATACTTTGCACCAAGATAAATTGAAATTGGCCAAACGGCTCTGGAGAGGAAGATGAAATTGTGAAAAGTTTAATAAAGGAAGATGACAACAACCACAGTTAATGACAACAGACAATAACGACAGACAAAACACAATTTTTAGCAGATGAGCTCGCTTGACTCTCAGGCTCAGGTGAGCTAAAACAAATACACCTGTGCATCAAACTAAAACCTTTGTAAATGAAGTGAAGCAAACCAAAATCTTTCGTTAAACAGACTGTATACCTGTATGTGGAATCTGTACCTTCACTCGTGTCTCCATAGTTGCCAGTCAGGAGACAACTTCCATCACTGCAGCTGCAATTGATGTCTTTTCTTTTTCTGTGGCTGTTTTTGTCAATGAGGAAGTCGCTGATATTGACAGCTTTCTAAACAGATGATTGTCAAGGAAAGCTGTCTTGTCAGTTTTGTCATCAAATCAATCATTTGACCTGAAGAAAAGTAAATGTTAGATATATCTTTTTCAAATCTTTCATGTTTTAGTATGTATATTACTTTATGAGTATGCTATAAGAAAAAGTGTTCAAATCTTCACATTTCATTGGGACAAAAGATAAATCCATAATATCAAATGTAACTCCATTTCGGATAGGTCCCTGTTCTTAAGTAGCATAGTAATAAAATATGAAGGAAAATCAAAAAGTAATAAAACTTACCCAATGTCAAAAACCCTACAAGTTTCACAAGTAGAACATTTTCATGCTTTGACTTTTGTCTCTGGATTTTTTCCATCGAAAGAAATCTACCAGCAGTGATTCCATCTCCTAAACACATTTCCCAAAACGAAACAGTTCTCAAAACCATCTAATTCACAGAATGCTTTGGAAAACTTCACTCCTCTAAACTTTGTCGCTGGATTACAAGTGCTCAGACTGTAAGGTAATAATTTCACATTAGCTGTGCAATTCTTCAACAAAGCTGTCGACAAATCATTTCGAAGACAGGGGAGGAAAATTGGCACCTGCGTTTGTTTGCTGATGGTTCTTCGTCTGTAGAAAGAGATAATAAAGGCGTTTGCTACTACAGGAGCCTTTGTCCCCTGCAATTTAAACCGACATTAATTTTTTTCATGCTTTTTGTATTTGCCTGCCAACCTGGCCTATCAGTCTGACTAAAGCCAGCCCCTACTATTTCACTTCGTTCGTAGGAAGGATCAACTACAATAAATAGTAGGTGATGGCGTTAGTCAGACTGCCTGGCCTATTGTAAAATATGTAAAAATTTCTTGTTTTCGATCCTGATGCTGTCAACAGATCATACAAAGAAAAGAATATTCGGTTTATAAGTATTTTGGAGATCTCTGTGCACAATAGGAAATTTTTATCACATTTGTGTGTATAGCCAATAAATAGTCTATTACTAAAAGATAATATTTAAAGCCTGGAAAATTTTGACTTCATTCTATCAGAGACCTATTCTATTGGCGGTTTTTAACATGTTTGAACAGTGGTAATGCAGAAATTGCAAATACATAAAATGTAGAAATACATTTTTCCGCTTGGTATTAATTAACGCTATGTACGCGGTCACAAATTTTCAGCGTACTTTATTGCCTGACGTCACGGCGTCAGGCAGTATAAGGATTGATATTTCCAAGATCCGAAAATATGCGACCATATCTAAAGAGCTAGATTTTGTGCAAGCTGATTTACATTGGAATTATTTACCTGCATTTTAAAAGAAACAGTTTTCAGAAAAAAGAAAGATATTACTGATGCGAAATACTGCAGTGTTTACTTCCTTTAATCTTTTTGCATGGAACAGATTATTCCATATGATTTGCCGTTTCAACATGTCCGTATATCCTTTTTTTCTGCATTTCTATACTACTGGATCAGTCCATTTATATTCTACGAAAGGGGTGAATCGCTCTTTTCGCGCCAAATGTCACTAGTAAGCTATCTTCGCGCCTTTTCCTTGGATTGTTCTATTGTATGAATGGGTGTGCTAACTTCCGTGGTTTACCCTTTTAACTTCCTTCTAATGCTTCAGAAATTCTATCTACAACTTTTAAACCATTCTTTAAAACAACACATCGTATACATCAGTATACATGGTATATGGACATGTAACACTAAAGAAATAATGTTTCTAATTTGTTTACCGATCCCGCGGTTGGTTTATTCCATAAATGGACGAGTCCAATAATAATAAACAACGCAGTTCAAGCCATCGTCTCCAGATGCATGATCTATTATATGTCTTTGTTCAGATGCACACGATAAATAAAACATAGGTAATCAGAGATTACAGCGCTCACCTCAACGAATGTTGTCTTTAAGTAAGGCAAAGTCACACAATAACCCAACAAAAAGTGCAGAATTTATGCAATTTTGATCTGATACTTTGGAATAGACCTATATAAAAACTTCAAACTAGTTCTTTGTCACAAAAATGTGATTAAAATCCAGCATCTGTAGCAAGTTTGAGAGTTTTCATCCCTTGATGCATCATTTGGGCAAGTTTGGTTTTTATAAGCCATATAGTTTCTTGGTAATAGAACTGCACCCATAACTTTTACCTGGTACATTATCTGAAAGATGTATGTTGAATTCAGCATCTAGAGCAAATCCATTAGTGTGCATCCTAAGATGTATCATCCATGCAAGTTTGAACAACATAGGGCTAATAGTTACTTAGAAATGAAACTTGCATGAAAATTTAACCTCTTCACTCATCCAAAAAAATGTAGGTCAGATTCAGCATCCGAAGCAAGCCTGGCAGAATGCAACCTTAGATGTATCGTCCATACAAGTTTGGTCATTATAGGGCTCATAGTATCTTGGAAATGAAACCTGTACCAAAAACTTTAACCTAATCACTCAACTGGAAAATGTAGGTCACATTCAGCATCTGAGGCAGGCCTGGTAATACGCATCCTTAGATGTATCATCCATGCAAGTTTGGTCAACATAGGGCTTATAGTTACTTGGAGATGAAACCTGCACCAAAAACATTGACTTGTTCACTCAACCGGAAAATGTAGCTCAGATTCAGCATCCGAAGCAAGTCTTGTAGTGTACATCTTTAGATGTATCATCCATGCAAGTTTGGTCAACATAGGGCTTATAGTTACTTGGAGATGAAACCTGCACCAAAAACATTAACCTGTTCACTCAACCTGAAAATATAGGTCAGATTCAGCATCCGAAGCAAGCCTGGTAATGTGCATTCTTAGATGTATCATACATGCAAGTTTGGTCAACATAGGGCTTATGGTTACTTGGAGATAAGACCTGCACCAAAAAACATTAACCTGTTCACTCAACTAGAAAATGTAGGTCAGAGTCAGCATCCGAAGCAAGTCTGGTAGTGTACATCTTTAGATGTATCATCCATGCAAGTTTGGTCCAAGCAGGGCTTATAGTTACTTGGAGATAAGACCTGCACCAAAAACATTTACCTGTTCACTCAACCGGAAAATGTAGCTTAGATTCAGCATCCGAAGCAAGTCTTGTAGTGTACATCTTTAGATGTATCATCCATGCAAGTTTGGTCAACATAGGGCTTATAGTTACTTGGAGATGAAACCTGCACCAAAAACATTAACCTGTTCACTCAACCGGAAAATGTAGCTCAGATTCAGCATCCGAAGCAAGTCTGGTAGTGTACATCCTTAGATGTATCATCCATGCAAGTTTGGTCAACATAGGGCTTATATAGTTACTCGAAAATGAGACCTACACCAAAAACTGCACCAAAAATGTTAACCTGCTCCAAAAACATTAACCTGGTCATTCCTTTGCTGAAATTGCAGCGTCTGAAACTTTGACTGGTACAATGAAACACATTAGAAACATCTTCCATGCATGTCTAATCAATATAGGACATAGAAGTACTTAAAAAGAAAACTGCTCCAAAAAACTTAACCTTAACCCGGGACGCCGACGCCGAGGGTATTACATAAGCTCCCCCAACTTCGTTGAGGTGAGCTAAAAAGTAGTGAATAATCTTGGATATTTCTTTCTACAAAGCCTAACTATTGATTTTACTTATTTCACTCTCAATATATCATGTATTATATGATAGTGTCATCACCCTCCCCTTTTAAGAAAAAAAATAATGAACACACATTACTACTGTTTACTTCAGAGGAGAAAATACACTCCAACAAAATGTGTTTTTAATTATATCCATCTTTTACAATGTTCACAATGCGTGATTTGATAACAGATTTTATAATAGGTGTTACAATGTAGCTTGAAATCAATTCATTTCCAAGGGCAGATCACTCCACTTGCAGACCCCCCCCCCCCCCTTTCAACTACAAAGTTCTTTAGTATGCAGTGTAGAGATGATTCTTCTACAATTTCAGTAAAATCAAGATTTCATTACATAAGGTTCTCAAAATATAAAGTTAGGATATTTTTTTAAACCCACAAAGTATTGCTCAAAAGGGTTATCACTCTTCATGCAGATAAATTGATGGATTTAGTCAGGCAAGCTTTTTAAAAAGCTGTTACTTGTGTAAATGTAATGCATATAGTGACAATCTAAGAAATCCGCGTAATTTTCTGCTCGCGGATTAAACAAAAATTGAGATTCCGCGGAATTATGACCCATTGGAAAAAAGTACGTCTACAATACATGAATTACACTATTTTAATATTATGAGTAATGTCAAAAAACAATCCAAATGCGGACGTTCAATATCTCACCTACACGACAGTCAGTTTCTTCAAGAGCTTCAGCATATGTGCAGAAATGATAGTGATTTAGACACGAATGCATGAGCCGATGGTAGAGAGTGTCTAAAATATTGAAGAAAGACATGTCTAGTTAGTTTTTTTTTTATCATTTGAAAATACATCTGATATGAAGTTTCATAATTTGATGACTAAGCTATTAAATAAACAAAGAGTAACAGTAACTAGCTCGATAGGGTCTAAAAAAACCAAGACTGTTGCTTCTAAAAGTGTAATGAAAACTTATTTTTTTAATCTACCTTCATGGATCATTCCGACAAGCCCAGAAAACTGCGGCAACCTCGGATATGTTTTCCGAGCTTGCCAAAATGGTGAATTGCAAATAAAAAACAGTACTAATTGTAATATTTTAAATAAAATGCTCATTAGTTTCTACTGACCTTTTATTTTTCATCTCGAAATTGAAATTATAGTAAAAGACTAAATGCTTAAGGCACAGTTACGTAGGACTGAGTTATACTTGAAGCCTACTTTTAGATTCGCCATCCTGAATTGTGACACACGCCCATTCCTCAGAGCACGAATGTGCCTTAAATCTTCCTATTTATGATTAATCGATAATAATCAGTAAATTCAAAAAAAAAATATGTACAGATATCTTCTGTGTTTTATTATGCTACAGGGCTACAATGTAGCTCACAAATCTTTGCTTGTATGAAAACTACAACACCTTTTATTTCTAAGAATTAAGAAATTAAACGAATCCCGTAGTAATACGCTTTGAGAAAAAAAAGAAAGAAAGTTTTACAAACTCCCGTATATAGTTCACTGAAATAGATATCATAATTATGCACATCGTACTATGCAAGTTTTGTCCGGTTTCGTCGATTTTTTAAAAAAAAAAGAGAAATGTTAAATTTAGTATCATACATCTAGTTGGCTGATGAATATACATTTAATTGTGTATCTAGTTCTTCTAGCACGTACATTATAATGTCTCTTAACCAATTACATAATGATTATAAACTAAAGGTACTGTGAGCAATGAGCTCACTTAATGATACCCCCCTCCTCTCATGTGAATATACTGGCGGTGTCCATGTTTTGCTATGGGAAACCCAAAATATGTTTCGAGTCAAATAGTATGATAGGAGGTGCACAATGGCATTATGTAATAAAGTTTCATCACATTTCATTCAGTGGTATAAGAGGAGCTGCGGATACGAGATGGGTACCCCAAGCATAAGAGGACGGACGGACAGACGGACGGACAGCTAGACAGACAGACGGACAGACGGACATTCCGATTACTATACACCCTCCCGATTTCAAGCAGGGGATATAAAAAAACTATATCCAATCATAAGTTACGCAAATATAATTTTGAAAAGTTTATTGAACATCTGATTTCAATAAATTGGATGATAACACTGAAAGGATTTTCAACTCTATTTCTAGAACATATTAAAGTAAGAAAACAATCAAGTATACAATCAAGTAATTTTTTATCGCAATTTGCTTCGCAAATATATAATTTTTCCTAAGAATTTATTATTGAAGCAAAGGTACTTAAACAAGTTTCCTAAAAAAAAAAAAAATTAGGGTACCTTTCCAGGCATTTGGAGAAGAAACCACTGGGTCATATTTCTTATATAACCCTTATGGGTAATCTTCTGAATGGCCTGTATAACAATTTTTGGTGTATTTATATTTAAAACAATATAGAAATCAAAAGAGAATGACAATCATTCACATTTTTTGATATAATACATGTACCAGAGATACAAAACATATATTTGAGAAACGTGTCGTCTGACCTTAAATTCATTTGTTTGAATCTTATCATATTTACAATGGTATATATATATCGAGAGATTTAAAGAATATAGTTACAAATGAATGAGGCATAATAGTACATGATTAAAACATACGTAAAAAAACCTCTTATTTACATATCTCTTCTGTGTTTTTATTAGTTCATATGCATAAAAAAAAACGCCCCTAGCTAGCTCCTTTCAATATTTTGCCAGAGAATCAATACACTTTTAATGCGATTTAACCACTCAAGGTTAAATCCGTTTATCAAAGTGCCATCGAGCTTTTTATTACTTCGGTATTAGGAGGTATCCTTCCGGTCCTGGCCTTGTATTAGCGCCATCCTGTTCTCAGGGTTTTCGGGGTATTAGCCAAACCCATGCACTTAAACCTGTGACGTCGAGCGCAAAAAATCAAGTTTCTTCAAAATTTCAACGAGGTAAGACGTGTTTTCAGCACTCGGGTTCTTTTTCCCACGTGCTCAGCTGCCTTTGGCGAAATTTCTTTATTGTCTTGCTAAGCATTGTAGATTGTGTTCGCTCTCTGTTAAATATTTGAACACGGTCATTGGTAGAATTTTTTTTCGTATATTTTTCAATTTATTTTGGCATCCGTTCGCATAGCTACACGTGGCCTTAGATACATTGGCACAATTTCCTCTAATTGTTACCATAATTCGACTGTTTTTGTTTTTGTTCATTTTTTTTAGTCAGAGTTTAATATTAATTTTTATTTGTGTGTGTGTATTTCATAACGAGCACACCAAGTCAACGACAATGCCAAAAAAAAGCGGGATTCGACGCCATTACCAAGAAGGCGCGCCAAGCGCAACGATGGCGCCCAGACCAGTCAAGGAGATGGTCAAACTGAAACCAGTGGAAGCATGGGACAGCCGTCCTTTAGCTTATCTAATGAGCAGTTGCAGCAGGTGTCAGAAGCTGTAGCAAACATCCTAAGCAAGCAGAGCGAGACAACCCCCCCAATGCCCATAGAGCCACTGGAAACCCCCATGGCCACACGGGAACAGAGTCAAGGTACAGAACCCGTTTTGATAAATGACAATTATCTTGCATTAACGACAAGCTACGACAATGATTTAGGCCATAAAGTATCAAATAAATTAAAACTTAAAATTGTTAATGGCGAGTACATCAATTTGGGCTTGTTGGTTGAAAATTCATATGGGGCCGATCCAAACGATGAGACCAGATATTTTTCTATGAAAGAGGGAAGCCTCACCCTGGTCCCCAAATCTAAAGCAAAGGTAGTCAATGACATACAAGTATGGACAGATGCCTTTCTCATTTACGCATCGATATATACCTCAGCCCATCCCGAGAGCAGAGCTCAGTTATTCAAATATATTCATACTATTAGGTTAGGGGCAAATAGAGTTAAGACTCTCGGGTGGCGTGATTACGACATCCAGTTCAGACTGAAGAAGGAGGCTAACCCATCCCTCTCATTTGCTGTTGTCGATCAGGAGCTATGGCTCTTGCATATGTACAGTCCCCCAAGCACCCAGACTTCCTCACATCAGGCCCCCCTTCTAAAGTGTTATGAATTCAATTACAAGGGCATATGTAATAAACTTGTATGTCAATACAAGCACGAATGTATGATATGTTCACAAAACCATCCCTACATTAAACATAAGACATCCTCAGGCTCTAGTATGAATTTTAGGTCAACTGGTCTGCAAGCAACATGGCGGCCTCAGCTACCCAGGAGACCCGCGGCACCAAGTTCAGCTATTAGAGCACCTTATACCCAATCAGCTAGACCTCAGTAATATTGCAGCAAGCCCGATTAACGTACCGAGATTAGGCGATTTATTAGCAAATTACCCACTTGGCTTGGTAGCCTTAGAACTTTTGCAGGGTTTTACAATTGGTTTTAGGTTGTGTTACGAAGGGCCTCGAGTGGCCACTGACTGTAATAATCTTAAATCCATGTCTGGGTTACAGTATGAAGCTATTCAGTTGGTCATTAATGAAATCATGTTAGGCAGAGTTGCAGGTCCATTCGATCAGCCCCCTCTACCGAACCTTAGGCTGTCTCCAGTGGGCATGGTAAAAAAAAGGGGGGTTCTTACAGATTGATTCATCACTTGTCTTACCCTACAGGGTCTAGCGTCAATGATTTTATTAGTAAGGAACATTGCTCAGTTAAATACTCGTCATTTGACAATGCATTAGACATGCTTGCAAAATTAGGTCCAGGAGCACAAATTGCTAAATTAGACATAAAAAACGCATTTAGGTTATTGCCAATTCACAGAGCAGATTATGAATTATTAGGCTTTAAAATTCAGGGTATGATATTTGTAGATAAGTGCTTGCCATTTGGATGTTCTGTAAGCTGTTCCAAGTTTGAGAAGTTTTCTACCTTTTTAGAATGGGTACTTAAAAAGCAGGCCAAAAGCAACAATGTGGTTCATTATTTAGATGATTTCTTGGTAGCAGGTAGGGATGGTAGTGAAGATTGTGCTAGGCTTATGTCGGTTTTTAGTTCCATTTGTCACGAGCTGGGCATCCCCTTAGCGCACGAAAAAACTGTGGGGCCTACAAATATTTTGATTTTTTGGGGGGCTAGAAATTAACACTCAAGAAATGACAATTCGCATACCATCAGACAAATTGGGGCAGCTTAAGGACCAGTTAACGTATATATTATCCAAAAAGAAGGTTACATTGAAAGAGCTTCAGGCTCTTCCAGGGCTACTGAATTTTTGTATAAGGGCTATCCCAGCTGGTAGGGCTTTTGTTAGAAGGCTTTATGATGCTACTTGTGGGCTGTCAGAGCCACATCACAAACGCAGGGTCAATTTAGAAATGAGGGCAGATATTAAAACTTGGCTACTGTTCTTGGAATGTTTCAATGGAGTCACTTCTTACAGAACTGTAGATTGGTCAAATGATTTTGACATGGAGTTGTTTACTGATAGTGCAGGGAACATTGAGTTAGGTTGTGGTGCTATTTTAGGTAAGCAATGGGCATTCATGCAATGGCCATCACAGTGGAAAGGGCTAGAGATCATTAAAGACATTACATTTTTAGAATTAGTACCAATAGCAATGGCTTTCGAAATCTGGGGGGAAAAAATTGACTGGCAAAAAAGTTATTCTTCACACTGACAACCAGGCTCTGGTATCAATTCTTAATTCTAAGACATCAAAATCAAAAAGGGTCATGCGTTTGCTCAGAAAGTTAGTTCTTCAGGGGTTAGTGCATAACATCCAGTTTAAGGCAACTCATATCATAGGCCTGCATAATATCAAAGCAGATTCTATCTCTCGACAGCAATGGTCACGTTTCCGAGCCAGCTTCCCAGAGGCAGAGGATCACCCAACATTAATACCCTGGTCATTTCGGCAGGTGATCTGCGACATAGAGCTCATGAGCTCTTAAGCTATTCCATCTCTGACAGTACAAAGAAGTTGTATAACACTGCATTAAATGTATTCAATGATTTTCGCAAGCATTATTTTGACACAGAAGAGTGGCCTCCCCATTACAATCAATTAGTCGATTTTGTCTCCTACCTATCGTATAAGCAGTATTCCCCAAACACGGTTAAGTCGTACATTTCTGGGATATCTTATTTTTGTAAACTTCACAACCTTTCTGATCCAACACAATCATTCTTACTCAGAAAAACCCTGGTAGGGCTGGGCAGAAAAAATGTCCAGGTCGATGAACGTATACCGGTCACTTTAACAATTTTGTCCAGCATCCTTAAGCTGCTGCCCACAATATGCAAATCTCATTATGAAACGATGCTGTTCTCAACCATATTCTCAACAGCCTTTTTTGGTTATTTCAGAATGAAGGAGCTGGTTCAAAATTCAATGCATGACCCTGGTCATGCTATTCAAGCCGGGGATGTAACTTATCACAAACAGACCAATAAAGTCCTCATTGTCCTTAAACACTCCAAAACTGATCAAGAGGGGCAACAAGGTCTTTACCACAAAATGAAATTATTTGCTATTTCAAACAGCTGTATACTACATCCCACTTACTGTTACATGCAGTATTGTCGTTTGTTAAATCCCACACAACAGTTAAGGCAATGCACTTGTTCGCAACAGGGGGGCAACAATTTCACTAACAGCCACTTTGCAGGCAGTATGCCCAGTGCGCCTAGTTTTATCATTTATGCAACTAAGACCTAGCATCCCTTCAGCATTTTTTTGCCACATCTCAGGTAGTCCAGTGACAAGGTATCAGGTGTCAGCTGTTTTCAATATGGCCTGCCTTAGACAAATTGGGGTTAAGCAAGCAAACTTATAAAACTCACTCCTTCCGCATAGGCGCAGCCTCAACTGCCTGGGCCAATGGGGCCAGTGAAAAAGACATTGCTAGTAAGGGCAGATGGAAATCTCAGTGTCTGTACAAGAACATTAGGAATTAACATGTTCATAACTCGCTAACTTTTCTGTTGTCAAATCTTTGTAGGTGTAAAGAGAATATGGATCATTGGGTCCTCCATTGTTAAACATGCATTTTATTATGCCAGAAAATCAGTATTTGGCACCAACTTAGAATTAGACCGGCATAATGCTACCATATTCTGGCAAGGCAAAGGGGGTATGAAGGTGGAGGACATCTTACCCAAAATTAGAACTTTACTCAAGACAGAAAATGCTCCTCACATGTTAGTTATTCATTGCGGGGGAAATAACATTCCATGGTATAGTGGGGGTAAGTCAGCTGATTTACGTTTCAGATTAAAAGAAATATTACAAAAATTAGAAAAATTGCTACCATCAACTTTACTTATATGGTCACAAATACTGCCACGTCTTCATTGGAGGGGGGGTATCAACCAGTCTGCTATGGAGAAAATAAGAGTCAGAGTAAATAGCTATGTGGCTACTCACTTGTTAAGGTCCGGGGGGAAGTACATCAGGTTTCCAGAGTTTATACATAGGATCAACACAGGCATGTTTTCTAAAGATAGGGTTCACCTTTCTGAGATGGGTAATAACTTGTTTTTGTATAGGTTGCAACAGGCTTTGCAAGTGTTTTTGATTAATAACTCAGTTCACGTGTCCCCAAGAGATGGGGAAATTGGGCCATGGCTGCGCCATGACTAAGATTTTAGTCATGGTAACTATTTTATTTACTGTCCATAGACTATTGAGGGTCTATTTATTTGTACTGTCATGCACCAAGTCAATTTTTGCTCTTGCTCATAGACTGTTGAATGTCTATGTATTTGTATTGACATAGTTTCTTATTTTATGGTCATTTTATTTTACCAAATATTGATTATTGTCATAAATTACAATATTTGAGGACATAAACATGAGTTATGCAATTATCAATTTTAAAAAAATTTCAATCTCCCCTTTTTCCCCCCTACCGTCTGACCTACTGGTGGCGCAGCCAATGCTCAAAGCATAGGCTCGTGGCGGATATTTGGCTCACCAGTAGTGCCTAACCTTGATTCTTAATATATGACTTGGTGCACAATTGATTGAATTTTGCAATTATTGTCCAAGCAGGCGAGCATCTGTTCCCAGGGCTCTCCATTATGCTTGTTTATTTGTGGGGACGCCACCAAGGCAAGAATTGATGCTGGGCTCCCTTATTTGTTTTAATGCAGCCATGGCCTATATCGCCAAATAAATATAAATAATTAAATAGAAGTTTTTTATTATCTTTGGTATAAAGGCCCAAGGTAAGGGCATCTTTTGATAATGCGATTTAACCACTCAAGGTTAAATCCGTTTATCAAAGTGCCATCGAGCTTTTTATTATTTCGGTATTAGGAGGTATCCTTCCGGTCCTGGCCTTGTATTAGCGCCATCCTGTTCTCAGGGTTTTCGGGGTATTAGCCAAACCCATGCACTTAAACCTGTGACGTCGAGCGCAAAAAATCAAGTTTCTTCAAAATTTCAACCCCTCCCAACCACGCCCTTTAATAAAGTAATATGTTAATGGAAACCATTTGCTGCTTTCTCGTGTTTTGTTCTGTTTTCTTTTTCAGACATATAAAGCATTAATCCATATCCACAACAAGGTCCCCTCCTAACCGTCACGGCTGGAATCACATTCTTCCTGGAGGAACACATTGCCCAAGCGGATATTTGGCTCACCAGTAGTGCCTAACCTTGATTCTTAATATATGACTTGGTGCACAATTGATTGAATTTTGCAATTATTGTCCAAGCAGGCGAGCATCTGTTCCCAGGGCTCTCCATTATGCTTGTTTATTTGTGGGGACGCCACCAAGGCAAGAATTGATGCTGGGCTCCCTTATTTGTTTTAATGCAGCCGTGGCCTATATCGCCAAATAAATATAAATAATTAAATAGAAGTTTTTTGTTATCTTTGGTATAAAGGCCCAAGGTAAGGGAATCTTTTGATAATAAGCAGGGGAATCTATTGAAAATTGATTAAAAATACATCAGAAAGACAATAAACATTTGTTATAAAGAGGGAAATTATCAACCTTTGGATGCATGTTATATGTCAAGTGACGTACAACATTAAGAATATTATTTGGTAGCTTGGATTTTAAACAAGACATATACTTCTTTCCGCAAATGAAAAGAATTCACAGACATGTCCAAACTAACATTTCTGCAGACCATATCTTTTACTGGTGTTGTACTATTTCTTTCGGCTTTAGGAGTGGAATTCACTCCAAAATTTGAGCACTTTATTACTTTCGTTGGCACTATTTCACAAGAAATTTTTGAATTGAATGGAGTTAGTCTTGTTGTGTGTTCAACAAATTGTGCCATCAGCTGGGCTTGT
Organism: Saccostrea cuccullata; assembly: GCF_032062105.1. Taxonomy (NCBI): domain Eukaryota; kingdom Metazoa; phylum Mollusca; class Bivalvia; order Ostreida; family Ostreidae; genus Saccostrea; species Saccostrea cuccullata. The sequence goes on from NW_026938715.1 coordinate 471,959, forward strand.
GTAGCATTATTATATAGCCCAAGAATGAAATCATGTAAAACATTACGAGAGTTTTTAAATGGAAGCTTTGTAAAAAGTTCTAATGAAGCTGGAGATTGGAGATATTACACATTTCAATATGGTAAGTATTTAATATTGTAAAGCCAAACATGTTTGTGAGATTATACTTTATTTCCTCTTTTTAATTGATGTAACATGCTTGATATTATTTTCAAAGCGTCCACTTGTTTGGAGTTACGTGCCCTTGTGCCAGCTTTATCGGGTGTATACAGAATATATCCTTGGAGGGACAGACAGAGACCTGTAGATGTGTACTGTGATATGAGGACAGATGGAGGGGGATGGACGGTTTGTTCACTTTTGAATGTTAACTTTTGAATTGCACTGTAGAATTTACATATTACACAATCCCGATAGAATCTTCGTGCAATATCTTTAATAATTCAGGATTTTTGATTGTTTCAAAGTATCTCAGGTGCAGATCTAGATAGCTGATTCGTTATGTCTATCTTTCGTTCAGGGTAACAAGTTGCTGAAACAAGAATATCTATTAATGTCATCATTTCGGACCTTGCCATGATTGGGAAATGATTGAAAAGTTGAATTAACGTTCATCATAGAGCTTAGCTGTCAGAATAATATTAATTTCTTTCTTAAATAAACTATCCAAATATGAAACACATGTGTCGGACCCTGTGGTATCTCTTATCTCAAGCGCATGGGGATATATCGTATCGACATAAGAATGGAAGTAACTATTGTTAATTTTTTTTCCTTTAAACGTACAAGATTTTGGACATTTTCTTCTTCATATAAATACAGAAATACGAAAAATGTATGTAGGTCCGCTAATAACGGGTTTCAATTAGTACCAATGAGAATTCAAAAGGATTGTTAGAATACCTAACCTCCAAAACCCACCTAGATATTGTCAATAAGAAACTCGAACATAGTTTTAATGTCAACTTCAGAGTACTCGTGTCTACAATCAGAGTTTATAAAAACAAAATAATATTGCAAATTACCAATTAAAAATTAAGTCAGTTTATTTAATAAGTTCCATTTTTATTGAAATAGCAGCAGTCAGATATCAAAAAGCCTGGAATTTAATTTATCGTGGGCAATGGTTTTGTATAAAGTTAAAAAGTCGTCAGTTTTTAAGATGTTGATACTGGTAAAATCTTGTGAATTCCAATTGTCCAAAAGTTCCTTGGAATTTTTAAGTATCCACATCTGATTTACACTACTTTACATTACTTCTCGAATATATTGTTGCACAGTACTCTTGAAGTTTCTCCTTCTTTACTATTAATATCTCAGTGAGGAGTAAAGAAAGAGGCTTGGAAGAACATTTCACGGAACCCACTGATCGTTATCATTTAATCTCCATAAATGTCATGTAGTAATGCAAGTTAAGCTTACGTACATTGCAGGTAAGTATGAAACAATTGTTGGAATTGCTACTTTTCATATTCCATCCCAACTTATTTTTCAGTCTCATATTGAGGTTGGCTTTATAATATTCTTGCTTTGAGAAAAATCCCTATTTTCTTCAATATTTTTTTTGTACATTCAGGCTATACAACGCCGTACTTACGGTATACCATTCAATAGATCATGGATTGAATACAAGAGAGGATTCGGATCAAAGAATACAGAATACTGGCTAGGTAGGCTAACAGGCTTATATTCAGTATTTTCATGCTTGTTTTTCGAACTACATGTATTTATGCTTTAATACTTTTGGAAATTGTACATAAATACCTTCCTCAAATAGTGACGCCTTTATAGACCTCAACTGGTCATTAAGCATTGAAATAAAATTCAATGTCCAAGTAAAAGAAAATTTAACAAATACATATTTTTTCTTCGAAATTTTGATATAATGATGTATATGAAGTACATGTATTTTACTAATTGAATCTACTGACTGATTTTTTAAAAAGGACACCAAAAACGAAGCATCCCCTCGCAAAGAATATATTTAAAATTCAAGACAGCTTTAATATTCGAACTCGATCCCGGTGGAATTAACGGCACTTCCGTCTTACAAAACAGTAACTCACCCACAAACAACACACTATTAGGTTTCTATATTCCCTCCAACTCCGTCGTGAGAGAATTTTAAAGATTATTTGAATAATATTTTTTGGAGTGGCATGAAAAGAGAGCATTTTTTTCTGTTTTGCAAATAGAAGACAATCATTGTTGTACAAGTATTGTGTATACGATAAATTGGATCAATTTGATTAATTAATACGATCAATATAACTGAATTACACAAAACTCATTAACAAGGATCACCTATAAAATAAGAAATTTGAAAATCAGTTTAAGTGTCATTCGATCATTTCAGATTCATTATAATTCCAAAATGCTTGTTATAGTAAATAATTATTGATTGATAAAAGAAGAGAGATACACAAAATTTTAATTTCAATTTCTTTACAAATTCTCTTCTGAAATTTGGATAAGCTTAAAAAGGTTAATATTACCTTCTCATCTGTTTTTGTGTATTTTGTTTTTTTTTTTAAAGAAACGGTATTTGTTACTATTTGTTTGCAAATAAGATGCTAGAAATTGGAATTAAAAAAAAAAATAAAAAAAAGACGCTGTCTGGATAGATTGATTTAGATATAAATGTATATAAAAATTTCAGATTGATGTTTAATTTCACATAAAACGATCAAGTGGCTATTGGAAAAGAAATTATTCATCTGTCTTCAAATATTTAGAAGAGAAAAAAATAGCTAGATCATGCAATCAGTTTAAATTTATCCTATCTAAAAAAAAAAAAAAACAACTGACAGGTTTTAAAATTTTCCTTGTTCATAAGGCTTATCTTTACTTTTAAAAGAAGGATATTTTTTAAAAGCATCAAAAATTTGATATTTTAACATTCCTAACAATCAAAATGAATTTCAATTTTCATTTCCCTACTGGATTCTCAACCGACTTAAAACGATTATATTAAACGGGAAACAAATTCCGAAGATATTGACTGCAATGGAGAAGATTACAAGAGTTTGCCAGGATCTAGGCATTTTTGTGTGGACGTAAAGCTTGCAAATGTATCAATTAAAAATGTGATCGATCTAAAAAATCAAACAATGTTTATCAGAGAATTTTGTCCCCTGGAAAAAAGAGGATCGGGGGGATAGGCGTATTTCGGAGGCTCTTCTGGATTATGAAAGTCCAAGAATTTTTTAAATAGCATCCTATTCATCCCTTTCAATTGTATAGGAGAGAGGTCTACATGGTTATACTTGCACAATTTATGTGGTTCTGTTTTTTTAACAATTTTAAAGAATATATAGTATTAGTAGTGGTAATACAGTGCCCAATTTTTTTTCCGACGTAAGAATGGAATTAAATCGTCTTTAATTGACAGTGATTGTCGATATATCTAAATTTCAAGTTGGAAACCAACGCATGTGTTTTCCTCTTTTCACGTATAAGATTTGGAACGAATTCATATGAATACAAAAAGGGTATTTCCAATAGATTCCAATAGATCGTTGGAAAAACACACATGAATCAGAAACTCAAGCATTTTATGAATATGAATTTCAAAGTTTCTGTGTCAACAATCGGAATGTTTAAAAAATGGAAATGACCAATGACAAGGTTATTAAATTTACGAGTTTCATTATTCTCTGAATAAAATTTTAAAATAATGAGGCTGACAAACAAAGACAATGTTGTTAATTACGTGTTTTGTCAACAGGAACCTGCACATTTTAATCACGTAATCCATCTAATTCTTTTTTCACTTCTCAATTATTGTACATAAAAGGATAGTGGGTTATTAACAATCAAATTTACAATAGGTTTGAAGTCGGTTATAAATAATAAATAGATTTAAAACCAATTTTATGTAGTGTCTACTAATGAAGAAAATATGATTGATATGTTCCATTATGTTCTTTTTTGGTTTGTGTAATGTTCCTTGGGGAGTTTTACAATCATTATGAGATGAGACTAAATTCCAAAAGAGGGCTGCAAATTCATTTACCATCTTCTATAACTCAGAGCGCGTCATTTTGCAATTTGATAAATCACAATCGCCAGAAATTATTGCTTTTGACTCGTTTCTTCGAAATTTTACCTATGGAATGTTTGGAGAGCACGAAAACTATTCAAACACAAAAGCCAATTCAAAAAAGCTCGCAAATTACAAATCAAGGGGCCTGTTTCACAAAATTTTCTTAAGATATGTCGTAAGAGATAACTTAAGATATGCCTAAGTTTTATCTTAGAAGTTCCTAAGAATTGTCACAGCTGTTTCACGAAACAATCTTATCTTAGATTTTTCCTAAGTTATTTCTTAATTTGTGTCTTTAAGGACTGATTATAATGAAAAAACCTCTCCGCTCTACTACAACTTTCAGTATTTCAGTAAGGGTTATATTTGTGGCTTCAAAAGGGAGGGACGGGAGGATGGGGGATTACCCCCCCCCCCCCGCCCTTTCAAAGGACTTGGAAAGAAGTATCTTTTAAGTTTGCTGCTAGCGCTAAACATTCATTTCAAGCCCTCTTCTTTTTCGGGCACACGATATTTGTATTTTTAAAACATTGTTCTACGTTTCTACGTTTACTTTATTTTGCTTTTTATAAAGTATCTACTTGTAAATTCAAAAAAGAATATTTCGTTGCGAACACATTTTTAAAAAATCTTTGCTAATGCCTACTCCACGTTAGTTGTTCGTGCTGTGTATAGCTTTCTCATCTATATATATATATATAAAATAAGAATGCCATGCCAGAAAAAAATCCCAAATTCGCGACAAGAGTAAGTGAAAACACTGAAAGAAGTTAAAGAAAAGAAATCTATTGAAATTTCATGCATAGCAATACATTGTATTAAGCGGAGAGGAAAACTGGTTGTAATCTCATGGTCGTAGGAACTGGAGGAGCACGGGAGGGGGTAATAATAATTTTACCGATGTATAGAATACTACACAGGCCTTTAGATCGCTTAGAAAAAAATTTAAGGCGTGAAAAAATTTACACACAAAATTTTTAAGCGATCAAAAGGTCTGTGGAATATACTTTAGAAAACAAAAATGCGTTTTGCTTGTGTCACCTCAATAATAACGTCCTAGAGGAGGTAAGAGGCAACCATTCTTGGGAGAAACATCTATATATCTGGTTGGGGGTTCATCAAGAATCATGTACTTAATGAAGGTGAACAAGTGTTTCCATCTATCTAAAATATCATTTTCCAAATTCTAATTTAATACCTATTAAAATATATATATATATATATATATATATATATATATATATATATATATATATATATATATATATATATATATATATATATATATATATATATATATATATATATAAATGCATGTACATGTACATAAAAACATAATGTATACATGCATGTATAATAATGGATCAAATGATATGCTTTTTTTTTGTTTTTGTTTACAAAGGCGTGCTCTTCAAATGATGGGGAATTATTCCAGCATGTGTACATCTATTTCGCCAGCTCCAGTTTTGTGAACAGACATTTTTATATACCTTGGGCTAATTTGGACACATGTTTGCCAATAATATATGTTATTAAAATCCTAGTAATTCCATGCAAAGTAAAGCAGTTGTAACCTGGAGAGAACATAATCATCCATATACTAGTGTTTCAATGGATTTTCTCTCCCCAAATACATTCTCTCTCTCCATAAGAAATCTTGGATATGCAGCCGCAATATTTCTTCCTAAGTCATCGATTGACCTGACCTAAAGTTACGACATAACTTAGGAATATCCTAAGAAAAGTCGAGGTTAGTGAAATGGATAAGTAATGAACTTAGGAAAAAGTTCTTTCCTAAGATAGAACTTAGTCCTAAGTAGGCTTTGTGAAACGGACCCCAGGAGCAGAGCAAACACCGATTTCTTAAACATCATCTGGATATGTCTTATTACATGTAGATAGTTATTGCATATGAAGTTGTTATTATACAGTGGTAATTATATACGATGTAAATATTTAAATCTAATCAACACATTTGCAAGTAAAACATTATACATTTTCTCTGAAAAGATGAATGACCATGAATGTAGAGTGCCTGGTAGTGGTTTAAGGTAGGGCACAATAGATAGGACAAATTTTTCCTTAAATTCAATTATTCTGAAACTTTTATCTTTTGTTCCAGAATACAAAATTTCTCTCCATATTATCATATTGTAAAAGAAATTCAACCACACATTTTTCCCAAATTGTTTGAAGTATGACCTATCATAAGAAGATTGTGTATCCAAGCATTCGACTTGAGAATGAGCCTTAAGTTTATTTCGACACTATCAATTGATCTATTGCAAATTTGTGTAACACTGTTTATAAGGACAACCTTTCAGTAAGTTATATTTATACTGGAAAATTTGAGTAAAATATGTGAAAGTAGAGCATACACAGCGTCAAAATTGTAAATTCAAATGCAAATATCCTACACTTAAAGTTTTTTTAAGACAAAACGTACCATATAATTTTTACAAAATTAAGAAATTAGTCAAAATAGAATCCATGGGTGTTTATACTACCCTAAATTTGATTCTCTTTACCGGTATTTGCTAATGTTCAATTATACAATTGAAAAATTCTCGAATGGAACCAAAACAATAATCAAGCAATATATTAATGAAAATTGACTAAATATATGTCAATTCAATAACATATTAAAAAGACTTAAATAAATTGATTCTAGGAAATGACATCATTCATGCTTTGACTGTCCAAAGAAAAACTTCATTGTACGTTGCCATAACTCTGAATAATGGAACAACATTGTATGAACGATATGAGCAGTTCTACATCACAGACGAGACCGATGGCTACAGGCTCCATATTGCAGGAAGCACAACAGGAACTCTTGGTAAGATTATTGATTACTCTAATGAATAGAGCTTGCAAAAAATCCATTGTGTGAAAACTTCTGATGAACAGTTCAACCGGTTACCATAATATAATGTGTCTATAACTGTTGCAGATGAATTTTCGTTCATTGAAAAATTACATGACATGGAAATAAATTCATTTAGTATATAAGGCTTATCTGAATATTTGTTTTAGGTCTTTGTCGCAATTATATAAAAAGAAATTTTAAAATATGCCGTATTGGAAAGGTACAAAAGCAGTATCATAGTATTATAAGTACTTTAATACTTCATTGTTTATTTTTTTTTTGTAAACAAGTCAAAGTTTTTGTAAACAAAAAAAAAAAAACCTGACATGTACATGTAAGCCTCTCAATCAGGATGTTGGATCAGCTGAATTACAAATTCTGCAATATAAATATCTCTCTTCAGATAGTTTTAAGGTCCATTTTTCAATCCCTGGCTGTTTTTACATCAAGTATTATGAAAATGTAGTGCTTGCTTGATTGATTGATTGTATATTGTTTAACGTCCCTCTTGAGAATTTTTCCTTCATATGGAGACACCACCACTTGCCGTTTGAAAGCTACAAATTTCGTCCTTAACTCGGCACTCAGGGCCATTGATCAGTGTGGGATCTTTTTCGTGCCAGCACTTGTGACACAGGACCTCGGTTTATTCTGTCTCTTCTGATGGACCGCTCGTTATCTCTCAATAAAATATGAACACACTTTGGGAACAATTACCTTAGTTATACCTTAACAGTATGGTTTTAATTCTATAGGGGACAGTTTGAGAGACAACTGGCATTACTGGAACGTCAATGGCATGCGATTTTCGACATTTGATAGAGACAACGATGGATTTTCAGAGGGAAGTTGTTCACGTCATTCAGGAGGCTGGTGGTTCAATCTATGCGGACTGACATTTCTAAATTCAGACGACATCGGGGCGCCACCCTGGGACCCCAAGGTGCCCAGTAGGACACTTATCCATGAAACAAAGATGATGATTAGATAAAAAAAACTTTTAGAATTTAGACCAAATCGAGGTCCGATCCTGCATGGGATCCTGCGATGTCCAGTTACATAATTGTCTATGAAACAATGATGTTGATTAAATGATATAAAAGCATACTTTCACTAGAATTCATTTGTAGACATAAAGTAGTAAGAGAGGCATTATATTTATGTAACAACTGTGCATTTTCAGTATGTCATTTAATTGTAATTATTCTATTTGTCAGTAGTACATCAAAAAATAAAAACTGATAATTCAAAATAGTTCCTTTCACTTGGTTTACTTTTATGTAAGAGTTTACATTCTCTTTTATTGCCTTTTCACAAAGGGTAAGCTATTCGATGTCTCTGAAATTATCTTTGAAATCAAAATCATACAATTAGGTTTAACTATCGATTTGCCAAAAAAAATTTTTTCCTTGTCTAAAATGAAATATATATATGGTGATAACGAACAGTATTCAAGACCAAAAGTTCATTTAACAATACAAAATGAAAGCTGATGAAACAAGGATCCCCAAAACATCAGAGGTGTGATCAGGTGCCATGCAGAAGTGAACATCCTCTGTAAACCGGTCACACCCGCAATGTCTTCTTCGGATAATCGAGAGATAACGGAAAAATTCGTGGACAATTTAGTGTGTTATAATGAACTTACAATATAGTATGAAACACCAGTCAACATTTGACTTAATGATAAATTGTCTTTGTTGAGAATGTCATTGTATCGACCAGAGAACTTACAAAATGATTACTTAAAACGAGAATGATGATATTCATGTTTCATTAATTTGTTTGTCAATATCTTAACTCGTTTTAGAAATTGTTCGTACGTAGAGCATGTTCATGTGTATCAACTGAGGGATATAAATTCCAAATGCAGGTGACGAAGATACATTGCTGCATCAGTGAAGGTAGATGACAATTGAAAAGTAAAAGTCGTCGCATTATCATAAACCTTGGTTCTTAGATTACAATTAACGTCTTTTTTCAAATGAAATATATCAATATGAGATAGATGTGTCTTACTCTGCGGTGTCTTTTATCTCAAGCTTATTGTATTATATTGTATCGACATGAGAATGGAAATAATTATTGTTAATTGACAACACGTCGTAGATATATCTAAATGTCGAGTTGAAGCCATGACAACTGTTTTCTTCTTTTGACATACAATATTTTAGACAATTCTTACTTGATATAAATACAAAAATTGGTCTGCTTATAACGGGATGCAATTGATACCCATGGGAATTTCCATAATTTGTTTGAAGACCTGGTCTCCAAAAACTACATAGATATTGTCAATTAGAAACTCAATCATCATTTGAGTATCAATCTCAAAGTACTTGTGTGTGCAATAAGAATTTTTTTTAACAAAATAATTTTGCAGATGACCAAAAACAAGGTTATTAAATTATTAGTATGAGTTCCATTTTTATTGAAAAAGCCAATGTCAATTATCTAAAATACTTTGTTTTATCGTGGTGAATGGTTGTTTATAAAGTTGAAAGCTGGTAAGTTTTTATATTATTGAATTGGTAAATTTTTTGTGTAATTTCAATTTTTCCAAAAGTTCTTTGTAATTTTTAAATATCCACATCTAAATTTACACCACTTTTCGAATATATTGTTGCACAGTATTCTTGAAGCTTCTTCTTCATTACTGTTAATATTTTCGGGAACATTCACTAGAGGATTTTGAAGTTTTTGAACGCAATATAGATTCAAAGGTATTATGGTTGTTCGGAGTATTAAAAATCTTCAAAACAGACATATGATTTTGAAATATTTTTTCTTTAGAAAGGAAACATAGAAAAAAAAATTGGGGTGAGTATTTGGGATGGGCATGTAATGGGCACATCCAGATAAAGATTTCAAAAGGTTAAAGCCTTCATTGACTTTTTTGTATTTCTTTCAGTTTTTTGAAAAGCACAGATTAAATCCACAAGACCGTCTTTGCTTCGTTACCACAATGAACATAATGAGGTTCTCGGCGGACTTTATGTTCTTATTACGTCTATTAGAACTGTTTAATAAAGGCTAAATAAATTAAACACCATGGATTGTGTAAAATTTTGACAATACCGAACATGTATATATAAATGTATGTGACTTCATTTCTGCATATACTTAACTCCATGTAAAGCGATTCCGTGGTCTAGTGGTATGTCTCTCGCTTCACATGTGAGAGCTCCCGGGATCGAATCTCGGACGATCCTTTTTTTTTTTTAAACAAAATACTTTTCTCTTTTTTTTACTACATGATAGTATTCAGCATGTGAAATGAAAAATTTATGAGGTTATAAAATCATCATTACAGTGTGATAAATATTCCATATAAAAAGAATCTTCTATACACATAATAAAGAATAAGCAATCAAATCTTTATATGCATATTGAGATACATGTATTTTATTTGCTTCAGTAAACGTGCATACATTTAATAATTCTACAAATTCAGTCAGGGGGATCCGACCTTTTCCCTAAGCGGGGGACACGAATTCTCTAATTAGCTTGTTTATACACCGAGTTGTTCATACATTTTTCCTTTTTTTCCGAACAAGACAAGGACTACAGGGTGGGTGTATAACCGGTTGGCAGAGAATGCTCCTCTATTGCACCTGATCCCACCCCTGATGTTTTGGAGATCCGTGTTTTCTCAGCTCCTATTATGTAATGTTTGTTGACTTTTGAGCTCAAACACTGTTTGTTATCTCCACATGAAACGGATAATAAAGATGAAAAAGATTACACTTTTAAACAAAAATCATTATTCCCTGTCAATAGTGCGAATTGTGTTGTGTGCTGAAAATACAGCAGGTGAAATACGAAGATAAAGAATCGTTATCAAAATCATAACTTCAATGGAATAACGTGATATAGAGTAAACACAGGCTTCTATGATTAGGTGCCATAGGAGAATAAGCGTCCCCTGTCGACCGAACACACTCACTGTTTGCTCGTCATAATCGGACAAAGTAAAAAAAAAATCGGGAAACAACTCAGTTTTATTATTATATTGGTCTAACAATTCGTATACAAAACTGGTCATTACACTTACAGAGTGTATTTTTGGCAATAAGGTTATCATATTGACCATTAAATTTGCAAAAAACTTACTTTAAGCAAACCTGATATCCTTGTACCATCACCTTATTTGTCAACAGCTTCCTTGTCTACAAATAGTTCGTAATACATGCTTTTGCATTTCGAACAAACTGGAGGAGACATGCACTCCATATGTTGGCGATAATTGTAAACTGCAATTGATTTTTCAACCATGCTGATCCCATTTAATTTCTTTCAAAAACTCAGTCAAGGGGTATCTTATATTTTCTTAGGGTACTTGAAGTACATGTAAGCAAAGCTATATAAGAATAAAATACTTTTTTTAAATTACATACTTCATAGAGTTGTCTAGGAAAAAATTAAGTTACATTTGAAGTTTTAGCTCATTCTCATATACAGATATTTTGTCCTTGGCTTCTTCAAAGAAGTATTGGAGCATTTCTTCTGTCAGACCTGAGCACAAAACTCTGTAATTAACAGTTAACCATGTAATTAGAACTGCCTCCACAGAGAACTTCTTTTCACTTGCAAGTGAAATACGAGAACTCTCTAAAAGTACATCACGCTCTGAGTCATATAACATTAACATCATGTCTGTTTCAGCCAACCCTACACTTGGAATGAGAAAACTTGAAAACTCAGGGTGCTTCCTCTTTTGAAAACACAATAGTGTCTGCAACCAGCTTTGGACTTCTTATCAAAGTATAGCTTTTTCACTGTATCATCTTTAAGAAACTTTCCATCAGAGATTTCTGATTTTTCCTCCAAATTCTGAACAATAAAGTCTTCCTTGATGATGATGTCTACAGAACCACGCCATACTTGAGGATTACCTTCAGAAAAAAAGAGCAGCAAAGTAAATGTCCTTTATAATTTTTATGAATATTTAGTAGCCCGTGTGACGCAGTGGTTAGAATGTCTGCTCAATAGTCACAGAGTAAGGAATTGATCCTTATGTTGCGGGTTTGAATCCCACTTTTGGACTTAGGACCAGTCCTTCAGATGAGACTGTATAAACCAAGGTCTTGTGTCACAGTATCAAATGAATGATATGGAGATAATGAACAGTATTCAATATCAAAGTCCATAAAATAATACAAAATTGGAGCAGAGCAAACACGGGCCTCCAAAACATTAGAGATGGAATCAGGTGCCATTGAGGAGTGAACATCCCCTGCCGACCGGTCCCACCCGCCGTTTGCTCCTCGATAGTACAGTGTATAAATAATGGACTAACAATTAGTATGAAAAACGTCTAACTAAAAACTTTGTAAATGAAGTGAAGCAAACCAAAGAACTTTCGCTTAACAGACTATATATATGTATGTGGAATCTATACCTTTACTCGTGTCTCCATTGCTGCCAGTCAAAAGATAACTTACATCACTGCAGCTGCATTTAACGTCTTTTCTTTTTCTCTGGCTATTTTTCATCAAAGATGAAGTCGTCTGATATTGACAGCTTTCCAAACAGATGATTGGCCAAGATAATAAGTACATGTATTTGGAGATCTCTGTGCACAGTAGAAAATTTTATTACATTTGTGTGTATAGCCAATGAATAGTCTTTTATTAAAAGATAATACAGTAACCTATAGCCTGGAAATTTTGACTTCATTCTTTCAGAGACCTATATATATATACTAACCATAGGTCCCTCATTCTATTGGCGTTTTTAAACATGTTTTAACAGTGTAAATGCAGAAATTGCAACTACATATATATGAATTATACGTATTTTAATATTATAAGTTATGCCCAAAAACAATTCAAATGCGAACGTTCAATATCTCACCTACACGCGACAGTCAGTTTCTTCAAGAGCTTCAGCATATGTGCAGAAATGATAGTGATTTAGACACGAATATATGAGCCGATGTTAGAAAGTGTCTAAAATATTGAAGAACGAAATATCTAATTAGTTTTTATGATTTGAAAATACATCTGATACGAAATTTCATATTTTGATGTCTAAGCTAGTATATAAACAAAAAGTAACAGTAACTAGGGTCTAATAAAAACCAAGACTGTTGTTTCTAAAATTATAATGAATGCCTAGCTTTTTAATCTACCTTCATGGATCTTTCCGATCAGCCCAGAAAACTGCGGCAACCCCGGATATGTTTTCCGAGCTTGCCAAAATGGTGAATTGCAAATACTGTAAAATCACAAATTTTCGTGGAGGTTTAATTTTCGTTGTTTTCGAGGTATGAGGTGACCAACGAATTCATGTCCACCACGAAATGTAAAATGTTAGATTTTCTTCAATCCACGAAAATTTGAACCCACGAAAATATGTCATTTTACAGTAAAATAAACAGTACTCATTGGATTATTTTAATAGAATTTTCAATTTTGCATGAAATTACAGTGAAAGACAGAATGCTTAAGGCACAGTTAGTACTGAGTTATGCCATTGGCGACTTGAAGCCTACTTTTAGATACGCCATTCTGAATTATGACACACACCTATTCCTCAATGCACCAATGTGCCTTAAAGCTTCCGATTAATAATTAATCTATAATCAGCAAATTCAACAAATTGTTCATGCAGATATCTTCTGTGTTTTATTATCTTACAGGGCTACAATGTAGCTCAGCAATCTCTTCTTGTATGAAAACGACATCTTTTATTTCTAAGAATAAAGAAATCAAAAGAGCCCCATTGCAATAGGCTTTGAAAAAAAGAAAGTTTTACAAACTCCCGTATATAGTTCATTGAAATAGATATCATAATTATGCACATAGTACTGAGCAATTTTGGCCCGGTTTCGTCGATTTTTTAAAAAAGAAAAAATTAATTTTGATATGATTGTTTGATTGTATATTGTTTAACGTCCCTCTCGAGAATTTTTCACCAAATTGAGACGCCACCACTTGCCGGTGGAGAGCTGCAAATTTTGTCCTAGGCTCGTCACTCAGGGCCATTGAGCAGGGAGGGATCTTTTTCGTGCCAGCACCTACTGCGACACGGGACCTCGGTTAATAGTGTCTCATCCAAAGGACCGGTCTCCATGTCCCACAGTAGAATTCGAACCCGGGACGTAAATTAATTTTGATATCATACATGTAGTTGGCTGAAAAATATACATTTAATTGTGTATCTAGCTCTGCTAGCACGTACATTATCATGTCTCTCAAACATTTACATAATGCTTATAAACTAGAGGTACTGTGAGCAATGAGCTCACTAAATGATACTCCGCCTCCCTTATGAATATACCGGCAGTGTCCATGTTTTGGTATGCGAAACCTCAAATATGTTTCGGATGATAAAGTAAAAAAGGAGATCACAATGGAAAAATGTAATGTAATAAAGATTCTCATTAAGTCTCATCAAACATTCAGTGGTACAAGAGGAGTTGCAAATACATAAAATATTAGAGTAAGAGATGGTACCCCAAAGCGTAACAGGACGGACGGACGGACCGACAAATGTCTAGACGTATAGACAGACTGACGGGGGGACGGACGGACATCCCGATTACAATATACCCTCCCGATTTTCAAGCAGGGGGTAAAAAAAAAACTATATCCAATCATAAGTTACACAAATATATTGACCATTTGATTTTGATATATCCCCGTAGACCACACCTATGATGGATGATAACTCATAAAGGACTTTCAACTCTATTTCTATTTCGTCGCCCGCGTAGCGCAGTGGTTAGAGCGTCTGCTCTAGAGTCGCGAAGTAAGGAGTCAATCCTTACGTCGCGGGTTCGAATCCCACTGTGGGACGTGCATACAGGTCCTTCGGATGAGACCGTATAAACAAAGGTCCCGTGTCGCAGTAGGTGCTGGCACGAAAAAGATCCCTCCCTGCTCAATGGCCCTGAGTTCCGAGTAAAGGACAAAATTTGCAGCTCTCCACCGGCAAGTGGTGGCGTCTCAATATGAGTGAAAAATTCTGGAGAGGGACGTTAAAAAATATACAATCAATCAATCAATCAATCAATCTATCTATCTATTTCTATTTCTAGAGCACATTAAAGTGAGAAAACAATGTATACAAACAAGTAAAAATAAATTATTGCAATTTGCTTCACTGTCATAACTTCTTCATAAATATCAAAATCGGAATATAATTGAATTTTAAATTCATTTATTCTAATCTTATCAGATTTTACAATTGTATATATATAGAGATATGTAACATAGTTACAAATGACTGAGGCAAAACAGTATATAATTAAAACATATACGTGAAAACCTCTTTTTTTACATATCTTTTCTGTGCTTTTTATTAGCTCATATGCATAAAAGCGCGTCTACCTATCTCCTTTCAATATTTTGCCAGAGAATTAATACATTTTTATAAACAGAGGAAGATATTAAAAATTGATTAAAATAAAAATTTAACCTCAGAAAGACAATATACATATGTTATAAAGAGGGAATTCAATAACTTGTTGATGCATTTGATATGTCACGTGGCATGCAACATTTAAGAATATTATTTAGTAGCTTGGGTTTTAAACTAGACATATACTTCTTTCGGCAAATGAAAAGACATGTCCAAACTAACATTTCTGCAGACCATATCTTTTACTGGTATTGTACTATTTCTTTCGGTTTTTGGAGTGGAATTCACTCCAAAATTCAAGCACTTCATTACTTTCGTTGGCACTATTTCACAAGAAATTTCTGAATTGAATGGAGTTAGTCTTGTGGTGTGTTCAACAAATTGTGCCATCAACTGGGCTTGTGTGGCATTATTATATAGCCCAAGAATGAAATCATGTAAAACATTACGAGAGTTTCTAAGTGAAAACTTCGCAAACAGTTCTAATGAAGCTGGAGATTGGAGATATTACACATTTCAATATGGTAAGTATTAAAAGTCAAACATGTTTGTGAAATTGTACTTTATTTCCACCTTTTTATTTGATGTAACATGCTTAATATTATTTTCAAAGCGTCCAGTTGTTTGGAGTTACGTGCCCTTGTCCCGGCTTTATCTGGTGTATACAGAATATACCCATGGAGGGACAGACAGAGACCTCTAGACGTATTTTGTGATATGAGGACAGATGGAGGGGGGTGGACGGTTTGTTCACTTTTGAATATTAACTTTTGAATTGCACTGTAGAATTTGCATATTATACAATTCCGATAGATTCTTCGAGCAGTATCTTTAAAAATTCAGGTTTTCTTATTGTTTTGAAGTATCTCAGGTGCAGAGAGACTATTCGCTACATCTATCTATTGTTTGGGTTACAAGTTGCTGAAACAAGAATAACAGCAGTTTCATTTCGGAAGTTCTATGGTCGATACAATGACCTTGTCAGCAAAATTACAATTTATCATTTAGTCAAATGCTGACTGCTGTTTTCATACTCATTGTTAGGGTACTATATACTAGTACACACTGAATTGTTGATCGATTTTCCCGTTATTTCCCGATACACAGCAGGTGTGACCGGTCGGCAGGGGATGCTCACTCTTAATGGCATTTGATCCCTTCTCTGATGTTTTGGAGGTCCGTATTTGCTCTACTCCTATTTTGTATTGTTTAATGAATTTCTGAGTTTGAATGAAATATATGAAGATAACGAAAAATATTCAAGCTCAAAAGTCGATAAAACAATACAAAATGAGAGCAAGCAAAAACTGACCTTTAAAACCAAGTTCCATAGATGAGTGACCATCCCCTGCCAACCGGTCCTACCCGCCGTTTTCTCCTTGTCATGCTCGGGGAACGATTGAAAAGTTGAATTCATCACGTTTATTATAGAGCTTGGTTGTCAATATATCTTAATGTTTAGTTGAAGGCCACAATAAGATTTTCTTCACGTGAAAGATTCTGGACATATTCTGCATCATATGAATGCAGAAATACAAAAAAAAAATATGTAGGTCTGCTAATAACAGGTCTCATTTGGTACAATGAGAATTCCAAAAGTTTGTTGGAAAACCCGTCTTCAAAAACCTACATAGATATCGTCAATAAGAGACTCAAACATAGTTTTATGTCAACTTGAGAGCACTGGTGTGTACAATCAGAATGTATTTTAACAAAATAATATTGCAAATGCCCAATTGAAAGGTAAGTAAATAAACAAGTTCTATTTTTATTGAAATAGCAGAAGCCAGATATCAAAAACCTTGCACTTTAATTTATCGTGGGGAATGGTTGTGTATAAAGTTGAAAAGTCAAAACTTTTTATGCTGTTGATTTTGGTAAAATTTTGTGATTTCAATTTTTTTCAAAAGTTACTTGGAATTCATAAGTATTCACATCTGATTTACAACACTTCTCGAATATATTGTTTCACAATACGCTTGAAGTTTCTTCTCCTTTACTGTTAATATCTTAGTGAGGAGTAAAGAAATAGGCTTGGAAGAACATTTACTGGAACCCACTGTTCGTTATTTCCATAGATTTCATGTAGTAATTCAAGTTAAGCAAGCGTACATTTTAGGTTATAAAACAATTGTTAGAATTTCTACTTTTATATTCCATCTCCAGATATTCTTCAGCCTCATATTGAGGTTCGCTATAAAATATTCTTTCATTTGAGAAATATTCCCAAATTTTTTTTGTACATGCAGGTTATACAACGCCGTACTTACGGTATACCATTCAACAGAGCATGGAATGAATACAAGAGAGGATTCGGATCAAAGGATAGAGAATACTGGCTAGGTAGGTTAATTGACTTATATTCAGTTTTTTCACGATTTTGTTTTTCAACTATTTATATCTTTATATTTTTGGAAAGTGTACACAAATATCTAAATCAACTAATGACGTCTTTATAGACCTTAACTGATCAATAAACATTGAAATTTAATTCAACGTCCAAGTAAAAGAAAATTTAACAAATACATTTTTTTTTCAAATCTTTGATATAATGATGTTTGTCATCACGTACAAGTAGTGTACTGATTGAATCTAAATTTTTAAAAAAGGACACCAAAAAACGAAGCATCGCAAAGAACATATCTATAAATCAAGACGGCATTTGACATCGATCCCGATGCAATTGAAGTCACTTCCGTTTTGCTCAACACTAACCCACCCACAAACAACAACACACACTATTAGGTTTCTATATTCCCCTTCCAACTCCGTCGTGAGAGGATAAAAATTGATTATTTGAATAATGTTTTAATGAGTGACATGCATGGGAAGCATTTTTTTCCTGTTTTGCAAATAGATGAAAATAATTGTTGTACAAGTATTGTGTATTCGATATATTGGATCAATTTGATTACCAATAAATATAACTAATTAACAAAAAGAAATCATACTAAGGATCACCTATAAAATAAGAAATTTAAAATTCAGTTTAAGTGTCATTCGATCATGTGAGACTCGTTATACCGAGTAATTCCAAAATGTTTGTTTAAATAAATAAATATTCATTAATATGATAAAAGAGGAGATATACACACAATTTTAATTTCATGGTCATTTACAAATTCTACTCTGAATTATGGATAAGCTTCAAAAGGTTGATAATATCTTCTTATCTCTTTATATGAATGTTGCAATTTATTTTAAAGTAACATGTATTTCTTACTATTTGTTTGCAGGTAAGATGCTAGAATTTGGAATTTAACAAAAATAAAAAGACACTGTCAGAAAATATTGATTTAAATATAAATGTACATAAAAAAATCAGAATGATGTTGAATTTCAAATATGACGATTCAGTGGCTCTTAAAAAAGCAATTATTCACCTTTCTTCAATTATTCAGAAGAGATTACAAGATAGATCGTGCATTCAATTTAAATGGATCTATCTGAAAATAAATACCCATTGGCGTGTTTTAATATGTCCCTTGTTCATAAGGCTCATTTTTACGCATAAATGCACTTTCCCTCTCAAGAAGGATATTCTTCAAGATCATTATAAAACTGATATTTTAATATTTCTAACGATCAAAATGAATTTCAATTTTCATTTCCCTACTGGATTCTCAAATGACTTAAAAAGATGACACTAAAAAACCGAATTCCCAAGATATTGACTGCAATGAAGCGATCACCATATTTGCCAGGATCTAGAAATTATTGTGTGCACGTAAACCTTACAAATGTAGCAATTAAAAGGGTGATCGATCTAAAAAATCAAACAAGGTTATTCAGAGAATTTTTGTCACCTGCTTATCGAAAAAAGAGGGTCGTGGGTATGGGGGTATGCCGGACGCCCTTCTTGATTTTCAGAATTATTTCTTGGTGAAAAGTCCATGAATATTTTAAATAGCATTTCATTCAATTGTATAGGAGAGTGCTGTATATGGTTATAGTTACACAATCTATGTGGTTCTGTTTTTTAAAACAATTTTAAAGAAAATAGGGTAATAATAGTAGTAATACAGTGCCCAATTTTTTCGACAAAAGAATGGGGAATTAACCCGTCTTTTTTTTTTTGACAGTGATCGTCGATACACCTAAATTTCAAGTTGAAAGCATGTGTTTCCTCTTTTCACGCATAAGGTTTTGAACGAATTCTGCATCATCTGAATACAAAATAGGTACAAATGGTAGCATGACAATTCCAGTAGATTGTTGGAAAAACCACACGGCTCTTGTCAATCAGAAATTCAAACATTTCGTTGAAATATAAACTTTAAAGTGCGCGTGTGTACAATCAGAATGTTAAAAAAATGCAAATGACCAATGGCAAGGATAGTAGTTACGAGTGTCATTTGCAAATGGTTGTATATGAATTTAAAAAAAGTCGTAAGGTTTTCATGTCGTTGATTTTGGTAAAATTTTGTGATTTCAATTTTTCCAAACATTCTTTATAACTTTTAAGTATCTGATTTAAAACACTTTTTGAATATGTTGAAGGACATTATTCTTGAAGTGTGTCCTACGCTATTTTAATATTTTAGTGAGGAGTAAAGAAAAAGGATTGGTAGAACATTTTTCTCTGAATAAAAATTTTAAAATATTAAGCGGTACAAAGACTTGTTGTTTGTTACCTTTTCTGTCAACAAGAACCTGTCCATTCTGATCATGTTTGCTATCTTATTCTTTTTTCGCCTTACAATTATTGAACATAAAAGGATAGTGGGTTATGAACAATAAATGTATTTAAAATAGGTTTGAAGTAGCTTATGAATGATAAATTAATTGAAAACTAATTTTGTGTAGTGTCTATCGATAAAGCACTATGATTAATATGTTTCATTATGTTTTTACTTGTGTAACATTCCAAGTAGAATCTTATAATTATTATGAAATGAGACCAAATACCAAAAAAGGGCTGCAAATTTATTTAACACCTTTAATATTTCTGGTCGTGTCATTTTGCAATTCATCGGAAAACCATACATCCGTTAAATTTTCAGAGTTGGGTCTTATTCAAATCCAATGGGAAAACTCTAAACAACTTCTAATTTCTGTCTCTTTCAAATGCTACATTACACATATCTTGTAAGGAATCAATTTTAAATCAAAGGGTATTTCATAAATACTAGATTTACCAAAGGTGCTATCTTGTTCATGAATGTAAGGCCTGTCTAAGGGATTTTTGTAAAGTTTCAGTAATAACTCTATCAATGGTACTAACGTTCTTTTTGGTCGGGGCACTCCCTAGTCTTTCTAATACCCGAATTAAGTAATGTGTCAATTATGGTGCCTTTAACTTCATGCTCCCTCATAAAACTGTAAATTAATATTATGTTGAGCACTTTCATCAAATAATGTTGTTTTCTCATGGTTCTAATGACTAAAGTAGCAGATTTAGACCTAAAGTAAAGATTACAATTTCTACCAGCTGTTCATATGAAGGTTCCATATTAAAAATATGATGACATCATTAGAACATTATAATTCCCTGACTTCTAAACAGAATTTCCCGAAAGTTTGTCATATAAAATGTATGCTAATACACTAGATGTTGACAAAATATCTTTGTGAAAGCTTTTGATTTGATTAAGTTATAGATGATCAAATGTGTAATATATGTTTTTGGACACCCTGTTCATTCGAGGTCGTTTTTCCGCTAGTCGGAAAGGCCAGAGAAGTTGCAATTGCGATTATAAGTGGATAAACTGAGTAAAAGCAAATTAAGTTCCTTGACTTATGATTTTGACCACATTAAGTGCCCATGAACCATCGATATTAGAATTTCTGGCACAACCAAATATCTCTTGTTCCAGGAAAATCTAATATCGCTGGTTCAGGCTCCTCCGCTTCATGGACACTTTATGTGGTCAAAACCTGCCTCAAATAAAAATAAACGTTGACTGACATTGTTTCGTGCATACGCTTTATAAAATATTTTACACTTCGTTTTTAAGGATTTAAGATTTCCGTTAATAGCACAAAAATGATACACCTGTTTAAAGCCTTCAAAATTATAATAATGGAAATCGTCAAGGTAGTTCAGTACGTATAAAATTGTCCCGTTACTGGAAAGCGTGTTTTCAAACTACGGCTGATTTAAATCGATTGAAATAAATGGTAAATAGTCATTGCGGGGATCTTAGAACTGAACATTGTGTGTGTGTTCGGATGAGACTTTAAAAACTCATGGCTCGTAACACAATAGACAATCACGAGAAAGATCTTTCAATGACAAATAGGCTAGCCATCATTAGTGAACAGTGGTTTAAATTTGAAGCTCTTTACCGGCATATGCTGATGTCCATATATATATATATATATATATATATATATATATATATATATATATATATATATATATATATATATATATATATATATATATATATATATATATATATATATATATAATAAAAATTCTCTATTGAAACTAAAAACAGTAATCAAGCAATATTTTAATGAAAATTGAATGCCATATTGAAAACAATTATTAAATTAAATTGATTCTAGGAAATGACCTCATTCATGCCTTGACTGTCGAAAGAACAACTTCGTTGTATATTGCTATAACATTGACAAATGGAACAACATTGTATGAGCAATATGAGCAGTTCTACATCACAGACGAGACCGATGGCTACAGGCTCCGTATAGCCGGAAACACAGAAGGAACTCTGGGTAATGTCATTTATTTCTGAATTGAATAAAGCTTGTAAAGAATTCGGTGTGTAAAAAAAAAAATCTGATGAACAGGTTGTCATTACATGATGATGTAAAAAGGTATGGGAAACGTACTCCTCTCTTTGGTGTACTCTCTTGATTTATAATTGTTGCAGATAAATTTTCATGCATTGAAAACATTACATATCAACATAAATTCATTCAATATTTAAGGCTTATCTTTTTACACTGTATTGCTTTAAATCTTTTCCACTATCATTTTAATTTAAAATATATTTTGAATATTTGGTTGCTTATTTTTTTCCTTAAAAGTGACACATTAGCAAATTCTGCAATGCAAATATCTCTCTTCAGATCGTTTTTAAGCTCAAGTCCACTCTTCTACATTTGGCTGTTTTATTACTGTTTTATTTCAAGTATTGTGAAGAAAAAATGTTACTATTTAAAATCCTTTTATTTGGATATACAGTATTAAGTATTTAGTACCCTTATTGGCGTATACGTGCATTACATATACGAGGAGTGATCAAAAAGTTCGCGAACTATCTCTATATCTAAAAATCCACAATTCAGAAGCAAAAAATTGGTTCACACAGAGCCATTTACAATTCCTATAAATAGCATATGCTGTAGTAAGTTTTGCTCCTTGTTTGTGACTTCACAATGGGAAAATGAACTCATTATGTAGAAAACTTGTGACAAACAATGGTTATCTCAGTCGTACGCGTTCAACGGACGACTGTAAAGTATATGGTATACTGTAAATGTATTATATTTGACGTGTACAATATGTGGCGGAAATTGATATTTGAACAAGTTAGCGTAGATTTGATTTAGTGCATTTCTTAATGTTCTTATTAATGTAGATATGTTTAAGTCATTTAGCGTTGTACTTGAATTAGCGGAAGCTTCTTTCCGCCAAAAACGCTAAAAAAGAATACATCGCCAAATGTAATACGTTTACAGTATTTTGGAAATTCCTTTGCAGTAGCGTATAATATATAATTTATACACAATTAATTAAGACAAAACACTTCCTATGAATTTAATCAATGATCGGATTGATCGTTTTAGTGAAGGAAGGCAGGTGGTTGAAAATGAACCTTGTTATGTTGTCTAGTGAAAGCAATTTTGAAAATAGATGTGTTTTAATTAAGCAATTTGATATCAAAGACATTCAATTTACAGTTTGAAAAAATAGTTGAATATTTGAAAATGATATGATTATAAAATACCTAGGAAATTGTTTACTTTAGATTTTAAACATATTAGATATGATTTAAAAAAAGAGGCATCCATTCTGTATCCACCTTGTATAAACGTCTCTCCCAAGACAGAAGATTTTGGTTTTGATGGTCACGATGCTCATGTTTGGGAATAACATTCTTATCCACCCATTCTGTTGCCGAGAATTGACCATTTCTAACAAATGAACTGTTCTTGTTATAAAAATTAATTTGCATGGAAAGAAATATGAAAGTCAGAAAAATACTTCAGCTTCTGTGACAGAACGCAACGGACGGGGTCATGTGACCACCTATATCACGTAATTTGCGCATGAGCAGAACTGTGGCAGATATGTATTAAAATTGGAGATAACTAATTCAAAATATAATCAACACTAAAATCAAATATTATTTCATTAATGGAAGTTATTCAATTAGCTCGGGAACTTTTTGATCACCCCTCGTATTGCAATATATAACATTACTTTATATACATTGGTAAACAAGTGTTACACAGGTGCTATTACATAATTTTACAGAAGAAAAATGTATGTAAAAAAAAATCCTAAAACAAAAAGGAATTTTGCAGGTGTATTTCGTATTATTGATATTGCTGTATGGTAAAGTTTTCCCTCTTTTCAAAACATTCAAACACAAATTTCTCAATTTTTAAAAGTATATAAAAAACACAAATTTCATAATAATATTTTTAATATATTTTTCCAATTTTTAAAAGAAAATGAAGTATATAAAATTTTTCAATTTTGATCATATCAGGTATAAGTAGACAATAAGGTAGTTAATGTTTTTCTGTCTTTTTTTCATGAAAATAATATACAATTAAGATATTCAGCCTGTTGTATAGTCAGGTTTAGATATTTAAACAATTTAAGAGGATGAGTGTTTTCTATATCTACTCTCAGTTTTTGGAAAAAACAATCAGTTTGTCTTTGTTCGAAATACATATAAAAGACCTTTTCATTTACTGACTCGGCGAAATACAACACATCTCCAAAACCATGTGACAAAAGGGTCTGTTTAACAAAAATAATCCACTTTGGAGCCATATTATTAATATCATAGTTAACACTTGACCTTATTAGGCAGTATTTTGATCTGAGAATTTTAAGCCAATATTTAATAATGCGAAATGTTCTTTCTAATTCACGATAAACAGCCAGGGTACATGTTGAAGTTTTAACTCCCAGTAGTTTTTTTTTATATACAATAATAGAAGCTGGTTATTTGACCAAATCTTATAAAGCCAGAATGTACCCGTATTTACTGACCAACTAATGTCTAAAATGATACCCTTTTTCTTACTTTAAGGTTTTGACCATGTTTGTGTTCAAAAATGTCATTTTGACCCTTAATCAGCATAAAATTCAACGTGTCGTTATTCCGAAACCTTACTGCACATAAAGACATTCCCTATCATATTCCAAAAAAGAAATCAACTACCAAACAATATAAGCAAAAGGGAGCCAGATTTTTGTGTAGATTTCACATTATCTTTTACCCTTCATTTGCAACCTTTAAAGGTGAAATTTACAATTTCAAAATGTTTTGCATGAGTTCAAAGCAAAGTCAACAAAGATTATTTGGCAACAGCTTAAAAAGTTGGTTGAGTAATAGGATAGTGTGACTAAAGATCTAAAGCTGGCTCTACTTCAGGTCTATGGTGTGACATGACGGAAATAGAGACAGACGGACAAGATTAACAATTAAATGCCCGGACTTTCTGTATTGTTTTATGGACTTTGATATTGGATACTGTTCGTTATCTCCATATCCTCCATTGGAGCATGTAATTTCAGAAGTTGACCAAAGTCATTGATATTTAAAAATAATTGCTTGAAGTCATTTCATAATTTAAAATTATATATATGTATACCCGAAACGTTATCTCTCAATCAAATATGAACATATTTTTGAGCAATTACCCTAAGTCTTGCCTAAATGTTATGATTTTAATTCTGTAGGAGACAGTTTGAGAGATGACTGGCCTCCTTGGAACGTCAATGGAATGCAATTTTCGACATTTGATAGAGACAACGATGGATTTTCAGATGGAAAATGTTCGGATTCCGGAGGGTGGTGGTTTAATCAATGCGGATGGACCTATCTGAACTCGGACGACGACGAAGCGCGACTTTGGGTCCCCACGGTGCCCAACAGGACACTTGTCCATGAAACAAAGATGATGATCAGATAAAAAAAAATCAGAATTTAGACGAAATCGAGGCCCCATAATGGGAAACTTCGATGTCTAGTTACACAATTCTCTATAAAAAAAAATGATGTTAATTAAATGATTTAAACATACGTTTACTAGAATGCATCAGTGGATATAACACAGCAAGAAAAGCATTAAACTTTAATAACTATTGTGTGTTTTCAGTGTGTTATTTTTTTATAGTCATATATTCATTTGGTGTTAGTGATTGATTAATAGATTGTATGTTGTTTTACGTCCTTGAGAAATATTTGTGTTTTGAGACACCCCCCCCTCTACATATCATATGTGTATAATTATTTGTTGTAAACATTATTTGTGCATGATTTCTCTTACAGCAATTATATTTGAAATGTAAACATTACCAAGTATACTATAAAAATGATGTTTGGTAATTTCCTATTATTTCATGTTTTGTAAATCCTACACTTTCATGTTTGGTAAATGACCAAGTTTACCGCGATGTGAAATATGGACTGTGAATTCATGGATACGTAAAAATATGGACTCCTACAATTATTCCAACATTTATTATGAATGTCTATTACAATTAACTTACAATGCATTGTGTAAATTGATCGTAAATACCGTTTTTCATGTGTGTCTATCGATCACGTTGTTTTCATTTTTGGTCATGGCGATTCGGAAGATTCTAATTTACAAGGGGGGTTTAGGTTATTGTTCTCCGTCCTCGAACATCATTATTTTATCATTGTTAACTTATACGCAACTTGTATTGTACATTTTTATGCAACTTACCTTTATTGTTTATTACTATGTATTTGTTTTACGATTCGGCGTCACATAGTTCGTATTTTTCATGGTTTGTCCCACTTCGGTGATGTTTTTAGTATCGTCTGCCATTTTGGTCTATACTTTCTTTTTGGTTAGGTAAAGCGCACTGCGCATGTCCGGTAGTTTACCCTATATAAGCGTCTCCACGGACGCTGAGGTTTCAGTTTGACTCTGCAGAACGTCTGCTCAACAACTTTCATAGAAATAGTACGTAAATACTGAAATACCTAATGCTTGGGGAGTTTTTACAATAGATTATATTGACCAAATAGATTTTTAAAGGCATTCAACAGTCTCTACGAAGTTTTACTATAGCTTACATTGACGAAATTGGTTTATTCGGAAAATCAACAGATACCATTTTACCAAATCATAATAACGTTACCAAATCATAATTACTTTACCAAATGATCATAATAACGTTACCAAATGATCATAATAACGTTACCAAATCCTAATATGTGACGTCAGATCTGACCAAATGTATTACATCACCATTGTTTATTTGGTTATCAAGTCATTTGTATTACATTTATTCCTTTATTAAAACATTGTTGAAACTTACATAATCTTATGTTGTGCTCTTGTTTGCCTCTGCAAAGTTTTTTACTGACCAACACAGGGATTTACTTACCAAAACTACCAGGAAATACCATATATATTGGTTACAATGAAATATATCTCTTTCATTGGAGATTTGATCAAATTACATAAGCCTCATACCTCGGGCACGTTACAGTCCCATTCGAGATTTTTTCACTCATGTAATGTCGTCACCATATACCAGTGAAGGGCTTCAAGTTTTGACGTTTACTCGGCACTCAGAACCATTGAGCAGTAAGGGATCTTTAACGTCCCAACGCCTTTTGTGACACAGAACCTCGGATTTTTGGGGTCTAATCCGAAGAACCCGCATCTTTCACTTCAAGTGCCAAGACAGTTGTTTCCCCCTTTTTTTATCGACTTAGGTCTGTCTAACTCATGACCTCCTTATCACGGAGCGAATGCTCTACCGATTTAGCTACCGAGAATACTTTGTTGATAGTGATTACTGAAGCAAAGAATTAAAACCAAGAATGTAAAAATTTGTTCCTTACACCTGGTTTGCTTTATTAAAATATTTCATATTCTCTTTCATTGCCTTTTCGAATGGGCACCTTATCTTTGAAAGTAAAAAAATGGATAAATGAAAAATATGTAGATAACGAACAGTATTCAAGCTCAAAAATCCGTTACACTACACAAAGAAGGATCACAGCAAACACGGACTCCAAAAAATCAGAGGTTGGATAAAGTGCCATGGATGAGTGGGAATCTCTGCCGACCGGTCACACAGCGACCCGCCGTGAGCTCTTTTAATTGGCATAATTGGGAATAACGTAAAAATCCTTCGTCAATTCAGTGGATAAATAATGGACTAACAATTAGTATGATAAACGTCAGTCTGGTGTGTCTCAATAATAAATTGTATTTGCTGACAAGGTCATTGTATCGACCATGGAACTTACAAAAGGATGACGTTAAACGAGACTGCTAATATTATTGCTTCATCAACTTGTTTGTCAATAATTTACTTCGTTTACAAATTGTGCAAACGTCGAGCATGCTCTAGCGTATCGAATCATCTGAGAGATATAAACATATAAACACCGTATGCAAGTGATGAAGGTATATTGTAGTATGAGTAATGCACATCATGAGCATCACGTTTATAATAAAGCTTGGTTGTGAGATTATCATTAATGTTTTTTTTCAGGTAAAATATCTAATTATGAAACGCATGTGTCAGACTCTGTGGTATCTTTTATCTTCAGCTCACTGCAATATATCGTATCGATATAAAAATGGAAATGACATTTTTTAATTAACAATACGTCGTCGATATATCTAAACGTTGAGTTGAAGACCACAGCAAGTATTTCCTTCTTTTCACGAATGAGATTTTGGACAAATTCAACTTAATTAATATCAAGAAAAAATGTAAGTCTGCTAATAACGGGGTGCAATTGGTACCCGGTACATGTACGCTTGGGAATTCCAATAGATTGTTCGAAGACCTGGTCCACAAAAACTACATAAATATTGTCAGTCAGAAACTCGAGCATCTTTTTATTGTCAGTTTCAGAGTACTTGTGTGTACAATCAGAATTGTTTTACAAAATAATTTTGCAAATGACCAATGACAAGCTTAAGGTAAGTACATTTTCGAGTTCTATTTTTAATTTAAAAGCAGCTCAGATATAAAAAAGCAAACTTTTTAAAAAGGATTTTAAGTTATCTGGGGAATGGTTGTGTTAAAAGCTGAAAAGGTTAATATAATCTGTTGATTTTGTGATTTCAAATTTTCCAAAAATTCCTTGGTATGTTTAAGTATCAATTTGAAGATTAATTGGATTTACCCCCTTTCTCGAATACATGTATATTGTTGCACAGTACTCTTGAAGTTTCTGTTTTACTACTACTAATATCTAAGTGAGAAGTAAGGAAAGAAGCTTGGTTGAACATTTCCTGTAAGGATTTTTATGAAGTTTCGGAATCCAATACAGATATGATAATTCAAATTCATTTTGGCTTTTTGGAATATTAAAATATTCAAAACTAAACTATGATTTTGAAGAATTCTTTTCTCAGAATGTGGACTGAGTATAAGTTAGATAAACACTTGTAGAATTAAATCAAAATTCCTCTAACTTTTGATTGATCCAAAATATTTTGAAACCGTTGTCTGAAAGCCAATTTATCTTTGAAAACTGAGAGATATTATTAATACATACGAAGAAATCAGTTAAATATCAAAAGCTATTGATATTCTATGCACACACCTTCGTACAAGAAACTGCATAACAGGGACCATGTATTTGGTAAATGCAATTAGCAAGCAACAGTGTCACGTAATTAATATAGTCCATCCCTAATTACTGAAGCCCTATAACTCGTCTTAGGATGGAGCAACGTTTCCTGTTTACATTAATATTTTGTATCTTGCACATTCCTCTGTTAATTAGATGGTTGCAGCTCTGCTCAAAGTCTGATTGGAAAGATCGATGTTAGAGAAGACATCGTGGAATTATTGTTCGCAAAATGAAGACTCTTCTTATTGTATCTTGTCACTCAGAGTTTGTTACCAAGTTCGTAATTGTTAAGAGGTTATTGTCAGTCGTTCTTAAACTAATAGTATCAATTACTATTCATATCAAATTTTTAAATATAAATAAATCCACTGTACGAAGTCAATTTAAGTTCAGATATAAGCAAATTGTACAAAGAGTTAAAAATTATAAATGTCAATAAGAAGAGGCGGTTTTGCTCCATGCATGTATGATACTTGGTACCGCATATACTAGGGGTAAGTTTTTGGGATGGGCATATAATTAACGCATCCAGATTAAGATTTCAAACGTTTAAAGTCTTTATAGGTATTTCTGTATTTCTTTCGATTCAGTTTTTGAAGTGCACAGATTAAATGCAGAATGACCTTAGAAAAACTTCACAAACAATTCAGATTCTATAAAATTTGGGCCAAATAGATTTTTTTCTCCATGGTTCGTTACTACAAAGAGCATATCATGAATGCAAGAACTTTGTACTGTTGTATAAAGGGTTTCAGACGTTCTAACAATACATTTGGATGAGGAAGCACTAAAGAAGAAAACAAGAACCAAAAATGATGCTTGATACATGGTATTTTAGAAAACATGTAACAGTAATTGAATCTCTACAAAAAGAACGCATGTGCCTGGTCAACAGGGGGTGTTTATTTCTCTTAACGCAACTGACTCCATCTCCGGAATTCCCAGTGATCTGAGTTTTATGTCCTCTTTTCATGGGTTTTTATTGTTTTGTAAATTTTTATTCAAATCACTGTTGACGTTTTATTCACCTTTCAATCTCTAAAGTAGGTCAGAGAACACGTTTATCAACAATAAAGTGTTTAAATCAAAATAGAAAATGTGTATAAGTT
This sequence comes from Saccostrea cuccullata, assembly GCF_032062105.1. Lineage (NCBI taxonomy): Eukaryota > Metazoa > Mollusca > Bivalvia > Ostreida > Ostreidae > Saccostrea > Saccostrea cuccullata. The sequence continues at coordinate 502,142 of NW_026938715.1, forward strand.
TTTTTAAATTTGATATATAACGAGGGCGTACAAAATATCAGATATTTAAAAGATACAATGTACATGTACGTCACCTGACTTACCGTTTTTTTTTTCTCAACAAAGAGATATTTAAGTCAATTTCATATGACAGAAAATGTTTTTGCATTCATTTAAAGACTCAAAATCTCAGACATGCATTTGAAGCTTTACTTGAGAACGTTTAAAATACATTTTAAAAAAATAAAAATTTATAAAAAAAATTACCATTTACTTGCTAGCCTAACAGTTTCAAAGACAGATGAGCATGTTTTTATCATTTATTCAATAAAATCGTTGGCGCCCACGGTGGATACCAGTAGTCGGAGTTCAAAAATGATTGCGAGCAATGATTGAACCACCAGCCTCCTTCCCGACTTCCACATGGTCCTCCTGGATACATGTCGTTGTCCCTATCAGCTGTGGAGAATTTCATTCCATTCAGATTCCAGTGTCTATAAGAGGGTGTCATACTATCTCCTATTCAAGGAAAGAAAATCAGTTAATAACACTAAAGGGCTGTATTTTAAAAATAACAATAAAATGAATAAGATATCATTATTCTGAATTCTAAATATAATTTGTTCATTAGACATTATGTATGTACCTGCAAGTAAAAACGGATATGTAAGGATATGTATCTCTTCCAGGTCTGTAAGGAGTTTTTACAGTTGCGGTGGGGGCACAATAATAATAAAAATTTTGATATTCAAAAAGAAAGGTAATCATATATTACTTTTGAGGGCCACTAATGCTAGATAGATTCGTTGAATATATTTTATTTGTAAAATAAGTGAAGTCACACATCTGTAAATTTTTAATCAAAATAATTAATTTTAAATAAAAGATTATTAATTGGGGTATATATCAAATGGAACAATTAAATCAATCATCATTTTTTCTGCTTGACACAACTATTGTAAGATAGCTTTTTGTCAATTGTTAAGTGAACATTGTCCAATTTATTGAGGGTAACAAGTACCGGTATATATGATTTTTTTTCTTTTGCGTTAATTTAATACTGTATAACAAGTAACAAGCTCGATAAATTGTCCCCCAAAGAATTATTGAGCGAACTGAAGCACCCGTATGAATGGAAGTATTGGCTTAATGGACCTCATTAGAACACAAAAAGTTCTAAAGAGACCCAGTGGTTGGACCGTCTGCTCAAGAGTGGCGAAGGAAGGAGTTGATCACTACGTCGCGGGTTCGAATCCTACTGTAAGACGTGGAAATCGGTCTTTTGGATGACACCGTAAATGTATAAACCGATCGAGATCCCGTGTCGCAAAAGGTGCTTGCACAAAAAAGATACTTTTTGTGCTTGAATCACAGGTATCGAGGGTTGTTCGAAAAGTTCGTGGACAACTGTCATATCTTTTTTTGACCTCATATGTTATCCAAATTTGGTAGAAATATTTTTACAATAAATCCAAATTATTTGTACTAAGTTTTTCCAAAATATAACGATTTATTCAAAAGGCATCCACACTTTAAAAATGCATAAATTAGATCGCGGAGCAGGTCAAAATTTAGTAAGTTACAGACAAAACGCTATAAAATGCCTATAGTCATATTCTCTGTAAAATGGAGCAAAAACAAAAAAAAAACAAAAAACCAAAAGAAAAAAAAAACCTAGTATCTCAAATTAAGAATTGTTACATGGTTTCGTATACAAAATTACGACTTTATATTGTGCTTTGTTGAAAAGAAATCAACTTAAGAGGATAGGTAGTGCTTATTGAAAACGACAAAAACGATGACATTTTAGAACGTCACGGAGCAGCAGATACGAGGCAATTTTCTGTTTTACTCAGGAAAAAACCCTAATGAACTATAAAAAGAGGAATCTAGAAAATATGTCACAAGCGAGTTGTGCATGTGTGAACAAATAGAACAGTCATTATTTGAGTGACAGAGACTCTGTATCGGATGAAGACAATCTGTGAAGCACGGTTTAACTGTATACATCCTATCAAAAACTTTAAAAAGTTGGAACGTCAAGGAAAGACATATGCGCTCCAGAGTTGCGTATCCCGTGAAAGCAGATTTAAGTAATAAAAGAAATTAAAACCTTTACAAAGGAAATTATACAACAAGAGCAATTCTTAAAAAATAAATGTCATGTATTAGAAAAATAATTTATAAAGTGAGCATTTGATTATACTGTGTGAAATGTTTAGGGATAGTGTTTTTTTTTAAAAATTCTTAACGCTATGTTTTGACGTTACATTGCCGTTAAGTGTGCTCCGCGGGTACAAAACATGTCAATTTTAAAAAGAAGTAAATTGATTCTTGTTAAATCGAATGGAATGATACTTCACATATCAACAAACCAAATGTTTTTACATATTATTTGTGCTTATTTTTAAATTTCTAGTGAGTAATGTAACGAACATTGATATCGTCCACGAACATTTCGAACAACCCTCGTACATATGCTTATCTTTCTTTTATGATTTTGTCTTTCTTTTTGCTTCATTATTATCTTTTTTCTTTGTTCTTCAGATGAAAGTTTATAAATGAATAAAATTAAAAATTCAAGGAAGAGATACACATTATAGAATGTAATCTTCATGTTTTTACTTATTGATATTTCATTTTCTTATATATATCAATCGTATAACATCAATTAGTTATTTATTTATGATTTTGAATACGTCTAGTAATTAGCAAATAATATACTAGTATCACAAATAGTTAGCAATTTGATTTCAAGCCAATAGTCAATTAAACAATTGCATAGTGTGCCAAGCCTTTTGTTGATAGAAACTTAAATAAGATAATTGAAGGCATCAAACCGCATTCATTAAGAAGTAAGAAATTAATTTGTTGCACAAAAAGAGTTTAAATTTCAAGCTTGAATGTTTCGTGAAATGAATTTCTTCGAGAAAAGTAGTGTAGTATGTAATCTGCAAAAGCAAATTCATTTCATTTCATACAGGTTTAGATAACCCTTCAAGCAACAATTCTCACTAATTTTATCATATAAATGAGTCGCCCGCGTGGCCCAGAGATTGGAGCCTCTGCTCCAGAGTCGCGAGGTAAGGAATTGATCCTTACGCGTCAAGGGTTCGAATCCCACTGCGGGACGTGGAGACCGGTTCTTTGGATGAAACCGTATAAACTGAGGTTCCGTTGTCGCAGTAAGTGCTGGCACGAAAAAATATCCCCCCTGCTCAATGGTCCTGCGTGCCAAGTATAGCACAAAATTTGCAACTCTCCACCGACAAGTGGCGGCGTCTCCATATGAGTGAGAGGGACGTTAAACAATATACGATCAATCAATCAAACAATCATATAAATTCTTTATTAAATTCAGAAATTAGCGCCCTTACCCAGAGTTCCTGTTGATTTTCCCGTCAGGTTAAGTCTGTAGCCATCAGCCTCATCAGTGATGTAGAACTGGTCATATCGTTCATATAGGGTTGTTCCATTAGTCAACGTTATGGCAATGTACAACGATGTTTTATTTGCTACCTTTAATTTGTGAATGAGGTTATTTCCTGAAAAGAGTATTTTAAAATCTTTTCAGTCTTTACAAATAATCTTTACAAGACCATATTTTATCTCTGATTTTAAAATCACAGTAGCTACGATTGATTGATTGATTGTATGCTGTTTAACGTCCCTCTCTAGAATATTTCACTGATATGGAGACGTCACCATTGCCGGTGAAGGGCTGCAAATTTTGGCCTATGCTCGGCACTTACGGCCTTTGAGCAGGGAGGGATCTTTATCGTGCCACACCTTCTGTGACACGGGATCTCGGTTTAAACGGTCTCATCCGAAGAACCGCCCCATTTAGTCGCCTTTTACGACAAGCAAGGGGGTACTGAGGACCTATTCTAACCCGGATCCCCACGGGGACACAGTAGCTACGAAGGGTGATTAGAAAGTTCGAGAACTATCTCTATATCTACAAAACGACAATTCAGATTACAAAAAAAATGGTATATACATAGCCATATTCAAATTCTATAAAAAGCATATGCTGAATAAAGTTTTGCTCCTTGTTTGTGACGTCACAATGTGGAAATGAAGTCACTATGTAGAACAGTTGTGATAAAAAATGGTTGTCTCAGTCGTACTCGTTTAACGAACGACTGTAAAATTTATAGAATATCTTGGAAATGCCTTTGCAATAGCAAATAATAATTTGTACACAGTTTATGAAGATAAAAGACTTCCTATAAATTTAATCAATGATTTATTGGTCGTTTTAAGGTAGATCGCTCGTCAGCTTTTTGGAAAAGTTCACACAGAACCTCTTACTTCAAAACTATTTATCAAAATTCCATTTTTTTAACATATTTAATTTCAACAATGTTAATGTCTTAACATTCAATGAAAGAACTGCTCAAAAAGCTACAAAAAAGCAAGACTTGTGAGGGACTATTTTTTGTGGTTGAAGGATATTTAGCAGATAATTCTGCAAATCTGCACATTTATTAGATTTATAATCTTGGAACCTTAGCCTCACATACTTTTACTCGGAGAATATTTTCCATTATCATATTGCTAGGATCATTTAATATAGGTCTTAATTTATATTTTTAGAACACGTTTTACACCTTCCTTCAACAAACGTTGCCAAAAAAATGAAGATATGTCTAAAAAGTCAATACAAAATTTACATCATTATTTGCCTGAAAATCACATATTTTGACCAATATTTCAAAATTAACATCACTGACCCCAACTTTTTCTTTCATTATTTTATAGTACTCGATACTTGTGACTGATCAGCACTTAAGTCGTAAAAAGCTTGATTTCAGAAAATGTTTTATTGCCTATTTAGTTTTTTTAAAAACCCAAAATATGTTACTTTGTAGTACAAAAAGGTCACACAATAATTTACGCGCATTAATTTGCAAAATTTTTTCAATGATAAATAATATTCCAAATATTTTACGTAAATTAGGATAATATATTTTTGCCATGGTTACAAATGATGAAATATAATTAAGGTTTAAGTAATTAACCAAAGAATTAAATTTTAAGTGCAAAAAGGTCAACTTCATTGTACCGTCAATCAGTAAGATGCACACTGACCCCCTATTTTCTCTGCGATTTTGAGTCACTCTATATGAGTACTTATCCAAAATATACTTCTCAATAAATCCTTGATTTAACAAATTTCACGAGTGACATACCTTAAGGTCAAGATCTAGTAAATAACTTTAGACTAATTTTTTGGTACTAGATCCATTATGACGTCATAATCAATTTCAACTTTCTTGTTCCCGTACTTTACGGCTTTAGCAGAATTATGTAGAAAATAGGGTATTTTCATGACATTCAATTTGAAATCATATGAAAAGTAAACTGGATACCTATATTAAATTTTATATTGATATAAAGAAGAAGTCATGAACATACTAATTACCGTTTTCTGAGAGACTGTAGGCAATCTGAATACATTTCTTTTGTCGAATATGAAGAAAACTCCCATACTCATGACTGGTTACCTACAAATTATACCCCGAAACACCTTATTTGACCAAGCTTAAGTTATAAAGCATCAATATAGGAATTTATTTCTCAGATTTGATAAATCTGTAGGCACCTTTCATTTACTAGATCTTGACCTTGAGGAGGGAAGCATGTTGCCCAGTGAAAGCAAATTTGAAAGGAGATGCATTTTAATTATGCAATTTGTTATCAAAGACCTCCAAATTACAGGCTGAGAAATAGTTGAATATCTTAACAATAATTTGTTTTTTAGAATACCGAAGATATCGTTTACTTTAGATTTCAAACATGTAAGATATTATAAAAAGGAGGCACCCATTCTCTATCAAACGTTCATCCTCCCGAGACAGAAGATTTGAGTTTTGATGGTTACCATGCTTATTTTTGGAAAGGATATTCTTATCCACCCATTCAGTCGCCGAGATTTGACCATTTCCAACAAATGAAATGTTCTTGTTATAAAAATTAACTTACATGGAAAGAAATATTAAAGCTGAACACTACTCGTAAATAGGCATTGTCCGCCATATTTCCCGTTCTTCAACGCTCTCCCTACAACTCGTATATAAGGAGCAGATCGCTAGTCAGTTCAATGTATTTCACTATAGAGATCCGACGAGTGTAGACGTATATCTTACAAAGCGTGCTACTCAATATCGATGAAATTATCAAATTTTACGCATTTTTTCCGAAACAGGACAAAAGTATCATGGAAAATACAGGTCAATACATTATTTACAAACAGAAAATGCACATAAAAACAAGAGATAAACGTAAAAAATCTAAGACCACGATAAGAGTACTACATGTAGGCCACGAGTTTCGAGTGTGCAATCGGGTATAACGAAAGCGAACGGTTTATATACCCGTCTGACAGTGCCTATTTATGAGAAGTGTTCAGCTTTAAACTCTTTCAGCTTTTCTGACAGAACGCTACGGTAGGGGTCACGTGAGCGCATATATCACGTGATTCGCGCATAAGCAGACTGGTGGCAGATGTGCATTAAATTTGGATATGACTTATCTAAAATATAATCAACATTGAAATATTGTTTCTTTTATGGAAGTTATTCAATTAGTTCCCAAACTTTTTGATCATCCTTCATAGTACTAGCCATAGGCTTTTAACTTTTGACAAGATTATTCAAAGGTCACATCGATATGATTTTTTTTCATTAGATATTAGAATATCAGGAACTTGATGTGTAATAAAGGAAACCCTCTTATATGTAGTGTATATACACGTGGGTTAGAAAACTCCATACGTTTGAATTTTATTTAAAAAAAAATCGAAAGTACGTATATAATTAAAACATTGACATCATAAAATATTTCTTTTCTATCTTCACTGCTGTTTGTTACTTGTAAGTGTTTTATCGTCCACGAAACCTGTAGAAAAAAGACCGTCCACAGAAACCGGCTCAGTTTGCTGTAATCATTGGACGTCCGACGATTAAAATTATTTTTTAAGAAATGGGATATAAGAAAAATATTCAGCATTATCGTCATATAGTTTACAAAAGATGTTTTGTTTTGTACAAAGGCTACGATGATGAATATGCACGATGTAGTACAGAAATTTATGTCAGAATTAATACTCGAATTTCCTCTAGTGTCTGTCTATATTCGTAATGAAAAGGTGAAGATAATTAATAGTGATCGATTCTGAAGAGAAATCTTTCTAACAATAAAATTTTGTTAACACACGAACAATCGAAAATATTGAATATTTTGGAAATTGTTGGCCAGAAAATTATTTTTTTAAAATCCGATCGCGGTAAATGTTCACATGCACGACGATAAATGGATTAATTATTTTTTATTTCAATATTCAGAGTTTTTTTTTTATTATGGTGATTTCTTTTATTGAAGATTAAAAAAAAATAAACGTTATTTCTTCGTAGTTTTTAGTCGTGATTTTTTCTTTAATTTAAAGAAAACATTTTATAAAACAATATATCTTTATATTTTTTTTCCTTCAAAACATTACGATGAATGCTGTTAGTTTACAAAATAAAGTTCATATTAGAATAATTATTTTACGTAGTTTCACTCAAAACTAGACACAAAACACGTAAAGTTGACCCTGATTACCAAACACAGACTTCATGTGTACTGCTACGTGTACAGAGATTTTTTACATCTTGGGTATTGGGGGTCTCCAGGTAAATAACATCACTTGTACTTCGACCACTCCCCCTCCTCAGGTAACCGTACGGTAAAAAAATTGGGTCTTTAATAGATGTTCAATCATTTGTGACATTTTAGTTGCTAAATTTAAATTTTATGGAATTTATAATAAACCTAAGCAAATTGCTTTATTGATCTTTGCCTGCACATTTACGTTTTTCTGTCATTTGACAGCAAAAAAAATCCCCCTTTTTCCACCGAGGAATAAATTTTTAAAATGCTAATTTGCTACCAAAGTTGTCTGTAGCATATAAGCCAAAAATGTCATAAAACAAAGCAAATGGCTTTCTAGATAGTAAAACACATACCTGTCCACTCGTAAAATCCGTTTACGAAATTCATTTCTACGAGTATTATACTGATTTTTTCCATGAAAGAATAGTTATATATAAAACTTGTTGATGAACAATTTCTCAACAAACTCAAAAAAGACTGTAATATTAATAAAACAACACACATCCTACCTAACCAGTATCATTGAAGATCGTCATTCCTTTGTGAATATGCGTGTTCGATGCGTTTTCTCTCTGTGCTAATTACCTACCTAGCCAGTATTCCGTTTCTGCCGATCAAAACCCTGATTTGTACTCACTCCATGTTCTGTTAAATCGCACAGGGTCATAGACTCGTCTTTGTATAGCCTGTATATAATAAGTAATTTAAGAAAGATAGCAATGTATAGGAAATTACAGATAATTTTCCAAAAGTAGGTGATTTTTACTTTTAGATATTTTTGTTAATTGTGTTAAATTTACGCTTGTTTGTTGTTTCTTTTCAGTAGCTAACAAGCAGAAGGAAATGAATTAAAATCAGTAATTTATAACAGTAATAATATCATATGATTTTTTTCATAAATCTTAAAAAACAACTTCGTAACTGATATCTAGAGAATCACCAATCCCGTTCACGAGCCATTGTTGGTTAAATAAGAATTCGGAAATATGCAGATTACGCAGTACAGTTTAAATTTTATGATATTTCAGCCATTAACAAACCGTCCATCCTCCTCCATCTGTCCTCATATCACAGTACACGTCTACAGGTCTCTGTCTGTCCCTCCAGGGGTATATTCTGTATATACCCGATAAAGGTGGGACAAGGGCACGTAACTCCAAACAAGTGGACGCTTTGAAAAAAACCAATACACAGTACAAGTAATATTCTAAACATTTCTAAACAAGGAAAAATCATTTTAAAGCAAAAATTGTTTATACGTACCATATGGAAATGTATAATACCTCCAGAGTCCAGATTCTTTAGAATTGTTTGCGAAGTTTTTGTTAAGATACTGATGAAGTGGTTTGCAGGATTGAAGACCCGGACTATACAATATTGCAACACAGGCCGAAACCTTAGCACATTCTACTGTGCACATTAATAAACATACTTCGTTAAATTCAGATATATCCTCTGGAAAAATGTCCACGAATGAAACGAATTTCTCGAATTTTGGAATTAACTGCAGTCCAAAACACGAGTGAAATAGCGATACACCCAGTAAGGGTAATGATTGCAGAAATCTCAGTGAGAAAATTTTAATGTTTCGGAAATCAGTTGTTTATTGTTGTATACCGATATATTGTTAATGATTCCTTTTACAAACTGCCTTTTAATATAAATTTATATAATTTCCCTCAAATATTTCATTTAACAATAAATTTGTTCCTTCCCTGCAGTGGAGATTTTAAAAAAAAAATGAATGATAGGTATTTTTCTCCTGTATTCGATTTTCGTTATTTTTAGTATCGAATGATTTTGATATTTAAGTAATTATTTTAATCGAATGATTTTACTCTTTTAAAGTTCAATTGATATAAAATGATTAAAAAGAATGTTTAAGTTCAAAACACTAAAATGGTCGGTTATCACTATACATTACATGTATTTATCATGAGTTAGATATATATGTTCTTTTGTACGCGTATGTATCTACGTGCTTTATTACGAAATAATTTAATTCTGGTTGTAACGCTGTATTTGACTGGATAAAAAATTTATTTCATATCGTATAAAATGGGTTGCCTACGTCACAATGACTTGCGTCAAAAACGTATCAATCCGCCTGACGTTACATTCAAATTTTATACAAACTAAAGTCATTTTGTTAGAACAATCATCTTTTTTTCTTACATCAAATGAATGAAAATTAAATTATAAGCGATGAATTTAATAGCTACCCATTTTATACGGTATAAACTGGGTTGGAACAGTTTACGCTTTTTTATAAACCGCTTCCTTTTCTATAAAAGAAAAATAATTTTAAAAAAGCATTTAGCATTCATTAATCTATCAAATATTCTTCATTAAAAATGATTTGAATAACAAAACATACAGAGTATAGTAGAAACACAGAAAATTCTCACGAACAAAATATATTCAAATTACATAACATTCCTTTATTTGGATACCGTTAAAAACTTCGAAAAAAAATTACAAAGCAGGTTTTAACAAATCTTCTACCAATAATCTAGGAACTATTCTTCTTTGAAATTGGTAAAGGAAGATACTGAAAAATTTCATTAATATTATTTTTAAAAAAAAAAATTAAAATCACAATATCATTTTTTTCTCACGAACAACGGGTTTTTTCTTCATTAAATAAATCTTTTATCAAAGGCTTAACACATTGAAAAATGACTTTTGCAACACTTGAAAAATGGCAAGCTCCAAATATTTCTTTACAAATTATGTTAAGTGATACAGAACCGTTTTACATATTATTTTAGATGTTTATACTATGTACTAGAACTTATACATATTGAAAAATAACTTTTGCAACACTTTGAAAATGGCAAGTTCCAAATCTTTCTTTACAAATTATAAGTGGTAGAGAACCATTTTTATATATTATTTTCGATGAGTAAATGTTTATACATTTAAGTAAGAAGTTTAGTCACACACTTTAAGGTATGTCACTCGTGAAATTTGTTAAATCAAGGATTTATTGAGAAGTATATTTTGGATAAGTACTCATATAGAGTGACTCAAAATCGCAGAGAAAATAGGCGGTCAGTGTGCATCTTACTGATCGACGGAACAATAAAGTTGACCTTTTTGCACTTAAAATTTAATTCTTTGGTTAATTACTTAAACCTTAATTATATTTTATCAGTTGTAACCAGTGCAAAAATTATTATCCTATTTAACGTAAAATATTTGGAATATTATTATTTTTCTATATTGTATCAACTCTCTGATTGGCTCAAACTAGATCACATGATCAAGTATAAAAGTTGTATGGACTGGATGTTTCTATTTTAAAAATTTATAAACCTGCTGTTTCTAAAATTGGAAACGTTCTTCTGTGAAGCAACAATAGTGGTGAAGTCACAATAGTCTTTATAGGCTGGATGTTTCTAAAAACAGATACTGCAGCTGGTTTTCATTACTGTGACGTCACAATGCAAATGACATAACGATGCCTTGTATCGGAAGGTACTGAGTATTAGAAAGAAGGATTTTAATTAAGACATTTCTTATTAACTGATAAAAAATAATAAAACAATTGTAGCCTTTTGATTCAGTACAATCCCTCAATAGACCTTAGAGAAAGCATATCGACCTCGCACTTCGCGCTCGGTCCATATGCTTTCTCTAAGGTCTATATATCGAGGTACTGACCTCATCAAAAGGCTATAATTGTATATTATTTATCATTGAAAAAATTTCGCGTAAATTTTTGTGTGACCTTTTTGCACTACAAAGTAACATATTTTGGGTTTTTAAAAAACTAAATAGGCAATAAAACATTTTCTGAAATCAAGCTTTTTACGACTTAAGTGCTGATCAGTCACAAGTATCGAGTACTATAAAATAATGAAAGAAAAGGTTGGGGTCAGTGATGTTAATTTTGAAATATTGGTCAAAATATGTGATTTTCAGGCAAACAATGATGTAAATTTTGTATTGACCTTTTAGACACATCTTCATTTTTTGGCAACGTTTGTTGAAGGAAGGTGTAAAACGTGTTCTAAAAATATAAATTAAGACCTATATTAAATGATCCTAGCAATATCATAATGGAAAATATTCTCCGAGTAAAAGTATGTGAGGCTAAAGTTCCAAGATTTTAAATTTAATAGATGTGCAGATTTGCAGAATTATCTGCTAAATATCCTTCCACCACAAGAAATAGTGCCTCACAAGTCTTGCTTTTTTTGTAGGTTTTTGAGCAGTTCTTTCGTTGAATGTTAAGACATAAACATTGTTGAAATTAGATATGATATAAAAATTGAATTTTGATAAACAGTTTTGAAGTAAGAGGTTCTGCGTGAACTTTTTCAAAAAGCTGACGAGTGATCTACCCTAAGAATGTCTACTTTATAAAAATGGATTTCTACTGCAATTTTAGTATATTTAAATCTTGAATTCATAGTACGCTTAACTTTTTGTTTCGTTATATATTACATTCAAATTATTTTTATATTTCGATCGAAGTTGTGTTTACTTTAACAAAAATTTACTTGAGCTACATTTACATATAGTATCTAGTTTTAATCAAATCAACGTGTTCTCTCTAGTTTATCAAAGCATTCGGATCAGCCTATCTTTTGTTCTATAGTTCATATATATTATATAGTGTCCCTCGGATAATCTTCAGAGATACTAAACACATGTCATATGTGGAGTCTTCAGATTCCTAGCTTTGGTATAAAACAAATTCTTCACACAAAAAAATGAAAGAATATAAGTTTTTATTGCAGATAAATTATAAATACACGAGAAATGTATTCCACACAATGATCTTCAAGATCTAAGATATATAAATCAATGATATTAATAAATATTTACATTTGCAAATGTTTTCCTTTATGTATCACTACTGAAAGCAATGCGTATCTATAACTGTATAAATACCGGTATGGGGTCCAGATGCCATAGATGTGGGTATTGGATAAACTTCGGCATAATTTCTCAGTGACGTCATAAACGGTCGACGCGCGTTCAGTGAATTACATTGGGTTTGAAAAATAATGCATTTCACACGTTAAAAGTCACAATCAGGCCAATATAAAGTATGTTTAAGTTACAAATGTAAATATAAGTAATAAGGTATGGTTTTAAAACTTCTATCGGGCTATAAATAGGGGTTGGTACGAGATTAAATTCATCATAATGCCCTTTGGGCTTTATAGAATTTAATTTCGTGACCAACCCGTATTTATATCCCGATAGGTGTTTAAAAATGATACCTTATTTTTTAATAGAACTGTGCAAATATATATATATTTTTTAAAATATTACTAATACATGTAGCAGCATTACTATTTTTTTCTCGTTTAAGGGGTACCGACCCTCTGATAAGTGTGATAAAGAGCTCGGTTTACTTTATGCATAAAATTACCCTTTAGATATACCAATTAATTGATTAACAATTGATTTTCCATTTTAAGCATTAAAATAAAATAGAGATTTTATGCTTTCATTTCCTGTTTAAAAATTTTCTTCTAAATCTTAGGTAAGCGGCTTTATGAATTGCAATGTTCTTGAATTCCTAGGTAAACGGGTATAATTGAGTATTTTCAGTGAAGAAAAAAGATATAAGTGCTATTCAATGCATTGTTAACTAAAACTATGCAGTTTCAGTTTTCCAGAAATTCACAGGGCCAAATAAGGCAAACGTGAACCTTGTTCTTTCATAGTTCAAGCAGGGACCTATACACTATATACTTAGTATATAGGCCACTGGTTCAAGAGATGAATAATACTCATAGTTTTCTTTATCAGAGTTTCGTTATTGAGACCTATGAGTAGTCAATTTGACCAAAACTTACATGTGATGGAAGCATTATCTCGTATTTCTTTTCTCAGTTTCTTTTTAATTGTTTTATTATTTTTCAACAGAAATTTTTAAGTCCAGTCTTAAACGCCTTATGAATTGAAGTTCTTTCATTTTAAGGATCATTTTGAAATTTTATTGCTTCAAGTACCAAATACAGAATTTTTGGAAGTATTAGAATTTATCCCTATGAAAAAAATATTTAGAAGAAAGATAACTCTTTGCTGCATGTAACAGATAAGTTTTTTTCTTATAACCACACACAAGATAGGGAGATTCTGACTTAGGAAGCAGCGCTTCATCATGTTTTCTCTAATATGGCTTTAATAGGTATGAAACTAAATATCATTTTTCATATACACCTCAAAGTTTTTATTTCATGTTGTGATAATACATCGTTACTTTTTCTATTCTCAATGTTAATTTTTTCTTCATGAAGGATATGGAGATAAAGAACAGTATTCAATATCAAAGTCCATTAAAAAAAAATACAAAATAGGAGCAGAGCAAACACGGACCTCTGAAACATCAGAGGTGGGATCAGGTGCCATGGAGGAATGAGCATACCCTGCAAACCGGTCACACCCGCCGTGAGCTCATTGTCATGATCGTGAAATATCGGAAAAATCTGTTGTCAAATCAGTGTTAAAATAATGGATTAACAATTGGTATGAAAAAATTCAGTCAGCATTTGACTCAATGATAAATTGTATTTGCTGACAAGGTCATTGTATCGACCATAGAACTTTCGAAATGATGACTTTAAACGAGACTGCTGATATTCGATATTCTTGTTTCATCAACTTGCTTGTCAATAATTTACCTCGTTTTAGAAATTGTTCATACGTAGAGCTTGCTCTCGCGTATCGAATCAAATATATATACACTCCGTATATAGGTGATGAAGGTATATTGCTGCATAAGTAAGGAAAGTTGACGATAGAAAAGTTAAAGTCGTCACGTTTATCATATAACTTGGTTGTTAGATTACCATTAACGTCTTTTTCAAGTAAAATATCCATGTATGAAACAGATGTGTCAGACTCTGTGGTATCTTTTATCTCAAGCTCTCCTGGACTGGATATGTCGTATCGACGTAGGAATGGAAATTACCATTGTTAATTGACAATACGTCGTCGATATATCTGAAGGTCGAGTTGAAGGCCACAGCAAGTGTTTTCTTCTTTTCACGCATAAGATTTTGCATAAATTCTGCTTCATATGAATACAAAAATAGGTCTGCTAATAACGGAGCGCAATGTTCCCCATGGGAATTCCAATAGATTATTGGAAGGCCTGGTTATAATATTATCATGATTTGACAAAAAATCATTTCTGAAAAGATAGGTAGAGCTTCATACCTCATACTATTTTACATTTAAAGCTCATGCTATATTATCTCAGAATGAAAATCAATGTTAATGTTTTTTTTTTACATTATGAAATTTAGAGCAGATGGTCAATAGTAGTTAATACATGTAAATTTGAATTTGAAATTTTAAAAAGAAATGCATGTATATAGAGAATAATACATACCCTTTTCCATATCACATCCTGTATCAGCCCGAGACACCAATATCAGCCAGAGGGCCCAAAAATTGTGTATGATCACAAGTACTGTTTTTGTGGTTTAATTTACTGAGGATTTGATTTGACGTCACAATAGCCGTATCAACCCTGCAGAGCTGATATGGATTTGCGGGGCTGATATAGGTTATCAGCCCTGCAAATCCATATCAGCCCTGCACGGCTATTGTGACGTCAGCCATATCGCATATGCAAAAACCTGTATTTATTACTAAGTGTGTAATAAATAAAAATAATTGTGGAAGACTACATGTAATATTTTTACGCAATTTTACTTATAAAATCAACAATAGAGAGGAATTACAATTATATAACTGCAAATATTGTTCAAAAACACAACACATTTAAACTTTGATAACGACCAATACTTCATAACTTAAAAAACATCGTACATGTCATATGATGGCAAATGTAAATACACTCATTTATATATATTAACTAAATCATGAACCACACAAAAATGATATCGCACACATTTGGACTTGTGATCATTACTGTATACAAGGAAATTTTCGACCCCGTTTTATTTTCGCCCCTTTCGCCGGGCGAATATAAAACGGGGCGAATTCACTAACACAGTATCATTTCTTAAGCAGAACTGGGACTGTGCGAATTTAAAGCGGGGCAATTTGTAAGCAAGCGTAAAAGGGCAAAAATAAAACGGGGCAAAAATAACCCTGTATACAGTAATTAAAAAAAAAAAACATTGCAAACATTATGGACAACCCTAATAAATTAAATTTTTAATCACAAATTAAAATGGTTAAAAGGTACATCCATATAAAAACTACGAATTTCAGCAATGTTGTTTTGAGCGTGCACTGTTGTAGAAGGCTTTGAGAAGTTCTTACAATACACGCGGATGAGGAAACACTAAAGAAGAGAACAACAACAAAAAGATGCTTGAAACATGGCATGTTTCTTCATATTTTATATATCACGAAGGGGTACAAAATAATCAGATATATGAAAGATACAATGTACGTTGGCCGACTTATAGTTTTTTCTCGTAAATTTATCAATCAATTTCATTTGACAGAAAATATTTTTTGCATTTATTAACAGACTCAATATATCAGACATGCATTTGAGTCTTTAATTGAGAACGTTTAAAAATATATTTTGAAAAATAAAACAATAAAACATTCGAGAAAATTAACTTTATAAGTATTTTATTGGCTAACATCAATTTGTGATCTAGTTTCAAAGACAGATGATTATGTTTTTATCACTGATTCAGCATAATCATTACAAGACATACGCTGTCTATCAGAGGGACAGCATATGATCCTGTGGTATATACTGATGATTGCAGTTTAAAAACATGAAAAATGAAGAATTTATCTAATCATCATCATAGTTTCACGGACATCTGATCTACTAGGCACCGTTGGCGCCCACGGTGGATACCAGTAGTCGGAGTTCAAAAATGTTAGTGAGCAATGATTGAACCACCAGCCTCCTTCCCGAGTTCCACATGGTCCTCCTGACCACATATCGTTGTCCCTATCAGCTGTGGAGAATTTTATTCCATTGAGATTCCAGGATCTATTAGGGGGCGTCATACTATTTCCTATTCAAGTAAAGAACATCAATTATAAACATCAATCATCAGCTTTTTTATCATTTGTAAAGTGTATATTGTCCAAATGAATGACGAGAACAAGTATAAATTCTCTTTTTTTCCCCTTTTGCGTTAATTTTATACTGTATAACAAGATTCCGTCAATAAATCCCCTTCCCCAAATATTTTGCAAACTGAAGCGCCCGGATGAATAGAGTTATTGGCTTAATGGGTCTCAAATGTACACAAACGTTGCCCGCATAACGCAGATTTGAATCCCAATATGGGATGTGGAGAACGCTTTTTCGGATTAGACTGTACATGTATAGAGTGCGGTACCATGTCTCAGTTGGCACGAAAAAGATCCCTTACTGCTCAATTACCAAAAATGCCGGGGATAGGTCAAAATTTGCAGCTCCCCATCGGTAAGTGGTGGCGTCCATATGAGTGAAAATTTTCGAGAGGACGTTAAACAACATACAAACAAACATAATATACATTTATTGTCTGAGTTCTAGGGCAACATGCGTTTTGTCGGATCCAAGAACCAAACGGCGTCAGGCAGACAGTTTGGTTCGAGGATCGACAAAATGCATTTTGACCGAGAACTCCGTCAATAAATGTTTAATTCTTTCTACATACATGTATTTTAAACTGTATTCCGTGATGTAACCTCAGATTCGTCACTGTTAAACACCAACGAATGAAAATGAGATGAAGCTCCGCCCATTAGCGGTCCAACATCTCATCGACCGGTCCAACATCGATTTTTTTTGCCCGCTTAGCAAAACATTAGATATGTTGGACTTTTTTCGTATAGATTTGTATAGAAACAATTTTTTAGAGGTATAACAAAATACAAAATTAATGATGTTGAACACATGCATTAAAAAAAAATCATAATCATTGTCCATACCAAGACTCCCTGTAGCGTTTCCCTTCAGGTTAAGTCTGTAGCCATCAGTGTCATTAGTGATGTAGAACTGGTCATATCGTTCATAAAGGGTTGTTCCATTAGTCAATGTTATGGCAACATACAATGCAGTTTTAATTTCCACTGTTAGTTTGTGAATGAGGTCATTTCCTGAAAATAACATTTTCGAATTTTTTTAATCTTTACAAGTATTTTCTGTCTCTAATTTTAAAACCAAAGTAGGTAGTTCTCGCAACCCGTCTTTAAAACTTCTTTGACTTTATTTTTTTTTTTTTGTCATATAAGAATACACATTTTGGTGTGTTGTAAATGGAACTCTCGTACATGTAAATACAAGCATGTGTTTAACATAAAATTTAAAAAAAAAATACACAAAAGGTGGTAAGTTTTTACAAATTTTCAATCATTTTGGAACAATTTTATTTTTATGTTTAACTCTACATGTATGTGAGTTGCTAAATTTAAATTTATTGGATTTTTATATCAATTTAAAGACCCATTAGTCTTCATATAAAAATGATACAGTGATTAAACGCTGTTCAGGTTGCCTTATGGACCCTCAAAATATTGTTTTTTTCCGACAACAAATTGTTATAAAAATTCATTTCATCACAGCAAAGGTTAAAGGCTCCCGTTCGTAAATTTTAATGCTTTGCTGCACCTTGAAAATAAAATCAAGCTACACTACAAACATTTTAAAACAATTGCAAAATATTTCAAATTCAATTGAAAGCTTTTAATATTTAATGAAAAACACGGAAAGATAATTGTATATTTAAAAGAAAATAATCATTTCTTTAAAAAAATGTACACTTCTAATTTAAACGGTCTCGAGAGGGACGTTAAACAATATACAATAAATCAATCAATCTTTTAAACGGATAGGGTTGGGCGGTGGAGTTTACAATACACAATACTTTGATTGCCTTAGCAGACACCAGAGAAGCGTGAAATAATGTATTTTTTTAGCATTATGCGATTTCAAACACAGCTAAAAAGCTGCAGATTAGAAATTTGGAGTATCATGAAGGTTAAATATTAAATATTTTTAAAGAAGATAAGTAGATCAAGTTGCAATTCGTAATAATTATTGCAGAAAAAAATATAAGAATATTCCTCTGTCAATTTTACACACATGTAGTTTGAAATTTGAAGGATACTAAAGTTTCTTAATGAGAAGATTTATGTATCTTCTGATATCAATTTCCAACAAACTGTCTGAATATCAATGGGCACTTAATGGTGCTCCGTTATTAGTCAACATATTCTTATTTTACCACGAAGCAGTTTTTACTCAAAAACTCAGTAAGTAGGCGAAATTTAGCCGTGACCTTCAATTCATTCAGACGTCTGCGTGGCACAGCGGTTAGAGCGTCTGCTGTAGAGTCACGAAGTTAAAGGAGTTGATCCTGACGTCGCGGGTTCGAATCCCACTGTGGGAAATGGAGACCTGTTCTTCGAATGAGACCGTTTAAGCGAGGTCCCGTGTTGCAGGAGGTTCTGGTACGATAAAGATCCCTTACTGCTCCTTACTGCTCCTTACTGCTCAAACGGCCTAAGTGCCGAGTATAGGACAAAATTTGCTGCTCTCCACTGGCAAGTTGTGCCGTCTCCATATGAGTGAAAAATTCTTGAGAGGGTCTTTAAACAATATTCAATCAATCAATTTGATTCATTCAGATACTGGGTATGTCGATGGTTTTTTTTTTAGTTATTTTCATTTGTAAGTCGACTCGAAATATCAGTGAACTTGAAATAAGAGTCTGCCATATCTGTTTCATATTTAATTGACTATGTACAGACGACAAAGGCTTCAAACGACTATATTGTATGTCAAACAAGAAACTTTTTCCAT
Organism: Saccostrea cuccullata; assembly: GCF_032062105.1. Taxonomy (NCBI): domain Eukaryota; kingdom Metazoa; phylum Mollusca; class Bivalvia; order Ostreida; family Ostreidae; genus Saccostrea; species Saccostrea cuccullata. The sequence goes on from NW_026938715.1 coordinate 521,544, forward strand.
CGTTAACTTTCCATAATAAATTTTAGGACATATATTGGCGTTTTTGTTTCTTTAATTCTTTGCTAATCAACAGCTTACTCTGAGTATGATCCAGTTTTAAAGAGAGGATAGCTACTCACTAATAAGTTGATGTTTCAGGGATTTCATCAACCTCGTAAAATAACTGTTATTAAGACCTTGTTAGTCCATATACTAGTAACCTATCACTGGGTCGTATTGTGGATGACTTGTTTCATACCAATTGTTAGGCCTATGTTTAATACTAAATTGACTACGGAGAGTTCCGCCTTCTTTATCAATACTATGGCTTATGGGGGTTTTGACCGGTGTCGCATAATATTTGGTCCGCCTCGTTTAAAGGTCCGGCCGGACCAAATACGATAACATATTAGGTCCGCCTGGCTCTATAAGAAAAGGTCCGCCCTCGACCTATTATATAAATTGTATGCCTGTGTTCATTCGATATTAATTGAAAAACTACTGTTTTAAAATTAATTGAGGATATAAAGTCGTGTTAATAGCTAGTGTTTCCTCCAAGAGAATGTAATAAACAACAAGTAAGAAATTAATACATAAATAATGTATTTATTAAAGCAATGTATAGATTTATTGATCGAGTTTCCTGTCGGGAAGATGGAACATGCTTATTTTGTCGTTTAAATACACTGGTATCAACATTATCATTTTAAAAAATATTAAGAATACAAATGTACATACATTTACCTTCACCGCCTGTTTACTGGCAGATTAATCAGTATGCAATGAACAGATGAATGTTCGTAAGTCCAACACAAATCATTTATTTACACTCTCTTTCCAATAAGTACATGATAAACGTCCGACTTCCAGTCGCAAAAGTAAATTCACATCATTCAAAATATATTTCTTTATAGTATTAATAAAAAAATCTGTCATTCTTTACGTTTAATATTGTTGTCAATAAGTGGGGGGTCACTGTGACAGGGGCTTATGTCACGGTGTACTACCCTACACCCGTTATTGTAAAAACAACATGCCTGCGGATTGGGCAGTTAGGGGTTAGTCTATAATTGTCTCGTTTGAGAAAACCTAAAGTAGCATATTCCCTGTGTTTTTATAAGTTAACAGTTTCTTACCTATTCAAAGGCTAATAATTATATCTACTAGATCTCTGCATTTCATTTCCTGAATTTTGCATTACATTTTCCGACAATTTTTGTTATTATTTCGGAATCCGACATTTTTATTTTCATTTCCGACATTATTATTTTTTTCACATTTTTGGATTTTTTAAAAGATACCTTTATGGCACTTTAAGTTAACATATATAACAAAGATGGAAATAGATTTTTAACTGGGTATTGTATATATGTATTATATAATATTATTTATGACGGAAGTATGATTTTTTTTCATTGCCGAAAAAATACTGACATGAATTTGACAAATGTCGGAGATGAAAACTTTTAAAATGTAAAAACTGTCGGAAATGAAAAGTTTTTTTTTTTTTATTTTATTTTTTTAAATCCCGGAAATGAAATGCGGCCCACTAAATATTACTCCAGGACAAGGTAAATGTGTATTACTTGGCGAAATCAAACTAAAGTCGATAGATTGCTGGATTTATAAATGCCTTAAAGTTTATTATTCATATTTAATATACATGTCGCTCATATAAAATCTCTGTGCATTAATTAATTATACTTATGTCTCTCGGTTTCAATCAAAATCCAAACATTTTATACGCCCCTCCTAAATTTTTTTTTTTTTTTTTTTTTTTTTTTTTGGGGGGGGGGGGGGGGCGTAGTAAAATCACGCGGATACGTGTCAAAAACCATATATATCCCACATTTTCCCCCAGAAAAAAGAGCTTGAGTTTAAAGACACCACCAATTTCAGAAGCCTGGCATACTAGAATTTCCCGTTAGCATCTAACAAACAATCCCGACTTGATTTTCCACCAGAGAAATACTGCTTCAGTACGGATTTTTTTTTCTCTCCCTTTCCACTGCTTTACGAGCTATAGGGAGAATTTTTTCAACCAATACATATTAAAGAGAAACTTAAAACGCATACATTTTTTTTTTAAATAAATTAAATAGAAATAATCTTTTAATATCATGACGTATCAAAAACTTCCTTGTAGCTACTTGGTTAACGTTAGATTTTTCTATGACTGATTTCTTTTTATCATCGGCCACAGCAGCGGCCGATCTATTTGTGATTGTGTTAGAAAGGGCACATGGGGAAATGAGATTGTTCTTTTTTTGTATTAGTTCAGTAAAATAATTTTTAAATGATAACGTGTAAAATCATGAGTAAAATATTTTTAAAAACTGTTTTAAACTAAGTATTAATTGTTGTTAATTATGTTTCAACTTCAAAGTCATTTCTCGTCAGATAATTGACAATTTATGGTTATACAAAAAAGAGTTTACAATAGGTACTCCCTGACTTGGGAGTGTGTAAGATATGGAAGAAAATCGTCATGATTTTCCGGATAATAATGACATATTGTAAAAGTGCATGAATAAGAATTGAAAAGTTGTTCAACTTGTAAAAAATTGTTTTGAATATGTTAGAGCTGCGAGTGACATAAGGATAATATCTCTTCATTTTGCACCGGTCTTGCAGCATAGCCTATCCTGCAGAATCCAGTGACATTATCATGTGACAAAGATCCAGGTGGTTCATCTTGAGAGGCCTACATCTTCATTTTGATGACAATAAATTCTTATCAATCCTCATTAAAATTATTACATCGATAAATCCATTTTATGAGCAAATGTTCTAAATTTTCTACTTATCTATTTTTTAAACTATTTATTTTGTTTTGAAGGCAGTCTGAAATAAAAATGATCACTATTTCAGCTTTGAATATCGTGTTCTTTCCTAGGATAGATGCTTTTTTAATTGTGAAATTACTTTTTAAAATACAGAATTTTGTTCGCGGCCGATTTGATGCTTTGCATCAATTTAACTTGTGTGTGTTTGTAAATAGTTTATTTTGTTGCGTTCAGAGAGATATTCAAGAACGTATGCAGATATACAATACAGAAGACATATCCCCTGCAATTGTACATACACTGGATCGTTAACCGAAATCATTATAGTTTTGACCTCTTGTCAGTTTAATTGTACAAAAACAAACAAACAAACTACTAGTGTATGTCACGAACCAGAAAAAGTTAAAGGAACTCACAGCATCATAGAACAATGAATTACATGTATATATAATAAGTAACAGGCGCGATTTAAGAAATTTACTCTCTCAATGTACATAGGCGTCAAAACCGGGGGGGGGGTGGCACTTTTTTGCAAAGATAGTCATATTAATATATGCAGTGAAAATTGGGACACAAGTTTAACCCCACTTTCAACGGGCACGTTGCAGTGTAGTCAAAGAAGGGTAACTGGTAGTGTTTGGGGAAAAATTGGTTCTGGAAAAAGTTAAAATCACCTAACCCCTCCCCCCGGTCAAAATTTCCTTTTTCTTTTTTGTGATTGTCAAGGTTTTTTTTTTTTGAGGTTTGACATTTTTTTTCCCTTTGAAATAACCCCCCACCCCCTCCAATTTACTTCCGACGCCAATGATGTTACAGCAATTGAAATTTTATTTCTAAATTTTTAATTCTAAAGATGGTCTTTACAGTGTAAGGAAGTATTATCTTGCGTAGATTTTATAAGTATATTCCTTGCTTATATATTCAAATTAAACTGTAAAAAGAAATGAAATTCATAACCAATAGCATTACATGGAATGCATGGTTAGAGCGTCGAAGTAAGGAGTTGGTCCTTACGTCGCAGGTTCGAATCCCTTTTTGGGACGTGGAAACCGAGGTCCCGTGTCGCAGTAGGTGCTGGCACGAAAAAGATCCCTCCCTACTCAATAGCCGTAAGTGCCGAGTAAAGGACAAAATCTGTAGCTCACTGGCGGCAAGTGGTGGCGTCTCTATATGAGTGAAAAATTCTCGAGAGCGACGTTCGGCAGCATTTAATCAAAAAATCAGTCTTTTCTGTCGAAGAATTTTCTTATGTCAGTAGACAGTAGTTGGAAATTAAGTTAGCAATTGTCTATTTTTTTTTCAAAACAAAAGGCGGACCCTTTCTTCTGGTGCGTTTTAAGGTCCCCCTGCTACTCTTTAGCTCACATCAGCTGAAGGCTTAAGTGAGCTTTTCTCATCACAATTTGTCCGTTGTCTGTCGTCGTTTTCTATTGTTAATGAGAGAGATGTGCCCCGTCCATAATTTTTGCTGTGTAATAAGATATACAAAGGACGGACCTTTTCTGATAACTGCGTTTTAAGGCCCGCCCTGTCCCTTTATCGTGTTTTTAAGCTACGAAAATAAACCCTGTCCAAAAATTTCTCTTTATGACATGAAGATATATCTGAAATATAAAGGGCGGACCTTTTCTGATAACTGCGTTTTAAGGTCCGCCCTGTCCCTTTCCCGTGTTTTTAAGCTACGAAAACAAACCCTGTCCAAAAATTTCCCTTTAAAATATAAAGATATCTGAAATATAAAGGGCGGACCTTTTCTAATAACTGCGTTTTAATGTCTGCCCTGTCTCTTTCTCTAGTTTTTCAAAAGTTTCCCCTTTAAAACATAAAGATATCTGAAATACAGGGGGCAGACCTTTTCTGATAACTGCGTTTTAAGGTCCGCCCTGTCCCTTTCTCGTGTTTTTAAGCTACGAAAACAAACCCTGTCCAAAAATTTCCCTTTAAATATAAAGATATCTGAAATATAGAGGGCGGACCTTTTCTGATATCTGCGTTTTAAGGTCCGCTCTGTCCCTTTCTCGTGTTTTTAAGCTCCGAAAATAAACCCTGTCCAAAAATTTCCCTTTAAAACATGAAGATATCTGAAATACAGAGGGCGGACCTTTTCTGATAACTGCGTTTTAAGGTCCACCCTATTTCTTTCTCTAGTTTTTTATATACGGAAATAAACCTGTCCAAATCTTTCTCTTTATGACATGAAGATATCTGAAATACAGAGAGTGGACCTTTTCTGATAATTTTGTTTTAAGGTCCGCCCTGTCCCTTTCTCGTGTTTTTAAGCTACGAAAATAAACCCTGTCCAAAAATTTCCCTTTAAAACATAAAGATATCTGAAATACAGAGGGCGGACCTTTTCTGATAACTGCGTTTTAAGGTCCGCCCTATTTCTTTCTCTAGTTTTTTAAGCTACGAAAATAAACCTGTCCAAATCTTTTTTTATGTCATGGAGATATCTGAAATACAGAGGGCGGACCTTTTCTGATAACTGCGTTTTAAGGTCCGCCTTGTCTCTTTCTCTAGTTTTTTAAGATACGAAAATAAACCCTGTCCAAAAATTTCCCTTCATAACATACAGATCTCTGAAATACAGAGGACGGATCTTATATATTATACTGCGCTTTAAGGTCCGTCATGTCACTTTCTCTGATTCTTATGCTATACGAAAATAAACCCCGTATAAAATTTCCTTTGCAATGAGCAAAGACCACCTTTAACCAAAATTATCTAAATGGAATGAAGAGCAGTCATATCCAAATAAAATTATTCAAAAGTTGTTTTTCTGGTTAAGGGTGGTCTTTGGCAACAAATTGTCATCGTTAGGTGGATACCTCAATATTTATTATATATTCCTTACAAACTGGATAATTTTTATATTTATCATATGAGGGAACTATTACATTGGCATATCATTGTTGTGTGATTTGGTTTTATGCATGTATAAACTAAGATTGTATAACAAAATTTAGGTTAAGCAATGTAATTAAAAAAATCACTAGTAGTGTAGGCGAAAATGCCTATCAAATGCGCTATGGCTCTTTCTGGGTACTGTTGCGGGCTGGGGTGAGGTTGGGGGGTCTGCAGAGATTCAAAATTAAAAAAATACTTGATACACAACATATGAAGAGGGTCAAGTGATGCAATGCTGGATCCAACTGTAAACACATGTATGCTTTATTTTTTTTCTTCTATTTTTGAGTATATGGACGAGAACTTATAAAAACTTTCCCCCTCAGGCTTAATCCTTTTCATACAGGCGTAAGATAAATAATTATAAACAATTTTTCGCAAAAGGCTCCATGTCGGTTATAATAGAAAATAATTTACAGTTATTTCAAAAAGAATAATTAATTTTATAAAATTATACAATCAGCTTAAGTTTTTGGTCTGAGTCGTAAGTTCTTTTGTAAAACATCCCCCTGATGTATATGTTTTCCACATTGTGTGAGCTGCTTTAGTCTTGAACTGAACATTACAATCATGTATTTTGTTTCTGCAGTAAATGTAAATAGAGATCGAATTCAATATTAGGTTATATTTTACACTATCCACAAATAAAGGACCAAAATATGATTATAAACAGAAAACAAAAGGTATATGTAAAGACTACTGGAAACCAGAGAATTACATGTAACCTTTATCGATCTTTCATGTAGTATTAAACTCCACACTTGGGATAAGGAATTTGTTTAAATCATATAAGGCGGTTTTTTTTATAAGTTAAGACTTACAATATTAAAAATATCTTTCTTTTATATACAGAAAGAACCGCTGTATTTCATTTCTGACATTTCGTTATTTTATTTCCGACAAATACTCTTTTTTCCCGACATTTATTTCTTTTCATTTCCGGAATTTTTGCTAGGCACCTCTCCGGCAATTTAATGTTTAACAGGTACATGTACGTAGAAAAGGAATTTTGAAAAAAAATTATTATACACAACATTTTTAATATAAAAATTCTGTATATATATACATCTGTACATGAAGCACTAAGTCTAGTTAACAGAATTTTTTTCATTCATTTTGTTCACCAAATTAAATGTCAGAGACTGCGCCGAACTTATATCCAAGACATTTGATTTACTAAACAGTCTATAATTTATTCTTTAAAATTTTCCATTACCGAAATTTAAATCAATTGCGTTTCATGTATAGATATCAGAGATTTAAAACAATGACCGATTCTTATCGACTCGGAATTTAAATATCAGACACAGTTTTGATTCAATTAGTTTGAATTTAACTAATAGAAACGTCGGTATATTAAAGTTCAATATAGGTAAAAGTTTTAATTTGAACATAAATATCACATCTCATGTAAATTATTATACGCTTAATCTAGTATTTTTAAATTTTAGCTCAGATTATGATACGCCATATTTAGCTTTTCAAATAAAGACTATACGATTATACTTATTACAAATGTCGCAGTTTTGAAGTGTACGCATGAGTAGTTTGTTCCTTAGCATAATTTATTAATTTAAAAACTTCAAATCTATAGATATATAAAGCTAACACATGACCATTAGGTTCACCGACCATTCAATGACAGCGCCATCTGCCGCCGGCTCTACCTGTGGGTACCTGTCAGGTAAACAAATACGTCACACCCCATTGTTTTATTAGCTATACACACCGACAGATTTCACACCTTGAATCGTACTAATTTACACAAAGTAAATTCTAAGGAAAAACAAACACTTGCACAATAATTGTGGCATTATTTTTAAAGAAATTATGGTCCTAAACGGCGATGCTCAAAGCACACTAAAGAGTAGATTCTTGTCTAGCGATACGTGTATGTTGTACAAAAAATAAAACACAATAGGGTAAATCCTTCTTATCATATAGTATAAACTGATTCTCTTTAATATCATATGTTAAAGTCAAGATTAAAACATTTTGCACCACCCGGACCTTAAAACGTAGGGGGACCTTTTCTTATACGGGCCGGACCATTTCTTATAAAAGGCGGACCTAATATGTTATCGTATTTGGTCCGGCCGGACCTTTAAACGAGGCGGACCAAATATTATGCGACACCGGTCAACATGAGATTCTTTTTCTACCTAGGCAAATGATTTAACCTCTAATTTTCAGAGGTCCGTATTTTAAACCCTATTCCCATTTTTGTATTGTTTATACATTTTTCATCGTTATCTTTACTTTTTACTTTAACGTATTAATTATTTACTAAATTGTGCGATTTAGCGTTCACACTGAGTAAATTATTCATGATCAATTTAATTATGCAAATTCCTTTTATTGATCTGCGCCTGTAGATTAACCTTTTCTGTCATTTGACAGTGACCCCCCCCCCCCTCACTTTTTTTACTCAGGAGTAAAGTTTTTAAATGATAATTTGCTACCAAAGTTGTCAGTAGCATATAAGCCAAAAGTTTTTTTTAAAACAAAACAGAAGGCATTGTAGAAAGTAAAACACATACTTGTCCATTCGTAAAATTCGTTTACGAAATTCATTTTTGTGAGTTTTATCCTAATTGTTTTATGAAAGAATAGTTAAAAAAAACTTGTTGATGAACGATTTCTCAACAAACTCGAAAAAGACTGCAATATTAGTAAAACAATACACACCCTACAAAGCCATTTTCATTGAAGATCGTCATGATTGGGTGATTGTGCTTGTTCGATGCGTTTTCTCTCTGGAGGTAATACCTACCTAGCCAGTATTCCGTTTCTGCCGATCCAAACCCTGCCTTGTACTCACTCCATGTTCTGTTAAATCGCACAGGACCGTAGACACGTCTCTGTATAGCCTGTATATAATAAGTAACTTAAGAAAGATAGCAATGTATAGAAAAATAATAACAGATAATTTTCCAAAAGAGGGTAATTTTTACTTTTAGTGATTTTTGTTGACTGTGTTAAATTTATGTTTGTTTGTTGTTTCTTTTGCAAAGCATCTTATCATATATAACAAACAATAGGAAGTACAGAGTTGGAATGCATCATAATCAATCATTTTTAACAGTTATAATTTTATATGATTTCTTTTTATAAACACTAAAAAACAACTTCGTAACTGATATCTAGAGAATCAACAGTCCCGTTCATGAGCCACTGTTGGTTGAATAAGAATTCGGAAATATGCAAATATTCAGTACACTTTGAATTATATGATATATTTCAGCCATAAACAAACCGTCCACCCTCCTCCATCTGTATTCATATCACAGTACACGTGTACAGGTCTCTGTCTGTCCCTCCATGGATATATTCTGTATACACCCGATAAAGCTGGCACACGGGCACGTAACTCCAAACAAGTGGATGCTTTGAAAAGACAATACATAGTAATCGACGGTAATATTCTAAACATTTTTAAACAAGGAAAAATCATTTTAAGGCAAAAATTGTTTAATATACTTACCATATGGCAATGTGTAATAACTCCACGCTTCAGATTCTTTAGAATTTTTTTCGAAGTTTTTGTTAATATACTGATGTAATAGTTTGCAGGATTGAACACGCGGACTATACAGTAATGCAACACAGGCCGAAAACATAGCACATTCTGCTGTACACGTTAACAAACTTACTTCGGTAACCTCAGATATTTCCTCTGGTAAAGTGTCCACGAATGAAACAAATTTTTCGAACTTTGTAACTAACTGTAGTCCAAAACATGAAAGAAATGGCAATAGACCCAGTAAGGGTATTAATTGCAGAAATATCAGTGAGGACATGTTCGAAAAAATTAAAGTTTCGGAAAGCAGTTGTTGATTGTTGTATAACGATGAATAGTATTGGATTCCTTTTACAAACTGCCTTTTAATATGAATTTATATAATATACCTCTAATATTCAATTTAACAAAAATTTTGTTCCTTGCATGCAGTGGAGATTAAAAAAATCGAATGAGAGGTATTTTTCCTCCAATCGATTTTTTTTTTTTGCAAGATCGAATGATTTTAATTTTTAAGTGATTTTTTTTTTCAATCGAATGATTTTAATTTTTTAAAGTTCATTTGATATAAAATGATGAAAAAGAATTCTAAGCTCATAATGCGCTAAAATCGTCGATTATCAGTTTATTATTCATCATAAGTTAGATATACGCTCTGTTGTACGTGTATATATCCATGTGCTATATAACGAAAGCAATTTTTTCTTGGGATATCAACTACTTTCTCGTTTATTACCTTCTTTTCTATAAAGAAAAATCATTTAAATCATTTGATATTTATTAATATGTTCAATATTCTTAATCAAAAAATGATTTGAATGACAAAACATTTAGTGGATACATAGAAAATCCTCACAAACAAAAAATATTCAAATAACATACCATTCAGTTATTTGGATACGATTAGAAAAAATTTTCGAAAAAAAATACAAAGCAGGTTTAAACAAATGCTATCAATAATCTAGTGACTAGTCTTTATTGAAAAATAACTTCGGTGGAGGAGAAACCTCAGGAGTACTATGAAAGATATGGAGATAACGAACAGTATTCAATATCAAAGTCCATAAAACAAAACAAAATTGGAGCAGAGCAAGCACGGACCACCGAAACATCAAAGGTGGGATCAGGTGCCATGGAGGAGTGAGCAAACCCTGCTGACCGGTCACACTAGCATATTCATGAAACTTTGGATACTGAAAAATTCCATGAATATTATTTTTTTAAAAAAACTTAAAATCACAATTTCATATCAATCTCAGAAACATCGGGTTTTCTTCATTAAATGAGAGAAAAATAAATTAATAAAAAGAGATGTGTTTAAGTCACATTGGTCTTATATATTATTTCTTTTGTTGTACTGCTGCAATAAACCTTTATTAATTTTCTTCTTTTATTAAAGACATTGACACATTGCAAAATAAATTTTTCATCACTTGGAAAATGGCAAGTTCCAAATATTTCTATAGAAATTATATCAAGTGTTAGAGATCCGTTTTACATATTACATTGTATTTTCAATGAGTAAATGTTTATACTAAGTACGAAGTTCAGTCACACACTTTCAGGATGTCTACGTAATGAAATGTTACTGCAGTGTTAGAATATTTAAATTTTGAATTCATAGTACGCTTAACTTTTTTATTTCGTTATATATTACTTTTTTAAATTTCGGTCGGTGTTGTGTTGTCTTTAACAAAAATGTTTTGAGCTACATATAGTGTTTACTACTTATTAAATCAAAGTGTTCTCTCTAGTTTATCAAAGCATTCGGATTGGCCTATCTTTTATTCTGTATTTCATACACGCATATGGTGTCCCTCGGATAATCCAAAGGGATATTAAACATATGTCATATATAGAGTCTTCAGATTCCCAGCTTTGGTATAAAACCAATACTTCATAGAATGACCGCCGAAATATGACTGAAATATTGCCGATCCGGCTTAAACAATAACAATCAATCAATCATTAAAAGAATTGAAAGAATGTAAGGTTTTATTACAGATAAATTGGAAGATTCCCATGTGTACTATTTCAAAATGTTCTCAAAAAAAATGTAAAACCTGTGACATTTTGATAACTTACCCTTACTTCACCAGTAATCTTACTGGGCAGAGCTCTTGGGGAAATCTGAACTTCAAATCGTCTAATGTTGTCTACGGAATAAAATAAAACCTGTGTGGACTTGGTTAAGTTGGTGAAACCAAGGGATCTTGTAATAACAGAATATCAGGTAATAGATTTAAAATAAATAATGGGGTCAACAGCTTTTATACAAGCATTTCAATTTACCTCATCATTATATTTTGTCAATGAATTCTAGAAAAATTTACCACAATACAACTATATAAAAGATACTATCTTGGTTTTTGGAGTGCAATTCTTTCTTAAATTCGAACACTTTGTTTCTTTCTGTAATTTTTCAAAGGTAAATTGTGACATTATTTACAAGAAATGATTGCAAGAAATATTTGAATTTACTGGAATTAATATTGATCAAATGAAGGCTTGAAAATATGTACATGAAATAGACAAAAATTGTTATCAAACATACAAGTATAAAAAAAGGAATTAAATTTTTTTTAACTTGGCTTGTGTTGATAACTATATGTGTTTAACCGGAGTCTGAAATCCTGTTAAAACATTACAAATGCGACTTTTATTCATAACATGAATTATTTTTTAAATGTAAAGATTTGATGACATGTCCAGATTAATATTTCTACAGTTAACATTTAGTTTTGGATTTTTTCTACCTATCTTGGTTTTTGGAGTGCAATTCTTTCTTAAATTCGAACACTTAATTTGTTTCTTTCTCTGACATTATTTACGATGAAATATTTGAATTTACTGGAATTAATATTGTGGCATGTACGATAAAATGTATTCATAATTTGGCTTGTGCTGCACTATTGTTTAACCGGCGTCTGAAATCCTGTAAAACATTACAAATGCGCATGAATTATAATGAAATGAGCCCCATCAGACTTGACGCAATTGATGATTGAGAATATTATATACTTCCGTATGGTAATGTTTACACAAATATGTTTGCATTTTTTTAATATATAAAATATCAAACTTATTTTTATACATGTAATCATCATTTTATATGTTTTCCTTTCAGGGACCACTTGTTTGGATTTACGTGGCCTAGTCCCAGCTTTATCGGATGTATACAGAATATACCCCTGGAGGGACAGACAGAGACCTGTACATGTGTACTGTGATATGAGGACAGATGGAGGGGGATGGACGGATTGTTCACGACTAAATGTTATCATAGTTTAGAATTATCTTTTCAATGAACACTGATCGTGCGGCTAGGATTAGAATTATGCTTTATTATACTTGAAAGAATGCACAATGTGTACAAAACCAGGTCTTTATTTTGGTTTGTTTGTTACTGTAACAAATATCTTGTTAGCAAATACAATCTACATGTATCATTAAATTGTTTGCTGACGGACGCTTTTGATATTAAACGTTAAGCCTTTAATAGCATACCTGGTACTTAATTGTCTCGGTTTTTTTTCTCGTTTTTTCGATCATAACAAGGGGATACGGGGGATAATCACTTCTCCATTGCACCTGATCCTGCCTCTGATGATATAGAGGTCCGTATTTGATCTGCTCCAGAAACGCATTGTTTAAATGGATTTTTGGGTTTAAAGTGTACCCTTTTTGCAAAATATTAGTAAATAATTTCAAAAATAAAAAAAAACAACTTAGAAATATTAAGTGAAAATACAGTTTTGGGGGGAAATACAATATTATACACATCACTAAAATCAAAAGATTTTCTCGAATTTTGGTTTACTATCCAAAATTGCTGATTTTTTTTTTTTCCAAGTGTAATTACATTCTTAAAGAGTTTCTATATTGTAGATGTTAAAACCGGGGCGGTTCCCTTAAAACAAACACATGCCAAAAATTTCAATCTCTATTAATGGAAATTGACTTCCAATCACAATGCTTAACTTCTGAAAAGGTAACCCCCTCTTCCCCCAAATTTATTCCTAATATCGGATTCATGCAAGGCTTCAAAAATTATAATTCAGCTTTATATATGAACATCCAAAATCGAAAAATTGGTAAAATTCGTAAAATTAGTAATAAAAATAGTAATAAGGCCTATTTAAGTATTGACATCTACACCTAATATACACCTTAAAATCAGTAGTATATTTTGTTTTTATAATTGTTGCAAAAGGTTTAAGATACATTCATTTTAAAATGTATACAATGTACATAGGTAATGTGCAAGAAAATGTGTTGAAAAGAATTCTTCTGTCTTTGTTATTTTCAATCTTTAGAAGTAATAATATTAAGGTAGCTGACTAATCAATTACGTGGTCTGTCTAGAAAAGTTTAACCAACTAGTATTTTGCATTTCATTTCAAAAGTCTAAAATTGTTTTAGTGGGTTTGCTATTTTGATTTTTATGATGGCATTTTTCTTAAATATGGCTGCGTAATAAACTGAAAAAGTCTAGAAAAATGCTTTCTTTCGAAAATTGCCTCTAATCTTATTCATAGGCTAAATAAAGATTAATTATTAATTAAATTTAATTTATTAATTATATACAGGCTATACAAAGACGAGTCAGCGGTCCCGTGCGTTTTAAAAGAAAATGGAGTGAGAACACAGCATAATTTCTTAAACAGAACTATGACTGGGCGAATTTAAAACGGGGCGAAACTATCACTGGGTGAAAATAACCCTGTATACAGTATATCATTTTTTTGTAACCCATCTGAGAATTTTCCCCCGTATTAAATTGACACGACACTACTGACCAGAGGGAGCGGGTTGCACATTTTAGAAGTAATGAAAGGTATTTGGAATATTCTGGAGAAAAGTTTCCAGTATTTTGCATTTCATTTCGATGACACCATCTATTTTGATATGATGGTTTCTTATTCGTACATGTTCTCTTTCTTTCAAATTGCCTCTAATCTTATTCATAGGCTAAATAAAGATTAATTATTAATTAAATTTAATTTATCAATTATAAACAGGCTATACAAAGACGAGTCAGCGGTCCCGTGCGTTTTAAAAGAAAATGGAGTGAGTACTAGAGGGGGTTTGGATCGGCAGAAACGGAATACTGGCTAGGTAGGCTGTGTGTTGTTTTAACGAGGCTGGGGTGTGGCAGCCATTTTGATCTCCTTTAAAAGAAGAGCTCCACATAAAGATATACAAAAATGATCAAATTTTAAAACTAAAATATATGAATTTTTCTTTGCCAAATGATAGATAACAGCTTAAGATACCGTATCTAAAAAAAATAAGTTAAATCTGGTGGTTAATTTATGATTAATTTGTTGACCCCCAGCCTCCTTAAAGCACAAAGAGAAAGCACATTAAACTCCTATATTCACCAAGTGAAATTACAGTCTTCAATGAAATATAGAGATTTTCAATCAAATATCATTTGGACAATTCTAGACATAATTAGCTAAAATGTTCTTCTTTGATTTAATTATTTTTAATTATTGTTTTACAATCCATTAATTAAATTTGTATATTATTAATGAATAATTTTATCGAACCAGTCTTGAAACTTCTTGATTACTCCCTTTTATTTTCATTTAAAATAGAAGTTAAAATTGTGTTATAAATAAGAGCTTGATTTCATACTTTTTTTTTATTCAACAAACATTCCTTAAATATTTTTGTGAATATCTTTTGAACGACTTTGCTTGCACCAAAAAATTAAAATACCACATGATATACCATGTTATGTAAGTAACAGATCAGCGTCTTTTAAAGATTACACAGGTCAAAGTGGAAAAACAAAAAGATAGATATGTATTAATCAATTTTAGGAAATGAAATTATTCACAAATTGACCGCAGAAAGCAAAACTGCATTGTACATTGCCATAACATTGACTAATGGAACAACCCTATATGAACGATATGACCAGTTCTACATCACTGATGAGGCTGATGGCTACAGACTTAACCTTGCTGGAAAGGCTAAAGGAACTCTGGGTAAGGTCGCTATTTTCCAAATTAATTAAAACATTTATATGGTAAAATGTTTGGTTTTTTTTTTTGGTTGTTTTTCTTTTTTGTATGTTGTTTAACGTTTAACGAGAATTTTTCATACATATGAAGACGCCACCACTTGCCGGTGGAGAGCCGCAAAATTTGTCCTGTACTTGGCACTCAGGGCCATTGAGCAGGGAGGGATCTTTTTCGTGCCAGAAACTCGAGACCTCGGATTATACACTCTCATCCGAAGGACCGGTCTCCACGTCCTACAGTGAGATTCAACAACCCTTACTTCGCGAATCTAGAGCAGACGTTTTAACCACTGCACCACGTGGACGACTTTGATAAAATGAATGAGAATTGTTGTTTAAGGGATATCTAAACCTGTATGAAATGAATTTGCTTTCAATGATTGCATACTACACTACTTTTCTCGAAAAAATTCATTTCTTGATATATTCAAGCTTGAAATTGAATCTCTTTTTGTGCAACAAATTAATTTCTTACTTATTAACGAATGCAGTTTGATGTCTGCAATTAATCTTTTAAATATTTAATAGTTTCTATCAACAAAAGGCTTTAACTTGGCCCACTGTGCAATTGTTTAATCGACTATTGGCTTGAAATCAAATTGCAAACTATTTGTGATACACCGGTATTACTTGCAAATTATTAGACGTATTCAATATCATAAATAACTAATTGATGTTATACGATTGGTATATTTAAGAGAAAAAAAACATGAAATGTCGATAAGTTAAAAAGAGACGATTACATTCTATAATGTTGATCTTTTCTTTGAATTCTTAAATATATCCATTTATAAATTTTCGTTTGAAGAACAAAGAAAAAAGATAATAACAAAACAAAAAAGAAAAAAAATCATAAAGGTCATTATTTTTAATTATAAACTATAATTAGGGGGATATTTACGCTTAAAATATTTTGTATTTTTCCCGAAAAAGATTGCTTTATAGTGCTGCAGTCAATTTCTATATATTTATGAAGTTTTTTTAAATTATGAAATTAAAAAAAAAAAAAGATCAATGCTTTAGCACTTTTTCACAAAACGTTTAATTATTTACATTTTACAAGTTTTACCTTGTAGTGGTGATTATAAAACATATTTTAATTTACTAGCATTCTCGAACAAAATAAAATTTAAGATATATTAAGTTAATTTTGATATCTACTCTCATCTTTGATTTATACAGAAGATAGTATGAGGGATTCGACAGCAGCCTGAAACATCAATGGAATGAAATTCTCCACGATCGACAGAGACAATGATCAATGGAAGTTCGGACGATGTGTTTATGAATATGGGTTTTGCGGATGGTGGTTCAACTATTGCGGAAGAACGTGTCTAAATTCAGATGCCTTTCATTTTTCACCCTGGCCCCCACACGTAGCTAACAGAACACAAATTTACCTAACAATGATGATGATTAGATAATGAAATCATACTATTTTCTTACAAAACTGGAGAACACCTTCATTCAGGTCTAGTTATTTTGTTGGTTTGCGTTTGCTTGCTAGTTTCTTTTTTTTTTTTTTTTTTTACAGATATTGTAAGATATAAATATGCTTTAATGGTTTTTCTATTCCTTTAGCTAAAAAGGTGTCTTAACAATATCAGAGAAAACTTCTTCGGGCGATTGATATTGTGATTATTTAGATATATATATATATACGAGGGTTGATCCAAAAGTAATGTCACAACTTTGATAAAATTGCTATAAATCGACGTAAAGCAACACAATTATAAATAATGGAAGCTTTATTTATTTCAAATCAGACCTGAAAATTTTAAAGGAATATGATGTATACTTTCCAAAATATCGCATTTAAACAATGTGCGTTGATATTGTGCACCTAAATATAACGTCATATATACGCACTTCATATATATATATATATATATATATATATATATATATATATATATATATATATATATATATATATATATTGTGTTTTTTAATAAAAACAGAATTGCTTAAAGAAAGATATCTCTTATTTACATTCTTTTTCTGTAAGTCTGATTAATTCGTAACTGTCGCTTGTGAAATTTATAATGATGCAAAAATGCATTACAACTCGTCGAGCCGTTTTTTCCCATTACGACAATCCCTTTGTTCATTCAATTTAACACTGAGAGTAAAACAACAATGTTTATAAATTGTCATTTAATTTTTTCAGTAGAAAATGATTGTGTCTTTTAAAAAAATGGGAGATAAGGTACTTTTTAAAAAAAATTTTCTAATGTGTTTGTCTTTTTCATAAGAAAAAAACACTTTAAAAATATTGACTCTCTATGTTTTAAAAATCTATAGAATAAATTGAAGTAAACATAATTAAATTAAAATTTCAATGTTACATGTAATTAGATTTATATTTGTGCATCTTTTAGTATATTGTATTTGGTAATATGGCGCCAAATATAAAAGATATGGACACTGTGACATTACTTTTGGATCAACCCTCGTATATATACATATTGTATTTTTAATAAAAACATTTTAAAGAAAAGCCAGCTTTTTTGTAATATTCAATGAAATTTTAATATCAAATTGTCGACTGATTTTCTTAAAATTTTGAAGATAAAAATTTTGTCATCTATGTGTATGTTATAAATTGTTTTTAGTTGATTGGACTAGTCACATCTAGAATAAACAAAATATTGACTCTCAATTGGATCATTGATATCCATGTATTACAAACTTGTTTGTCAAGAGCTTGTCTCTTTTTAGATATTATATGCAGCTATAAGGTCATTCTCTTGCGTATTGAATCAACAGGGAGCAATAAACACCATATAAAAAAGTGTAGTGGTATATTACTACTTAGAAAGGGTAAGTTGACAATAGGAAAACAATAGAAAAGTTGAGGTCATTAAATGGTATAAGTAGTAACTGTTCTTCATGGTACAGTAAAACTCGTTTAGTACGGACACAGATATAGCGAATTCACGGATATAGCGAAGTTTTTCTTGGTCCCCGGCAAAATTCTTAACAAATGTTTTTATGATAAAAATACGGATATATATATATATATATATATATATATATATATATATATATATATATATATATATATATATATATATATATTAATATTTTTAATAAAAACATTTTAAAGAAAGGCCAGCTTTTTTGTAATATTCAATGAAATTTTAATATCAAATTGCTATAACCGAGTTTTACTGTACTCTAATATTTAACATTAAAATTTTGAAAATGGTTTTTTATTGTGAAAAATTTTGCCATCTTTGTGAAAATGATTTTTGAATTTTCCTATTATAAATTGTTTTCAGTTGATTAAACTAGTCACATCTAGCATAAACAAAATATTGACTCTGAGAAGAAGATTTTTGGATTATTGATATCCCTGTATTACAAAAACTTGTTTGATCAATTATGGCTTGTCTCTTAAGAAGAAGATTTTTAAAGAATATATATATGCAGTCATATTTAACTTGAATCTACACTTCATGCTTCCATATAAATATGATGAATTAATTATGGGAGAAGATTTTTAAAGAACACCTATATATAAACAGGTGTAGTGGTATATTACTGCTTCCATATATATAAAGGGTAAGATTTTTAAAGAACTATATAAAAAAGTTGAAGTCATTAAATTGTATAAGTAGTAACTATTCTTCGTGGTACTCTAATATTGAATTACATATGTACAAAAAACACAGACATTGAAAGACTTACATATGTTCATGTACTAAAGAGCCACTGCAGACAACGTAAAACTGTAGACATCAAGTCAGTGCAGGTAAAATGGCTCGTTACAGCTTTTGTAGGCTCTAGAAAGTTTCCCATACTTGTCAACCAGTGCAGGGGTTCGAAAATTTTCTGTTCAGGTGGTACACATCGACGCTAGCCAGGGGTTTATGGGGAGCGGAGTGGATTAAAAAAAACCCTTGGCTAGCAATGATGGGTGGAACAAAACTCTCTTACATCCAATGCAAGCACTGCATTCAGTTATACACCCATTATACCTGATAACAGGTAGTAATGATTTGATTGTAGTTTTAAAAATCTCTCTCTACACACACACGTAAAATACAACTTGACACATCATAAAAATTGACAAAAACGTTTTAGTTCTTAAATTTTTTTTATCTACATATATAGCATATTTTACAAACATAGATCACTTTAAACAGTACGTGTTTCAAAATAAAACTTCATTTTGTCACCATATGTCTGAATAACAGTAAGAAATTTACGATCAATATACTTTATTTCCAGGTGAAAAAAAGCACAAAATAGATGAATTCTGTTCTGTGATTTGTCAGCTCATCTCGTACTTTGTTTTAAGGTGCTTCATGTCTTTTTCTGAAACTTTTCCTTTCTCTTTTAGATTGTCCAACAAATGCTGCAACACTGCAATTAAAAGTTAGAGAATCAAATGAATAATTCCACCAAGAAACAACTCCAGGGAATTACCTAATCTTTGAAGATACCATTTATGAAAAATTAAGAGATTAATTATCTATTGTACATGTATTTTAAATTCAATTTTAAATTTTAAATAAAGATATATACAATTCTTGATGAATTTCTACAAGCCACCAGATCAACTATTTACGAATTGAACATTGTATTTTTGTTAACCATTAGTGTTCACATTCCTCGTATACATAAACATGTGATATATAAAATTGTATGTGTGAAAATTTACTAGTATATTTTACCTTGTTTTTCTTTCCTTGAGAAAAACATAACCGTCATGCCAAACCTTTTCACTTCTGTCAGTTTACTCATGTGAGGGAAATAATCTTCTCCAGCACTAAAAGTAGAGGTTATTACATTGCTTGTGAAGTTTATGAAAAAAAGAATTATTCACTGGAACATGAAGAAACTATGGCCTGATTTTAACAAGAAAAGAACATATATACTCTGTGTGTTTAGTGAATTTTTTTGCTAAATAAAAGTCTTTCTGACTCAAATACAGATTTTCTTTTAAATTTTCAAGCAATATTTTACAAAACAAAAAAAAGAAATTATACACATATGGACCATATGTTTAACTTACGGTATGAAGCAGTTTTGAAATACTGATAACATCTTCATCAAAATTTCTGCATCTAAACACTCTCCAAATAACTTAGGGTATAGGGAAGGGTCTATCTTCTGCAACACAGTAAATAAACAGTGAAATGATTTACATATAGCAAATAGAGCTTAATATACAATTCAAAACTTTGGTAATGGTATCTTTTACACTTTATAAGATATTGAATAGTATCCATTACATTTCATAAGATTTTTATTCATATTCTTTTGAATGAATTTATTTCCTAATAACAAAATTGGTCTTTACTTTCAAATAGTTATAAAATGCAGTGGTGTCATTCTTCAGCACTTTGTAATCAGCTTGAAATTGGAATGAGGAGGCTGGAACAGAAAAGCTTCTGGGTGACACAGATTTGCCTTCTGATCTGGGACTTATGGATGTTTTAGCCTCATTCTGAACACTTGATAAATCCAACTTTTGGTCAGTCTGAGATTTAGATGAATTATCACTATTTATCACAGGTGTAGATTCTTGCACAGTGTGTTGGGTGGATCCAGCATTTATCATGCCAGGACTTGTGAATTTAGTAAACATTTGATTGTCTTTGGATTCCGTTTCTTTCCTCTGCGAACTGTGGCTTTCCTCAACCCTTGATCTGGCTGCTTGTCTAATATCTGTCTCCTCAATACCCACTTCTTCAATCTCTAACCTCCTCAATGGTTTCTGAAATTATAAAGTCACTTATATAATATTTATCAATAATGATGGTGTTTTGCTAAAGAAATGAAAAATTATGTCAGAATATGATTTCCATTGAATGTTATGTGTAAATGCAGTTTTTTTTTAAACCTCTAACTTGTACATAGATGAAGGCTTGGAAACTTTAATGCTTCGATTGTTTAAAAAATTCTTACAAGTAAGTTGGCAACTCTCAAAATTAGATATCTTTGCTTAGTTGACCAGTATATAATACTTCAAGTAATTTTACACTAGGGTTACATAAAACATCCATTTATTTAAAAAATTTTTTAAGAAAAAAAAAAGTTTGATTTCTAGAATTTTCTATGCAATGACAGGAAGGGGAGTTAACGCTTCCCAATACAGAGTAGTTTTAACAGGAGAAATATCTTTGACTGATGAGAGTTTCAAATTATATAGTGATGCTTTTCCTGGCATTTTCTTACCTGGAAGAATTATTATCCTATTACAAAAAAATTTACACATGTATATTTGATAAATTGTTGACAAATTTTCATGAATTTTCTCTTTCCTTTATGGAGAAAATGTAAATGACTGAATTATTTCAAAACAGGTCTCATATTAAGCTTGCATTTCATACAATAAAAAATTATAAATGTATAATAATTAAAAATCTCACCTTTGACCTTTTATTGACCGGTTTTGTAACTGGTTTAACAAGGCCTACATCGGGCCCTAAACTGTCATGAGTGACCATCTGTTCTTTCTTCATCTCCTGTAAGTGTGTGAACAATTAGTTTTTAACAGAATTTAAAAAATGTTCATTAGATTTTAGATGCCTCTTTGCACATTTCATAATGAGATAAATGAAATTATAGTAAACAGCACTTAAATATAAAGAAGAAAAAAGAAACAGATTTTTAATAGAGATACAAGTACATGTACATGTATATAACATGCAAATTCACCAACCATACTTAGACAATAGGAAATGTTAATTGGAAGCCTGGTTGCCCCCCCCCCCCACTTTTAGTGATGTACCGAAAATGCGAAAATGTATAGTATTAGAATTGCAAAGTATGACACTGGAAAAAACTTGTAGGAACTGGCAATTCCCCCCCCCCCCCCCCCCCCCCCCCCCCCTTTTTTTTTTTTGCTTGTCAACTTTTTCAGGTAAGTAAAAAAAATTTTCTCTGGCTGGCCCCCCCACTTTCAAAAACGATGCTACACGCCTGCATGTATATAACATGCAAATTCATTTGCCCAATTTATGTAACCATTTAATTCTCTTTTACAAGAGAAATCACGCTTTAATTGCAAACTATTACGGAAAACTTGTAACTGGTTTTAGTAATAAGAGCAAGTACTGTAGATTAAATTTCCTAATTTTACTTGAGTGCACAAATCATAACATGGCTTATAAATGAATGGATTAGTAAATGGACAGTTAATTAAGATTGTTATACATGTGTTTCAGCACTTTGAAAATAACAGAATTTTTACTTTGTGCATGGTGCTTCCTGCAAATTTAGGTAATTATAATAAATTTCCAGCAAAAAGTAAGGAACCTCCAGTATTTCTTTTATTTAAATGTCAAAACTAATTGATAAAAAATATACCTATATGAAAAAAACAGTACCTTTTCAATTTTTTCAATCTCAAACTTTGCCTGTTTGTTCTGCGGTTCGAGCTGAAGGACTTTTTCGAACGTGTCTTTTGCTTTGTTGAATTTCTTCATGCAGAATTGAGCCGAGCCCAGCCTCAGATAAGCTTTCACATATAAAGGGTCCAAGGTCAAGGCTGTTATACAGTCAACCTCAGCAGCTGCATACCTATGTATAGGATATTACAGTCTACTAAAAAAAATTACTTATAAAGCATATGCATTATATCAACTCATCTTTTAGGCTATCAAAGAATATTTAAAATACATAAGTGTGCTTATATAATTATATAACCATCTTAACAGAAAAAGTTACTTGCTTGTTTTAAAGCCAAACATAGATTGAATATATATGTTTTCATTAGTTTTAAAATGCCAGAGGAAGTTTTATTACAGATAGGACATTGCTGTGCATTTCTCTATACCTTAATTTTGTTTATAATTAAATAGAGGTACAACATACATGTTAACCTATTGTGATGAAAAATAGGGAGATTCAGACCTCAAAAGCGGTAGCATTCGCGCGTGTTGTTTAACGCTTGGATTATCGATATCTTTCATGTAATATACATGTATATTATAAGCCTTAAATGAAATCAGGTACCTACACTAATTAATCTTAAATATCAACAGCAAAGAAGAAGACAGAAACACCTTAAGTTTGACATAAATTGTACAAATTCAAATATTTTTCATGCTCATCATTTTGCTTGGATTGGCTGCTTTACTTAGCCTTTTGAAGAGTGATCTTTGCCGATATAGCTAGAAGCAATAATTCTGAATGTTTTTTCTTTTTTTTAACAAAACAAATGATGACATGGTTTAATCTAGATCTAAAACAAGTTCCTATCTTTCGTTATATAAATCAGATTTCCCGCGATATCGAAAACGAAAGTAGAGATGTGCCACATGGCTTGGTCAATCGAGTGATTTCTATTGACTTTATTGATAAAGTTGTGAGCTTCTGTGCTTTTAAAGACGATGTCAAATGTTTTCATCTAATTCTTAAAAACTGTATCTCCTTTTTCATGGCAGGGATGTTGATTAATTTATCGTAACCAATGTAATCACTGGTAGTCTTGTGTTGTTGTCCTTGTCAAATCCGTGCTTGAAATCTATGTACAAAAAAAGCGTTTGTATGATTCCGAGTCAAATCACGCGATATCTAGCGAGATTTTATGAGAGTGGCTTCAAAAATGGATACCCAAGCGAACCAAAAATACTGTAGACGCAGCTTTTGTAGAAAAGCGGTAGATTTCTGAATTAAATCGGTAGGCGGGAGATGGAGTGAAAAAGCGGTAGACTCCCGCCTAAATCGGGAGAGTTAACATGTATGGGTACAATATATGCACATATAACAACAGGCATATTCCAGGTATGCCTGTTTACTTTTGTATTAGTCAGATACCTAATCGTCTTTCTGTGGTTTGACTTTCTTTTTCTTCTTTATTTTCACTTGGTGGCAGATTTTTACAACTTGCATACCTTAAGCAAGGCTTTTAATATGTATGTGCTTATTCTTATCAAAGATGGGCATGCTTTATCTCTACTTTTGTGAAAAGGGCTTTTAATCATTTTAGTGCAATATACAAGTTTTGACTTGTGCTTTATAATATAAGTCCTGACCAGTTGCAGAGTCGAATACTAACTTCTGTTCTTTAAGCAGGGCCATAGCTCTGTTGGCTGGTAATATAGGATTAGTAGGGTCCAATTCCATCCCTTTTGTATACGATTCAATGGCATTTGTGTAGTCCCCTCTCTTGAAGTAGTCATTTCCCTAGAGAAAGGATGAGTTACATATAATTTACTATAAATATCTCGTTAACGTTTGGAATGAAGAAGACTAAGAAAAGTCTTACTGCATCTTTCTCCATGGCAGCTTGCTGTTTTTTTCTCTCTGCCTCCCATTCTTCATCTGTCTCATACTCAGACGAGTCGGACTTCTCTGTCTTATCTACATCATCACACATCTTATCCTACGAATTGAGTAAATCAGTTATGTGTGTGAGGATGAGTAACATGAATTTTCTGTTGTTAATCAAAGATTTGAAAATGAGAGATGACAATTTTAACATTGGAATTAAATAGAATCATGCAGAGACATTTATTTCAAATCCACTAAACTTAAAAGCATTTCAAAAGTTGACGAATTTCAAACTAAGTAATACATGGCTTCCTCAATATTTTGTCTTATAAATTTTATTGCAATCCAACAATCAACTTACAATGTCTAGTTTATCCCAGGAGCGGTAGTCGTAACCGCTGATTCTCTTCCGAGGCTTTCTTCCCTGACTGTCATCGTCTTTCTGTGGTTTGACTTTCTTTTTCTTCTTTATTTTCAAACTGTTTCTGACTGGTGGCAGATCCTTGCAAAATAAAAAAAAAAAAGAAATATCATTCAAGCTTTATTGACATTTAAAATGTTTATTGCACACACTGTAATATTTAATTTTTTTCTCCATAACCAAATGTCATCAGCAGATCATTATTAAACAGGTCCAGTCTAAAGACTATTTCTACCTACATCATGTTCATGTAAATGTGCTAGGCCTACTACTTTGATTCCAGTACGAAAATGTAATATTTGTTGGAAAATGTGATTGACAGTTTTTTCTAAGAGAGCAATAGCAAAAATACAATCAACAAACCTTTCCATTCACTGATTTTTCACTTATCAATTTTCTTTCTTTTTCTTTAATGTTGTCCTCCCATTTATTCATGTCTTTGACGAAGGATTCAATATCCAAATTGTTTTCTTTTATCTGATGTTGAAGCGTCAACATTTTTTGTTCCGATGCACTGATTTTCGCCATGGTTTGGCTTTAGATTTTCAACAGAACACGTTTTTCAAACACTGCGTTGTTTTACATAGGCGCTGACATGTTTCACGGAATTTGTATATTAGTACTCCTGATCCCGATGTATTTGATACTTTAGAATTTAACAATTTCACATAATTGTTGAATTATTTGTTTTATACAAAATATTAAATCATACAGTTATTGTTTATTTTATTGGTAAATTAATTTATGACATCTGCAGAAATAACAAAAATGTCGAAACTGAACTCAACGTCGGGCACGCAATGCCATAATTTTAACAACGACCTTTGACTTGAAACTAATGTAAACTTTGTGTATTTTGCAAGGTGTAAAAATTGCAAGGTAGGCATTATTAACACATGGTCAATAAATATTATTTATTTAGATTAGATATAATAAATTATTATTATTTCGTCTTAACTAAATATCTTGTTTGCGGTAAAGTAAAATCCTAATATATTTCATCCCGGAAGAAGTGTATATTTTGCATGCTTTGAAGCGAGCAATCAGCTGATCGACATTAGCAAAAATTGTAATGTCAGGATTGGGAGGGGGTCATTTTCTTTCAATATACTTACTTTCAAGCAGTTAAATTGCATATATATACAATTATGCATAACTCAAGTATCATAAGACATTTAATGGATTCGGGCTACACCATGTAAATATATACACTATAGACATTATGCGAATTATCAATTTGAGAAAATTCCCACCAGCGTGAACCAGAATCTTCACAGATAACTGTCCATGTGGTAATGCATGTCAATCTAGAAATCATGACTGTGCACATCTTCTGTTTACTTACTTTGTCTTTTTATTTATTTATTTTTTCATAATAAAATTGTGCTGTTTTATTTAAAGTAATTTGGAAATGTATCAATATTACATTTTTAAAGTTTGTTGTATCCAATTATTGTCTTATTTTTTTTAAATATTTTAGAGTTTTTATATTTAAACACGATGAACAGAGAAAATATTTTTCTTTGGCACTATGTAAAGTAGGGATGTGCGATTTTATCGGTATACACTGTACTGGTATATCGCGATTTTTTGTTGCGTGATACGTATCGTGATACGGAGACCTAAATACCGGTCTTTAGGTACATATTATAAAGTCCAAAAATTATTCATTTATTTGTTCAATCTTTCAATTTACAATTACAGAAAGTATAAAAAATGTTGTAAAAAATGAAAAGAACGGCTGGCATCTTACCGTCCAAACATAATTGATTTTAATATATACATAAAAATTTCAAGAAAGTAAAATGTTTCTCTAGCATACATGTAGTTTTTAGAAAAATAGTGACTTTTCATAAAAAATCATTGTAAAAACTGCTTTTGAAAATATTATTTTATCGTGATATTATAAGAAAAAATCGTGATATATCGCGATACGAAATTTTTGGTGATACCCATCCCTAATGTACCCCCACCAAACAACACCAGTAATCTAATGTCAATTTAACATTTTTATTAAACACATCAAAGGTTGACATGTATACATGTATCATAATGATTATCAAAAAAATAATAAAAAAAATAATTTTCCCATCAATGTATCTCATACATGTATCTCACAATGCTATTTTATTTTTGAACTTGTCATATGCTGTTCTGCATGGTCAATATTAAGGATGTATAGAATCTAAAAAAAAAATCACCACTTGCAAATACGTGTATATCTGAAAAAAGATGATCTGACATTATTCTGTTTACATGATTAACTTAATATCTAACTCTGTGAGTACTGAATTTAAGTGACAAAGTTGGGTGTATTTGTAACATATATGAACAAGCTTAAGGTCATTCCATTATACACAAGTCAAATAATCACAAATGTGTGTGAAACATACATGTATGCATGTCAAAAATCCTGTATTTATCATGCATATACGCTCATCCAGGATGTATATTGATCTATATCTAAGCAAAATTAATCATTTATTCATGAGTTGTAAAGAGATACTAGTGCATGTACAATGTAATTGATTATACAGCGTTGTTCCAAATTTGCAAATTAAAATATTCTGTCTGTTTATGAAATGCTTGACCTGTAAAGATTCAGATTTCACCTAAGTAAAAGTCGCCAGTGTTGCGTGCAGTGGTTAAAGCATCTGCTTTAGAGTCGCATCCTTACGTCGCGGGTTCGAATCTCCACTGTGCGACGTGGAGATTGACCGGTCCTTCCCCACACACACAAACACGAACACACATACACCAATTTGAAATCGTATAATATATATCAATTGTAGGCCCGGAGGAAGCAATAAATTTCATTTTGGGAGGGGCTCAGCCATACATTTTTAGTGGAGGGCGCTATCAACTACCTAATACCGGGGGTATTCCTCGACAAACAAAAAAAAAAAAAAAAAAAAACCGAAAGAAAGGTAATCAGACGTTTTCATTGAGGGAACACAAGCAGAATACTAGCTTTGTTTACTATGGTTTACTATAGTATTCTATATATCGACAAAATTATTAGGGAATTACTAAGTACACTTTAGTGGGGAGAGCATGGGGTCCCCCTGATTTTTTTATTTAAACTTCAAACATTCGGTAGGTTAATTCCCTTGGCAAATTTTCTAGGATACTATACAATAGAATTTCTAATTAACAGAATTATGTAAATTTATCCTGAAGAGGTCTCGTCAATCAATAAATTTTCAAGTAACACGATCAATCCATGATCAAGTCTACAGAGTTCATGGAGTTGTTGTAAATTAGCGGCAGATCTGTAGCTCGCTGGTCTGAAAAAATTGGAATGGATGACCAGAGAGCTACAGTGTCAAAAATTGACAAACTAAAGTGTGTATTTTTTGCGCAAAAAAGTACACTGTTTCTTGATTATTCTTTAATCGTATATTTCAAAATATTACTGACCCTGTATTTCTAACATTTTCTTTTACTACTTCCCAAATCATGCACGATCGAAGTGCACTGGACCGAATAACATACATGTATTGTATCTTGCCACCCATCGTCTCAAGCCACGGTCCGGAGTCCGCATATATAGCTCTCTCCAGAATGGGAGAGGAGCGTACATTTTGGCCGTGGTTTGCGACGATGCTTGCCACCTAATATGGCGGTATAAAATGGCGAATTTTCAATGGTCTCAATTTCAGTCCCATGTATACAAGGGGTTTTAGAAAGGTTTCGTTTCGGAAGTAGTAAAAGAAAGGAACACATGATTAGTGAGACTTTGAAATGGCAATCTGAGAAAAAAAATGCGAAAACGTCGCGCTTTTTTGCGCAATAAACACCTTTTTCATGATCAGTTACTAAGTTTTCCAAAATGAAATAAATATCAAATAATTTCGTTTTTTTTCTTTGATTTTCATAGATGGACGCTGTAGAATCCGGTCGAGGATTGACGTCTGCTGAACGTTTGTTTTTCTACGGCATGCATGGTCTGTTTGACGAAATTGTGTTCACTGCTCTTTATGACGTCATTTACGAACCGGAAGGAAACAGGCAATTGAAGGGATATTCAACAATATTCTCCTTTTTTATATATGGCGTATGCAGCTACCTTGTTGAACGCATGTATGTGAGATTGAAGGAAAATGGAGTTCCATTCAAAATTCGAATTTTTATTTACCTAGCTGTATTGTATTCCTGGGAATTTGCGTGCGGACTTATTTTGAGGCAATTTGATGCATGTTCTTGGGATTATAGCCACTACAGATTTAATATCATGGGATTAATAACGCTGGAGTATGCCATATTTTGGCTTCCGCTTTGTGCGTGGAATGACGTTCTATATAAATACTTGTTAAGTCTTAAACTAACAGGATGGAGCACCAAGGAAAAATTGCAGTAAATCATGGAAGAATTAGTGTAAACTATCAGGTTTAACAGGTTTAGATATCTGTTGAGAAAAGCGATGCATAAAGCGTAATAGAAACGCAATTTTCTACCAAAGAATAACCATATATCAGTTTTGATCTCACAAATAGTTGTATTTTAATTATTGTTTATATCATTTTCTTTCAATTTGTGTTGTTTCACTTTTCTTGTTTGCAGATACATTCTATCAAGGGTCATTTTTGTCGGACTTGTATCATACTAAATGTTAGGCCCTTGTTTTATGAAAGATTTGACTATGCAATGTTCCATAGGCCTAACGTCGGATATGACTTACCGGTACTCAGGGGATACTTACCCCTCCAAGGCATCCGATCCCACCTCGGGAATTTCCAGGGGTCCATGTGAGCTATGCCCTCCTCACATATTTGTAATACATGTATTTGATTTTAGATTTTTCGAGATCAACCGCTGTTCATTATTTTACCTCTTCATTATTCCCACACATGTGTTAAGAATAATTATCTAAAACTAGCTAAACTTTGTCATGTTGTTAATTTGGATTTCACGGTTTGGGCTAAAATTATGTAAAATTTACAACACTATCATTAGAAACATATCTATTAATGTCTATACAGAGTCAATACAATCGTATATAGGACTGAAGTAAAATAATCAGTAAAATTAGCGGCTTTGCAGTATTATCTGTTCTAATGATGTAAAGAAGAAAGCAATTATAGATAGCAATCTGTCTGTAATAAAGAATCCAAAGCACTGAACGCCAATAGTTGTTCATTATTTGTACATGTGCTTTACTAACCCTACTTTCTGACTAGTACATGTATTGTTTGTTCCCAACATTGTTGGCGAGAGAAGGGAGGGGTCCATTATCTGAAGTTTGTTTCTTGATTGTTTTTGTATTTTTTTAATTTTGTTTTATTTTTAAATTATACCAGTTTTTTGTTACATTGTCCAGTATTGCAACATTTACATTTACTATATACTTGTAAGAACAACGACATAATGATTCCAGAATGATGTTTGTTCTGTGTTCCGATGATCAGTACAGTGTATAGTTGATTACTGTGATATATCTGAGTGATATTCTTATACTGTAATTCATTCTTGACTGAAATTTACAATGAACATTACTTTTGTTAAATGCGAAATAAAATTTGATATTTTCTACACTTTTTTCTTAAATTCCCTTTTCTAGCAACTTCAAGTGACAAAGTTTTGTTAACCACGAGCTCGCGTGGCGCAGTTGTTAGAGCGTCTGATCAAGAGTTGCGAAGTAAGGAGTTGATTCTTACGTCACGGGTTCGAATCCCACTGTGGGATGTGGAGATTAGTCCTTCGGATAAGACCGTATGAAACGAGGACCCGGTCGGGTCGCAGTAAGTGCGCAAAAAGACCTTCACTGCTCAGCGGCACTGAGTGCCGAATATAAAACAAAATTTGCAGCTCTCTACAGGTAAGTGATGGTGTCTCTGTGTAAGTGAAAATTCTCGAGAGAGCCGTTAAACAACATACAACGAATCAATGTTAACCACGACGCTAAGATTTATGCTCGCAAATATATTTGCATATAGGTTACAGTTAGTATTCATACAAATCCCTTTCCTTGCTCCATAGTTAAAAAAAAACAATGATAAGATTGAAGAAACTGTAGGAGTTCTATGCAACCTTCTGTTTAGGAAGTAGTTCAAATCAGATGTTTATACTTACAAACTCCAAGAAACTAAAGGATATAATGAAATCACAAATTAAAATTTTACCAGCAAAAAATAAGAAAAAACATACGTTTCCACGATGCAATAATTCTCTATGATAAATTCAAAGTCATGACCAGGTTTTTTGACACCAAAGACAGCTTCTTTTTTCAAGATGAAAATTAACGTCATAAAAATCTCAGTCAACCTTCTCATTGGTCATATGCAAAATTATTTTTTGAAAAAAAAGACATCTCATTGTCCTTCAAAGAGGATAAAAATTGCTTAAGTTTTTGAAGGAAAAATATCTTTTTTTTTTTTTTTTGTTTTGTTTTTTTTTTTTTTTTTGTTTTTTTTTTTGAGATCAAATCTTTCAAGACTTTGTTTGAACTCTCACAGTGACTTTTTCCTGTAACAAAATTTTCAACCAACAGTATGAGCACAAGGTATCCAACTCCGAATAACACGGGGCACCCCCTTCTCCAGAATTGCATTCATTTACACTTTCAGAAGAAATGCACTGACAAACCGTTCATTGTCTTCCTCGACAATTATTATTTATCTACACAACCACATGTGGAATGCTAATATTTATTTTCTTTTATATCCGTAAACAGCGTCAAAACTCTGCTCTCCGAGTAGAAAAGTAGACTTATACCATGAAATGGTACAGTGTATGTGCTAATCGTTTCACTATAATATTTGGGAATAATATATATCTTTTAAAATGCTGAGTATTTTGTAATAGCTCGCTATCTAGTGATAAAATTCTTCAAAATCATAAGTCTTTTTTTTTATATTCCCAACATCAAAATAAATTTCATTTACTATGCTTACACTGGATTCTTCAACTTCTTAAAAATTCTTTCAACCAAAGATACATAGCGAGTGCTTGGTAAATGTTCTACCAAGCCTCTTTCTTTACACCTCAGTTTGATAAAAAAAAAACAAAAAACACTAACATCAAAACGATTTTTCAACACCTTATGCAACCATCCTCCATGATCAATTAAAGTCCATGTTTTTTAATATCATAGACAGCTACTTTTTCAATAAAATGAAATTTTTAAATATATTTCATTTGTCATTAGTCATTTGCAAAATTATTTTAAATATTTAAAAATACTTTAAGGCTTATTTGGTTAAAATACTCTAATTGCATGAAGATGCTAGGATTTCTGTTTGATAATATCCATGTGTTTATAGAAATCAGGGTCGTCTAACAGTCTGTCCGATACCGATTTCACTAGTAAGCAGGGGCCCTCTTTACAAAAGAACTTATGACCAAAATTCGATTCTTTATAAAACTTCCAATTAACATATCTTGAAAATAATTTTTATCTCTTTAAATGGAATGTTGTAAGATATTTTCACTAGCATTTTTAAACAGAATGATTAATTTTGCAAAAGTGTACGATCAACTGAAGTTTTGTGGTCTTAATCGTAAGTTGTTTTGTAAAACAGGCCCCTGACCTTTTTGCTATTCGTATATGAAGCAGAGTTTATCTTATTTAAAATCTTAAACATGAGATTAAGTAAAATTGCTGTGGCCTTCAACTCTATACTTAGATACCTAATATATTGTAATCTCAATCAACAATAGATACTGTAAACCAATTTTATTCGCAAGCGAGAAATTTTAGCGAGTTTTGCAAGAGCGTCATCATCGCGAATATTTCTAGCAGCGAACCGATTTTTAAAGTCTCTGTTTCTATTAACAGCAGATCCAAAAAAGGCTTGATTGCGAAAATTAATCGTCGCGAACTAGTTTACCCCCGCTAAATTACGAAATAAAGTCGTCGCGTATAAAAGTTGGTTTACAGTAATTAAACAAGAGAACGACTATAAGAGTGATCTTGAGATATCACAGAGTGTGACACATCTATGTTTTTGTTTGGATATTCTAGCTACTAGAAAAACAGATATTAATGATAATCTTACAACAAATTAAGCTTTGATTATGATGAACGTTATAACTTCAATTTTTCTATCGTCAAATTGCTTTGCTTGAGGAGCAGTATTTAACCTTATCAACTGAATATAGGGTTTATGTCTACCAGTTAATTCAGTTCGAAATTTTAAAAACGTGCATTTAATCAATCTCTTACTCGACAATTGTTGTTTCTAAGTAAATATTATATGTTTAAAGGATCGAGTGGATTTTTCTAATTTTCTAGGCAACGTTGCCTGATCCGCTACTCGCCTCACAAACCTTTCATCAAGTTCGAGCTACCAAAGTTCAACTGTACTTTACTGCACGACATCTATGTTTCCTTTTATGTACATTAATTAAACACAGTATTTCAAAATGTGAGAAAAATAATGACTTTATGCACAAGTTTCCATAGTTACTAACAGTAAGCTTTCCTTGGAAAATACATTAATTATTATAATTTTATCTTTATTTGTAGATAGACTACGTTTAATGACGATAACACATAATATCCAGCATCATAATTTGGACAAACTGAATAAAGAACAGAATAAAATCAAAAAATCATAACACACTCTACAGAAATAAGAGTTGGTACATTCATATGCATGAAAATAATATTTCTTATCAACAATAAAAACTATTCAAGGATTTGGAATATTCGGCCCTTTAAATCCGTAAGAATTAAATATACCCTTGTTCAATGTACTTGATGATTCTTCAAAACGTATTTCCTCTCAAGATGAAAAGAAAGTTGTCCATTTTATTCAGAAGACTGTTTAACAATTTTTTTTAATGTTCAGAAATTTTGGCATTAATATCTTAGATATATATTATTATAGTATTTAGGCATTAATATCTTGAAAGTTGCTGAAGCAAAGATATCAACCGTTTCGTTTGAAGTCATTTCGCAGTTGCAAGTTCATTAATTGATACGGTGCGGAATCAGCAAATGTAATTATGATATGGTCAGTTGCTGACTGTATGATGTTTTTCATACTACTGTTAGGCCAAGTATTTACACCTGAAACGTCTACGGAGTTTTTTGTTAACCAAATCATGACAATGAGCATCTGACGGGTATGACCGGTCGACAAGGGATGCTTTCTCCTCCGTGGCGCCCGATCCCACCTCTGTTGTGTCTGCTATGCTTTCGATTTCTTTTGTTTAAAGATTCAAAATAATAGTAATAGCAGTAATGTAGCATGGGAAAGATACTGAATAGAAAACAATTTTCCTTCTAGACAAGCATAAGTAGTTTACGACCAGATTTGTGGATTTAACAAGCCAATATTTTTTTTTCTATCATTACTTCCATTGTCCATCGGAAGTAGTTTAAAAAGTTTTGTTTTCATTGTTTCTTATTTCTTCGAAAATTAGAAAAAGGGAGTCTGATGAAATGTTCGGAGTCAAACCGTTTTTATCGAAAGAATGGATAATCAACACTGGAAATATTCTTTTAAAAGAAATTTTCCAGGAGTTCTACGAACATACCTACTCTTTTATTCTCCAGTGTTAATCCAGGCAATCATGCGAGAAACAAATAAGAAAGTTTTAAGTTTTGAAATATTTTCTCATATTTTACTTGTCTGATATAATTATTAAAGGATTAAAGGATTAAGTTGCCCATTTTCATTAAGTAGCCATATCCTTTTCACTTGTGTTTCCAGTCAAGATTTCCCTTGCCAGCAATCGGACAGAAGGCCTAAGCAGAATCAAATCCAGTTATATGCCTATTTCCTTGGATCTATGTTGTAAGACACAGTTTCCTGATTGTACCTGACCTTCATTTCTGTCATTTGTTTTTTGTTCCAGAAACACAAAAATCGTTTCAAATGGTACCGTGGCTCACTAAATCTCCAGACATAAAAGATTGGATTGCAAGCACTGTTAAACAGCATTATCATCACCACAATGGAAAAGATTTGTTTGAACATTTCTGAATCAGAATTGAATGGAAAAGTACATGTGATCATGAAGGGAAAGAATGCTACTAAGAACACTCCAATGATTATGGATATTTTTCTAGCAATCTTTGTTTGCTCTTGTGAAAACAAAGCAAACTGTGTGTGGTCACTGGTGTCAGAAATTCGAATTAACCTTTTTCGAATTTGATAAATAAAATAAAAAAACAGACTGACGTTAAAAGCAAGGATAATTAACAGTATAGTTCTGCAAGTGAATGAAACCGCATTCTTCTTCACACTGGTCATCACCATGCAAGAAAATCCGTATTTGCTTTTCAAATCAAAAAATGTTCCATAGGTCACCAACAGTCCCATTACCCATAATGCAACGGACATTCTTATAATCAGTTTCCTTGTAATAAAAGTTTGATATCGCATTCCTAAAAAGAAAACACAGCAACGATCCACATTCATCGAGGTGATGATGAAGAGAGATACCGTGATGAAAAGGAAACCCGGGTACTTCTTGATATCACAGTGGTACTTTTCGTTAAGAAGAGTATTTGGTATGCATATAAAAATACCCATCAGACAATCAGATAATGCCAAATTGAGGGACATTATCCGGATTTGAAAGCTCAAGCGTGTACAAGCATACAGCAAACATAGAGAAATAACGTTCTCGGTCATAATAATCATCCCAAATGGCAAAACCATATAATGAGGCACAGGAATTACAACAGAACTATAGTTTGAAAAGATATTACTTTCCTGCAATGAACCAGAAAGATTTCCAAAAATATCAGAGTTAATCATTTTTTTTAACGATATTTAGGTTTCAACGATTGAAAGTAAAGTTACACAAAAAGGCTATAACTGGGTTGTTATAAGGAAACTACAGGGTAAAAAAAAATCGATAAGTCATCCAATACTTTTAAGCTATACATATAGGTATGACAAACAAGATGAACTTCTGTCTGGAGTTTTATTCCACTAACACCTGCTTATAGTGTTTCTTTCTTCCAAATTACTCCTTATTTAAAAGCCTGTTTTGAGTAAGATCAATTTTTAAGGTCATACGCAACGTAGTTTGAACTTTATTGGGCTCTTCCCTGGAGTTGAAGAGTTCTACTAAAGAAAGGACCTGTGTGCAATATTTTTAATGTCTATATACGGAGTTGAATACTTTTTTCTAAAACAATTTTTGATGAAAAAAAATCTAGAATTCATGTTTTATAATTTTGGTATTTTTTCTCTGAATAATGCAAAAATTTTCAAAATTTGATATCTTTTCAAAACCCATGGTAACGCTTGCTGATTTTTTGTCAGGTACCTTGCGTATGTCCTTAAATCATGATAAGCTACCCTTTGATATGTTGATGTCGCAGGGATTTTAACAACTGTTTAAAGTCTGCATTTCGTAAATTCTATGATCGATTTAATGACCATGTCAGCGAATATTGCCTTTAATTGGTAACTGTTGGTCGACTTGTTTCATACCAGTTGTTAGGTCTTTGTTTTATTTTAATATGGTATTTTACGGCGGGTAGTCCCGTCTACTAGATCAGTAATAGGGTTGAAGGCAGGTGTGACCGGTCTACAGACGGCAGGTGTGACCGGTCTACAGGGGATGTTTACTTCTACGAGGTTCCAGATTCTAATTTCTAAGGGACCCAATATATACATGTAGCCTCTTTATGCTTTGTAGTGTTGATTTTTTTCATACCTACATTGCCATGATAAAGTTTCATGTTTTAACAGCAATTATTTTGAACTCAGTATCATACAAAGTAACAGGATTAAGGATTGGTACTATCACGCATCATATTATCAGTACTTAACGCTTCACAACTTATTTATAATCAGTTTAAACATCTACACGCTAAAACAACGATTTTTTAATTATCATGCTCAAAAAACTTAAAGGAGAGGCCCTCAAAGGGGTAAAGTTTATCTCTGTTACTTTCATTGAATGAAGTAGTCATTCTTTCCTGAAAAAAAAATATCTATAGTAAGTACATTTTACCTGGTTAATATCTAAGTATTATCAAGACACTGGATATATATTTGTCATGTGGCATTTTTTAAAGTCAAATATATTAAAGAAAATAATTTAGTGTTAAAAATTACAAAATCAAAGTAAAATGAAATATCTAAACATTATTCTATCTACGCTTTTCAGTAAATTTTAAAAAACATTTCAGGAAAAAAGGTTTTCTGAGGCAAACTTGCCGTTGTCTTGTGGAACAATTTTGCATTTAATCGCTGTTTGACAACTGAATGCTTTTGTCATAAAAATGTGAGATTTATTTATCACTCTCTGTTGTGTCTCAATTCAATCTCAAAGGGTACTAAGGGGTGTATATATATATATATATATATATATATATATATATATATATATATATATATATATATATATATATATATATATATATATATATATATATATATATATATATATATATATATATATATATATATATATATATATATATATATATATATATATATATATATATATATATATATATATATATATATATATATATATATATATATATATATCTTTTCTTTTCTTGCTGATTGTTAGATTTTGTATAAAAAAAAAAAATAGACATACAATTTATACTGCAAAATCTACAGCATTAGGTAATGAAACAGGGTTTTTAAAACAAAAAATATACATCTATAGCAGCATTGGATTTCTCTAAAATTGTCTGATGTTTTAGAATTTGCCCCTTTTCTGAATTGTATTCAATGATATATAATTTTATTTTCTCATTGTTATAGAATTTTTTTTAGAAAACTCAT
Source organism: Saccostrea cuccullata (assembly GCF_032062105.1). Lineage (NCBI taxonomy): Eukaryota > Metazoa > Mollusca > Bivalvia > Ostreida > Ostreidae > Saccostrea > Saccostrea cuccullata. The sequence goes on from NW_026938715.1 coordinate 559,132, forward strand.
CCATTTTCTTACATTTAAATAAATTGTAGTTAGCTTTTCTTAATAAAGCATGGTATATTCTATAAAATTATTTATTTTTTGAGAGGTCCACTCCTGGGAATGTAGACCTGGTCAGGTTTTGTTGACCGAGGTCGAGGACCAAGAGTAACAAACACTTGACGAGGTCTGTGTAGTAGACAAATTTAAATAATTATCTTGAAAATTTACTTTATTTATATATTTTCTTATATACTAAAATAACAATAAACCACAATTTTGTATATACGATGGGGTATCAAAAAGTTCGTGGACTAGCGCCATAAAATTAAAACCGCTTTAGGTACATGAATGAATTTTGAAATATCAACTTAGCATCAACTTTTCTATCTATAGAATAAACCACAAATAATAAATTTTATATTTTAATAAATTAGTAATGTTTTTTAAGCAATGGTATGTCCAGGCGGCGCAACCTCGAAAACGACGATTTTTCGACCTAAGTGTAGCTGAGAAAAACTATTTTGATTTGAATATTTAAAATCCAAATATCACGTTATTTCAGGTACATGTATATGTTGGGAAATAATTTTTCCATAAAATATCGAATTTGATCTCATTCTGGAAGTCCCGTGAAATTTTATGGTAAATTTTACATGGAGTATCCAAACAAATATTGCCTTGAAAATGACGTCAAAAAGGGGGAGGGATTTCCTTTTCCAACATTCTATAAAGTTTTGCCCCTGAAAAAAATGGTATAGACCTAGGAAATATTTAAACTGGCTTCAGAGAAATAATATTCATCCAGAGTACTTGTTTTTTAATGCCAAAATAGATTCAGAGAGAAAAGGAAAGTACAGTCAATGTCGATTTGTAGTCAAGGTGTGAAAAATCAATCACGTTAAATTGACGTTAATCATGTGTTGTAGTTACTGAAGTCCAAAAAGCAAAATATGCCGACACGATCAAGCGAGGATCTCTCCCATTGTAAAAATCCATTTGCAATATTATATGCATTGAAACCGCTGTTCAGGACATTGTAAAATCATATAAACAAGAATGATCGAAGTCCTTACTCAGCTCAAAGGAATCTCACCACAATAAGTGTATGAGGTAGAAGAACCAGACATTGAAAAACAATGATGTTGTCGGACGTCAGAAAACTAAACGGCGACGGCGCCGGGTGATGCTATAATGTCGTTTTTATTTTATAATAACTTGGGAGATAATGAACGTATCAAGCTAAAATTTTCAACATTTCTTTATTTTTTGTTGTTTTATATTCCTTAAAAATTTTGTAAGCTCAGACTACATAATACTATTTTTATAGCCTCAGTCCACGAACTTTTTGATAACCCCTCGTACATTATAATCCTTCTTTTGCAGAATTTCTCTTGGGGGGGGGGATAAGAAGAATAAAACTCACTCGAAAAAACGCATGTGGGTCAAAATACTCACCTGAGCGTTAAGTTAAATGAGCACGAGGATACAGAAAAGATATCTATGTCATTTTCGTATACATTGATTTGTCTTTTATGATGATTTGACAACATTTATTTGACGTAATTCTACACTATGTATCAATTTTTAATCTTCCATTTTATTTGAAAATATAACATTGATAATGAATAAATGCTGCCATATAATTATTTGTCAAGACATCCATTGTTTTTTCTGTTCTTAAATGTTGCTACAAATTAATCAAATCTTCTCGCGAGCAGCACTCCGAAATGACGTGTTTTGTTGTTGAGGATGATTAGTGTATATTTCTGACAAGTGACAAGGCACTTTTTTATATTGAAATAATCTGTTAAGCAAAAAAATCCCAAATTAATATTAGTAGTCATTGTTCTGGTGAATTCTGTGTAACAGTGTAAGGGAACAAGTAGTCAATAAATCGATACTGACGACAGCTAATTATAGAGTTCAAAGGTGTGATATATATACTGATGACAATAGTCTAGGCCACGTGCTGGAAACATCAGCATCAGCATCAACACAGAAAAAAATAATTATCAGAGGAACAAATATTCAATAGAGTACATTCTTTATATAGTACACAAGCTGTATAGAATTCGCAAAAAATAATAGTAATTGCATCAACCAAAGCAACCTTTCCTTTCAATAATTGTTTGTACAATGAAAATAGGTATTCATTTTTAACATCGTTTAACGTATCATCTCCCCATGGTAACAGTTAAGTGCCAGTATCATCAATAGGTAAGTTCCCCATTCGCAGAAAGATGTCGAAATATGTGGATATAACGGAACAATATTCGAATTCTAAAGTCCATTAAACTTTACAAAATAGGAGCATAGCACACACGAACCTCCAAAATATCTGAGAGGGGAGATCAAATGCAATGAAAAAGTGAGAAAATTTCTTTTCTGTCGTCTGTTTTTACAGCGGCAAGTGGAAACTTCTAGATATGAGAGAAAATCCTCGAAAGGGACATTAAATAAACGAGCAATAAATATCTGAATACAATATATTATTTTTAGCTTGATGAAGGTTATGAGGAAGAAAAATGTTATCTCCATCTCTCAATGCAAAGTGATCAAACTTAAAAGCTTTCAAATTCATACATGTATATCTACAAAAACACAATGAAACCTATATATATTGAGCAGTTTTCTTTCAGATTTCCTCACTGAAAAGCTCTGCTTCAATGACAATACTAGTAAACTATAATAATTGAATTTTCTCTTATGATAAACTTCGGTTAATCAACAAGTATATTTACATTTTTACATATTAAGCTGTTTTCATTTTTTTAAGCAACAAGTAATTCATTTCGAGCAAATCTACATCATCTTAGAAGTTTTTTTTATGTTTAACGCATTGCTTTTTGTGTACATGTTTTCAATCCTCAAAACAATACGTAACAGATAAATCCATAAAGGATTATGTACGACAATTGATCCAAATCTTAAACTTTTCCCTTTAATGACTGTCAATTTATATTGACTCCATCAAAGGCTCAAAGTTGAATATTATGCATTAAGATTTATACGTTTGAGAATTTATGTTTTATCTATACATGTAAGTTTTCGAATTCGTCATAAGAATAGCTTAGATATATATATATTATTATAACAGTAACTTGATCCGAAGTGTCGTATCATGTGGAGTTGACAGGCGCGGATCATCAGATCTAACCAGACGCGAAGCGTCGAGTTTGATCTGATGATCCGCGCCTGTCAATGGGACATGATATTACGTTTCGGATCAAGTTACTGTTATTATGATAAATTTATTATATACCCCCTTATAACTAGCTAAATATAGAAAAATGAAACTTTAGAGATCAATTGTACAATATTTAAACATAAAACAAAGCATTACAACAATGGACTTTTTAACGCGTAAGAAAAATAACGTTACGTTTATGCGTACTGCGTCATCAGTTTTAGAAAGTGGTGATATGGATTCAGAAAACCACAGTGTGGTGATCCGGAAAGTCGGATCACGACGTCACGTGATTGCGTTAATTCTACAGTAAAACTGAGTGATATACGTTAGGTATATAATAAAAGAAATTATCTTCACAAACTGCTTTGATGGTGAATTCACTAATTTACCATAATATATTTAGCAGTTTGTAAAGATATTTTCTATAAGCCGTGAATAGCCATCTTCCATCTGAAGAATTTCAGTTTCTCTTTCAGGTTCCCTTTTAAATTTTGATCTGAACAGGAAATATTAAATTTTAGTTCCAAAGTTTAATAGTCATTTATTATTAGTAAGTATAAAGTTGAATATTCAATGTAACACCTTCTATTCTCAAAGTAAATTATCAAATATAAAAAGAAATGAAAACAAGATTATCATTGAGCTCTTGTTTCGAAAACAGACAATTTCATACATAAAAATAAAAAAAAATGTGTAAAAGCTAGTATCGGGTTAACTATAGGGAAACTTGGAAACATTAAACAGCTGTTAAACAGGTCGAGACCACTACCTTATATGGAAGGCAATTTTCAACACGTGACGATGTCTTCGTCACACCCGTTCTCCAATCAAGTGAATGAGCCCCAAAGCATGACAGTCTACTACGTGTTTACGATTCAATGGCGATACGTGATTTTCGTCAGTTTACTGCACAATATTTAACTCGTCACCGGAAAAACCGTAGAGCTTCTTTATCACTTTATAAGTCCGAAATCGAAAGATTATATTCCAAAGACATTGCTCCATGCTCACATTTAATATTAGAGTTGTTTTAGATGATTAATAGTTGCTTCGAATACCTTACAAACGCTTAGATCTTTGCATGTACATAAAAACTTTCTGATAATATTGAGGAGTTAAATAAGAATTGCACATCTTCTCCTGCTATCTAAAACCAAGTGAACCTATACTACCTGCTAAAACTATGTACACGTATATCATGTGGAAAAAACTCGGTGTTTTATCGACACGATAGCACCTATGCCTATATATGTCTCTTTGAACGATGGTTTAGGCCGATGTATTAGAAGTTGATATAAGGCTTCATAAAGCAAATTTTGTAAATGTGAGCATAGAAATGAAAGATAATATACATAATTTTAAATGTTTCTTTCACAAATCTCAAAAAAGAATTGAAAATAAGTTTCAAAGGCACAATTCAAGTTGCCGTTTATTTTCAACACAGTTAGGTACTTGTAGTAGCCCACAATGCGTTGCGGCTCATTCAGCAGTAGGTAAAGTAAACAGATAGCTAATTTACATGCAAATTTATGCTGACGTCAGAAAATCTAGTGGTCTCGACCTGTTAAATACTGGATGAGTTTGTATAAAGAACGCTTTTTGAGAATTTTAAATTCGCAACTTCTGTTTATTATGCCGCTAAATGCCACAGAAGTCTTGCAATTTCATGTTAATCAAATCATAACAACTTTAAAGAGTGGGTTTGCACTTTTGTTCCTACAAAGTTTTTTTTTTTAATAATGCAACGTTTTTACTACCTTGTGTATTTTATCATGTGTTGCTAGAACCCGATTATTTTTACATGAGATAAAACGTATGTAAGGGTTAGCATTTTAAGACTTGCGGAGGATATTTATTCATTATATGAGTACTTCGGCATGGTCAACGACCATTTAAAAGAGAAAATCTCTATTGCTGAATAGGTCGCTGACCCCTCTGTCTCTTGTTTAAAGTTCATATTTTTTCAACTACTAGATGTGATCTCGTTACATTTTTGATATAGTCTGGGTAAACACTTTACAAAGTTCTCTAGATGTATGAAAATATTATATATAGGCAATATAGTTTAAGAAATATTTTATTCATAATATACAAAGTGTACAATATGAATATGGATTGAACAGCAGTTCTCTCCATTTGAGATCAAGGTACAATTAACATGAATTAAATAACTGCACATATTTTAAGTTCCACAAAAAATGTATTATAAATTAATATTGAGAGAATTATAAAGAATACATAATTGAAGAAAAATTGAGGGAAAAATGCGTAAAGAAAACAATAAAATAATTTTTTTTTAATGATGGAAAAAACAAACAGACAAAAAATTAAGTAATAAGAATATGGAGAGGAAAGCTCAGACCCATACTTGAATGTTTATGTGTATATACTCTCAACCTAAAGGTCAAGATTGAAAGACATGCTGCACATTATTTAATAAATATTCTAATTCTAAAATCTTTTAGTGTTTTTTATAAAATTATGAACTTGATCAAAGAATAACATATTTTCTCTAAGAGGTAGACAATCATAACCTGATAATACAATATTGACATCTCTTGGTATGTCATGGTCATTCATGTATGTAATTAAAGAGTTCCTGGCAAAATCATAACATGGGCGTTGAAAGAAAAAATGAACAGAATCTTCAAAACAATAACCACATTTTAAGCATTTAGGTGAATCAGCTAAGTTATGATTAAACAAGTCTGCATTAAGATTACTAGAGAAGTTTCTCAACTAACAGTGGAGTATGTTTAATTTTCTTTGTCCATAATTGTATAATTTGGATTTTGTTTTATCTTCAAGATTTTTTTTTGTATATATAGGCAATATACTTATAGTTGAATCTCCTTTATTTCTGGACTTTTTTGAGGTATTAGAAATATAAATTTTATAAAAATCGAAACATTTTTATTAAAAATATATATCATTTGAAAACATGGTGTAGGCATCAATCCTATCCAATTCTTGTCATATTTGCCATTACTCTCTGACATCTACCATGACAAAGGTATATCCACCAAAGTTGTTCTCCTTATTTACGTAATGATATGTGTACTTTTACTCAATCATATCAATGAGATTTCCATGCTGCCTTTAACACTCTTGCATACTTTTAATAATTTATGTGCAATGGGTCTGCAAAAATTCACCTGATCCGATATTTCTTACTTTAGTTGATACTCGTCTTGCTTTTACTTTACTTTCCTCCAGATCCATCTGAAATTGAAAAAAATAACATCAAATTTCAGTTGTTAAATGTTTATGTGAGATGATTATATAAACCCATACTAAACAGTAATTTTTTTCACAATTTTCATTTAATTTATTTTTGGTGTTGTTGTTGTTGTTGTTCTTTTTTCACATGCAATCTCTCCAACCATTAATTTTGATTTTAAGTAGCCTACTCTCAGCTACCATGTATAATATCCAAAACCATTTATTTTTGTATTTTAAAAAAGGTTTATTCTCACAAAAGAACCTTTAAAATATGTGTGAAAAAGCAGTTTTCACAAACCTTCATCTTGAAACTAGATGTCAACGAATGTACTCTTACACTTCCTTTTTTTCCCCTTTCAACAGAGGGACCTACACATGCTATCTGGAAAAGTCAACACAATATCCAAAATCCTGCTTTATTTAAAGTTTATAATTTGGCATTTTTAAAGGTTGTTTTTACAACCTGTTTTAGACATAATCCCATCTGAGAGGGAATACACAGATTGAGAACTAGGATTGAGGACTTTTTTATGTGCCAAGCCCCCGGTCTATGTCCACATGATCACTATTATTCATATTTTTTTCTGTTATGTGCCAAATCAATCTCAAGCACTATTTCTAACTTTGTTGGGTCCAGTTCACTTACAGACTGTATTTTAATTCTTTTTTTCCATTCCATGTGGATGCAGCAGCATTTGTTTTACAGCTAACTACAATTTATACAAAGTCTACCATGTTTATATTATAAAGTATGGTTGCTTTATTATAAGGCATACTTCATCATTTTTACTTTACTCGACTCCTGACAGCAAACTAACTGCCAAAATTTAATGTACTTGTATATTTCTGCTTTTTTTCTCCTCATTAGAGTATTGTAAAAATTTAGTTAAATGTAATGATCTTATACTTTGATGTATTTAATGTTCATGCAATAAGAAATAAAGACAGAGAGAATTTTGGTCCTTACTTGTTTCCTCTGTTATGATTTATCAATTATAATTAATAATATCGATACCAGACAAGAACTTGTAAATTATTACTTTCTCTCTTTCTGTCTCTCTCTCTCTCTCTTCTTCATTTTTTTTTTTTTGGCTATACTTTTAGCGTTGTCCTCATAAATAATATTGATTATGAATGATTTTTATGCATAGCAAATATGCGTTCTTAATTAATGTAATTTTTGTAATTGAAACAATGATAAAATAGAAGTTTTGCAATTGAAAAATTAAAGCTTTGTCTTTCATATCAACTTTCATTTTTTTAAATGTACAAAAATATGCATCTTTCAATAAATTCAACGATGAAATTAAAACATTTAATTATCTTAAACAATTTAATTATTTACAATTCAGTATATGATCTTGCTTTTCAGTTACATATCTTAGAATCAAATATATGCACACTGTATTGATTACATCAGATATTGTTTTTGTTATTATTGTCAGAGAAGACTAAATTATTCTGCTTCACGGTCTATTAAATTTTAGGTATACACATAATCAATGAAATATCATTGGATAAGGTGGATACGCAATTTAAAAATGGAGGATAAGTCCCTGCTGACCATCATGAATCGTGCATTCCTCACGTTAAGGAATTACTTTTAATTATCTGGTAGGATATGGGATGAATACACAGCTTAAAATAACAAAACCAGAACGCGTGACTCGGAGGTCCAGGTAAATCAGAAGCACTGGAGTGTAGCCATTGTTGACAAACGTCTAAATCCGCGTTTTTATTCTGCGGTTTGAATTACCGATTTATGTTTCCGCATAAGCTGCACAGGCGGTTGAATGTTTGTATGAATTAAACATTTCATTCATGTTATGTTTAGGAATTATGAAAGAAGAAGGGAAGACGAAATAATAGAGGGTGTGTAAATTTACAACCTGGGTGAAATCTACAACTTCTGTTTTAATGACGTAACTAAGTTATATCACATCCGGAAGATAAATGGAATTGAACAACATGGGGTATTGGATGTGTATTACCTATATTCTGCTTTTCTTACCCTTGAAATGCATGTCCTCTTCACGCTGTTACTATTCTGATGGTCAACCTGAGGGTTATTGTCATGAGCAGACGTTTTCAGAAACTGGTCAAGTCCGTTTTGCAGCAACTATTGGGATTCACGAACCACATGGTGATCACCTGTGTGGTGACATATCCCCCAGTGGGGTCCAAACTGCTATGGCAGTCAAATGGATAGTAGACATTTTAAACGGGGCAGGGAACTTTGTCAACGCTTTTGTGCCAGGCATAAAATTGGGTCTGTATTTTTGTTGTTGTTCTTTTTACTGTTCTTTGGTACTGTGTTTAAATCATAAGTTTATCTTCAAAAAGTATTTTTTATTACATAGAAGGAAAACGATATAGTTTGTATTGAATTTTCGTTATTCAGAAGAGATGATTCAAAACATATACAGTAGACTGCATCATCATTCTAGATGGATCAATAAAAGTCCAATAGTAATTATGAGTTTAATGATGCACTTTTGATAATTTGAATATTACATCAAATCTCTTACCACTTATTGAAAACTAAAGGGTATAGTGGAATCAATATATCAACTTTGGTAATTGTCGATTTTATATACAAATATCCAAAAGAATGTGAAAAAAATCATTTACCATTTTTTCTCAACAATTATTTAAATATCCTTTTTTCTATTTGACACAAATTTGAAAACATCTTTTTTTATCTTTTACGTACTCAAAGAAACGTGCCAAGAAATTAAAAAAGACACGTGTTTATCAAAACTTCAACATTTTGGAAGAATTAAAATAACAGATGTATGAAAAAATATCAAATAATACATAATTTTAACATCTGCAATTTATACATTTGTTAGCAAGTTAAACCCAAAGATTTTGAACTTATTTTATTTTTTTAATATATCTAATCGCTACCAAAGATGTGTTATAAATTTTGTTATCAAAAATCAAACCCAGGATTAGATTTTAATTTTGAAATATATTTTTGTTGAAATTATGTCAATGTGGGATGAAAAGCAAAATTGAAAAAAATAAATTGTAAGGTTTTTTTTAAAACATAAATTATAAAGAAAAACTTTCTCCAAATCGTTTTCTTTTTTATGTTTTTGCAAGATTTACCAGAATTCCTTTTGTATGGTCTAACAAGTTTAAACAAAAAAAGATTAATCCATTATGAAAATATATTCGTTGACTTTGCATCTTATATAATAATTACATTTAAAGCTATAAATCACTTGCTAAATACACTTTTGATTTTGCAATTGATTTTCAAAAAAATCCCTTCTTATAATAAGAAACATGATAAATTGTGTTTTAGGCTGGTAGTTATTAGTACCCTTTGTAAAAAACAAAACAAATAAGAATGAATTAATCTAGAAAAAAACATAATTTTTATGAAGGATTAAAGTAAATCATAAAAAATCTAAGTTCATCTTAACAATACCAATTATTTTTTCAGGCACTTGTTTTTATAAGTCATTTTTCTCGTTTTTTTAATAACTAATTTTCCTCACCTTAGCCTAAAATTTATAATAACTGTTTCAAAATGCACTCACATATGGCTTCATTCATTATAAATTACTCATATTTCAAAAGCATTACGCAATGTAGAAATGTTTTTGTTTGTAAAGAAGAAAATTACTGCTTAAAGGTGCATTTAACTATACAGAACCTAAAGGGTGTACATCGTATTTTTTCTTTCCTTTTTGCAAAAAATATATACTAGGCAATTGTAAACTTCAAAAGAAATATTTTACTTAATTTTTTTTTTAAATTATGTTAATCATATTATTTATCGTGATGTGTGTCATACAAAAGAATTCTACTACATATATATATGATTAAATAGTCAAGCTCAATGAATCTGTGTTATGGTCTAAAATTAAGTTAATATATATATTATATGCCATTTTGATATCTAAACTATTTTTCTCATGCTTGACCTGATTCTAGCAGAAAGGTCAACTAAACTCATTCATTTAACCTTGTAACGTATGTGGAAGGTCACCTTGAAAAGAGAAATACTAGAGTAGAACAAACACGGTTTCTTAAACAATTTCATTTTTGTACCTTTCATAGTGTCAGTGGTTATCAGTAACAAAAGTAATATAAGCTTTGAATGACCCCTATCGTTAAACTGGGATATTTATAATTTTTACTATGGATCAGAGTAAACACATTATTTAGAAATTTCAAATTCTTCTCTTCAGGAGAAAAATGATATTGTATTATTCAGTGCAAGCTAGTGTCAAAGGATGCTAAAATAATATACGTAATAATGGTTCAAGCAATGACTCTTAACTACCATTAATTACCTACTATATTGGCCTTTAGCGTAAGATTGGTAACATACACGGTTTAGACTTTATCTCTATACACTTATATCATATTTGCAGATTTCATTTATTTTAGCATATATAATTATGGTTCAATGGGCCAATTTATACTTCGTTTGAATTTCAAGTAAACTTAATAGTAAAGTAAGATTACTACTAAGCACAATTATGTAATCTTATGTATTTTTTTAGGTTATGACATTTATGACGATTGTGGGATTATATCACGTTCAACTGATGGCGTTTCAGAACACGTTCCAAACACAGATCCTAATATTTCTTTGAAATGTGATGATCAATGTCCATCGACACAACCACCATTTTTAGGTATATACCCTCATGTAGATAATTCGAATTCTTAAGGAATGAAACGAAATTTATTTCTTATCTTTCTTCAGTTTAAAAGAAATAAACACATAAGGTATTTTTCTGCATCAAAACATTGCTTTTTTTTTTTAAACTTAAAAAATTCCATAATAGACCTTAGAGTTATTTAAAATTGATTTTTAGTTATAGTAAAACTACTTTTACTCTGGACTTTACATTTATCGTTTTCATTAGACAGTAGTAGATTAAAAAAACAACAGTCCACATTATTAGATAACATGTTAATCTTTATGTAACACTGATGCTAGGGTTGCTGAGTTCAAGTACACCAGAGGCTACGTCTGCTGCCCTCTCTGTACTTTCCCCCGCCATCACAGGCGTGACGTCCCAGTCGAATTACAAAGAAATAAATGACAGACGATTGATGTTTACATTGCCAGAAGAAGAAGAAATCAAGGTAAATTAACAAATATGTATATTATGAGTACGTAAAACTATAAATATATTTTTTAATACTTTATAAAATATAAACAAAAATAATTAATATAGTTGGGTTTGTAAGAGTGATAAAAAAAAACTATAAAGAGCAAAAATAATAGATTGTGGGTATTATTTTTTGTATGTTTTATTTCGGTAAAAGTATTCATTCAGAAACATTTTTGAATATAGTGTACAAACATTTATGGCATAGAATTAAAAAAAATAGAACTGACTCATCCTATATGTACATTTACATGTATATTACCTTTTAATAGACAAAATGTACATTAAATACCGTATTTCACGTCAAGACAAGCATTATTTTTACGTTATTTTACATCACTCATTTCGATTTTATTTAAAGATCATTCTTAAATTCTTTTGCATAAAAATCACATAAAGAATATTCCAAAACTCTGATTGTAAATTTTTTAGCAAATATCCGCCTTGATATATCTGTGCATAACATCTTAGATCACTTTGAATTTTCACGCTTTTATGCATTGAATAGACATAGAGGAGCTTCTAGAAATTTGATTTGATTTCTTTGAAAATGTAAATTTGTTTGTTCTTTCACTCCTGAATATTACACCATTTTTTTTGTTTTGATCGTTTAAAGGACTTCAACCTACTTTAAAAAAAATACGAAAATTAAAGTTAAATTCATTCTTGGAAAAATGTTCAGTTTTATGTTTGATTTTTTTTTTGACAATTTATTGAGTCATTATCTTAAAAGGGTATAAATCAGCTTAAAACCGTGCGATTTGCATCTAATATACTGATTAAATTTTACCATTTTGATTTCAGCTTTTGAAAAAACAAATACTTAAAAAAACACATTTTCCTTAAAATTTTGAAAATTAGTAATGGAACAACTGAACACTTTTAAGACTAACAAAATTTCATAGCTTATAATAAAAACAAAATACATGCGCATCAAAATTATGATAAAAATATAACTACGTGTAAATCGAATAAATCGAGAATTAATTTTTATTTTAAAGGTTTGTATCATATATTTACAATCCTTGCAGGGAATTGTGAAATTGATGGAACATCAAAAATGGTCTATGATAGCTGTTTTATATTTGGATGACCAACACGGTGCCGCAATGTATGAGAATCTAGTAAATCAATCTCAAAAATCAGGAATATGCTTGGTTTATACAGCTCAGTTGAAGGAAAAGGATGTAACAAAATCTACAACCCAATTAAAGCCAATCATTGAAGAATTAGAAAAGAGACAGAAGAAACTTGTTGACGAAAAGTTAAGTGTAGTGTTCCTGGGAAACACAAAAACAGCGAAAATACTTTTTGAATACATAAGTAACCGTGAAACCAACGTAATAATTCATAAACTGCAATGGATTTTGCCTTCAAATATAAATCTGGATTATACTCTGAAAAACACGTTGAAGAAGTCCTTAACTCAACAGCAACAGAGTCAACCAAAAGTCATACTTGTAGAAAAACAACACAGATCTTTGACATCTTTCAAAAATTTCTTCGTAGATGAGCTGGTGAATTCGAATAAGTACAATCAGTTGCCCAAACCTTATTTGGATCAGTATGAGCTTCAGATGTTGGGTCCCAACGGTGGAAATAAAAATGATCTTTCTGCAGTATACAGACAACCAGGAAGCGTGCTCCCTACCGTGACAGCCATTATGATGTTTGCTTCTTCACTGCGTAAAATGCAGAGAGAACTGTGTTCTACCCAAAGTAATTTACAATTTTGTCCCGAATTGCGATCTAATTTAACTAACGAGTTTCTCCGTCTTGATACATCGAGTTTTGAAGATATAGAAAACTCAAATGTCATTCCAGATGAATTGAAAAATCTCACTTTAACAAATGACAGTTTTGCGTTTTCTTTCCAAAGTCTTCATGATCTTAAATTCTCTTTGTTTGATTCTTCAGGCGCAACACTACAAAAGGTATACATATAAATGTTGCTGATGAATTTAAAATGTACAAAGTAAATTGAATTAGCACTGCAGTCACTGTAATTCAACTAATTAATCTAAAGTATATTTTTGTATTTTTTGTGCAGCTAGCAAGCCTCAAGAATGATGAAATAGTTGTATATGATGAATCCAAGTTGCTAGAGCTAACATCAGAATGCAAGTTAACCTGCGAAGAGTGTTGGAATACAGAAGACATTGAGTTTGCGTATATTCCAGGTGATGTTTTACTTCTGGGAATCTTCTCACTGCGGGAGGATGGATCAACATCTTCCACAGATTCGGCAAACAAATACAAATGTGGCGCATTCCGAAATTCTTACGCACCTATCACTGTCTCTTCATTTCTACACTCCATTGAAACCCTACAGGAGCAAAACCTTGCTAGTACTTCTGTCGGAGGCATTGCCCTAGATGACTGCTACAATCCACTAAGTATTTCGTATATCTTGTCTGAATTATTTACAGGAAAGCGTCACTTAACTGATCCAGAGTCTGGAAAGATGATTGACTTCAGTAGAGTTATTGCTGTCATTGGTGCACTGTCCAGTAAGGTTACACAAATAATAGCTGATCAATTGAGTTTACTTGATATCCCCTTGATATCTTATGGTGCTTCCTCTGCTTCTTTGGATGATAGAATCCGATATCCTTTATTCCTGCGAACAGTTCCAAGTGATCATTTCCAGGTCCAGGGTTTGGTCGACTTGCTAGAAAAATTAAAATACAGCCATGTGGGAGTTATATACCTAGACGACGCGTATGGTCAAAATGCCAAACAATCGTTTTTATCTATGACAGAGCACATGAAGATGTGTGTTGAGGAACCCCTTCCTATTACAGAAGATTTCACATCTCAACAACTAGAACAAATAATCGAAACATTGACTGCTCAAAGAGGTATTTTTATTATTACTTTATAAAATGCAATTTTTGAAATGGAATGAACGATAAAATGTGATAACTTCTTAACTGAATTTCATATTTTCTTTCAGTGAAAGTTGTCCTGTACATTGGAATTGACACGGTGTCTGAAATGTTGTTGGATAAGCTTAAGTCAAGTATTGCTGATGTTCATTTTACTTTTGTTGCCAGCGAAGGATGGGGAACAAATACCAGGATTCTAGCAGGGGACAGAGGCAAGGCTGCAGCAGGGGCCTTAGTTTTTGTCACTCACGACAGCTTCGATATGTCCAATTCTTTCAAGACCTACTTAGAAAATATTACCTCTTCTTCTCAAACTAAAAATCCATGGATGAGACAGTTCTGGCAAATAGTGCTCGAATGTGATTATCCGGGTTCCTTCAATAAACGGTATACTAAAACCTGTGGTACAGGGATCAAATTTTCAGCACAACAAGTTGAAAATTTCTCCAAATCCCAGAGAAGTGTTCATGTTCAAAAAGCTACCTTTGCTTTAGAAAAAGCTTATCGCCAAGTGATGAATGTTGTTTCATGCCAGACTTTTCGAAACCGGGATTGTGCCGACAAATTTATTTCTGCCATCAAATCCACTGAACTTGTGAAAAGTAACGGTGAACGATTAAGATTGTTTAAAGATGATGGAAATGGATACATGGGATTCATTGTATACAATATTCAAGCAGTCGGTCAATATAATTACGAATATGTTAATGTAAGATTTGTTATTTTACAAAACAACATCTACTTTTTCAGTTGCTCTACCTATGGCATTTAAATACCTTATTATATGTAATGAAGGGGACTGTCTTTTATTCAAATACAAACATTACACTGTTTTGTCATAATATATATATATGTTTAACAAACATGAAAAGAAACGTTAATATTTCCCTAGTAATCAATAACAAATATTATCTATTTTTACCTTCAGGTTGGTTCGTATTCATCAACAGATGGCGAAAAATTAAAATTAAACATTACAAGGATAAAAACGTACAAAGAGGGTAACCCTCCCATTCCAGAAAATGACCTACAAGCAACATGTGAAGCGGCAAGATCTTTGAGAGCGCCGTGCCTTGCAGTTTGTCCCGTGACATCCACCTTGCAGCCAACTACAACTGCAGCTACTACGCCTTTACCAAAGGAGCAGACGTCAGACAATAGTACTCCTCTGAACATCACCTTGGCTGTAGTGATAGGTGTTCTGCTGCTCGTTCTTATATTCCTAACAGTAATGATGTGTAGGCAACAGAAAGCCACTCAGTCATTCCAAAGTAAAGAAATGATAAGTAAGTTACTCTGCTTCTCCTCTCCTTTGTTCGAGTTAAATCTAATTAGTATTTTGTCAGATTAGGCTTCATGAATTGATTGAAAGTTTTAACGTCACGAATTTGTGATATTGGTCCTTCGTTATGATTTGTGAATAATAATAATAATGTTAGAAAAGTTGTTCGTTTGCAGTGAAAAGTCCAAGTTTGGGAAGTTTGAATATCTATGAAGAACCTTATAGAGAAAGACGAAAACGTACAACATCTTTTGAACATGGTGAGCACGTCAATTCTTCGACAAGCGGGGTAGTATCAATGAGATCAGGCCACTCTGGATCCCGAAATGTGTCCAACAGCACAACGCAAAGTGTTAAAACACCAATTAAATATTCCGACGTCTTACAGTTAGAAGTTCCATCAAACGATATTTTGAAACACGGATCGCGTGCCTCAGTTGCTACATATCTGGACCCTGCAGATAACAATATTCCCCAAATTCAGATTACACAAGATGACTCTATGTTAAGAAATCCCAAACACAATGTAAATGAACAACAAAGATCACGTTCATCTGACAATTTGGAAGATACAGATTCAAAGCTTAACTATATCCAAGCAAAGGATCTTGAAATAGAAGATGAGGACGAACTAGCCCAGCAAGAATTGGACTTAAATTATCGGCAACGTGCAATTTCACTGAATGATAGCGTGGTAAGTGGTCAATTTAATGACCCCTTTCAACGCCCAACTACTTTACCTGGGATATCGCCCCTCACTGTACCAGGCAGCAGAGACCAAATGGCGATCCCGTCCTATCAAGCACCAGTGCCATCCTCGCACATATCTCCCATGTACCTTGATGCTATTCATGACACTCAAGCCATGTATCCAGGTATTCCGATACAGTTTCAAGGAAATCCAAACAATGCACAACTTTTAATGGTTTCGCCTGGTACATATGTACCGGCTATGGGATACCCAGGAAATCCTTCCTCTGGTTATCAACATATATACATTCCAACTGCTCCACATTCAACTGCTGGTTACCAGATACCAACTTCTTTTGCAAACCAAGATGTTAGGCGACCACGAGGTTCATCCCTTTCAGCTGGTGTTCAGCCGTCTTCATTGAGTCCGCAAATCGCTTTTTTAAATACAAACCAAAGAAGTGATATGCCACAGAGTGTTCATGGTGTAGTTTTACGTAATAATAAAGAGGGTGAATTTGTGTCCAGCACTTTGCCAGCATACAAAAACAAAAGTAAAGATCAGAGAGAGCATTACCATTCTATGACGTCGATGCCTGACGTCATTTCTCATGAACATGATGATGGAACAGAAATTATGATTTAGAAAAACAAACATGTTATGGTTGACTTTAATTAAATGATGTTATTAATGCTTATGAATGATTTTTTTTAAAGTTAGCAATGTATAAATGGAAAAAATGTATATGCAAGAATGTTTTAGCCAAGGTTCATTTGAAGTTCTTCTAGAACTCTAAAATTTCGTATCCCATATTTTGTTTTATTTGTTCTTTAATATAAAACCTGTTTACAGTATTAGTTAGAAAATATAAATTTATATTTTGACAACTGCATAGTTGTACATCCACATATATTTAAGTATGAGCTCAACTGATATATGATTTCATATATCTGTTTTAACGCATATGATATTATATACAAAATGTTATTGTTATTCTTTATTTTATGTCTGCTTTTTGTTACATTTTAAATATTCGATATATATATTTTATTGTTATCAACAAATGCCTAATATATAGCTATACAAATATAAGAAAATAAAGAAAACTTTTGAACCAATGATTGTTAAACTTTTAATTTTTCATTTATGTTTGATGTGTTGATAATTTTTGTAAAAAAAGAAATCCGAAGCCAAAATATAATTATTGCGCTACCGCAAGAAACCTTAATTACCCACTCTCTTTATTTCGTCAATTTCACTTTTATCAAAAACTGATGCTTGCATTTTGCAGAGGTTCATTTTCCAAAGGCTTATCCATTATGTAATTCGCAAATGGATTTTTACCATTTCTTATGAAGTCATCGCTGTATATCACAATATCGATAAACATAAAAATATGATTTGAGATTTGAATGACAGTACTTCTTCCCAATTTTAAATGCGTTGTTACGAATTGCGTAGTTTATAAAGGATGTATGTTCATCGCCAGGAACGATAACTCGTAAATAATTGTTTTATTTTAAAATGTAAAACTCATAATAAAGCTTGTATTTGAAATCTATTTGTTCAACAATTTCTATTTCATGCATAAAGGAAAGATTCAAGCTTCTTTGAAGTTTTAAAAGCAGACTTGTATATAGATATTATTAACCGACCAAAAAAACCCAAAACATATTGAGTGAAAACAAATTTCCTTTATCTACCCTTAAATTCCAATGATTTTAGCAAGATATGAAGTTAGAAGTAATATGTGATGTATATATTAAATATTCCATGTATTAGCTTTTCAAGCTCTATATTATGTATACAGATTTTAACAATAAGAAGGCTTAGAAATACTACACAATTATTGAAAAGATAAATTATTGCCTCAAAGTCCTTGGATACCTATAATTTATTTTATTTTTTATTACCGAACTATTTTGGTGATCAATGTTCAATTAGGAAATGCAAGCTGGTGCTTCTATTTGCATTTTTCTAAATTTTTTTTGAGATACATACTTGTATGATTAATTTCCTTCTATGATTTATTCAGGCATAACAGTTGATAATGCCGAACTTTGAAGAAATACCATGATTGGTTTAAGTACTAAATGCACATTGCTCTGAACTCAGAGTCACTTTTGTGAGTATTTTCAATTACTTAAGGACTTGATCAGACGACTTTAATATCCTCGGCAAATGATTGTCTATGCTAGTGTATCAATTTTTAACTATTGCTAAAGTAAATAGGGAAAAAAAAACTATGATGACTTCCATGAAATCCATATGTCTGCAAGATTTGATTTTCAAACAGTATATTAAAATTGAATCCTATATAGTGTGATGAACAAAAAACAACAAAAGCAAAGAAATATTTATTCACTATAAATACAAAAATTATTTAAATCATGTCTTAGGAGTTTCAAAAATAATACATTTAAGACCTATAACCATGAACAGGGCAAGCTTTTTCATTTCTCTTTATTCTATTAATTTTGCAAAAATCTCTCTTCAGATCTTCATTTTCTTCTGCGATGTTTGAAACTGGGTCATAATTTGTTAAATGCAGTCTCTCATTGAGTCTAATGTGTATATTATCCTCGGAGACTTGATTTATCGATTCTGACAGAATTTCAGATGAATGTGTACAAGGCTGCGTAGAACGATCAGCTGATTGGTTGAATAGGTTCATCTCTTCAGCCTGGGACTTTTTCCTTCTCCGTTCAAGAATCGGGGAAACTGATTAAAAAATAAAAACATCAACTTTATGATTATTAAAAATTCTCAAGATATCGGTTTAATTCAAAGAAAACTTATTACTTCTGTTCGATATTATATACATGTATGTTGATTCTAGAAACTCAACATAATAGAAAATCACACAGAACAAGGTACTGTTTCGACACAAATTTTGCCTTGATTTTTATAAAATATGGAAATGATGTAAGAAATTAAAATTCATCTTTTCGGAATTATTGAAATACCATGCTGTAAAACCCTACACATAGATTTTCCTACATGCTGATTGTGAAATCATGATCTTGTGCATTTTCCCGTATTTTCTTAAAAAGCTGCAGAAGACAACATTTTTCTCTTAAAACATTTGATATCATTTGTACAAACCATTTTTCTTCACTGCAATATACATCACAATTAAAAGGATTAGAGCAATTAAGCATCCAATGATAATAAACGGGGTATTGCTTGTCTCCTCTTGACTTTTATTGTGCATTATCATCACATCTGTAAAAGAGAATGTTTATTTTAAGTGTCATGAAACAAAAGTTTGATCGAATAGCTAATACCATGTTTGGAAACGCGCAAGAATAGATAGCTATATTCCCTGAATATTTAACATCCATGCAATTTTCGAAATACATAGTAAATAAAACTTAAGACATTCAAAATCAAAATATTGACATGTTCTGGTCATATGAAGCCAGATTAACACAACCTTTAACATTAGTTTATCGTACAATATTGCATACATGTATCATGGAATGTTTAATTCCAATAGTTTATCTATAAATAAGGAATTCGAAGAACAAAAGTAAATTTTGTGTTCAATATTAAATCTTTGCCAATCATCAAGATATCTATAGAGCTGTACCTTTTCCAGGAGGTCCTGGGATCTCTATCACAGGAGAATACGACTCAGCGTAGAAAGATCCGTCCTCCATATCCATAGAGGGGCAATTAATTTCTACCTGTAAATATACATGCATGTCAATCAATATACATTTTAGATGTGTAAATAAATAAAATTTATTCAAAAATAAATTACATTTTCAAATTTACTACTTTAATCGATTAATCCTAATATGTTCCATTCAAAATTACAAGGATTGATATTTAAAATCTTGCCAACTACAGTATAGAAACGGAATATAATTACCTTGATATAGTATTCCCCTGGAAGTATGTCAAAAAATGTGCATACATTTGTGTGAGAAATCTAAAGGAAATAAATTTTATCATGATCAGAAAAATAGGATTAGTTTTATATCAAGAGGAAACAAAACGTAGTTAAATAAAATGTTCATTTTATAGGCTGAACATTTATTTCATTATTGTTTTTTCAGGAATCACTAATTAGATTCAGAAGTTTTTCTTCTTTAACCTGGTTAACACTTAACTAAATTTTTTTCATCTTTTTGTGATTTCTAAATAGGCAATGTGGATCGGAATGAAATACCTACCATGTCAAGTTTTTCTGGACATTTCCTAATGAATTTCTCACATGTTTTGTAATCAGTGTCATTGCACAAGAACAGACGTTTAACACACATGAATTGAGGTGTGTAAAAGACGACATGGATATCGTTTTTCTTTGGAAAATTTGAGACAGCTACTGCAAGATTGTCTTTAAAATAAAATTAATTAAAACGAATTATGCAATTAGCAATATCAAAATATCTATTGAATAAAAAAAAATGTAATAATAATTAATATATTATTTCATATTCTGTCATTTTTTTAAACTACTCAATAATGTCACACTTTACATGTTTGAATATAAATTACATGTATATGAAAAACATATCTCACCTTTTGAAAAAGACAGATAATGTTCTGTTGACAAAGGGGTCATATGAGGCTGATATAATGTTAGAAGTAATGTATATGAGACAGGCCAGTGCTTGATATCTTGAAGACAAAGACGATTTTTGATAGTTACCTAAAAGAAACGAAGTTATACCAATTCATAGATATAATACTTATAATAACAAAATTTGCTTGAATTGAAAATACACTGTAAATGAAATAAACTTACTGCACGTGTTGAGGAAAAATTAAATATTCGTTTCTTTGGAAATCTTTCATAAAATCTATCGTTTTCTCCATGTTTGCTTTTGCTGCTCAGTTCCAGATATAGAACACGTTTGTTCTCTGTGA
This sequence comes from Saccostrea cuccullata, assembly GCF_032062105.1. Taxonomy (NCBI): domain Eukaryota; kingdom Metazoa; phylum Mollusca; class Bivalvia; order Ostreida; family Ostreidae; genus Saccostrea; species Saccostrea cuccullata. The sequence goes on from NW_026938715.1 coordinate 580,403, forward strand.
GAATAATTTTAACAATTAAAAGCTGAAACATCCCTCCTTGAAATAAAAAAGCATTAATTTTATTAATTTGATGAAAAGGTAGCATACAAGTTAAATCTGATCAGAAAAATTTTGAAAAATTAAATATAGGTGAAAAAGAAAATCAAATTATGAATAAAATAAGAATTATACACTGTAGAATGTTGATTCAATTAATAGAATTTAAAATACTTTCTTCAGCTGTTCCTATTTGAAATGAAGATTTGATCATATGCCCTATTAACCTATACACACCCTGTATATAGAAACATTTCTTGGACGAAGTTTTTTTTTTTATTTGGGTGTGTGTGCATCTTTCTAGCTTGTTCTTACCACTACTTTCAGGTATTCTGACGTGAATTTCTAATCCGTGTGTGACATTTTCTAGACCCTTGCTGTTGTACTTAGTTATTTCCTGATGGGGAGTCTTGGAATAATCTTGAAGTCTCAGAAATGTTAGCTTAAGTTTTTCATGGAGCAGTCCTATGGGTGGATGGTCGTATTTTTCGAGAATTGCATACTTCTTCTTGAATTTCTGAAACTCTTTATAAAGAAAAATATATTGATGAAGATGATTAACATCTCTTGATAAAAAATTAGAAGGCCGTGAAGAGGATAAAAATAGAGAAAAAACCTGAATGAGATGTGGGTTTTGCGAAAGACTGTAAACATTATTTTTGGGATAATTTATAAATATTTATTTCTTTCTCCAATGAAACTTTCAACACATTTGATAATTAAAATATTACTTCAATCTGCATTTAAGGGATCCATAAATTACCATATAGAGAGATAAAAAAAAATACGAACCATTTTCATATCCCACGGTGCAGGTAAAGTTCTCAGTTGTCGGATGTGATATCTGAATAATGAAATACTCCATTATATTTTGTTCATGATGTGTATCTGATGTTAAAAAATTATTTCTATAACAATGGGAAAATAATATAACATAAAGTGCAAACAACAATCAACAAATACGGTATATCACAAATTTAGCAGTAAGAGCAATATTTACTCCTCGCCATACCCGCTATTTTAATTTTTAGGAAAACGGTATTCTTGTAAGTTCTGCTACGAGTTAAATATAATTTCTTGTCTTGTCTTTTTTAAGAACCTTTATTGATTTTCTTTGTGTTTTAATCTTTATTATTGTTTTTAATTAATATTCAAATGCAGTTTATTCAACTATTTACTTTTTTTTTTAACTTTATTCTATTTATTTCATTGGGTTTTTTTTCATTCATTAATCCCTACGTTTTTCTCTCTTTCTCTACATTTAATATCTAATATGTATCACTTGCCTCAGGAAAATTGACAATTTCTATTGAAAAATGTTGTTAACTAAAAATTATTTATTGAAAAAATAATCAATTTTAACATTAAAATAAACATTAAAATAATAAAATTTTTATGAACATATAGTTTTGGGTGACTGAATGCTTCCTGTTGTTAATTTTGTTATAAATATAAGCGAAAATTAAACTGTGTCAACATCCTCTTTTTGAGGAAAAAATATTTAATCAAAAATGTATCACTTTATGGCATGGTTGTTGTTTTCTGTACCTTTTACTACACAAACAAATAAACAGGACTGTGTAAAAAAGCAATTTTAATTGAGTGCAAATATTTCTTTTTAAAGCGTATTTCAAAATGATGTATTTGATGTTTGTCCGTGTAACACTTAACAATTCAAATTTCTAAAACGATTTAGAGTTTTAGAATGTTAATATAATAGTTCAAATTTCTAAATTTCAAAAACTCAAACTGATTCTTATATTGGAATTTAATATTTTAGTTCAAAACCTAAATTTTCAAATTTCCAAACAGGTTTTAGAATTTTAGAAATTTAGATTTATACCTTAAACATTCAAAATTCAAATTTCCAAAAACAAATTTTGTATTTCAAAATTTGAGCTTTTAGCCTACTGTTTATTTAATAAGTGTACGCTTAACAATCTAAAATTCAGTTTGACGAGTTTTGATATTTCAAAATTTACTTCAAACTTCTAAATTTCAAATTTCAAAACGTTTTAGATTTTATTAAAATTTAGAATTTTGATTCAAACATTCAAATTTCAAACAACCAAAACACTTGGAGGTTTTAGATATTTACTTCAAATATCCAAAATATCAAGTTCCAAACCTGGTTTGAATTTTGAAACTATTACAAAAACACTGTTGGCTAAGCAAAGGAGCTTTAAGATAGTTAGAATATTGAGCTGATATTCAAAAATCAAATCGGGTTTAGAAACTTGGTATTTTGGATTGTTAAAGTAAAATTCTAAAACTCAAAGTGTTTAGGTTATTTGAAATTAGCATATTTGAACTAAACTTCCAATTTTCTAAAAATCTAAAAGGTTTCAAAGTTGGATTTTAGAAGTTTGAAGCTGATTTCAAATAATCAAAAGACTAAACTTTCTGAGCAAACAGTAGACTAAAAACTCAAACGTTTAGATTACAAAAATCGTTTTTGGAAATTTGAATTTTGATTTTTTAAGGTAAAAATCTAAAATATTAAAATCTTAAAAACCTGTTTGGAAATCTGACATTTTAGATTTTTGAACTAAAATATTAAATTTTAATATACCAAATCATTTTGAGTTTTTGAAATTTAGAAATTTGAACTAATATATTAACATTCTAAAACTCAAAATCATTTTAGAAATTTGAATTGTTAAGTGTTACACGGACCGATGTTACATACGATTTTTGTTTAAATTTTAACTATTGTCAATAGCGCAGAACTTTGATTTTAAAAAAATACATATTGAGTTCCGCTTTCCGAGTTTTCCATAAGAAAACTTATTTTCGTATAAAGTTCATACTAAGGCTAGTCCTCTTTGTGGAAAAATTCCACTATTAATTAAACCGCATTTTTTCTGTAAATATGATGCTTGCCGAAATTCGACTTTGAAACGCATCAATTACCGGGTAAGGCGAATGCCATGGCAACCACTTGTGACAAATAAAATTACACCAGCGTATTTCACGGACCGGGTCATTTTTCAGCATTGTATAAATGTTACAGCTGGTATTATAAGAATGCTGTCAACCATTTTACGCTTCAGGTATAATGGAAAAAATCGGATATATCACGCACATCACTTGCCTGTTCATGTGTTTGTCTTTTAAAAACAGTATTAACTTTGTACACTGCTGAAAAATAATACATGTAAATATTTTGTACTTTTAAGTAGTAGAATTTATCATGTTTACATATGTTAATAATGTTTGGTGTAACATTTTCCGAGCATTTGAAGATAATTATATTACATATTATACAACCTCAAGTCATACCACAAAAAAATGTTACCACAGGGAACTTTTACAATAAAAATTACAAATTAATTTAGAATTCAGTAAACCCAATTTACATGTAGTTATATTTTATTGTACCAAAAATAAAACAGGAAGGATAAATCGCCAACATCCCTTAATGGCCTTATGACAGCTTAGGCGATGTTAGGTATAAGCGAGTAGTTTGCTATGACAATATCAAATCTTACCGTCATAAAGCAGTTCCTGGAATAACACAGCGAGGTCCAAACTTCACGTGAAGTTACGCTGACCAGCAACGTAGCCAGTGTCCAGCTCGAAATCATCCGCGGATCGCGGGGTAAAATCCCTCAGACCGACATGTGTGTCTAGATAGAGCAATCGGTCGATGGGATAGCATGACATGTGAACAAACTATGGGGATTTAAATCTGTTAATTCACGTGTATATAATCCTCATATTTCTTCCGTGTTCACTTTCTTCTTCAAATTCTTCTTTTTCATTGTAAATCATATCTTGTCAAACAAACATTAATTTTTTTAAAATGAAATTGCGTGAATGTCGATCCAGATGGTTACATTTCAGGATATTGCTTCCCGGTGCAAAATCTAGATGTATTGTATTTTTTAATATTATGCATTGTATTGTCAGAGAACTTTATATTAATTCTAATTTAAAGGAAATATTTTAATGAAAATAGTTTTGGGTGACTGAATGCTTCCTGTCGCTAATTGTGTTCTAAAGACAAGCGAGAATGCGTGTCAGCGTCCTCTTTCTGAGGAAAAATATATTCATGCCTACCTCTTTATCTTCGAAATGGACGTATTTTCCCCTCCAAGTATACCATGTATACTGTACCGGTTACTTTTTAATCCTCTTTGTGCTGGTTAGCACATGAGGCCGTCACCAGAGACTTCCACGTTGGCCTGTCTTGTGTCCATCTAATTTGGATCTGTCCCCATGTTCAGCTATTTTCTTTTATCTCTTTCTCTACAGATCTTCTCCATGTTTCTTTTGGTCTTCCTCTCTTTCTCTTGCTAGATGGCGTCCATCTCAATGAAACCCTTGGGAAGGTGGTTGGGTGCATTCTACATATATGTCGTATCCACAGCCATTTCCTTTTCTTTATAACTTGGGGTAGAGGAGTGATTAGTCTTTTCGTACAGCTCTTTGTTTGAGATGGTATTAGGCCAGAAGATGCGTAGTATTCTGCGAAGTCAACGTGTCTGGAAGGCATCTCGCTTGTTTGAAATGGCTTTTGTAACTTTCCATGCTTCAGCACCATATAGGAGGACCCCAAGCATGTTGCTCTTGAAGATCCTTATTTTGGTATTTACTAAGTATGCTGATCTTTGCTGACCTCCAGATTTTTCTTAGTGCAACAAACGCTCCTGTGACTTTAGAAATCCGAGCTAGCACATCTACCTCAGAGTTCCCATCTGCAGCGATCTTGTATCCTAGATGGAAAAATTCTGTGATCTCTTCTATATTTTCATTATTTAGGGAGATTAGAACAGACATCCCTGTTTTACTCCAGTCTTCGATTTAAACTCCTCTGATAGGTTTGATCCACAGGTAACTCTGGCATTTATATCCGTGTACAGCATCTTAATGATGGAGATGATTTTATCTGGAATTCCATATGACATCTGAGAATTTTTTCTAAGGCTAGGCGATTAACACTGTCAAAAGCTTTTGTAAAGTCGATACAGTTGATGTAAAGTGAAGAGTTCCATTCATTGCTATGCTCTAATATTTCTCTGATAGTGAACATCGGCACATGACCTTCCCTTTCTAAAACTTGCCTATTCTTTCCGCAGTAGAGGATCTGCTATGTCTGTGATTCTGTTCAATATCACTCTGCTTAGCACTTTCTTGGATACCGAGAGCAGCATTATCCCTCTATATTACCCTTGTTGCAGTTTGAAAGGTCTCCTTTTTTGGAAGTTTTACTATAAGGCCTGTTCTCCAGAAAGTTGGTGTCTCCTCTGATTTCCCATATGTTCTGTAGAATATTTGTCAAGATGGTAGGTGTCCAATATTCTTCGGCCTTGACGAGCTCTGCATTTATCTGGTCAATGCCAGCAGTCTTTCCATTTCTAGTTACCCTATTGCCTTTTTCACCTCTTCTACAGTGGGTGGATCTGTATTAATATCCAATGTGTTTATAGCTGGGGTTATCAGGACCTTATTTCCTGTATCATTTGTAGGGAACACTTCTTCAAAATGTACTTTCCATCGTTTCTGTATATCTTCTTCTTTTGATAAGACATTTCTTTTTTTTTTTTTTTTTTTTTTTTTGTCTCTTACCGGTAAATATGATGACTGAAATTTATCTGCTAGTGTTTTGGTGATTCGATAGAGGGTCTGCATATCTTGTTTTGAAGCTGCTTGTTCTGCTTCATTAGCTAGTTTTTCAGTGAATCCCTTCCTGTCTGCTCTTTCATTTTTCCTTACTTATGTCTTTTGTCCAATATTCCGCTTGGAGCAGATCTTTTTGTCTCTGATTTAGTGGACAGGATTTTTTTTTCTTTTCTTTACGTTGCTGTATTCTTCCTCTTTTTTGCTCTTTCTTTTCCAAGTATCTAATAGAACCTCATTAAATGTTTCCATATCATTTCATCTGAGTGGTCCATAAGAGCCGCAAACTTGTTCTGGACTTTTAATTGAAAAGATCTCATAATTTTCGCATCTTTCAGCTTTTGGATGTAATAGGAGGCGGTCTTTGATCTTTCTTCCTTGATTTCCTTGGTGTCAACTTGACTTTAGCTAATACTAATGAGTGGTCAATTTCCACGTCTGCTCCTTGTTTTGCAACCACATCCAGGAGGCTTCTTCTACATCTTTTATTAATAATGACATGGTCATTTGGTTTTTCTTAACTATGACCATATGGGAAGTTCTTTTGCATTTAAGTCTCCCAAGATAAGCAGGAAATGGTGTATTGTCTACTATCTCTTGTAAGCTGTCGTAAAAAGAGACTTTCTTTCTCATCGTCTTCTACATCATCTATTGGTGCATAGGATACCACTACAGTAAGTTTGGCAAAAGTTGAGTTGAATCTTGCTGTTATGATCTGTTCATTCACAGGCTTCCATTGTAATAGACTTTTATGAACTTCTTTTGTTGTGATTATTGCTACTCCTCTATTATTATGCATGTTCGTCAGTTCTTCCAGAGTAGAGTATTTGATGTCCTGACACTAGTTGTTTTAACTTTGACCCCGTGCCTGTCCATCTAGTTTCACTTACTCCAAGAGGCTGGATCTTGTTATGCTCCTTCTCTCACCACTTACAAGTGCTAGTTTTCCTGTTTGGTAGAGGGTCTGCACGTTCCAGCAGCCCACTCTACGTGTTTTTTTTAATTTATTTTTTGTTTTTGTTTTTTTTTTTGGTCGAAGGACATCTCCTATCAGGGTGAGAGATTCGCGCGTCATACTATCAGTATCCTGAGTGTCTCTGGTTAAGGTTTCTGTAGCTGCATTGTTTGACATGTTAGGGTTGTTGGCCATAAGCAAAAATCCCTGAACTCGGAAGCTCGGAACAGTGGTTTTCTTTCAGGGTTGTCCTTCCCTTAGATGATTGCGTTCCCCTGATTTTGTGCTCATCTACACGGATTTTCTGTCTGGATTATCTTCCATAGCCTTTGTCTTTCCCAAGCCTTCCCACAAGGCAGTGGGTCTAGTTGACCCATAGCTGGGGACTAGGATTACAGGCATCAGGGCATATCCACATGCCGGTGTACCATGCATGCCGTGCATTTAGGGGCCTAGTCTCCTCCAAGATCTTGTGCTGCTTGAGACCGTAAGGTACCCAATGCCCATCTGCAACCTCGAGGAGGATCCCATATCTGGGCCACATAGGTCTAACTGCGGAGATGCTATATACCTGACTGAGAAGACTTGCATATTTTGCCAGGGGCGTAGCCAGGGTACATTTGATGTGGACGCCTGGATAGGCTGGGGTTTGGGGGCCGCCATAAGGCCCCCAAAGGGTCCAGGGCGAAGCCCTGGTTGGGGCCCAAGGGGCGAAGCCCGCGGAAGGTGGTGAATTTTCGACGATTTCGATATACATGTTTGACCCTTCTACTAGCATTTTTCTTGCACTTTTTCAGTTTGTTACGCAGTCACATTTGTTCTTTCCTTGTACAAAATGCGGACAGTCACTCAAAAATGAGAAAAGATCTGTCCAAAAGCAAACCCACTAAAACAATTTTAGACTTTTGAAGCTCGACAAAATACGTATGGTAACATACGGTAGTTGGTTAGAGTGGCGTAATTGACTGATAGTCAGCTACAGTGCAGGCTTACATTAATATTAAGAATTACTCTCTAAAGATTGAAAATAACAAAGACAGAGGAATTCTTTTCAACACATTTTCTTACACATTACTTATGTACATTGTATACATTTTAAAATAAATGTTCATAAATATTCACAAATCTGGTATCTTAAACTTTTTGCAACAATTATAAAAACATGTAAAATATACTACTGCATGGTTTTAAGGTAGTGTACAGATGTCAATACTTAAATAGGCCTTATTATTTTTTTTTTTTAAGGTTAAATTGAACTTTACCAATTTTTCGCTTTTGATGTTCATATATAAAGCTGAATTATGATTTTTTAAGTCTCGCATGAATCCGATATTAGGTTAAAATTGGGGGGGGGGGGGGTTACCGTTTCAGAAGTTAAGCATTTGCGATTGGAAGTCAATTTCCATTAAGAGAAATTGAAATTGTTGGCATTAAATAAAATTATTGTTTGTTTTAAGGGAGCGGACGGCCAGGGTTTTATTATGTGCCATCTACAATAGAGAAACTCTTCAAGAATGTAATTACACTTGGAAAAAAATCAGCAATATTCTATAGTAAACCAAAATACGGGAAATTCTTTTGATTTCAGTGAGGTGTAAAATATCGTATTTCCCCCTAAAACTGATTCTGTTGATTTTCATTTAATTTTTTTATCGTCAATTCTTAATATTTTGCAAAAATGATGGGTACGCTTTACAATATTACGCCTGCCTCGCTCTCCTCTCCTCCCTCTTTTTTTTTTTTTTTTTTTTTTTTTTTTTTGAAAATGATGTGGACGTTTTTGCGTACAAACGTACGCCTGGCTACGCGCCTGTTTGCTAACTCTCTCGCAGCGAACTGCTAGTCATGGGGTGGAGCTGAAAGCGAGAGTGACAAGCACAGAAACAGACAGACACACACACACACTGCATGTACGCATCACACAATAATTTTCGGGTAACAACTTTGCCATTAAATTGCTATATATGAGTATTAATCTAGTTGAATAAGTTGTGTATCTGTATTATTTGGGGGATAAGCGTTAAATTTTGCCTACGTTCAATCGTACAGCAACAAAAGGTTTGGGGGAAGCCAATTAATTTACATGAATTTACATACAAACTATTAAATCTTCATTTAAAAGGCTACATGAAACGGAGGTATGTGGGGTTTAAATTGTCCCTCCCCGATTTTTACAAACATTATGATCTTCAAATTTATTATATCGAAAATTATCATTGAAAGGTTGCAGCTTATCCCATTTTTTTATTGTAGCAGTTTGATAAAGTATTGATAAAAATTGGTTATGGAAAAGTTGGACTCCTTCCACTAATTTTTTTTTACAACGTCAAAAAAATGTGCCATATTTTCAATTTGTATAAATAGAATTACAGAGAAACGATGAGATGTCGCTTTATCAAAGCAGCATGTAAAACTAATATTTTCTTTATTGTTCTAAAAATTTATTATTCATGTTATTTCCATTCAAAATTAGTCAAAACTTATACATGTTCAACGGTGAACACCCCCACCCCCTTCTTTCTTTGCAAACTATTTAAATAGCTTAAGCCTACTATTTTTTTTCATTTGAAATTTCAGTTGTTGTCAATAAATTTATTTGGAAGTAATTGAATCGTTTCGCTTTTTCGGATAATTAATTAACTTATTAATAACAAGATATATTTTAATAGAAAATAAAATTTATGAGGCAGGTGCTTGCAGAGTTAGATCTCTTGACAACTTAGTGACCTTCACCCTCGCCTCGTTTTGGTAGAGCTGCCGTCAATATACAATCATGTTTTGCCGGACGGCGCAAACATTTCTTCCACAATGGTAAGTTTAAAGAACATGTAATTTAAAAATAATGCAACAAAAGAACTTAAATTGTAATTTTACATTATCATTCCTTTTATCCGAGAGTCCATCTTGACAAGGAATCTTTATCAACTCGTGACCTCTAACATGCAAACTCGGTAGATTTACCGGTGCCAAGCAATTTTGAGGCAATAATATGACGAATAAATGTATATTTAATGTAATTCCCAGAGTTCCTTTCATTTATTCCATTGTCACTATTTTTGACAAAGCAAACTTTTAGGGAGTAATAAAATCTTGGCTAAGTATAACTCGAATTTCCTCGATGATGACTTATTGGGTATAATGAGATCCATGTACAAATAATACAGTGTTAGAGTTATGACTGTATTATTATTTATCAAGGATTACAATCCATGTTCTGAATGAAGAAATTTTCTCTGCTTATGATAATGAAAACACCTCATAAAATTAATTATCAACATTAATTTCTGCAGATATGCTTCTTAAACATGTTACACTATTAAATGATGCACATGTTGTCTTTTCTTGCAGCACGCAAGTGCGTGGAATGGCGACATTGAAGGAAAGTGAGTACCTTTAAGGATTTTTTTTTTTTTTTGACAACTAAGTTAAAAAATTATCCAAGTTATCTGAATCCTAAAAATTTACAATTAATTTTCAGAACCGCAATGTATGTTTTAATTCAAAATTGATTTGTAATTTCCCTATATACTGAACAAATAAACTAAGCTAATAATTTTTGTTTTTAATTTCCCAGTTCGTGTCAGATTAAAATCTGTCACCAATATTCAGAAAATCACCAAATCCATGAAGATGGTGTCAGCAGCCAAATATGCAAAAGCTGAACGAGAATTGAAGCCTGCCAAGCCCTACGGAGAGCAAGCTACTGGTTTGTAGTTTCCTATAAAAGGATGTTATTCCCATAGATTTTAACCAAAGCTTTCAAATAAAATGCCTACTTTTAAAGTTTGTTCTTCGTTATCAGTTACGTGTACCAGGATTGTCCTTAAGACATGGGGCCAGGGAGTTTCCCTTGTCTGTAATATTGATAACGTTATCCTCCAGTAAGGGGAAGATTCAAAGACGCTCTTCTACTTCTTTAATATCCCCTGCTATTTCAAATCTTAGGGAAACCCTGTTGGACATTATTTTGTAGTACTTTTACAAAAAGTAATGTAATTGCCTGTTACCCTCTTTTCAGATGTATTTTGCCCAATACAAAATGTATGTATGTCTTCTTACAGCTCTTCAACAGAATATAAACATGAAGGATGATCAAGAGACGGAGATGATCTTGGCCTTGACCTCTGACCGAGGTCTCTGTGGGTCAGTCCACTCCAGTGTGGTCAAGGCCATCAAGGCCCGGCTAGCTGAAAAGGACGACGCTAAACTCTTACTGGTCGGGGACAAAGCCAAGGCCATGTTACAAAAGTAGGAATGTAGAATTACTCTGAATTAGACAGGGCTCGACATTAACTTTTTTTCCTACTGGTTCATTCGAACAAATGACCAAAACATTTACTTGTCCGAACTTCAACTTCACTTGTCCGAAAAATTTTCAATAAATTTTGATTGATTCATGATATTATTGATAAATGCATGTACAACAAACACATAAAACGAAATTTTATCTAGGCTTTTTGTCCTGACAACAACATAAATGTTCACAAGTGAGCCTGTCAACATCAAACAGAATCCAAACTTTGTAAGTTCCTTGCCTCACCAGTAGTATGCAATAAGTGAACTTGGATCCTGATCCAATATGAACTCGCATTAATATCGGGATGGAAGTCTGGTTTTATGTACAGCTTCCATTTTGAAACGACCAATTACCTTTCAACAGTCATTCTTTTTTATTATACGGAGACTACTTTACATTGAAATCTACTTGTCCAATCGGACATTCACTTGGCCGTAATTTTTTTTCACTTGTACTGGACAAGCGTTAATGTCGAGCCCTGTAAGAGATTTTATATAAAAAGAGAGGAGTATTTTAGATATAATTTAGAAAGTATAAAAGTAATTAGCATCAATGGGGTTGAAATATATATTGTTTTAACAGATTACATGAAGTTTTAGAAATCAATATAGATTTCTTTTCATTTTTTATTTTGCATTTTTGCACTGAATGTGAGGTGTGAAAAGTTTTGTTCTCAAACTGGAGGACAATACTATTTATGCAGTCTTATTTTAATTCAGAAGATTTTGATTTGAAATGTAGTTTTCTCCTAAAAATTGACATAGATATTTATGTTCACCCTATATGTTCAATTCTATTATTTATTGTTTTAGACTACATGGGAAGAAAGTTCTAGGACATTTTAATGATATCGGCAAAGTTGTTCCGGTGTTTCAAGATGCTTCAAAGATTGCACTGGCAGCTATTTCCTTTGGCCTGCAGGACTTCACTAAAGTTACCATGTACTTCAACTCCTTCAAGTAGGTTCAATCCCGATTATTATATATTGCATTAAGTAAGGCCATCTTTAAATAATCAGAGTTCTTGAAATCTTTTTTTCACTGTCAGTCATGTGGACTGACTGCCATGTGAAGTTTGTCAGTCCAGAGAGATTTCTATCAGTCCCAAAAAAATATTAAATCAAAAGATGAAAACTTTGTTCGATTTTATTATCAATACATTGTGCACTAAACACTGCACACTTCATGCTGATTTGATTGTCAGTTTCCCTTGAATTATCTCGGGGGTCGAATTTCATTACAAGTTTTTAATCTAGTTTGATTATCTCACTTGGCTTACCATAGCACCGTCAACAAACCTGTTAAGGCTGTTTTATCAGTTTACTGATCATAGTGACACTTGCATTCATCAAAGAAACCATTACAAGATAGAAAAGAGTTTGAAAGTTATATGGAATTGGTACGAAATTTTGTCAGATTTTCACAAGTTCCTCTGTCAACATTTACCAGTCATTTGGACTGACACAGAACGCAAGGTAGTTGGTCCTCGGTTGTTTTTATCAGTCTTGCCGACAGGACCAAAAGATTTCAAGAACTCTGAAATAATTGTTTGCCTTCTCCTGACTCAGGGTAAAATTATTGGGTGGTAGTCGGGAAACCCAAATAATTTCAACATATTTGTTGACAGATAAGGTAATAAAAAGAAAAAAAAATTGTGCCCTGGAATGTTAATGATGGCCTAATGCAGAATTTTTTTTACAACAGTCAAAAGACATGAATGAATATGTCAAAAGATCATTCTGATATAACCATAAGAAGTTAATGTTTAAAGCTTCCATATCATGTATTTATAGGAGTTGTGTTATTCTCATCTAAAGGGAGATGACACAGTTGTTAGCTTACTCCTTTTTCTTTTCATCTGAAAGGAAACTATACAGTTGTTACCCTACATCTAATGAGGGAGACATCAAAAATTGTCTTCTTTTATACTGTAAATTTGGAAATTTTTGCTGTAGATAAGATTGCTATAGATAAATTGTTAGGAAATTTGCGAGTTCATTGCATTCGCAAAAATATCTTTCTTAAAAATAATTCAGCATAAGAAAATGTATACAAAGTAGTTTGAAAAATTTTGAAAGATAAAAAATTATCAACAGCATTTTGACCCAGATTCGCAAAATAAAATTGATGTAAAAATTTCCAGATTTATGGTATGTCATGCTCTAGACCCATCAAATTAATTATGTCATGTTGGTTAACAATATTGTGGATTATTATCAAACTTACATCCAGACTTGTACATTTTGCATAAAATTGAAAAATTCATCTGTTCCTGAGGTTGATATCTGTGCTATAGGAAAATACCGGCTAAGATTTGATGAAATTCAAATGTAAGAACTTTTTTTCATGATTGCACACAAGTATCTTACCTTGTTTACTTAAATATGCAAATGTAAATATAAATTTCTTTTAATAACAGGAGTGTTGTATCCTTCAATACCCGCAATGTTGCCCTGCCAACCATAAACAACCTAGCTGGAGCAGAGAATTACAATCTGTATGACAGCATTGATGATGAAGTCCTACAGGCCTACAACGAGTTCACACTAGCCACCATGATCTACTATGGTCTGAAGGAGGCCCAGTGCAGTGAACAAAGCTCCAGAATGACAGCTATGGACAGTGCTAGCAAAAACGCAGGTAGGTTATTGTGTTGGTACACTGGTGGTGTGTATTTAAGTTGGCATACTTTCCAAGCACGAAATGCAGGTACTTGTGTGTGCGATCAGAATGTAACTGTGTAAGCAAAATTGTGGATACATAAGTGTTACTTTTATGATTCAAGTTTAAAACTATAATGATCAAACTGTAGGAGAATAGCAGATTTGGGAAGTGCAAAATACATAATCTTACGAATAAAATCTCTTCTCATTCTCGTGAAATTATTAAAAATTGCCTTAGACCTGACATTTCCTTTTCTTATTGAAAGATGAAAAATTCTGAAAACTTTAAATGTTCAAATGACCCAATATGTTACAAATCAACAGAGGAAGTTTACTCCTCCATGGTACCTGATCCCACTGATTTTTTTTATGGCGTCGAGCTTTAGCTCGGCGCACATATAGCTATGATGAAATATATCTGACTGTTCACCGCTTTCTTCATGCGCCAAATAATATAGTACTCGAACCAAGACCTTCATGTATCTGGCGTAGGAATATACATGCCACTTTTTGCGTTTATTCCATAAATTGCTTGAAAATCATACAATTTCAACAGTCCTATACATAGTTGACAACTCACTCACTTTCGTCGGGTTACTTTTCGACCCTTAACCTGATTATTTTTTATGACACGGCGAGTCATGCTTATCGCCCGAATCCCCGAGAAAGAAATTAGGTTGTATTTTTAACTTCCAGTTACAACCCAAGCTTGATCTACGTAAACAAACCCGTTGGCTATGTGGTTCAGTAGGCCAGTAAATTATCGGTGGGGGTGTAAACAATTAACTGGAATTGTTTTGACAAATCAAATTTTAAAATGGCTTCCGATAGAACAAGATTGTTATCAAGACCAGCAGGAACAAATTGAACAAAGAGAAAGAGAAACAATATTTATGTACACGTCAATGAATCTTGGAAAACAACTTTCATCACATAAAATAGTGTTCGAAAACAATGTAGGTCTTACTGTACATTTAGTACACATTACACTGGTTAATTAAATTAATTAGGCCTAATTATGAGAGAGGAAAAGTAATTTCAAATTCTCTAAAATTGGAATTACTTTCAAATTTAGCACCAGGGACCTATATATAAACAATATATATATATATTAGTATATACATGATATAGGTCCCTGTTAGCACAAACCGAAAAGGCTTTTTTTAAATGCAGACTTACCATAATTCAGGTCAATGCTGGACAATGAAACCAATGTTCTTATTTAACATATCAATTTAATCAATAATTTTTCATCATTGTAAGTAAATAATTCAGTATAGCCTTTTTTTAAATAGAAGAATTATAAATACATGTACACAAATGACCAGATTTTTACATCTTGGGTGTTGGCAAGTATGGTCGTAATACTATTTTACCGGGGTACTGACTAGTGACTACACATTAAAACCTGTTCTCAAGCTGTTCAGTTGGACCATATGAGTTGAATGCTTTTATTTCATAAATGCTGAAATCGGGGTATTTTATCTAGATATACATGTACATGTACAACTAAGCTATATAATTATTTCACGGTATCACTGCCATATCTAAAGCGCGGCGCCATTGTGGCCCTTCAGGCCTTTGATTTTTAAGAGGACCTCGTTGCTCTGCTCCTACTTTGTGATATTTCAGTGAACTTTTCAGCTTGATAACTGTAAATTATCTCCATATTTCATTAAAAATTATTTTCAAATTTCAGGAGAGATGATTGACAAGCTGACCTTGACCTTCAACAGAACCAGACAGGCTGTGATCACTAGAGAGTTGATTGAGATCATTTCAGGAGCAGCAGCTTTGTAATGAATATGTAACACTTAGACACTGAATAAATTCACTAATATCATACCAAGGACAGGCTGATGAAAGACCATTTACATTTATTGTGTGGAAAAAGTGAAAATGTAGTGCTGAACCTTTTGAGTTATTATGTTTCAACTAATTAAAAGATTTTGAGGTATATATTTTGTGTTTTTCATTTGTTCAAGAAACACTGGAAAAGTAATTTGAAATGTTTGCATAACCTTTATTCTAGCTATTTTATCCTTTATTCTAGCTGTTTTAAATATAAAACTTAAGGAATGGTCATTGGTTCCTAAATTATATCTGCTAGAAATTCAGAGTTTGCATGAGGTATAAGTCAGTCCTTGAGAACTCCCCTTACTGAAAGTTAAGTACCTTATGTTGTAAGTTCAGTGATTTTATGATTTTTGCTACATGTTCCTTAAAAAAACATACCAACAGAAGGGTTCTATAATTGTGCCCCCTCCCCTTTATGGTGTCTGTGGTTGGGATGCAATGATCAAAGGCATATTGTAACTTTCCTTTTCATCCATCATCCTTTAAAAGATTTATTTCTACTTTTGAAATGATACATGTATGTCACCAGAAAAAAGATACAAGCTGGTGTTGAAAAAAAAACTAGAGGTACTGTGAGTACTGAGCTCACTAAATGATACCCTCTGACTCCCATATGATTAGATGTATAATGGCAAAGTCCATGTTTTACTCTGGGAGACCCGAAAAAAGTGTTGGATGAAAAAATAAATTGGAGGTGCACTATGGCATTATGTAATAAAAAAATATGTGAAAGTATCATTAAATTATTCAGAGGTGTAGGAAGAGTTGCGGATAAAAGATGGATACCCTTCAATATTTTTAAGAAAGAATGACAGTGTCCATGTCTTGCACTGGGTTACTGAACATATGCCCACTTGTGCATTTTGGACCTTATTAAATGCTCACTTGTGAGGTGTAAGGGAACTTGTACATATGTACATTTAGAGGCAAACACTACTTAATTTTATTATTGTCTTATGAACGCACTTTTAATTTTGATAATTTCTTCATCTTTTACATTTTTTGCAATACTGCGGTTTTGCCATTTGAATCAAATCTTGACTTATTAAAAAAATGTAAAAAGAGAGCGTATAGCAATCTCATCACATTAAAATAAATACATGTACTATGACATGCAATCTTTCTACATGGAAATGCATTTACTATAAATCAAATTAATCCACTTAACATGAATATTATTTAACTGTGTTTCGTTTTACAGATATTCATTATGTTGTAATTTTCGCTCTATAAATCGGTTATATAACTTGTTCTACGTATATATTCAATCACTAGCTGTAGATTTTTGAGAAAACGATAAATTATAAATGAGTTCATAATATGTGCAAGATGCAACCATTATCACTTTTGATACTAACTTCAAAGAAATTATTGGAATATTAACTTTATAATTACATTCAAATTCCACTCATTATGACATGCATTGAGGTATAAACTTGACATGCGTCTTGTAGCGTATTTTCTAGAGGAAAAAAATGTACAGTACTCATAAGTTTTGATTCCTAGATTTTAACACAGTTAGTGGCCAAATTTTTCCAAGCCCAACTACCTTTCACTTCCATTTTTTTGCATACAATACTACCTTTCCTTCATAACACTATACTGTGGTAAGAAGTGGGGGGAGGGGGGAGAACCAACGTTTCAGTTGGACATTTTCAATAGTAAAGGTAATATTGAGAAAAAACGTTTGGGGCCCCCCCCCCCCCCCCCCCCCCTCCTGGCCCCCTGTTGCTACGTGCCTGTTTTTCGAGTCCTTTTATTGACATCAATCTTTTATCGACGCATTTTACAACACAAAATACCCTTAATAGTAATGATGAACAGAAAGAGTATAAAAAAGACGGTAAAAGTATCCACAACAAAGAACTCACATCCAACGCTCTGTTGTCAACGTTCGGCAACCCAAAAATAATTGCCTGTATTATAATGTTAGCGATGGAGGGTATCGTGATTACGAGAATCGCATACTGCAGCATTTTGTGAGCACGCTGTTGCCAAACATGTTGATTTAACTGGGAAGCTGGTTTCTTTAAAGAGCAATGAAGCTTGTTCGCTGTACATCTACCTTCTACTTTTGAAGCAATTGGCATGGTTGGTAAATTCTTTTCCTCTTTCTGATTTTCGATGGTTGAGTTGAAATCCTGGTTTTCTTCTCCTGTTTTCTTCTCTATTGTTTGCTTACTGAGTGTTACCTGTATCTCTTGATCATTTTGCATGCCGGTCTTAGACGTAAGAGTTATTTTCCCTCACAACATTCAGTTGCTTGCAAGTAAATTTTCTAGTTTGGTTTTTAATTTTTCTCAGCAGGAAAACGTAAATTCCTAGAATCAGAACCGAGAATGTTGCAATTACAAATCTGGAATATGTAGCCATAAGGTTGTGTTTTGTATAGTTGCATCTAATGTTTACAGATGTTTTTCTCTCAACTTGTACATTATAAACAAGAGGTACGTATATCAACGAAGCCAGGAGAACAGAGACAACCATATACTATAACCTGCCACGGCTTGACCTCATTTTGTGGAAAATGTTCTGCTTACTGGGATAAACAGCTAGAAGTCTTTCTAAACAGAGATTAAGAAGCAGAAAATAGGTAAACAGACGTGCAATAGGGTAAATGTACAGGAAAACCTTACACCAGAGTCTGCCTATGGGCAGCGGAAAGGGCAAAATTTACAATAATAAGAAAACAAACAATTATTTTATTTCAATGACCATAAAAACTTAACAAATGATATACAATGCATAATCAACAGACCTTTTCGCAGAGCAAATATACATTAAAGCAAAACCAACGAACAAGTACGTAACAAACATACATGAATGCAAAACCAACGACCATCTTTGCAGTACAAACGTACATGAAAACACGACAAACGAAAAAACTTTAACCAACGTGCACGCGGTAAATCTAGTCTTTCCGACTCCCGGCTCCCGACGGTCCCGTTTTTTTTTTTCTTGCCGATTTCTTTTTTGTCGGCGCGCACAGAAAGTCTTCACACTTCTCAGGCAAATTTCTAGGTTTAAAAAAATTCATTAATATATAAAAACTTTAACAAATTTGCGTATTTATTACTGAATCAGCAGTATCATTTGCCAAAAGCGGTAAATCTAGTACACAGCTATAAATGCGAAAACCACTGAAAAAGGGACACAAATGTTTTCGTAAAAATCGCGATTAAAAACAACAAACTGAGGTACAGTTTATATTTTTTAATAAATGAAAACCCTCATTTACATGCTAGATAATTTTTATGCATAGAAATTCCCCCACACATTTTTTTTTGTATAGAACTCTTTGCCACATTATGTTTATGTTCCCAGGCTATACAACATGGACGTGGTTCTACCTCGGATCCCCCTTAATTTTTTTACTTTTTTGGGGGGGGGGGTGTTAATTCATCTTAAAAATTTAAAATGAAAGAAAAGAATTTACATAAAATGTAGAAAGATATCTCATTCTCCTGAAGGCCGTTTCGTCAATTTTTGTTGTTCTTGTTACATAAGTTGGTTTTCCCCAATTCTTTAAATATTACAAGAATCTATTATGATAACTTTACATTACAGTGGCATATCATATGACAGGTACGTAGCAACAATTCCCAATTTTAAGAGTAAGGTCAAAAAAGGGTTATGTAGTACATGTATATTAGGAAAAAAATTGGCACTGAAAGAAGTTGAACCTAATGTACCCCCCCCCCCCCCCCCCACACACACACACACACACACGAGATTTTCGAGTTTGGGCTATATCATTTAAATTTCCTTTTTGTTATTGCTTGTTAAGTTTTAAAAATCTTTTTTTCAGCTAGATTGAATTCTTTTCTTTGGTTACCCCCTCCTTTTAAAAATGATGCTACGTCAATGTATAATAATGCAGTACTTTCATTTTGCATTATTTTACCATAAGTGCAATGTTAGATTTAGCTATTTTTATGAAGAATTTGATAAAAATCTTTTTTGAAATCAAATCATTTTGATGTTATGAATTTTTATAGAATTTAATTGTTCATTTTTTTATTAACACCACCAATTTTCACTGAAATACTAATTCAATCTTTTTGAGAAGAAATATCTTCTCAATATCAATACCTTAAATATCTTTAAAGATACATGGACACAGATTTGAAGTTAATTTATTTCGTCTTAAAGTTATTGAAACAAGATTGCCACTTTTCCTAAGTATTAAGAATAAAATTAAAATTTGTGAGAGTGCAAGGATGTGTCAATCAAACCCGTCTAATAAAATTTGAAGTTTTAATAACTTTTAGATGAAATAAGATTTTTAATATATTTTTTGTGTGAAATGCTATTAAAATATACATGTCCTAATATTATACAGAAAATATTAAGTTCAAATCTGTGCCCATGCACCTTTACTATCTACGACACTTACGTCTCTCTGTATCGATGTCCGTTTTTGGTTTTCATAATTATAACGGAGTACTACATTTACCGCTTTTTGAAGGTGATACTGCTGATTCAGTAATAAATACGCAAATTTGTTTAAGTTTTTACATATTATTGAATTCATTTAAAAAGAAAATGTGCCTGAGAAGTTTGAAGAGTTTCTGTGCACCGACAAAAAAGAAATTAAAAAAAAAATCCGATACCGTCGGGAGCCGGGAGTCGGGAAGACTAGATTTACCGCGTGCACGTTGGTTAAGTTTTTTTCGTTTGTCGTGTTTTTATGTACGTTTGTACTGCAAAGATGATCGTTGGTTTTGCATTCATGTATGTTTGTTACGTACTTGTTCGTTTGTTATGCTTTAATGTATACTTGTTCTGCGAAAAGGTCTGTTGATTATGCATTGTACGAGGGTCATTCAAAAAGTTCGTAGACTTCTGTCATAACTTTTTTATTTAACATCATATTATAACCAAATTTAGAACACATATTTTAACAATAAATTCAAATAATTTGAGCTTAAAAAGTTGAAAATATATTGATAATTATGAAAAATATTAAAGATTTAAGACAGAAAAAATGGGGTCACGGAGCAGGGTCAAAATATACCTGTTTTCTAATTATATACTTTATAATGTCTAGATTTATACCTCTAATAAATGGCTCTTAAACGAAATAAAATTGAAATGTTTAAATTTAGAATTGTTCAATTACTTCAGATACTGAAATTTAATGTAATACATCGCTTCGTTTAAAAGATATCAATCTTTAAACGCAGATAGACTTCCTGAAAAAAAAGCAAAAAATGATGACGTCGAAGGACGTCACGGAGCAGGGAGTACCGATAAAATTTTGTTTTTGCATTCGGGAAACCTTTAAAACGAACACTGAGAATGCTTGATGAATAAGGAAATTGATACAAAATGTGCTATGCATTTGTTTATACTTGGAATGACTATTTTTTGAGTGTTAGAGACTTGGAATCGGACCATGAACGGTCTGCGATGAAACAAATTATAGTAAAAAATCTTGTCAAAGAGTTATTAACGTCATAAAATGTCATGTGCGATTCACTTTTGCGGAACTTGTGCAAACAAGAGTTACGCTATAAAGAATTTGAAAACATTGACAATGTAAGTTAAGGTACTCAAACAATTGTTAGCGAACTAGGTGTACTGGGCTATAGATTCATGAATTTAGAAGAAGCAACACACCGTGGATGAAATGAAAAGGCAATGTAATTTTACGAAAATTTCTCGACGTTGTTTTGACGTCACAGCGTTGTTAACCGTGCTCCGTGGTGACAAAGCATGCCTACTTTTAAAATTGTCTAACACGAGTTCCATTAAATCAAATGGAATGAAACTTTACACACTGACAAAATAAATGTTTTTAAATATAAAAATGTGTTGATCTAAAATTCTGTAAGAATAATATGATGATGGAGGACATTGTCTACGTATTTTTTGAATGACCCTCGTATATCATTTGTTAAGTTTTTATGATCATTGAAATTAAAATAATTGTTTGTTTTCTCATTATGGTAATTTTTGCTCTTTCCGCTGCCCATATCTGTCGCCTGTCCATGAAAGCAGAATCATCAACACGATGTCCACAATCACTTCGTTGGAACTGATGATCAGATAGATTCTACTTCGGTGGTTTATTTTCATCGTCTTGTCCTCTAAAATGAAGATACAGATACACAATTTGAAAAGAATTGAAAGAGATAAGAAAATGGATACAACGATTACATTTCTCTCCAGATCCATGATTTTATCTTCGTTTTTTGATGCTGGACATTGTTTAATGACTTTTTTGTACTTATACTTCAGCACTGCGATGGTTTCCTAAGATACAGATTCATCTGCTACTGTCATACTTTTTCGAAGACAATTAACTTCAAAGAGTTAATTCCTTCGATTTTTATAAGTATACCTTGACGTGTTATCCGAGAGAAGCTTAATCACTTTCAACCAATTTATATACTTCATGACTTTCGGTTTCTTTTCAAATATAATTGTTTGATGTATCCGCAGTTTTAATATTCAATGAGAATTTGTCTAGAATAAAACCAGTCCTATTGATTAGACTTTTTTTTATAGAGGTATATAAATATATCATAAACTCAAAACTGCCAAGTCCATTGATCTTTAATTGGTTGTACCTACTTACAAAAATACATTGGTACTTGGTATTCCTCTTGTACTAACATTGATAGACAAATATAAATAGATTAAGATAACAAACATTGATCGATCTATATATAAATTCTAAAACAATATACTCAGTAAATTCCAGGAGAAGTCAGCATCTACTGTTGACCTGACTAGCAAGCTAGCAACTGGTCATGTACGAGGGCTGTTCGAAAATTATTGAGATAGTGTGTATATTTTGCTTTCTATTGAACGTCTTTCGGTGAAAATTTGCATATACGTTTGACATACACTAAGAATTGATATAAGCAAAAAATATTTTACAAATATTAAATATTTTCTGTACAATGGTATATAAATGCGTCATCAGTAGGGGTACCCGGAGCAGTCTCGAAATCAGATATTGAAAATATGTAACACCAACGTTCTAACTCTTCCTGGACCCATAATAAGAGCAAAAAATAATTCCGTTTATGTTATAATTTTTCAGCTGTCATTCAAATTCATTTTGTGCAAATTTGTTAGAATTTTGATCAGGAATATTAAGATCATTAAAAAATTAAGCGCGGTAGAGAAATCAGCTAAGAATGAAAAAAATGGATTTTGACGTCAAGGGCGGAGCAGCGAACATACTGTAAAAGTACTTTTTTCCGCGTGGTATTAATTTACGCTATGTACGCGGCCACAAATTTTCCACGGAAATTTGTCCAAGCGTACTTAATATAAATATAAGGCATAAAGTGACAGTCTAAGAAATCCGCGTAATTTTCTACCCGCGGATTAAACGGAAATTGAGATTCCGCGGAATTATGACCTCGCGGAAAAAAGTACTTCTACAGTACCTAAAATTTTATGTAGCGCAATGTAGATCTCTTTTGCAGGCTCAACGACCCGCTCAAACAACAACAACGAGAAAAAAATGTGTTAGGGTTTACTATTTCATTGGTATACATTTTCTCAAAAATTCAACCAGAGTAAAATCAAAAGCACCGGACGACCATCAGTTACTACGTACGATATTAACGTCGTTACGGTATTTATATCGTTGACCTGCATTGCACAAATCAGCACTGCATGATTTTAAGTCATCCTTTTCCACAAATGAAAATTTCCAATCAGGTAGCAACAGCATACATTTTTAAGGAAGTTTAAGAAAAGAGACTGTTTGATTTTTGTACTGTTAAATGTAATTACAAAGAGGAAAAAGTATACATGCTTCCCGATCGTTTTACATGCGAAACCATCTCCGGCTGACGTGACGTTAAATGACGTAGTGATGCTGCTCCGGGTCGATAGACATATGCATGTTTATCATTTCACCGAAACTTTTCTTATTATCATAGGAATAAGAAATTTTGCACAAGTGTTTTATTCTTTCTTTATAAAATGTTGATGAATTTTCATGAAAGTATCTCCGTCCTTTATGCAGTAAATGAAATTGTCTCAATAATTTCCGAACAGCCCTCGTATATCATATGATATGTTTTATTTGTCAGTAAGGTCATTATAACGCCCTAACAGTGACAACGTGCTGGCTTTAACGGTGTTATTTCAAATTTTCCTTGTGACGAGACCTTTTTATGGGTACCAACATATTTTACCTCTTGTCTTTGTCCTTTGACTTTGACCAGCATTTGCGAAATTTTGCCAAAACTTTTACCTTCAAGTTGATGATAACTTTAGAAGGCTTGGTACTGATGTTTTCATTAATCACATGGGTACATTTAAACATGATACGATCTTTTTACAGATGCAATCATTATTGATTCATAATTTGACCTGAATAAGCCTGGTGTTGGATATACATGTACTTTTGAAAAATGTGAGTTAAACCATTGCCAAAACTTTTACACGGTTGAGTATACGGGGCATCAGTGTTTCACAAACACATCCTGTTTCTAAAACAATTATACTCAAAGGGTGGATCTACCATACTTTTATTTCCTTAATTTCTTGCATTACATACAAGGGCCAATGAAAACAAAATCAATATTATAAAGAATATACATGTAGGTTTAATTTACGTTTCAATTTACTTGATCAAATTAATGTTTAGGGGGAGCTGATTGCATAACGCGTTCTGTGCAAAAGCAATTCTATGAAACGCCGGGACTGTTTTATATGAGGATTAAACATTATATGTAGTGTTTCCTTCATTATATGCGGTACTGTTTTAATTATATGAAGTAGTTTTTACATTATATCGTGTACAACTTCCATCATATGCAGTACTTCTCTCATTATATGATGTAGATATGTTATTACATTATGTACACCTATCATTATATGGAGTGTTTTAAACATTATATGCGGTAGTTCTAACATTATATGCCTTTATTCTTTAAGCCAAAGGCTCATCAGATTTAAATTCATACAGCATACAAACATGATAAAGTGTACAGAATAAATATCAATATTATATACAAAAGTACACAAAGGATATAAATATCAATAGTAGTTACAAATAAGACTTTCGTAGAGCTGTAGCTTTATATAAAAATATTCCTAAATTATAGACAACTCTTTTACATTTTGACTATTCATTAAACTTACAACTCTAAATACACGTCGTTTGACATAATAATACTTCTTAATGTACATACTTCTCAGATTTTCATAAAATGAACATTTTAATATGAAATGAAATTCATCTTCAATATATCATTAGAGGAGCATAGTGTGTAAATTCTTTGAGCTCTAAGTGTATTATTATATTTACCAGTTTGATTTTTTAACTGGTGGTTTGATAATCTGATCTTGGTGAGCATTCTCTTATATATATCATCAATAGGTTTTGTTGAATATCTTTGTAATACAAAATTATTTACAACGTATTGATACAATTGTCCTTTTGAAGATGACGTTACACACGAAAAAAAATATTTTGTCTCTAAATATCAACCATCCTTTGCTCAATTATTTTATATGTACAAATGTTAACAATGTTGGCGTCACATAAATAGCTCAAACCAATCTTTAATACACATAATCCCATTATCGTCCCGTAAAACCATATCTTCATAGCAGGCCCTAAGAATACAATTGTGCAGTAAACACAACAATAATATCCTGACACGCAAAAAAACGCAACAAGCAGTAATCTACAAATGTTTGAATTTTTTTATCTTATGATCTTCAAAAATGAATACAATAAGGCTAACCTCACTTTTCAGAACATCAGAGATTTGATAAAAATGTTAAATGCTTATCTTTTTACTTTACTAAGTAACACATGACTGTTATTTAAAACACCCCCTCCCAGCCATTCAAGTAAAACGTGCAAGACTGCCCTAAACAACAATTGCAGCTTAATTTCTACGATACAATAGGTTCATCAATATCGAGATCAGAGCGAAGGAATTATTCTTTGCCATTTTTAAATTAGGTCGAATTTTCCCTAACTTAGAGCAGTGTAGCCACCCCTGGACTTCCGGTACAAGGACTGTCCTTAATGAATATAATACGTAAGACCCTTTAATTTTGAGGCGTATTGTTGTGAATTTTTGCATCACCAACTCTCCATCGCCTTTACATTGAAATTTTCCAGCTAGAGCAATGGAAATGCGTACTTAAGTCAAGAAGCCTTAGCATCGTTACGGGAATCGAAAGGAGAGTTTATTTTTTTTGAAATATTGCTGCATTACTTATGGTGAACAGTTAAAACCCTTAAAACTCCATAATATTGCCAAATGTTTTGTTAAGCATGCAATTTTTGATTTTTGTTAAGCAGACTCAACTTGACTTCCGGTTATGGTATGAAAATCGTTCAACAATCGTTAAATTACCGATGTTTACCAAAGTGAAGATATCCATAATTTTAAGATCCAAATTTTTTCACTTTACATAATTATTTCCCCCTAAAGTAGGATGTTGCGTTTCTTTTGCGTGTCAGTATATTATGTACGGAAGCCCATTTAGGACCTATCAAAAAATATTTTTGAATTCGTTATAACGATTTTTTAGAATTCGTTATAACGAATTAAATTTGTTATAACAGATTTATTAAATTCGTAATAACGAATTTAATTTGTTATAACAGATTCATTGAATTCGTTATAACGAATTTAATTTGTTATAACAGATTCATTGAATTCGTTATAACGAATTTAATCTGTTAATACAGATTTGTTGAATTCGTTATAACGAATTTAATCTGTTATTACAGATTTGTTAAATTCGTTATAACCAAATTCCTTGAATTGGTTATAACGAATTCAATAAATCTCTGTAATAACAAATTAAATTCGTTATAACGAATTCTAAAAGGCTGTAATAACAAATTAAATTCGTTATAACGAAATCTAAAAGGCTATAAAAACAAATTAAATTCGTTATAACGAATTCTAAAAATCTGTTATAACAATTTAAATTCGTTATAACGAATTCTAAAAATCTGTTATAACAAATTAAATTCGTTATAACGAATTCTAAAAATCGTTATAACGAATTCAAAAATATTTTTGAGAGGTCCTAAATGGGCTTCCGTAATTATGTACTTCTCACATTATATAAAGTATATTGATCCTTATGTGTAGTATTTCTGTTGTTATGATGATGCTGATAATATTATGTCCGGTCCAGTTAGCATTCCGTGTGGTATATTGTCCAAGCCCAAAAATCCTATTTCGGGGAGGGGGGACCAACTTCGATCAGTCCTAATTTTTTCAGATATACTACTCTATCCTCAGTGGACTATACTTCAACAAAAAGTAGGGGCGGGGGCTGTACTTTCAATGAACATTACATTTTCTATAGTAAAGTTATGTCTGGGGGTTGATATTATGTGCCTGTAATTCGTCCTCATCAATCAGGACCCCCCCTCTCTTACCAGTCATTAAAACACGTTCGTCAACATTCATTATATACTAGATATACGGCTGTGCGATATTGTAAATGTATTTTTACATCAGGTAATGAACTTTTGGAATCGACATGATAAAGAGTTAACACAATATATTATATAACTTTGTGAAATCCGGTAATCTGATTGGTCAATACGAAGTACTTATTTTTTAATAACGACCGCTGAAAGCGAATAATGACTCGCACGAGCTGCCTCGTTTTCACTTTCGCTTTAGACAAACATGGAAGTTCGCAAGTTGTAGGTGAGGAAAATTTAAAACATATAGTGAAGAACTCTGAGACTGATAATACAAAACAATTACTAGTATATTTGTGAATGTTTTTCGGGAATAATTAACACATAACATTTCATGGTTGAGTTCGACCTTTCCACTCAGCCATCAGAGTTTTGACGCTGTTTTCGCGATTACGGAGACTGAAGAAAATATAGACAAGCATATCATGTAAGATTGTATCTATTCTTTGAAGACATAGGTATTTACAGTATATATTTTGTCAGTGCATTTCGTCTGCAAGTGTAAACGAGAGCGATTCTCTATCTGGGGGAGGGGTTACTCTGTGTTATTCGGAGATAGATATCTTGCGTCATTATCATGATATGGGAAATTTATTGCCAAAACAATTTCCTCTGAGTAATATTCAATGAATTCTGAAACATTTACATTCAACTTATTTATGGTTAATACTATCTCTGTAAATAATAGGATAAAATACATTGCAGTAATAACTTTGGGAAAGTATCATTTATATAATATAATAAATATGGACTCAATGCACGGACAATATGCATTTATAATGACCCAGGATGACAGATATTGACCTCAGATACATGAAGTATATCGACCTCGGGCTAACGCCCTCGGTCGGTATACTACATGTATCTTCGGTCAATATCTGTCATCCTGGGTCATTATAAATACATATTGACCTGCAATGAGTCCATATTTGTATAATAAAGATATTTTTAAATCACATAAGAAAGAGTTGAAATAACGTAATTATATATCCACATCACGGAATGGAGTTTTGACATAATGTAATAAAGTATTGATATAATATAAAGATATGTTCACATAATGTTATACACTTTTTAGACCACGTAATAAAGCACTGACATAAAGGTAAGATGTGTTCGACTAACATCATGATGCTCTCGCCGTAAAATAAAGATAAAGCCATATCAGGTAAGAATGTTTTGATATAACAGAAATATACACTCTCCAAAAAAAAAGAATGGATTTTTGACTTCATGTAATGATAAGTTAAATTATAAACTGCAATTTACTTGACGTAATGCAATTTTGACCTCATATATTAAAGAAATGAAATTATGTAAAGAAACATCCATTTCACGTAATAAAGTTTTAAAACAATGTAAACACATAATGAATTTTTTACTTCAAGTTATGAAGTGCTGAAAAAATGAAAGGATTTACTTTATGTAATGCAGCATTGACATGATGTTAAGATATATTTACATTATCTTATAAAGAAATGACATAAGGTAAATATATGTTCACATCACGTAATGATAAATTGAAATAATAATGCCTAGTTGTATGCTATAAGGCAGTGATGACGTTTCATTATCAAGGTATCATATATGGTATATATCATTTCGATAAAAAAAATGCTTTCAATTGATTTGCTCTCCTCACTATCGCTCTATCCACACTCTCATTCCCCACTCTTACTCTCCCCTCTCTCACTCCCATTTTACTCCCCACTGTCACTCCCCTCTCTCCCCCTCTCTCTCTCCCCACTCCCTCTCTCTCCCCTCTCTCTCTCCACACCCTCTCTGCTCTCTCCCCACTCTCTCTCCCCACTCTCACTCCCTCTCTCTCTCTCCCCTCTCTCACTCCCTCTCCAGCCTCACTTCCCCATTCCCTCTCTCCTCCTCTCTGCCACTCTACCCTCACTGTCACTACCCCTCTCTCTATCCCCACTCTTGTTCTATCTTTCCCCACTCTGTCTGGGGAGAGTGGGAAAGATAGAATAAGATTGGGGAGAGAGAGTGGGAGTGGGGAGAGAGAGAATCTACTCTCACCCCGCACTCTCTCTCTCTACTCTTGCCACCTCTCTCTCAAAGACAGCGAGAGAGATAGTAGGAGTCTAATTGTGATTAGGTGAGAAAAAGGAGAGTAGGCAGAAGGACTTTAGATAGAATGGGAGGTAGTAATCGCCCACTCTCACCCTCTTTTCTCTCCCTCACTATATCTCTCCGTCTCACTCCTCCTCCCCTCCCATTGTGTCTTTCTCTCTGTCTCCCCACATTCTCACTCTCTCTTTCTTTTTTTTTTTTTTTTTGGTTTTGTCTTTCTGCCTCAGTTACTTCTAACTGGTTTGAAATAAACTATTTATATGCATTATACATCGATTTTTCATAATTGTTTACAATTAAAAATAATGGAAATAATTCTTTTTCCATAATAAAGAGAACATTCTTTCGTTGTTGTAAAATAAATTATAAAATTTCTATTCTTGATCTTTTTATTTTAAGTAAATTTATCAGAATTGACTATTTGTGCCAAAAACATTATGTCATTTAATTTTACAAGGGCGATAACTTAAGACAAAAATTTACAGAGACGGTCTACCAAAATATTCTTCATGTTACTTCATATGCATTTCGGGATTTACATTCACTATCTTTATCCCTTGTTTGCAATCAGTTTATTTGAATTCTATATTTTAAATATTTCTTTTCTGCTCATACTACATTGTGAGGTTGCGTTGTTACTAGCCAAAATGCACTTGCATCTTGACTCCCTCGTTGTTCTACGCTGAAACCAGTATTTTATATTCTTTGAATTGAATTGTTCGTTTGGTATTTTATTCAAATATGTACTGTTTGTAAAACTACAAATAATCTTTATTTGTTACATGGTTCTACTCTTCTAAGCATAGGTTTTAACTTTACAGGTTTTGAGAGGTCCGTTAGGCCTTCAGTGTATGAGTGAATGCTCACCTATAATTACGGGTTCTGACCATGCATGCCTCTGGGAAAATACAAATCATTCAATGTAGCAGTAGAAACATACATTAAAAAAAGGAATTCGACAAAATTCCTTAAAAAACATGGCCATAGGAATCGGGAGGGGACGGGGTCCAGGGGAGGGGCGGGACCCTCCCCAATAATTTATGTATAGAATACTATTGAAAACTAAGCTACATTATGTCTGTGTCCCCTCAATAAATACGTTTAATAACCTTTTTTTTTTTTGCTTGTCAAGGAATTTTTCGTAGTTAATAGTACCCTAACTGAAAACCCCCTCCTTCCCCCCAAACTGAAATTGCTTCTTACGGCCCTAAAAAAGAATTTTATAAGATAGCGCGACGAAATTCAAGTCTGATGCAGGAAATATGCTGTTTTAAATTACTTTGACAAGGTTTTGTTAAATAGGGTTGCATTTTACAGAAATCAGATTGGACAATGTGCTTATGTAAAAAACATTTTGTCGAATTATCCATAAATGCATTGCACTCTAGGAAGTGTATATCTGGGATTCCGTTTTTATATATATATGCACGAAATGAGCAAAGTTTAATACTTGTTGATTCATCCAAAATTCTCCCGGACCTAACCTAAATAATTCAAGTTTTACGTCACGCACCCAGTTTATACTTGTAATTGTTCCCGACCGATTCTCATGTCGCGAGTATTCGTATGAAGATTTTGAAATGCAGTTTTTTTGTTTTTTTTTTTAATGATTTTAAGTTTTCTTTGTACATGTATAATAAGTGGATATCGCCCCAGTTCTCTATAAATCATATAAGTGCATGCATTTATATGACCTTAACACCGAGGGTGATTTTACAAAAGGACAAATGCAGTCTTTCATTTTCTGGAGATTTATGAAAACCCCAGATTTCACTACCATACGATAAAACGCCGCCAACATATGTATCAAAGAGCTGACAGCGGTGTTACAACGCAAAATGCAATAACACAAAATGTAATAACAAGAGTTTAGATTATTACATTTTTCGTTATTACATTTTGCGTTGAGATCAGCACAAAATGTAATACTGTGCTTTTTATGGTTGTCACATTTTGCGTTATTTTATTTTATTTTACAACGCAAAATGTAATAACACAATATCTCATCAAACAAAATAAAAAAGTAATTTTTTTGATTGGGTTTAATACAAAATATAATGAAATTGATTTAAATATATACATGTACATGTAACCAACATGGGAAGCACGCTTTACAAAATACTTAGAACTAAAACAATGAGACCACCATTACGGCTTTTCCGGACAGAAATAAACATCTAAAAAATGAATCTTTTTTTTATACTCGCGACATGATGCAGAGAATCGGTCGGGAACAATTACAAGTATAAACTGGGTGCGTGAGGTAAAACTTGAATTATTTAGGTTGAGTTTGGGAGAATTTTGGATGAATTAACAAGTATTAAACTTTGCTCATTTCGTGCATATATAAAAAAAACAGGATCCTAGATATACACCTTCAAGAGTGCAATGCATTTATGGATAATTCGACAAAATGTTTTTTACATAAGCACATTGTCCAGTCTGATTTCTGTAAAATGCAATCCTGTTTAACAAAACCTTTTCAAAGTAATTTAAAAAAATGTAGCTTAGTTTTCTATTAAAGTATTCTATACATCGGGAAAATTATTGAGGAGGGTCCCGCCCTTCCCCCGGACACCGTCCCCTCCGATTCCTACGGCCATGTTTTTTTTTTCAAGGAATTTTGTCGAATTTCCTTTTTTAATGTATTATTCTACTGCTACACTGAATGATTTGTATTTTCCCAGAGGCATGCATGGCCAGAAACCGTAATTATAGGTGATCATTTACTCATACGCTGAAGGGCTAACAGTTAACCTCTCAAAAGCTGTAAAGTTAAAATCTATGGTTAGAAGAGTAGAACCATGTAACAGATAAAAATTATTTGTAGTTTTACAAACAGTACACATTTGAATAAAATACCAAACGAACAATTCAATTCAAAGCAAAAATATAAAATACTGGTCTCAGCGTAGAACAACGAGGGAGTCAAGATGCAAGTGCATTTGGCTAGTAACAACGCAACATCACAATGTCTGCATGAGCAGAAAAAACATATTTAAAATATAGAATTCAAATAAACTGATTGCAAACAAGGGATAAAGATGGTGAATGTAAATCCCGAAATATATATAAAATGAAATGAAGAATATTTTCTTCTCTATAAATTCTTGTCTTAAGTTATCGCCCTTGTAAAATTAAATGACATAATTTTTTTCGCACAAATGGTCAATTCTGATAAGTTTACTTAAAATAAAAAGATCAAGAATAGACATTTTATAATTTATTTTACAGCAACGAAAGAATGTTCTCTTGATTTTGGAAAAAGAATTATTTCTATTATTTTTAATTGTAAACAATTATGAAAAATCGATGTATAATGCAAATAAATAGTTTATTTCAGGAATTTCATTTTAGAAGAAACTGAGTCAGAAAGACAAAAATCAAAAAAAGAAAGAGAGAGTGAGAATGTGGTAAGACAGAAAGGAAGACACAATGGGAGGGGAGGAGGAGTGAGACGGAGAGATAGTGA
Organism: Saccostrea cuccullata; assembly: GCF_032062105.1. Taxonomy (NCBI): domain Eukaryota; kingdom Metazoa; phylum Mollusca; class Bivalvia; order Ostreida; family Ostreidae; genus Saccostrea; species Saccostrea cuccullata. The sequence continues at coordinate 612,832 of NW_026938715.1, forward strand.
GGGAGAGAAAAGAGGGTGAGAGTGGGCGGCTACTAACCTCCCATTCTATCTAAACAACTTCTGCCTACTCTCCTATTTCTCCCCTAATCACCATTAGCCTCCTACGATCTCTCTTGCTGTCTTTGAGAGAGAGAGAGAGGGTGAGAGTAGAGAGAGTGGAGGTGAGAGTAGATCCTCTCTCTCCATTCCCACAATCTCTCCCCAATCTTATTCTATCTTTTCCCATTCTCCCCAGACAGAGTGGGGGAAAGATGGAGTAAGAGTGGGGAAAGAGAGAGGGGGAGTGACAGTCAGGAGAGAGGGAGTGGGAAGAGAGGTGAGTGAGAGTGGGAGAGAAAGGGATTGAGGAGAGAGGGAATGAGAGTGGGGAGAGAGGGAGAGGGAGTGATAGTAGGGAGTGAGAGTGGGGAGAGGGTGTGGAGAAAGGGGGGGGAGAGAGGGAGTGAGAGTAGGGAGAGAGGGAGTGAGAGTGGGGAGAGAGAGAGTGAGAGTGGGGAGAGGAAGAGAGAGAGAGTGGGTGAGTGGGGAGAGAGTGTGAGTGGGGAGAGAGGGAGTGAGAGTGGGGAGAGGGAGTGAGAGTAGGGAGTGAGATTGGGTGAGAGTGGGGAGAGAGAGTGTGAAGAAAGGGGAGTGAGAGAGGGAGTGAGAGTGGGGAGAGAGTGTGGAGAAAGGGGAGTGAGAGTGGGGAGAGAAAGAGTGAGAGTGGGGAGAGAGGGTGTAGAGAGAGTAAGAGTGGGGAAAGACAGTGGGGAGTAAGAGTGTGGAGAGGGTGATAGTGAGTAGAGCAAATCAATTGAAAGCAATTTTTTTTTATCGAAATGATATATACCATATATGACTGCACACTGATACATGTTCGTATAATAAACAAGTATGCATTCGGACTTTTTCACAATGCATTCCATAATTTTGACACCTGTGGCTAGCCTACGGTACTCCATTCAAATTTCCTCCGCCTCCGGACATGCAACCATATCCGTTGTAACAGTAATAAAGCGGATCATTTTGCAGACGGATCCAGGTTTCTAGTACCATTTCATGCTTATGTTTTTTTGAAATATTCCCTCTGCTTAAATCAATCCATCATATACAACTGCACACTCGTTTAACATCACTTGACTTTCCAATGCAACCATCTCACATATCTCCTTCGTACTTTCTGATTTGTTTGAACCGTCTACGTTGGACTCAGGCCTGTGACGTAATGTCGCGTGCAGTTTGATGTCGAGGGAGTGACTATGCAAATGACAATGACACAAGACATTTACAGACACTTTCTTTCATTTGTAAGGAGAGAGGCGTTGCGCTGCGCGACTCGACTGCCACGCCTCTCTGTACAATAAATTCCTTACAAACGAAAGAAAGTACTGTAAATATAACTTAAAGCACTTCATATAATGATAAAGGTACATAATATAATGACAGAAGTACTGTGTATAATGGAAGTTGCACACGATATAATGTAAAAACTACTTCATATAATTAAAATAGTACCGCATATAATGAAGGAAACACTGCATATAATGTTTAATCATCATATAAGACAGTCCCGGCTTTCCATAAATCTAATCTTAACTGTATATTTGGGGGGGGGGGCATAAAAGTCTCTAGTATTTAGATGAATATGAGTTTTCCGTCGATATTTTACGAGTGTAGACCATATAATCAGATAAAGGACATTAAAGGCACAATAAACACTCTCCCCCCAAAAGAAAAATAAACTGACGAAAATGATTTTAAATAAGAGGCCCAGGGGCCACATCGCTCACCTGAGCACATCGACTAGGAGATAACACATCATCAGATCAGAACTGAAAGTTTACTGAGGTGAAGGGGGGGGGGGGGGGGGCTTCAATTTTAATAAAATTTGAGAATTTTTCATATCAATACAGCATATGACTTTGCTCTTATTGATAAAAAGATTTCTTTTTTAAACATTTTGTTCCTACCGGTATATATTATTGCGTAACAATTTGAATTTGATTCCCCATTGTTTCCCTCCCTATCCTAAAGGGCCATGATTTGAACAAATTTAAATCTTCAATACAGGAGGATGCTTACACGCAAATATGACTAAACATAGCTTTTCTGTTCTTGGGATTTTTTCCTTTATTTGTTCCACAATAGTGGCCCCAACCTACCCTTTGGGGTTATGATTTGAACAGATTTAATTCTACACTTCCTAAGAATGCTTCAATATAAAAAAAATCATGGCTTTGCTATTCTTGATAAGAAGACTTTTAAAATATATTTTTAAATAAGGTAAAACTTTGATCCCCCATTGTGTCCCCAGGGGTCATAATTTGAACAAACTAGAATCTACACTACCCGAGGATGATTCCATATAAATATCTCTAATCATGGCTTTAAAGTACTTGAAAAGAAGATTTTAAAAGTTTTCCATATATATTCCTATGTAAAACTTTTCACCATTTTGGCCCCACCCTACCCCCGGGGGTCATAATTTGAGCAAATTTGAATCTACACTACCTGAGGATAATTTCACCTGAGTTTCATCTTTCCAGCCCAGTGGTTCTTGAGAAGAAGATTTGTAAAGGGTTTTCCTATATACTCCTATGTTAAACTTTGATCGGCCATTTTGGCCCCACCCTACCCCCGGGGGTCATGATTTGTACAAACTTGAATCTGCACTACCCAAGGATGGTTCCACATGAGTTTCATCTTTCCTGGCCCAGTGGTTCTTGAGAAGAAGATTTATAAAGATTTTTCCTATATATTCCTATGTAAAACTTTGTCGGCCATTTTGGCCCCACCCTACCCCCGGGGGTCATGATTTGAACAAAAATCTACACTACCCAAGGATGGTTCCACAAGTTTCATCTTTCCTGGCCCAGTGGTTCTTGAGAAGAAGATATATAAAGATTTTTCCTATATACTCCTATGTTAAACTTTGTCGGCCATTTTGAATTTAACCCTACCTCCGGGGGTCATGATTTGAACAAACTTGAATCTACCCTACCCAAGGATGGTTCCACATAAGTTTCATCTTTCCTTGCCCAGTGGTTCTTGAGAAGAAGATTTTTTTTTTTAAAATGCCATTAATTTTTCTCAAATTTATGATTATCTCCCCTTGGAAAAGGGCGTGGCCCTTCATTTGAACAAACTTGAATCCCCTTTACCCAAGGATACTTTGTGGCAAGTTTAGTCGAAATTGGCCCAGTGGTTCTTGAGAAGAAGATGAAAATGTGAAAAGTTTACGACGACGACAACGCCAACGACAACAACGACTACAACGACAACGACAGACAACGGACAAATTTTGATCAGAAAAGCTCACTTGAGCCTTCGGCTCAGGTGAGCTAAAAAGATACAAAACATCTCGTGCTCTCCTGTCTCCTTTCTAAGGGGACTGGGGGAGGGAGTTAATTAAAAAAAATTTGATTTTTCTTCTAAAATGTTAAAATTATCGATCATAAAAAGGAACAATAAAAAATTAATTAAATAAAAATCTTTTATACGTACAATGTCATTCGTTGTCCGAGGTGATTTATCTTGTGCAGTTTTTACAGCACAACCATGGAATTGTGAGAAGAAAATAATTGACGTTGTCTGATAAAACACAGCGTCATGACAAAGGATATGTATTTTTTATTTTAAAAAAATCACCAATATTTATTCTTTGAACAACGACATGTTATATATCATTTGAAAGAGAAGAAAATTGTCTATCATGATCACTAAACAACTCAAAATGTCAAAATTTTGACTTAAGGGTGGTTTTCGCTTGACGGTCATCATATACCGTATATATACATCGTATAAATGTTTAATCCTCATAAAAGACCCGGCGTCCCGGCGCTCCATACAATTCAATTGTCTTTATTATCGTATGCTGCAATTATATGAATTTATGTTATCACATTTTGTGTCTACCATTTATAACTTGAAATTTGAAAGTCTGTGATTCATCTACGAATCAGCAAAAGTACATCATAGTACCAAACAAGAGCATAACTTATAGCATGTTTTACGGTGTTTTAAAGCACATGCTGAAAATTGGTTATTCCTCATTCCGTAAAGTTCTCTGAAATGTAAAAAATAAGAGGATTACTGAAACAACAATGGGTGCTTAGTGTTGTGAGATTGAAAACTTTCAATATACAAGGTTTTTAACAATATATTTTGATCTTTGGTACCAGTTTTATAAACCCTGTCAGTAATGGCATAAATTAACAATTTTACCAATGTTACCAATGGGTATTTTTTTTAGACATTCTTTGCTATTGGAAGGAAATTACAGATTTCTTTGTCTTCTAAGTTATTAGCACATGCCAGAATGAAGAAAATCATAGCATATCCTATTCACAAACAAACCACAGGGATCACTTTTCTTTAGTTGCCATAAATCTACAGTTTTATATAAAAATTTAATAAATGTTAAATCATACTTCAAAATCATGAATATAAGTGTTTGATATGATTTTTATGTGATTTTATTTTGTAAAAAGGATGCTGCAATTAAATGTATTATATATTGTCACATTTTGTGGATACCATTTATAACTTGTTGAAATGTTGATAACTAGCTGTGATTCATTTACCAACACAAAACCACACTCTAGACAAACAGGAGCAAAAATATACATGTTTTGGCAAAAAACATTGGTACCAGTGGCATGCCAATGGTAATTAATTTTACCAACGGCAACTTTTGTCTACCAACGGCAGAACTGTGAACGCACCCAATCTGTTTTCTATTTACAAAAAAAAAAACATACTCAAAGTTGTGGGACACTTTAGTATAAATGTAAAATAGACCGGGAAAAGTTGAATACGTAAAACATTCCGGTACAGTAATCTGTAGTGTAGTAATCTTTCAAGATGGAATGTCATCGCCAATTCAAACCAGCGTGAGAAAAACAGTTTTAAACGGAAGAATCCCAAGTACAAGAGTTCAAAAATGTTGATACCAAAATAAAAGGTCTTGTCAAAGGAAAAACCCTGAAACAATCCATCCAGGAAATATGACGATTTGCAAATTTTAAAAAAAAAAAGTAGATCATACGCAAGGACATGAGGTAAAATATTTTGCTTTATACCCGGGAGAAGAGAAAACATTTTCAAAGAAACGATGCACTTTTGACTAGAGAGTCCCATCTGACTACGGAAACCCTGACCCTAGGGTCATGAATTTTACAATTCTGGAAAAAGCAACTTTGATATTTGTAACTGTAAACACATGGTTGACTTGTTTATTACCAAAAAGAAATCATTCATTATAAGCTGTATTGGTTAGAGACCAGAAGAGAATTTGAGATAATAAGGTGTCCTATTGGTATAAGACGTGGGGACCCTGCGTACCTTGGGTGACATCTTAAAAAACAAGAGGCCCATAGGCCTTATAGGTCACCTGAGCATCATGCAACAACTTTCCAACGATTGAATTTGGTTCATGTTTTAAACTACACGTCATGGCATTCACAGTTTTGAAAGAGGCACCATTACTTATCATAGCTATACACTTTTCATGCTTATTTTGGTTACTTAATACCCATAGACAAAGTAGGGGAACAAAAAAATGCATTTCGACTAATCAGTAATATTCAGCAATAATCAGTAGCGCCACTACCACACATAAACCCCTGACCCTTGGTCCACACATTTCACTATTTTGGAAAAGGCATCCTTGCTTATCAAAATTGTTTGATTAATACCAAGGAGCAGATTTCAAACAATTAATTCTTCAAGAAGAGCCCCCCCCCCCCCCCCCCCCCCCCCCCTCCCCCCCCCCCCCCGGTACCCCTGACCCAGGGGTCTTGAAATTCTTTACATAGAAATATATAGGAAAAATCTTTTAAAATCTTATTCTCAAGAACAGCAAAGCCATGGCAAGCTTGGTTATATTTATATGGAAGCATCCTCAGGTAGTGTAGTTTCAAGATTGTTCAAATCCGAATTCTTGGGGGTAGAGCGGGGACACAATGTGGGATGAATTTATACTAAAATATCTGAAAAAAAACCTACCAAATCCATAATTAGTAATATTTTTATATGGAACTTATGGAAGTATATATCCTCAGGTGGTTTAGATTCAGGTTTGTTCAAAATAGGATGTGGCCACAATTAGGGATCAAAGATTTGCATAAGAATATAATTATAGGAAAAAAAATCTTCTCCAGAACAGAAAAGCTTTGTTTAGTCATATTGACATGTAAGAATCTGCACGTAGTGAAGATTCAAATTTATTCAAATAATGTCAAGATAATTCCTGAATGGGGGGGGGGGGGGGGGGGGTCACAACGGGAGATCAAAAGTCTTCTTTTCAAGTATGGCAAAATTATACATATATGCTTTATTATAACCCCCGCTAGAAAAAGCGGGAGGGTATATAGTAATCGGTATGTCCATCTACCTGTACATCCGTCTGCCTGTTACACTTTGGGGTACCCATCTCTTATCTGCAATTCTTCCCATACCATTGAATGAAATTTCATGAAACATTCACAGAATCTAATTATTACATATTGCCATTGTGCACCTCCTATTTTATTTTTCGATCGGACACATATTATGGGTTTCCACAACATAAAACAGACACTCCCAATTGGAGGTGGGGGGTATCATTTAGTGAGCTTATTGCTCGCAGTACCTCTAGTTGATATAGTGACATTCTCAAGTAATAGAAAATTCAAATCCCCCCTCCCCCAACAAGTAAACTTTTCAATACTGAGCTGATTTGTGTTTTTTTAACTAGCCCATGTACTCAGGTGAGTGATGTGGCCCATTGGCCTCTTGTTATAAGATGTCATCTGAAGTGTGCATGGTCCTATAACATCTAATCGCAAAGGGACTGTCATGTGTAAGTAAAGTGTCTCTTGTTCTCAAGAAACAGAATTGGCCATGGGAATGACAAACAAAATCCATTCCCCAACCCCACGTGCACCCCTCCAACTTAAGCAGGTAACTGGCAGGTAATTTTAATCTTTTTTGACAAATACTAAAACATTGATATTATATAGTTTTAATAGTCATGAATAGTTTCAAGAAATATAAAAATTAAAAGTATAAACAAGCACAGTCAATAATAAACAAAATATAAAGGCTATTTAAACAACTTTCTCGAACTTTGTTCTTTATTATGGGCCAAAACAAGACATTTATCACACACAATTTGGTAGCAATGATCGTGTCTTAGTTGTAATGGTACATTAAGTAAAAGACATCTACTTTGAATAGATATTGTGGCAACACAGAGACTAAGAATGTCAAATTAGCAACTTCTTAGACGTTCACAAAATCATATTATACATGTACCTAGTTGCCACTAGTGCTGTAAAGAAATGACTGCTCTTGTATTAAAGAGAGAAAAGAATGACTCTGAAATATAAATGCTACAGGATTTAAAAGAATACTCAAATTGCTTTTTTCTTATACAGAAAAATTAATACAACAATATAACAACCTTTCATGCTTTAACAATACATAGATACATGAGTACATGTAAGTAATGTATAAACAGACCTCATAATCAAAACTAAATGTTGCGATCCTTGTACATAGTTATAAGCAATGTAAATATATAAAATTTATATCAGAAGTCCTTAAATTCACAGTGGTTGGTATTGTAGTATAATGAATATATGTAGATATATACATGTCAACATTTTCTTTAAAATAGGATGATACATGTATTTCTTGTTTGCGCGGGTCTCCAGGTTGTACATTTAACACATTTTTGAAATTCTAAATATTAATTCCTTAAAATGGAAAACTACATGAGTTATAACTACTTTTTTTCCACATTACTGGATATGTTAAAAGCACCAATGTAATTTCAAATAATGTCTAAAAAAATAGATTAAAACAACAGGTTATTCCTTCGGGCTCAGTGAATATTGTACTCCTCAGGTGGCTAAATCATTGTATTGACCTCAAAAAACAGCAATAATTGTATAATATTGCACTTGAATTCACAACCATAAAATAAAACATTTAAAAGATATGAGCTAGAGGAACATAGATTTTTGTTGTAACCTGAATATAATATTTCAGCTTTTCCTCTGATAACAACCTATATCTACATCCAATCTGATAAAAATTGTGTCTTTTAATCCACTCAGGTAACTCACTTGTCAAAATAAGTATTTTTCTGAAGTGGATCAAATAATACGACTTAAATCAAATTGTCTCCACACGATGGTTACATTTTTCTTGTGCAGAGAAATGGAAAGAAAATCTGTCACAAAAATGCTTCAGGAGCCCTGATAAAATACGTCCTCTACAACTTAAAACAAGTAAAAAAAACATTCTAGAATATAATGGAATATAATCTGCCCCTGGTCTGATTGCCGAGAGACCGGTTACAGAATAGAACATCCACAGCAGCAGGTCTGGGGGTAGTTGGGTGCGTAACAGTGCTGTTCAAATCCGTAAACAATGAAGTCCGATTCTGTATTCTTCCATTTGTACATACACTGCGTCACGGGAACTATCCTTACTTTGTGTCTCTGAAATAAGAAGGTGGACATTTTTATATAAAAAAAAAATAGTTGAGGAAAGATCAGTGCTTTTACAAAGGAAGGAATTCAAAGATATTTGCATTTTACTTTATTTTTGCATAAAGTCATTTTAAAAGAACTTCCTAAAACCAGATAAATCACTGCAACCATACTTGAAAGTTGAATATTGCATTGTATTTTCAATGTTCACAAACATATTAATTGTATATAAAAATAATCATATTACAGTAAAACTCGGTTAAAACAAAGTCATTGGGACCTGTGAATTAATTTCACTATATCCGTAATACATTAAGCTACCTAAAATTGAAATTCTGGTTCTCAGGCCCAGGCATCCATTTTGAGGTAGCCGCATTGCTAATTTTATTGTATTTTTGATAAAATAAAAAGTTGGTATTGCGGGGATCAATGCGCAAAAAAAAGATCCATCCTCATTTTTTCATAGTTTAGTATCCAGATATCACTTCTGGTAGCCATTTGCAAAGAGATTTTGACTACTTCCTTTGAGAATACTTTCGAAGACATTGCCTACAATGTTCACACACTGATAAGCAATGCGTAAAGCAAACCCTTTGAACAGAAATGGAAAGTATACCTGTGAATAAAAAAAATTATCTTTATTTTAAAGAAAATTCAAATTACGCAGCACAGTTAAGGTTACAAAAAGGAGGCGGAGCCTAATTTGTACGGGAAAACTTGACTATGACATCATACACAATATACGTCATACAACATTTCTTTAAAATACCACAAAATTAATTTATCTGCTAATTTAACCAGTAAGAAATCATCAAACTACATAAAAACTTACTACAGCGTGTTGTTTTGTCGTTAGTTAAATCCCACATTATAAACAGGTTATAAACAAGTCACTGATCGAAATACACTTGTCAATATGACGTCATTTCTTACAAAGTGACGTAATTTGTATGCAGTGAGAGACAGATCAAGTAATATTTTCTCAACAAAATATGTATTCTCTAATTAAATAAAATATTATTTACAGATATTGTATGGGCAAAAAACTTGAATTTAATGTCTTCTTCACTATTTTATTAATATATTTTCTGTACATTATGTATTTAATTGACACTGCCGTATATTTGTATGCCAGTACATCGGAGGGTAATGTGGGGAGTCTTAATAAATCGATCTAGTGCAAGGGCATACACTCAATGGATCAAAGTAAGCTTTTCCATTTCAACTTTAGAACTATTAAGGTATCTGAAAAGTGCTGCGATCCTGATGAAATCTTAAAAACAGTTTAATTACATATTCAATATTTCATGCCGCTGACCAGCAAAAAATACAGCATTCGGTCATACAAGTATAATTTTAACAATGAAATTGCAGAATTTAGACAGGATCGCAGCACTTTTTAGAAACTACAATGCGTTTTGAAAATATTTATATACTAAACTTGGAAATTTAACTTGGTTATGCCCTTGCACTAGTGATATTTATATGTAACATCAATACTTCAAGTCAATGTGCTAAAATCACATGACTGCCGCATCACGTGACTAGTCTAAATATAAAATATAATCGTCCTTGATATTTAGTTTTTAATCATAATTACAATTATCCGATATAAATGATGTACTAAAAATAATCACCATCCCGATTACGAATACCATTTTCAAATACAAAATTTAGCCGATATTTCCAATGCGCACCTTAACTGTACTGCGTAATAAAATACCTCCCTCATCTACTTTATTGCCAATAAAATGATAAATAAAATGCCGCCCTCCCGCATCTGTTTTGGAGAAAACTGACCTGAGAAACAGAGACTTAAATTTAAATAGCCTTATACACTGTACAATATATCAATATAAGGAATTTGATGAATCTAAATTAACTTCACAATAGCTGGGAATTTGCAATATCTGTGTTTGTGCTAAACAAGCTTTACTGTACTATTTTCACTTTTACGCTTTGCTCATTATTATACTTCTGATCTGTACATACCTGCATCAGAACTCGTTCGGAGGGGAACTGATGATCGCTGATCAAACGTTCCGAGGCTTCGTTAATTTCTCTTTCATGGAATTGATTGATTGGCCAAACCTTAAACGGAACAATTTTTGAAAGTCTGAAATTTCTCTACGTTCCTATTTACACCATGATTCATTCATATTTTGCGGGCTAATTAAGGGCCTGGCTCCATTATCTTTAGAATGGAGCTTTACTTGTGCAGCATTAACCCTTGTGTAAAATAGACATTCTGTGTTATTTAGTAATAACTTGTGAACAAACACAAACCTGGCAAAAAGCAAAGTTTTGGACAGAAAGAAATCTTTCAACAAGAGGCCAATGGGCCACATCGCTCATCTGAGCACTGTGGCTAGGAAAAAGTAGAAATTGGTTTACTGTAAATCACTTTTTATTCGCGAGAACTTTATTTTCGCGTAATTACGCAAGACGATATGCTCGCGAAAATTTAATTCTCGCATATTTTACATTTCCTTAAGATTATATAGAGCAATGACCACAATTCGTGAAAATTTTGTCTCGCTAATAAAGAGTCAATGACTATCTCGCGAAAATAAGGTGTCTCGAAAATTAAGTGATCTACAGTATCATTGAAAAGTTTAAATCCAAAAGTAGTCTTATGACCAATCATGGCTTTGCTAATCTTGAGAAGATTTTTAAAGAATTTTCCTATATATTTCTATGTAAAACTTTGGTTGGCCAATTTGGCCCCGCCCTACCCCCGGGGGTCATGATTTGAACAGACTTGAATCTACACTACCTGAGGATGCTTCCATATAAGTATGATCAATTATAGCTTTGTTTTTCTTAAGAAGAAGATAATTTTTAAAGAATTTTCCTATATATTTCTAGGTAAAACTTTGGTTGGCCATTTTGCCCCCCCCCCCTCCCGGGGTCATGATGTTAACAAACAAAATCTACACTATCTGAGGATGCTTCCATATAAAAATGATCAATTATGGCTTTGTTATTCTTAAAGAAGAAGATTTTTAAAGAATTTTACTATATATATTTCAATGTAAAACTTTGGTTGACCCTTTTGGCCCCCCTACCCCCGGGGGTCATGATGTTAACAAACAAAATCTACACTACCTGAGGATGCTTCCATATAAATATGATCAATTATGGCTTTGTTATTCTTAAGAAAAAAAATTTAAAGAATTTTCCTATATATTTCTATGTAAAATTTTGGTCTGCCATTTTGGCCTCGCCCCTACCCCCAGGGGTCATGATTTGAACAAACTTGAATCTACACTACCTGAGGATGCTTCCATATAAGTTTCATCTTTCCTGGCACAGTGGTTCTTGAGAAGAAAATTTTTAAAGAATTTTCCTATATATTTCTATGTAAAACTTTGGTCGGCCATTGTGGCCCCGCCCTACCCCCGGGGGTCATGATTTGAATAAATCTGAATCTGCACTTCTGAGGATGCTTCCATATAAGTTGCATTTTTCCTGGCACAGTGGTTCTTGAGAAGTAAAGAATTTTCCTACATATTTTTATGTAAAACTTTGGTTGGCCATTGTGGCCCCGCCCTACCCCCGGGGGTCATGATTTGAACAAAACTGAATCTGCACTACCTGAGGATGCTTCCATATAAGTTTCATTTTTCCTGGCACAGTGGTTCTTGAGAAGAAGATTTTTAAAGAATTTTCCTACATATTTCTATGTAAAAATTTGGTCGGCCATTGTGGCCCCGCCCTACCCCCAGGGGTCATGATTTGAACAAACTTGAATCCACACTACCTGAGGATGCTTCCATATAAGTTTCATCTTTCCTGGCACAGTGGTTCTTGAGAAGAAGATTTTTAAAACATGCCACCAAATTTTTATTAATTTCCAATTATCTCCCCTGTGCCCTTCATTTGAACAAACTTAAATCCCCTTCACCCAAGGATGCTTTGTGGCAAATTTGGTTGAAATTGGCCCAGCGGTTCTTGAGAAGAAGTCGAAAATGTGAAAAGTTTACAGACAGACAGACAGCTAGTCAGACGGACGGACAGACGGACTACAGACAAACTGTGATCAGAAAAGCTCACTTGAGTCTTCGGCTCAGGTGAGCTAATAAAAAATGTTTTCTTTGATCAAATGATTTAAAAAGTTTTTCTTTGATCAAATGATTTAAAAAGTCAGAATTTCTTTTTAGAGTTGTCTCTCAAACCCTTCATTAAACTGACCCTTCCCAAAAACATTTCTTGACAGATTAGAATGAAATTTTCTTGAGCAGGTCCACTTAAAGTAGTCAAAATAAAAAAAGTAATTTACAGTATCCATACCTTAACCTTAGTTTCCTCAAAAGCGGTCTGTCCTGACACATTTCTTATTAGATGATCAGGGAGAGGGGCATGTTCCATAATGTGATCATTTACGTGGTTTGTCCTATATTGGAGCAAAAATATTTAAATTAAGGCATACTGTAAATCATTTTTTATTCGCGAGAACTTTATTTTCGCGTAATTACGCGAGACGGTATGCTCGCGAAAATTTCATTCTCGCGTATAATAGTTTTCCTTAAGATTATATAGAGCAATCACCACAATTCGTGAAAATTTTGTTTCGCTCATAAAGAGTCAAAGACTATCTCGCGAAAGTAAGGTGTCACGAAAATTAAATGATCTTCAGTAATTAAGTATACTGATCACAAAGATTAATTTAAGAGCAGAAATTATATACAGCAAATAATGTGAAACTGACTATGTCTTTAAATTAGAGTCCAATTAAGTAAAGTCCAATGCATTTTAAAAATTTTTAATTAATGGTTTGCTCAAATTAACAGAAGAATTTTATTTTTCTCTTCTGTTTATATAGTATCTCCAGATGACCGTAACTGTCAGATGAATATTTTTGATACAGAGCTTTAATTCTGAGAGATGAATCTATTTTTAGTCCTCTTACCATTTGACTGTAAGCTTGATATAACACTTTAAGTTTCTAAAGCCAGAACAATTTCTACACATCACCATTCCAACTCCACAACAAAAGGAACACCTAATAAAACAGCAAAAATTTCACTCATGTGGGTCGGGTTATTTACACTCATCGTATTAAATATTAAAAGAGTTCTGAAGTAAAATGTTTCCTTGGGCAACATTTCCTTTTCATTGTTTCATTTATTAAAACAAATATCGTAGATTAGACATTGTATACATTCAAAGCATAGTCCATTGATTTGCTTTGCTTTGTCACAAAAAATTATGCATGTCCACATGCAACAAGAGAATTTTATTCATTTTTTTTTTAATTGGGCATTCAAGTACCTGACACAACAGGCACTTACCTTGTTTCACTTGGGGAATAAAGCACCACACAATATACAATAAAAATTGTCTAATCCAAAAGTTGTTTTTTCTGAAATCTGTCTTAATTAAACAATGTCAATTTTCAGTCCCTTTTAGTAAATCCAGTTGATTATAATATTGTCTAATCCAGTCATTTTCTAGGAAGCCAGTGGTGCCTGGCTTAGGCAAGTTTCAATGTACATTTTCTACACAATTTACAACTTAAACAAAACCTATACAACTACTGTGAATCTTCTAACCCCCCGAAAACATCTCCAGGAAACTTTTCTTGTAAATACCTTCTTACTCTTTAAGTTTCGGCACATAGCTAGTTTATAGTAGTTGTATATAGTAGTTTTTTTTTTACACAATTTAAAACTAGTAAACTCAAAAAAACCTACAATAGTAACTGTGAAACTTCTCAAAACTGCCCCCCCCTTTTTCCTGAAAACCAGCTCCAGGAAACTTCCCCCTAAATATCTCCAAATTCTTTAAGTCCTGGCAGATTCTAAGCTAGTTTAGAGAAGTTTTACTGTATATCGTAAAGATTTTCAAGAAAAAAAAAAAACCTAAATAAAGGGGTAAAATTACTGTATACTCCCACATCCATGGCAATGATGACATCGAACATGACTGTGATGGCCATCATGGTAACGAGACAAATGACCGCGTCCTTGGCAAAGGGAACACATCACCTACAATTCAGATTACACTTATCATATTTTTTTGTCTAATAGTACTGTAAGTCGAGTTACAGGGATGTGCGATTTTATCAGTATACCGGTATATCAAAATTTTTTGCTGCGTGATACGGTGACATAAATACCGGTCTTGTAGAGTAGACTTTCCCCCGATAATCTTTCCCCCCGGAAAACTGGCTTTAGAATAGACTTTCCCCCGTAAAACTGGCTCTAGACAGTTTTTTCCTCCAGAAAAACCGGCTCTAGAGTAGGATTTCCCCTACAGAAATCCCACACCAGAGTCAATTTTCCAGGGGAAATCCTACTCTGTATAGTAGGTATAGAGTGCGATTTCCCCCTGAGTCAATTTCCCCCTAGTAATGAAATATAATTTAAGGATCTTTAACAGATGATACACACAAACCTTGAAAATTACAAATTAAGGCAAAAAAAAATTAATTTCTTGGTTCTCAGGCCCTCCCTCATCTCTTCCAAGGGTGCCTCATTGACCCTTTTTATTGCTAAATCAATAAAATAAAAACAACAAATCACCTCCCTCATCATTTTTTGAGGTTTTGTACAATGTAAAAAGCTACCTCATCATGTTTTGGGGGCAATAAAAAGTAAAAAAAAAAAAATGCCTCCCTCCCTCATCATATTTCTTGAAAAAAGGCCTGAGAACCAAGGAATTAATTTTGCATGGCCTAATTAAGTCCTATTTTAATAAGTAAAATAAAATTTAAACTTTTCATTAAAAGTTTCACAAAAATGGGATTTAATTAAGGAGATTTAACATGATAAAAAAAATGTATAGAGTAATAAGTATGGTTAACAGAAAGGTGGAAATTTGAACATCATATAATTAAGTTTACAATTTTTTAATATTTTAGAGAGTTTGTTATAATTGTAATCATTTACAACCAAAATAGGTCCAAAAATATATACAAATCTAGACATCCATTTTTGTTTGTTTCATTATATTTTGAGAATATTTACATTTCATTTGAAAGCTAAATATTTTGGTTGAGATTCCATGATTTGCCTTACAACATAAGTAAAAAAAACCCACTCATTTACCTTTAAAAATCAGTTTGTCGTTTATCTTTCTTTTTCACAAAAATATTGCGGCTGTGGTTTGTATTGACTCTATAACGAGGGGGGAAATCTTACTCTGAGAAAGAAAGAGGGGGAAATTTGGCTCTGCTGTGATATTTCCCCTAGGTGGGAAATCCTACTCTGGAGTACGATTTCCGGAGGGGGGGGG
Organism: Saccostrea cuccullata; assembly: GCF_032062105.1. Taxonomy (NCBI): domain Eukaryota; kingdom Metazoa; phylum Mollusca; class Bivalvia; order Ostreida; family Ostreidae; genus Saccostrea; species Saccostrea cuccullata. Next base: position 628,530 of record NW_026938715.1, read on the forward strand.
GAAGCTGGCTATGGGGGAAATCCTACTCTACAACACCGGTACTTAGGTACATATCATAAATTCCAGAAATTATTCATAAATATTTGTTAAAATTACAATTCCAGAAAGTCTAAAAAATGTTGTGAAAGGTGAAAAGAATGGCATTTTACCATCCAGACATGATTAATTTTACGTACATAAAACTTTCAAAAAAGTGAATTTTGTTCTTGTAGAATATTTTTAAGAAAAATAATGACTATTCATTCAAAATCATTGTAAAAACTGCTTGTAAAAAAACCATGATATTATCGTGATATTTTGGGAAAAAATCATGATATATCGCGATATGAAATTTTTTGCGATACCCATCCCTAGGCATAATAAAATGTGGTAAAAAGTTCCCTGTATACAGTATTTTGTAAAATTCTTGAAGCTGCAGATCTGTAGCTCCCTGGTTTGAAAAACTTTAATGGGATGCACAATCAGACGGCTACAGTGCCACCCACTGAAATTAGTGCATACATGTATTTATTGTGCACAAAAAAGTAATGAGCTATAGATCTGCAGCTACTTGTAAACAATCTTCATTCTATCTGGAGTCAGAAAAAGAATGCCTGCTATTACTTACCATCCCTTGGCCATAACACTGACCACATACGACTACGCCTAGAGCGTTGCAGTCATGACAGGGCTATAACAGAGAAAGGAAAAGACTCTGATTAACTTCAGGAGTATACATTTGGCTGTGTATTCTATTTAGCGGCTTTGGCGAAACACAGCAACCGCTAAATCATGTACAATGCTAAATGTCTTGGACATATACACATAAATAAGAATATGAAGAAATCCACTAAATCAAATCTAAGCTAACTTATTTAAAAGTCAAATTCCACCAAATATCGTACACGCTAAATATAATACATTTAAAGTATATATTCTACATTGTTTTATTTAATAATTCTAAAGATGTTTTTTTCTAAATCATTATTTACAGTCAATGAAATAATAAAATTTTAATATCATGTAATTAGTGTTGGCAACGAGTACCCGGTTAACCGGTTAACCGTCGAACGATGCGAGTATCGGTTAGTAAAAATGCTATTCGGTTACTCGGATAAAAATACATCTTATAAAGTAAATAACAAAAAAAAAATGTTAATTTGTTTATAAGCGTAAACAAACGCATTTCTCTATTTTACTTACCGTTAGATTTAATGATCTAGAGTTTCACTAATACGATCGATTCGTTTTGATTAGTTTTCGCAGTTAATTGATAGCATTGATTGCCAGCAGGTTATACAAGTTTTGAAGAAAGAGTTATAATTACCTTATTAAAAATTTAACAAGATGCCGCCAAAGACATAAACCTTGGAAGTATTTAAAAGAACAGCCGATTCGATACCTGTAAAATGTAATTTATGTGAATTGGAGTTATCGTGTACGGTTGTTACTTCAAATTTCTAAATAATTATTCTCCTCGATCATGACATAATTATATCTGGAGTCGAAAAGTAAAAGGTGATGAACACCATTGAAAAATAACGTGAAACACTGAATATTTTTTCTTCTGATTTAATTAATTTTTAATTATAAATACACGTTTTAAAATTCTTTCAAGATTGTGCGTGCGTGGGTATCTTTAAGCATTCACAATACTCGATGAGTAAAGGATGAGATAATGATATACAACTGTATATGAATATGAATAAATCATCCGAGTAACCGGGTACTCGATCGGAAGATTCCGAGAAAAACGCTTTGAGTAACCGGTATACTACAAAAATTCGTTTTTTTCCGATACTTGCCAACACTACATGTAATAGAAAAATAAGATTTTTGCAGCTTATGTGTTTGTTGTAGAATGGGAAATTTTTTTAGTCTTCATTGCAAGAACTTTTGTGAAAAGTGTCTCAGGAAATTACACATACATACACATGTATACCAAATTAAACATTAAGAAATTACCACAGCATGAAATTGCCAAAATTTAATACAGTAAACATCAAACATTTACCACAGTTACTCACAACCTTAAATAAATGATTGAAACAAATTGGAGTTAATTGATAAATAGCTAGATTTCAAGAAATTCTCAATGACAAATTTTCTGTCAGCTAAAATTGTCTATTACCCAAAAGAAGACTGTTATTATAACTTTTTTTAAAATTCAATTACATAGCTTAAATTAAATTTGCTTTGCTAAAAGTTAAAGAAAAATATACTGTGAAATCACTAATTTTCATGGGGGTCTAATTTTGTTTAGAGATATGTAGAGACCCACAAATTTATGACCACCAAGAAATATAAATTCCTTTTCCTTTCTACTTATTATTCTCCAATCACAAATCAAGTCCCCACAAACCAATATTTTTTCCTCAGACCTTGAAAATTTGACCCCGTAAAATTACATGATTTTACAACATATCAATCTGAAACCTCCTCAAAAAATCTTACTTTGACAGAGGCAGTGTGTGGCACCTCAAAAGTTTGTTCCGAGTTCTGAAACATTGTCTGGGGTGAGGCCTGTATGTCCCAGGGCCCGGGAGCTGGCCCATTCTGTGGTCCATCTATTGGCTGGCCTGAGGAAATTTAAAAATAGATTAAATATGATTAAAAATCTCATTAAATTCAACCCTGTTACTTTAAATACATAGCATTAATTAATTATATGTAAATACATGCATTATTCAAACCAATTTTTTTGGTTGGACAATTCCAATATTTAATGGATGATTTATTTACCTCCTACATTGTATGATTAAGTGAATTTATGTAAAAATGTCAATTATCCAGACCTGGAAGTTTTTAACAATTATACACGTAAGGATAATAAATATATCAATGTGTACTCGTGAAACCATGGCATATGATCTAAAAATTCAATGCATTTTCCATGCTGACAATAAATTTCAACTTTTTAAGGTAAGAAAAAACTCCAGGAAAAATTTGTGTTAATTCTGTTGCCTCTATGAAAATGAGACAGAATAATGAGAAAATCTGAGGAACCACCAATAAAATCCTACCTGAGTAGGGTTCATATGCCCAGCAGGTGGATCTACCTTCTCCATAGGACTCCAGAGTATACTAAAAATAAACACAGAAGTCAACTCAATCAAGACACATAATTTTTTTTTTCTGATCAATAGAAGAAGAGGCAATCATGATTAAAATTGAGACTTATTAAAGACTAGAAATATATCCATAGGACATGAATGCCCCGCCAAGGGTATACTAGTATTGCGCACATGAAAAATTTGTATCACCACATGAAGTTAGACACTTATTTCTTTAAAATGAGGTCAAAGTCAAAAAAGCCAAGGTCAAAAAATGTTGATGCAGTTAAAAAGAGCTTTTATCAGTATGTATCAGCATATGAAGTTGAAGAAAGTATTATGAATGGTTTCTTTAAAACTGACTTAAACATTGATAAAAGTGAGGTCAAGGTCAAATGAAAGGTCAAGGTCAAAAATGTTGATACAGTTGAATTTCTTACATCAATATGTATCAGCAAATGAAGTTTGACATTAATTTAGTAAATGTGAGGTCAAATAAAATGTCAAAGCAAAGGTCAAGTTCAAAAATGTTGATGTAGTTGTATATCTCTCATCAATATGTATCAACATATGAAGTTTGATTAAAAAAATCTTGAAAGATTTCTTTAAATTTGACTTAAAAACAAATTGATAAAAGTGAGGTCAAGGTCAAATGAAAGGTCAAGGTGAAAAATGTTGATGTGTTTGAATTGCTTACATCAGTATGTATCAACATATGAAGTTTGACACTGATTTAGGAAAAGTTAGGTCAAGGTCAAAGGAAAGGTCAAGGTCAAAACATGATGCAGTTGAATAGCTCTCATCATTATGTATCAGCATATTAAGTATGATAATACTATACTGAATGGTATCTTTAAAACTGAGCTAAACATTAATTTAAGAAAAGTGTGGTCAAGGTCAAAGGAAAGGACAGGGTCAAAAATGTTGATGCAGTTGAATAGCTCTCTTCAGTATGTATCAGCATATGAAGTTTGATAATACCATCTTGAATGGTATTTTTAAAACTGAGCTAAACATTAATCAAAGAAAAGTGAGGTCAAGGTCAAAGGAAAGGTCAAGGTAAAAAATGGTGATGCAGTTGAATAGCTCTCATCAATATCTATCAGCATATGAAGTTTGATGAAAATATCTGAAACTGAGCTTCAAACAAAGCTAAACGCAAATTGTGACGGAAGGACAGAAGGACAGCTAGACAGAAGAACGGAAAGACGGACATGACAAAGATTATATGCCCCAGTCATATTCATGGCGGGCATAAAAATTATACTTGAGCTCTAGATATGCCATTCCATAAGAAGTGGGATGTAACTTACATGTAATGCATTAGTGGGGTTGAGGTCTGTAAACTTGAGATCCTCTGCGGCCCCTTTACCGTAGCAGCAGTGTTCTGCCACGTAACCCAAGAGGGCCTCCCTAGCATCCTGTTCTGTAATGGTCAGGACACTGAAATAGGGAATCTGCAATCAAGGCTGATATCAAAACACAGAATATTTCCTGTATTAAAATTTTTTTAAAAATTCAAAATCATATTTGAACTTCGAAATTTTAAATGCACTTTGATATCATAAAGCACACAAAAATTACTTCAATTCTGCATAAAGGTTCTTTAAACCGGTATATTTTTTTCATTTATAAAATCTTTCAAATTACTGGCTGTTTGAATTTTGTGGGTCACTCTTACCCATAAAGAAGTGCGAATGATAGTATTGTTCTTCAGCCTACCTCCAAGTCAATTTTCAAAACTAAAGCTAAGATATTCGAATGATTTTTAGTATTTACCGGTATATTGATATTTATATGGATTTTCATAAAGCATTACTTATTTGGGAAAACAACGAAAGATAACTCTAAAATTTTGGTAAAAAATGTTTTTCAGTATTATAACAGCAATCACTGAAAAACAGAAAATATTTTTGAAACATCTTTCCGCCCGTGAATGACAAATTCCTTTTCACGGGTAATATCGACTGTCATTTCACAAATTCATACCAAACTTTTTGTGTTTCACAGGGGGGAGGGGGACATATGTTTACAGACAAAAATCGACAAAAATGCTATTTTTCCAACTATTTCGAATTTTATATGCATAATACATTAAAAAAGATTTAAGAAACATTTACTCATATCAAATACTACTGTAAAAGCACAAATATTCATGGAGGATTAAATTTCGTTTATTTCGTTGTTAACAATTCTCAATGAAATTAAATCCCACAGGAAATTTTATCTGACTATATATTTGATAGGATTACTTTCAAAACAATGAAATTAAATCCCCACAAAACTTAATTCTAGATGATAAAACAAGAAAATTTTATCACCATGAATATTTGTGCTTCTACAGTATTTCAAAATATGGTGATGATTTATAGCCCGATTTTAGTGGAAAATATCATCTTATCCCCCCCCCCCCCCCTTTATTTCGAGATTGAGCTGGAATTCAGGATATTTTACTATTTAGCACTGCAGGTATTAAAATAATACATCAATTGCCATTGAACTGTTCTTTGTATTATATAAACAATGGTTTTATGGCCAAATTGTCATCAATATTGAATTAAATAGTTATAAAATGTAGGCAGGAATCTAGAGTTAGCGTGCATAGTTCTTTACATCACCATGCATGAACATCATTCTGTCAAGAAGATGGGGGGATAAGGTGGCTGAAGTGCCTATAGTGCGACAGATAAGAAGTGGAAAATTAAATCTCAATTATATCCAAATACTATTTGATATTTCATCTAATATTAAAGTATACTAAATGTAAAAACTCTACAATTAACAAACATAGGTAATCAGAGATTACAGAGCTCACCTCAACGAATGTTGTCTTTAAATAAGGCAAAGTCACACAATTAACCAACAAAAAATGTACATTCCAAAAATGAAAATATCTAAGCAATTTTGATCTGATACTTTGAAGTAGACCAACATAAAAAATTTAAAGTAGTTCTTCATGAAAATGTAATTCAGCATCTAAAGCAAATTTGAGTTTTCATCTCTTGATGCAACATTTGTGCAAGTTTGGTTTATACAATGTTATAAAAGCCTTAAAGTTTTTTGGTAATAGACCTGCAACCATAACTTTAACCTGGTCTATTATCTGAAAAATATATATGTCGAATTCAGCATCCGAAGCAAGTCCATTAGTGTGCATCCTAAGATGTATCGTCCATGCAAGTTTGCACATTATAAGGCTCATAGTTAATTGGAAATGAAACATACATCAAAAACTAACATTTTCACTCATCCACAAAATGTAGGTCGGATTCAGCATCCGAAGCAAGCCTGGTAGTATGCATCCTAAGATATATCATCCATGCAAGATTGGTCATTAAAGAACTCATAGTTACTTGGAAATGAAACCTGCACCAAAAACTTTTACTTGTTCACTCAACCGGAAAATGTAGGTCAGATTCAGCATCCGAAGCCCGGTAGTGTGCATCCTTAGATTTATCATCCATGCAAGTTTAGTCAACATAGGGCTTAAAGTTACTTGCAAATGAAACCTGCTCCAAACACTTTAACCTGTTCACTCAAATGGAAAATGTAGGTCAGATTCAGCATCCGAAGCAAGCCCGGTAGTATCCATCCTTAGATGTATCATCCATGCAAGTTTGGTCAACATAGGGCTTATAGTTACTTGGAAATGAAACCTGCACCAAAAACTTTAACCTGTTCACTCAACCGGAAAATGTAGGTCAGATTCAGCATCCGAAGCAAGCCTGGTAGTATCCAAGGGAAATTCATCCTTAGATGTATCATCTATGCAAGTTTGGTCAACATAGGACTTACAGATACTTGGAAATGAAACCTGCACCAAAAACTTTAACCTGTTCACTCAACCGGAAAATGTAGGTCAGATTCAGCATCCAAAGCAAGCCTGGTTGTATCCATCCTTAGATGTATCATCCATGCAAGTTTGGTCAACATAGGACTTACAGATACTTGGAAATGAAACCTGCACCAAAAAACTTTAACCTGTTCACTCAACCGGAAAAAGAAGGTCAGATTCAGCATCCGAAGCAAGCCCGGTAGTATGCATCCTTAGATGTATCATCCATGCAAGTTTGGTTAACATAGGGCTTATAGCTACTTGGAAATGAAACCTACACCAAAAACTGCACCAAAAATGTTAACCTGCTCCAAAAAACATTAACCTGGTCATTCCTTTGCTAAAATTGCAGCATCTGAAACTTTGACTGGTACAATGAAACACACTAGAACCATCTTCCATGCATGTCTAATCAATATAGGACATAGAAGTACTTAAAAAGAAAACTGCTCCAAAAAACTTAACCTTAACCCGGGACGCCGACACCGACGCCGACGCCGAGGGTATTACATATGAAAAAGCTTACACACACTAAAAAGAACAAAAACGATCATATCCTGATTATCCTCCTACTTTTACTAAATTTTTCAATATGAGTGGGTCTTCGCTCCATTTTTTTGAAAAGATAATTATCCTAAAAGTTTGCAATAAAATATACATTTTTTGGTTTACAAAACCATGGAGCGAAGACCCACTATATCTATTAACAAGAGGCCCATGGGCCACATCCCTCACCTGAGAAGCTTTGACCATTCTGTTCTTTACCAGATTTCCCCCTTGTTATACATAATGCATCCCCACCCTACCCCACTGATCATAATTTAGACATTTTGAAATCTACACTACCCCATGATCCTTCCATGGGCACATATGCTTCAGCTTTTTTCGCCCAGTGGTTCCTGAGAAGAAGATTTTCAAAGAATTTTCCTATATATTTCTATGTAACACTTTGATTCCCTATACTGGCCCCGCCCTTCCCCCGGTGGTCATGATTTGAATAATTTAGAATCTACATTATACCAGGATGCTTCCACATAAGTTTCAGCTTTTCTGGCCCAGTGGTTCTTGAGAAGAAGATTTTTGAAAGATTTTTCCTATATATTTCTATGTAACACTTTGATTCCCTATACTGGCCCCGCCCTTCCCCCGGGGGTCATGATTTGAACAATTTAGAATCTACATTATACCAGGATGCTTCCACATAAGTTTCAGCTTTTCTGGCCCAGTGGTTCTTGAGAAGAAGATTTTCAAAGATTTTTCCTATATATTTCTATGTAAAACTTTGATACCCCATTGTGGCCCCGCCCTTCCCCCGGGGGTCATGATGTGAACAATTTAGAATCTACACTACCCCAGGATGCTTCCACATAAGTTTCAGCTTTTCTGGCCCAGTGGTTCTTGAGAAGAAGATTTTCAAAGATTTTTCCTATATTTCTATGTAAAACTTTGATTCCCCATTGTGGCCCCGCCCTTCCCCCGGGGGTCATGATTTGAACAATTTAGAATCTACACTACCCCAGGATGCTTCCACATAAGTTTCAGCTTTACTGGCCCGGTGGTTCTTGAGAAGAAGATTTTTTAATGACCCAACCCTATTTTTGTCTTTTCTTGATTATCTCCCCTTGCGAGGGGATATGTCCCTTCATTTTTATAATTTAAATTCCCCTTCATCCAAGGATGCTTTGTACCAAGTTTGGTCAAAATTGGCCCAGTGGTTCTTGAGAAGAAGTCGAAAATGTGAAAAGTTTACAGACGGACAGACAGACGGACAGACAGACACACAGACAGACACACAGACGGACGGACAGACAGACAGACGGATGGACGACAGACAAAATGTGATCAGAAAAGCTCACTTGAGCCTTCGGCTCAGGTGAGCTAAAAAGTACGTACACTTTTGTGACAAAACATTTGCATCTTTCTGAGAAATACTTTAAGTCCATCAAGTCAACGGTCATATCACAAACATGATTTAAATGCCCGAAATCATCATGCGCCATGTAGCATAGTGCTTAGCGCGTAAGTCTCAAACCAGTATGATAGTCATACCTCCGATTTTTATTGCAAGGGTTCGAATCCCACGAATATCATCAGTTCTTATATT